>NC_134216.1:78530375-79219542 GCF_965140235.1 Caretta caretta
GCTGAGCTGAGATTGTTGCTTGATCCACCCAGTGTATCTTCACTGTTCACAACAGCAAGCAGAAGGTTGTGTTGCCTCCTATCATTTCTGCTCTCGAGAGGTGAAATCTGTCATTATTTACATGAGTAAATAATGGTGAAGCTGCACAAAATGGTATTTCTGCCCTTCGCTTCAGTCTTTATAGGTCAGGCTACTTTCACGTTACAAAAGTAGGGAGGGGCTCTTTGAAACTTGTGAAATTTAGAATAAAGGTTACTGCAAAAAAAAAAAAAAAAAGAGAAAGAAAAAGGCTGAAGATCCCAAAAGGAGGGTTGTGAATTGCTTAAACCAAACTGATGCTTGCATGTTATAGTCTTCTGGAAAAAAAATCCGTGGGCCAAATTCAGTCCCCAGGTGTACACACAAAACACCCAGTGAAACAGCTGAAGATGCCCTACATCGAAGGGCAAAGCTTTATCCCAGATGTGACTGTCTGAGGTAGCTTTGGCAGCATGATTTACATTATAAGCGCTCCCCCTGTCTATCCTCTTCCCCTCTCCCTGCTCCCACGTACACCTCAGGCAAGGGAACTTTCAGCTGCCTTAAAGCTGGCAGTGCCAGCTTCTGCCCCAACTTCCCACCCCCCACATCATTGTAAGGGGTGTGTCAGGGCTAGGAGAGAGCAGGGCAGAGCTCCACTCTGCCAGCCTCAGCGGACATGAGCTGGAGCAGCCTTTTAGATCATGTCAGGGCCAGGGCCTGTGAAGACCGGCCCATAGAATGAGGGCGTTATAACTGGCCCCCTGGTGGCCTGCTCGAGTTCCTATACTACGCAGGTCTTGATCACGGGACAGACTCTTGTTCTCAGAATGTAGTCAGACTAAAGCCAGGTGAACCACAAAAGGTTCAGAGATCTGGTTTATAAAGAAACCCGAAAGCGTAGATGCCAGGTGGAGCAAAGATCTTATGGGAATTGGTTTTTAATGTGATTTCCAGAACTTACTGCTTTGGGTCAGGCTAACAAAATAATAATGGGGCTATAAAAGATAGATAGAAACACTATTTCTGGGACTAGATAATAAAGTCAGGCTGACTTTGAATAACTGTAGGAAAATATTATTTGGTCCTAGAAAACAAAGAAAAAGAGAGCATTCCCAATAGTTAGGACGAGCAAGGAAAAGGCATAATGTTAAAGGAGAGGAAGAGAAGAAGGATAAGAAGATTTTAAGACAAGGAACCAAGGGAGCAAACACGAGAGTGGCAGAGTAGTGGTAAGAGGGGAAAGGTAGAGAGGACTGGTTCAGATGATGGCATTAAACATCAAGTACAGTTGAAGAAGTAGATGGTAAAGTGAAGAAAAGAAGGTGGGGGGGAAAGGGAGAGAGAGAAATGCAAACTGTGAAGGAGAGCCAGTATTAGACACACTGCATGAATTTGAACTGACTGAAGTGTCTGAAGAGAGGATTTCAGATCGCCATTGTAGAAATTGAAGTAATTGGCTTTCATCCAAAAGGACATGGAGATGAGATAGGCTGAAACAGCGTTATGGCTATACAAGAGTGAGGGAGGAAAGGTGGGATGTAATTGCTTGTCAGCAGAGATACAGTGCCAAGAGGGAAGTACAAAGAGACAAGAGTTGGTGACTGAGACGAGAGCCTTCGGAGACACCCACCAAAGGAGCAAGGAAGATTCTCATTGCAGGATACTTTAAATGATCAATCAGATGAGAAGCAGGAAAATCACCGGCATGCAGAACCCAGAGAAACGTTGTGTGTGCTGAGGCAATGAAGAGGTGGGGTGTAATGAATGCCACAGTGGCTGATGGGCCAAGCAACAAAATGGAGAGAAGTGAGGCCTTTGGATTTTGCTCCATGATGTCTTGAATAACTGTAGTGAGGGCTGTGTGGATGACGTGAGTGAAGTATGGGTTTGAAAGGCCCAGGCCACCAAGACATGGAGGATGGAATCAGACCAGTGAACAGCCTATTCCGAGATCTGAGAATGGAAGAGAGGAAGGCAATTGGGTAAGCATTGGAATAAGGATTTGTAAGGAGAGAATAATGGAGCTAGAAGGACTGGAGTTGAGGGAACAAGTATGTTCCTGTGTTCTTGCTCCAAACTGTAGTGATGAAGAGCTCTTAAAAAAATCAGCAAGATTAACGTTGGTAAAATAAACTGTTTTTCTTAAAAACCACTGCACCTTTTCGCTCACACTTCCCAACCTGAATCAGAGACCAACTATAGGAAATGTCAGCCTGAATAGTTAAAGTTTGCCAAGATCAGAAATAATTGAAAACACAGAGTTATAATGGGAAGTGTTTGGCAACTTTTAGATAGGTCTTGCTACCTCTCTGCCTAGAGCATAGCACATTCTAACAACATAATTTTGTTAATTGTGGATATATTTCTATGCACAGAGTCCCTATTACAAGGATTAATAGATGTTTATCTTTTGTCACAGCAATCTTTTCTTCCTGCTCCTTCCATCTCCAGCCTGATCATGATATTCTGTATTGACGTCATAATCCTGAAATTTCTGCATCTAGTCCTTCCCAGCTGCTAACAGGCATTGCTGAAAATTACAGGATTAGGTCTTAATGGCAGGCTCAAGCTTCAGGGAGAAATGAGGAGAGAGCAAGAGAGAAAGCTTTTACTTAAGCCCCCAAAATCCCCAGTCAAGAGGAGAACTGGAGTATGTAAAATGCAGAAAAAACAAAAGCTATACTCTCTCCACCTTATTTTTCTGAACACTTGGTTAGATGCCCAAAAAGCCGCAATGCCATGACTGAGGAAGAAGGCCGAACTGGTTTAGAGGGGAAATGAACGCAGCTATAAAAATGATACATATTATTATAATATAATTATATATACTACATATAATTATTAATAATGCAATAAAGGCAGACATGATAAATACAGGTTTCAGAGTAACAGCCATGTTAGTCTGTATTCCCAAAAAGAAAAGGAGGACTTGTGGCACCTTAGAGACTAACAAATTTATTTGAGCATAAGCTTTCGTGAGCTACAGCTCGCTTCATCGGATGCATTCAGTGGAAAATACAGTGGGGAGATTTATATACATAGAGAACACCCATTGTTTTATATACATAGAGAACACCCATTGTTTCATGTTCTCTATGTATATAAGTCTCCCCACTGTATTTTCCACTGAATGCATCCGATGAAGTGGGCTGTAGCTCACGAAAGCTTATGCTCAAATAAATTGGTTAGTCTCTAAGGTGGCAGAAGTACTCTTTTTCTTTTCATGATAAATACATATTTCTCTTATGTATTTGGTAATAAACAGATGGTGTAATCCTATCACATGATAACAGTCTTTCCTTTCCACTGTATCTCAGGAGGATGTTAAACCACACCTGCTAAAGTTAGACATTTTAAAATCAGCAGGTCCATATAACTTGCGTCAAAGAGTTTTTAAGAAGCTGGCTCAGGAGCTCGCTGGCCCATTAATGTTGATTTTCAATGGGTCTTGGAGCACCGGGGAAGTTCCAGAAGATTGGAAGAAAGCTAATGTGCCAATATTTATAAAGGGTCAATGGGATGACCAGGTAATTATAGGCCAGTCAGCTTGACATCAATCCTAGGCAAAATAATGGAGTGGCTGATATGGGACTGGATTCATGACGAATTAAAGGAGAGTAATATAACGAATGCAAATCAACATGGGTGTATAGAAAATAGAGCCTCTCAAACTAACTTGATATCTTTTTTGATGAGATTATGAGTTTGGTTGGTAAAGGTAATAGTGCTGATGTAATACACTTAGACTTTTGTAAGGCGTTTGATTTGGTACCTCGTGACACTTTGATTAAAAAAACTAGACAGATATAAACGAACATGGCACACATTAAGTGGATTAAATGCTTGCTAACTGATAGGTCTCAAAATGTAACTGTAAATGGTGAGTTGTCATTGAGAAGGCATGTTGTCAGTGGGGTTTCCAGGGGGGTTCCACAGGGTTTAGTTTTTGGCCCTTTGCTAATTAATGTTCTTATTAATGACCTGGAAGAAAACATAAAATCATCACTGATAAAGTTTTCAGAGGACGCAAAATTAGGAGGAGTGGTAAATAACAAAGAGGTCAGGTCATTGATAAGAGCAAGCTGGATCTCTTGGTATGCTGGACGCAAGCAAACAATGTGTTTTAATATGGCTAAATTGAAATGTAAAGTGTCATAGAGTTTAAGGCCAGAAGGGATCACCCGATCATCTAGTCTGACCTCCGTCCCCAACAACTGAAATGAAACCGAAGTATCACAGCCCACAGGAGACTAGACTGTGCTGGGCCACAGGCAGAGAATAGGAAGGACCAACATGCGCTGGTAGTTATTTTTTCAAACAAGGAACATGTAAGAACAAAGAATGTAGGCCACACTTACATAATCAGGGACTCTACCCTGGAAAGCAGTGACTCTGAAAAGATTTGGGGGTTATGGTGGATAATCAGCTGAACATGAGTTTCCAGTACGATGCTGTAGCCAAAGGGGCTAGTGCAATCCTTGGCTGCATAAACAGGGGGATCTCAAGTAGGAATTGAGATTATTTTACGTCTCTGTCAGCTCTGTTGTGACCACTGCTGGCATATTGTGTCCAGTTGTAGTGCCCAAAATTCAAGAGGATGTTGATAAATTGGAGAGGAGTCAGAGCAGAGCCATAAGAATGATTAAAGGACTAGAAAATGTCTTATAGTGGTAGACTCGAGGAGCTCTGTCTATTTAGTTTAACAAAGAGAAGGTTAAGGGATGACTTTATCACAGTCTGTAAGTACCTACATGGGGAAGAAATATTTGATAATGGGCTCTTAAACCTAGCAGGCAAAAATATAAAGTAATCCAATGGCTGGAAGTTGAAGCTAGACAAATTCAGACTGCCAATAAGGTGGAATCTTTTAACAGTGAAGGTAATTAACCATTGGAACAATTTACCAAGGATCATGATGGATTCTCTACCACTGGCAATGTTTAAATAAAGACAGGATTTTTTTCTAAAAGATCTGCTCTTGGAATTGTTTTGGGGAAGTTCTCTGGCCTGGGCTATACAGCAGGTCAGACTAGATGATCACAATGGTCCCTTCTGGCCTTGGAATCTATGACGCTGAGTCTCTGGGAGATATCAGGTTTCAGAGTAGCAGCCGTGTTAGTCTGTATTCGCAGAAAGACTGAATGCATCCGATGAAGTGAGCTGTAGCTCACAAAAGCTTATGCTCAAATAAATTTGTCAATCTCTAAGGTGCCACAAGTCCTCCTTTTCCTTTTGGGAGATATCAAGATTTTGGTCTTAATAACACTGAGGATGTGCTAAATAGTTGGAAGTATTTAAACATTCTTTCCTGCCTTTCCCCCTCACCACCAAAAATGCAATCTTGAGCAGTGAATTTGCCTGGTGTGAGACTATTTCCGCCAAATGAAATTGAGAGACAGTTTGCAGACAGCCCTGCCACACACATTGTGGTGCACAGAATGGCTGAGGCAGTGGGAGTCTAGCACGCTCATCCAGAGGAAGCTATTGGCCAGCATTTTCCAACTTGCCTGACCCATAGTGGGGATTTAAACCCAGGCCTCCCACATGAGTACACTAACTGTGGGGCTTTTGGGGTATTGCAGGCGAGAACCCCGCCCTCCTCAGTTTTGTGAATGGTGCGTAAGTCCCCTTGTGAATCTAGCCTGAAAAATTGAAATGATTCATTTTGACATTTCCAAATGATTTATTCTTTTTTATTCAACTGCAACAATTTGCCTAAATCGACATAATTTTCGCAAATGTTTTGGGTTGACCTGAATCTGCATTTTTTGGAGAAAAAAGGTTTTGGATGAAAATTTTGCCCAGCTCTAGGTTAAAGGCCTAATTTTAAGCAACCAAGTTTGATATTTTTGACCTGTAGTACCGAATCCTGGTCTGTTGAAGTATATAGGAATTTTGCCATTGGTTTTGGCCAAGGATTGGGCCCACTGTGTCCACCTTTCGTAGCTTAACTCCACAGTCCTGAAATGCTGAGGAGCCTATGAAGTTTACAAGATGTTTTCATAGGGTTTTGGTTTTGGGGACCTTTTTAAGCTGCACTCAGGAAATTGCAGTTTGAGTTTTCTTTAGGATTGATAAAAGCTACCAACGTTTATCATGTTATGGCAGATGTGACGAGACCACTCCTTCTTGGTAAAATTTGACTAAGGGCTGGTTGAAAATTTTCCATCACAACTTTTTGTCAATGGAAAATTGAGTTTTTAACGAAACAAAATGTTTGCATTAAATGTGTCTGCTTTCTGCAGAAAATTCCATCTGAAAAAGTAAAAAAAATTCAGCAGAAAAGGAAAATTTTGATTAAAACCTGAAAACATTTGACTGAAAATCATCTTTTTTAAAATTTGAAAATGCCATCACAATAGCTTATAGGAGTTGTACTTCAGATTCCTCATGACCCCTTTCCCTCTATAGGCTGGGTGCCCTGGCTGGACTACAGCTCCCATGATACATTGCAGCTGGGGACTCCCATGATGCACCATGACAGCTCTGCAAGGAGGGACCATAGTGCTTTATGAGAGATGTCATCCAGCCAGAGACCTCAGCCCAAAGAGGAGAATGGAGACCTGAGGCACCCAAAGTGCAACTCCCATCAGGCACTTTGGTAGAATTTCTGAATGGAATTTTTTAATTTTAGCTAAAATTGTTTGGTTTTCTTCTAAAAATTTTCATTTTTTGATTTTTTGACAAGAACCTGAAATTTTTCACATAAAAACCTTCCATTTTCTGACCTATTCTAGTTCTAATCATGAGAAAGTATTTCTGCTTTGGATCTGAGGAAATGAGCAAGATTTTGAGCACTGTACAGGTCTGAAAAATGTTGTCAGCTCACTGCAATGGTAATGAACTGGGATTTTTATTGATATTTTCACAAATCTCTGCACCGCAGTGGATGACTTTATTCCCACAAAGAAGGATCTGAGGAAAGAAATGTCTCTCAGCTCTGCTTGCCGACAAGAAGGGAGCGGTAATGCTGAGGGATTCTTTTCACCTCACTGGTTTCACCCGACAATGCACCCTGACAAGGACCGTCAGACCTAGTTAATCCAGCTCAGTGTGTGCTTTCAATATAAACTCCTCCAAACTCTGCAGCTGAATGAATCAATGGACCATGCTTGTTCCGGGAGGTAGTGTCGTCCAGTGGTAAGTGTGGGCAAGTAGGGTTCAGAACTCCTGGCTTCTGCTTCTCACAGCTCTGGGGCAGACTGTAGCCTCCTGTGGCAGGGGCCCCGGCTGAGGAAAACTCCATGAGATTACCATTGTCATGTTTTCTCCAAATTATTCCATTGGGGCAGGGGGGTTGTCTCACCAAAGAAGGAGCAGAGGTTCAGACCCTGAGACCCGCAGCTCCCCTGACATATAGGAGATAAAGGACCAAACATGCAGAGCACCCATGCCGCGGCCTTGGCTCTGGGGTCCATGCTCTTCTTCCAGCTGCCTGGTTCCAAAGGAGGAAGGTGCTTTCAGAGCGCCATGCAGTGCCTTCTCCATGGTGTGATAAGTCAGCTCGCTCCCTTCCTGGGATTCGGTTTGATGGGCCAACATAAACTGACTGCATCTCTCTATCGGGCCTCTTGCCATCGTCTCCCGCGCTCTGCTCCTCACCCCGCAGCGCGTGGGAGCAGGGTGGTGAATCTATTCCTCTGCAGAATGTGACGCCGCTGTGACTTAATGGGGGCTGCACGTAGGTGGAAAGGAAACTACAGGCCAAGTCTTGCACAGTCGTACCTGCACGAACTGATGGGGTCTACTTCTGATCTCAGGGCTGTGGTCCATGCACGGATGTCCCGTTCCCCACTAGAAATAGTGGTGGCGAGGCTAGTCCCCTCCTGGGTCGGCACTCCCCCCTTTCCTGGGACCCTGTGGAGGGCTTTCGAAAGAGAGCTGGCCAAGCTGAGCTGCTGGTGGAGAGGCAGCGATGGGGACATGTGACTTACCGGGGTACAATCCAGACTAATGAGTGCTATGATATACCTGTACCCTGGTATATCATGGGGGACCTACCCATCTTTGTCCAAGGGGCTCTGTCAGAGCTCCCCAGGCTAACAACAGTGCACACCAAGGCCTGGGATAGGCCTGGTGCCTGGGTGAAGTTTTAAACATAACTTTAGGCCTGGGGATGGCCAGGGGATGGGGCTAGGTCTGTGGCTGACAGGGACAGGGACGTGGCAGCTGGAGCCACAGCAGGTGTGGGGTAAGGCTAGGACTGAGGGTGATAAGTAGAAGTCATGGCTTTGGGACGTGAGTGGGGCCTGGCGCCCCGGGGCAGGGAAAGGCCAATGAGAGCCTGTGCTGTGCGGGGAGGGTGGGGTGGCTAGGGGTGCCCCACCTGGGGCTGGGCGTGGGAGGATCATGCCCGGAAACAGCAGTACCAGATGTGCACGGAGAGGGAGTGCTGCCTGCAAACTGTGGCTAGGGGTATGGCCGAAGCATGACAGCGTGTGGCTGGAGGAGGGAGTATGTGTGTGTGTGGGGGGGGAATAACACAAAGCCACCATCCGCTGTAACAACAGGTTAAAATAGCTCTAATTCTGAAAAACTACTGCACATAGGACGGAAGAACCCAATGCACAGCTACAGACTAGGGACTGAATGGCTAGGCAGCAGTTCTGCGGAAAAGGACCTAGGGGTGACAGTGGACGAGAAGCTGGATATGAGTCAGCAGTGTGCCCTTGTTGCCAAGAAGGCCAATGGCATTTTGGGATGTATAAGTAGGGGCATAGCGAGCAGATCGAGGGACGTGATCGTTCCCCTCTATTTGACATTGGTGAGGCCTCATCTGGAGTACTGTGTCCAGTTTTGGGCCCCACACTACAAGAAGGATGTGGATAAATTGGAGAGAGTCCAGCGAAGGGCAACAAAAATGATTAGGGGTCTGGAACACATGAGTTATGAGGAGAGGCTGAGGGAGCTGGGATTGTTTAGCCTGCAGAAGAGAAGAATGAGGGGGGATTTGATAGCTGCTTTCAACTACCTGAAAGGGGGTTCCAAAGAGGATGGCTCTAGACTGTTCTCAATGGTAGCAGATGACAGAACGAGGAGTAATGGTCTCAAGTTGCAGTGGGGGAGGTTTAGGTTGGATATTAGGAAAAACTTTTTCACTAAGAGGGTGGTGAAACACTGGAATGCGTTACCTAGGGAGGTGGTAGAATCTCCTTCCTTAGAGGTTTTTAAGGTCAGGCTTGACAAAGCCCTGGCTGGGATGATTTAACTGGGAATTGGTCCTGCTTCGAGCGGGGGGTTGGACTAGATGACCTTCTGGGGTCCCTTCCAACCCTGATATTCTATGATTCTATGATTCTATGAAAACTAAATGGCAGCCTTTCTCCCAAAGCTGTATGGGAACCGATGGCAGCCAGCACTCCTCTCTTCAGTAATGTAGTGATGTAAGCTGAGGTCCAGGCCTGCCCTGCACTGTGCGTTTACCTTCTGTATGGTGTTAGCACACGATGTGCTTCTGGGGCAGGGGCTGGCTACAGCAGCCTGCACCGAACTCCACTATCGTGGGTGTGCAGAGGACCACGTTCTGCAGGGTATCTCAAGAGTACAACAGGGCTCCAAATTGGTTCAGTTGGGTTTGAAGCCTGAGGACTCATTGCGTCCTGACTTACACTGTGTGTTTCATTTCATTTTTAAGGCCTGAGATGTCCGAGGATTTGCTAGCGTGCAACTAATGCACCCAGTGACTCAAAATGAGCGTGCCAAAGGAGATGGGCTGGTGCAGTTGTACATATAGGGAGCATGGGAGAGTGCTGGTAGGTACCGAATCTGTTCAGCACTTCCATGCAGAGCCTTTATAAGTGTTTGACAAAAGATCAAACACAAGAGCAAGACACGCTCGCCTAGAGGGCTCTCCGCAGTCTCCTAGTGGCTGCACTCTGAATGCTGGAAATGTGGCCCTAATGCTGGTTTTGCTAGCCAAGGTGCTGGAGCAATCGAGGCAAGCCTCAAACACAGTGTCCAGCCCTGCAAAACCTTGCTCACATTAACAGCCCTCCTGGACTCATGTAATTTCCTGTGGTAGAAGGTCACAGACTGCAGGGATGGTCCCAGCTTAAGGGCCTGATCCAAAGCCCACTGGAGTCACTAATAATCTCCTCGACTTCAATAGAGATGTACTTAAAATTAGAGCTGGTAACACAGAATGGCCATTTGCTTTCACAATTTTGAAGGAAACAAAACAATTTTCATTTCATTTGATTTTTTGTGTGTGTAGATTTTCCAAATGTTCGTTTAAATGAGTTGAAGCCAACGCACAGAAAATGGCCTGGAATCATTTAATCAAACATTAGAAAATTTTGAACCACACAAACATTTTTCATAAAAAAAACCCACGTGGTTCTAACAAGCATTTTTTAAAAGTAACAATCCAAAAATCATAAAACCCTTTTCAAGGAGAAATCTGCAACCAGCTGCAGTTAAAATAGGCAATGCCCTTTCCGAGTCAGGTTGCTGTCAAGCCTTTGTGCTCCAAAATAAAGATGGTGTTCAGTGCAGGCTAAGGCTAAACCCGGGCAGTGACCAATGCAGATTCAGGCACCCGTAGCATGACTCAGAACCCTGCCTTCACTTTGCCATTCAGCTGACTATGCAAATAGACACATCTGTGCCCAACAGGAAACTACTTCTCCAAATTAGGGGGGGAAATTGTACCAATCAGACGCTCTCTGCTCCCTTCCAATGTATATCTTGTTCCTGTACTAGACACGGTAGCTTTGTTGCACTCTGACATGTGAACCAAACAGAATGATGTTTTGTGGAGCGCAGATCAAAATGCTTCATTTCGCGCCTCCTTCTGTCCCCTGTGTCTTCCCAATGGAGAGGGTGGGGGGGAATCCTGAACATTGGTTTGGTTTTATATCAGAGTAGGTTTTCACTTTCGTTTCAATTGATTTTTAATGTAATTTACTTATATTTATAATTCTTTTAATAGAATGTTTCTTTACAAAAACTAATTTCCCCAATACTAATTTCCCCCTACTGTTACTCACACCTTCTTGTCAGCAGCCTGGAATGGGCTACCCTCATTACTACTACAAAAGTGATTTTCCCTCCCTGTTAATTGAATTGTCTCGTTAGCACTGACTCCTCACTTAGTAAGGCAACTCCCATCTTTTCCTGTACTATGTATATATATATACCTGTATTTTCCACTCCATGCATCTGATGAAGTGGGTTCTAGCTTATGCCCAAATAAATGTGTTAGTCTCTAAGGTGCCACAAGGACTCCTTATTGTTTTTGCTGATACAAACCAACACGGCTCCCCCTCGGAAACCTTTGTTTGTCATGTTTTATTTCCAAACATGATTTTTGAAATTTTGAAATAATCAAAAATTTAAAAAAATCACCCAAAGAAATCCCACCTCTAATGAAGCCAGTCAATCCAAAGTTGCAATGAAAGTGCAGAGAGAAGGGGGAGGGGAAATGCTTTCACTGTTTGGTTTTCTCTGTTCTCCCCTCTTTTCCTTCTGCTATGTCACTTTGCTGATCAGCTTTTCACAGGGTGGTCTTCTGTATATGTTTTTAAAAGAACACCTCCTTTTGGCAGTTTTTCTATCTGAAAAACAAGAAATGGATTTAAAACATGGATATTCTTCGACAAGAAGAAGAAAAGTGTGCCCAGCTCTCTGCCAGGGGCCATATTTGCTGCTCACTAGAGAAATGCATGCCGGGAACATGCCAAGTAAAAGCAAAAAAAAAAAATGTGGCTTTATTTTAAAATGCATGAAAAGGTTCCTTATGTTTTGTCTGTGTCATTGGCAGAGGGAGGAACCACACCCTGGACTGCAAGGTTGTAATCATTTTTAGTAAGGAAGCTCCCACATGCGGTGCTCTGGTGGAACTAAGGGCTCCTCATGCGTGTGAAAGCACTGCCCCAGATTGCTTCCAGCATCCCTGCCCCACAGCGATGGATTGTGGCTCACACCGGACCCAACCAGCAGGACATGGGGGCACTGCCAGGGCCTTTCCCTCCTCCCCGCAGGAGTGCTCCATATTCTCATTGGTGGATGCTGGATACTTGCCCCAGGAGAGCCCTCTCTGGTGCCCAGTGTTCAGTCAGCTGGGGAAAATCCCAATCTACGGTTGGCCATTGTAGGAAGGAGCTCATTCCCAGCACACTCAGAAATTCGTTTATTGGGGAATTAGGTGGTTCAGGGTGCCAAGGAGCCAAGGAACAGTGCCTCCAACAGGAATGAGCCTTTGTGACTGATGGGCCCGCAGAACTTTCATAGCCAATCTACAGCAGAGGAAAACTTCAGCTAGATATGGCTCTTCAGTCTTTGGGCTGGATTTTGCCCCTCTGTAAGCCGATGCAATGCCATTGACGTCAGTGGAGGTGTACCTGCTTACCCGGGTCTGAATCTGGCCCCTTATCTTTTTGATCCACTGGACTGGACGTAATGGTATCTTTGGGGCCTTCAAGCAGAAAGACAAAGAAGCAATTTCAAGGCTTCTTTGAAATAAGCAGAAGATGATGGCCACTGAAGAGGAGGAGCTTTAAATGCCTCTCGCTCTTTTTGGGCAGGACATAGAACGCATTGTTCGGAATCACACAAAATAGCGTGTTGGGAAAATTGTTTTTAAGCCCTTTGTCTCTGGGGATAATTCCCAAATGGCGAAAGGCAGATAGATGAAGTCATTGCCTCGGCTGTACTATCCCCCACGTTTTTCAGGGAGTTTATGAACTCAGATATAAAGACTTACCTTTCACCAGAATGATTAAGAAAAGGCCAGTGTAGCTTTGCTGCTCATTGAAGCATGAAGCGTGTTTAATTTAATAACGCTGATAAGTCTTAAAGCCAGGAGCATTTGGCTAACACATGACCCACTTTTTCAATCAATTGGAAACATTTACATAACCGACTGATTCAGGGTTCTGCATTTGTTGGCTATGGAGGAAGGAATAAAAAAACACCGTTAAAAAAAACAAATTGGTTACAGCTCAGATAAGTATCTCTGATAAGGATTTGCTAAACCATCCCTTGCATATGCAGTTCATACATTATGATGTATATCTTGCAACTGAAAGATGGCAGATTCAATCAAACCTTTAAATCATAGACTATCAGGGTTAGAAGGGACCTCAGCAGGTCATCTAGTCCAACCACCTTGCTCAAACCAGGACCAATCCCCAATTTTTGCCCCAGATCCCTAAATGGCCCCCTCAAGGATTGAACTCACAACCCTGGGTTTAGCAGGCCAATGCTCAAACCACTGAGCAATCCCTCCCCGCATGCGAATTGTGAACCAGACGTTCAGGGCTACATTGTGTTTTTCCTCTTGCCCTGTGCAAGGGTCGGCACATTGATGTTTTCCTGTTGTTTTAGGGGTACTTATCTGCTGAGCCTTCCATGCCAGCCCCTTTCTGCTGGCTGTTACATTGTGGGGTGGAGCCAAAGGTATACCCACTCCCCGCCCCTCCTGCCCACCTGCTTTGCGAGGGAGTGAGCTTGTCCCTGCATGCCTCCAGCCAAGGGCTGGGGAGGCCATGCAGGAGTGCAGTGGGAGGCCTCGCAATCTCTTTTGGGTAGCCCACCTCCCAAGATAGCCTTAAGAATGTGGCCCAGCATGCTGGAGCATCTTGACAAGTGGCTATTTGTAATATTGGAAAGCTGTCCTATGCTGCGGGAGGTGTTTTCTCAGGCTGAGTGTGCAATGCGTTTCCCCCACAGCCCAACTCTGCTGCACTGCCTGAGGGGCGCCAGGCTCTGCCACCAGTACTGCTGGGGCTAGGCAGGCCTTCCCGTGGATTTCGGCAAGAAGGCCGGAATCGGTGCTGCATGGCCACGGCTGCAGGGAGAAGCAATATTTTCCCTGGTCAGGCTTTGAAGTGGCTGCAAAGTCATAGAATCATAGAATCATAGAATCATAGAATATCAGGGTTGGAAGGGACCCCAGAAGGTCATCCAGTCCAACCCCCTGCTCAAAGCAGGACCAATTCCCAGTTAAATCATCCCAGCCAGGGCTTTGTCAAGCCTGACCTTAAAAACCTCTAAGGAAGGAGATTCTACCACCTCCCTAGGTAACGCATTCCAGTGTTTCACCACCCTCCTAGTGAAAAAGTTTTTCCTAATATCCAATCTAAACCTCCCCCACTGCAACTTGAGACCATTACTCCTCGTTCTGTCATCTGCTACCATTGAGAACAGTCTAGAGCCATCCTCTTTGGAACCCCCTTTCAGGTAGTTGAAAGCAGCTATCAAATCCCCCTCATTCTTCTCTTCTGCAGGCTAAACAATCCCAGCTCCCTCAGCCTCTCCTCATAACTCATGTGTTCTAGACCCCTAATCATTTTTGTTGCCCTTCGCTGGACTCTCTCCAATTTATCCACATCCTTCTTGAAGTGTGGGGCCCAAAACTGGACACAGTACTCCAGATGAGGCCTCACCAATGTCGAATAGAGGGGAATGATCACATCCCTCGATCTGCTCGCTATGCCCCTACTTATACATCCCAAAATGCCATTGGCCTTCTTGGCAACAAGGGCACACTGCTGACTCATATCCAGCTTCTCGTCCACTGTCACCCCTAGGTCCTTTTCCGCAGAACTGCTGCCTAGCCATTCGGTCCCTAGTCTGTAGCTGTGCATTGGGTTCTTCCGTCCTAAGTGCAGGACCCTGCACTTATCCTTATTGAACCTCATCAGATTTCTTTTGGCCCAATCCTCCAATTTGTCTAGGTCTTTCTGTATCCTATCCCTCCCCTCCAGCGTATCTACCACTCCTCCCAGTTTAGTATCATCTGCAAATTTGCTGAGAGTGCAATCCACACCATCCTCCAGATCATTTATGAAGATATTGAACAAAACCGGCCCCAGGACCGACCCTTGGGGTACTCCACTTGATACCGGCTGCCAACTAGATATGGAGCCATTGATCACTACCCGTTGAGCCCGACAATCTAGCCAGCTTTCTACCCACCTTGTAGTGCATTCATCCAGCCCATACTTCCTTAGTCATTCCATTCTTTGTGTTTCATTGTTTATATTCTTTTCTAGTCTCTTTCCTGGTGTTCTTAATGCAGGGCGCTGGTGCTAACCTGCCCTTTCAGAGGTACATTGTTAGAGTGGGAGGAGGGGAGGGCTGGCACCAGAGGTGAAAGTAAGCCGGTACACCCCGGTACGGCGTACCGGTAAGAGCCGGTGCTCCGTACTGGGGCAGCCCAGCTTCCCCAGGGGGCAATTTAAAGGGCCTGGGGCTCCCAGCAGTGCCTGGAGCCCCAGGCTCTTTAAATTGCCTCCAGAGCCCCGCTGCTGGAGCCCTGGGGTAGCGGCTGCAGGGCTCCGGCAGCTATTTAAAGGGCCTGGGGCTCCCCTGCTTCTACTGCTTGGGCCCTTTAAAGAGCCACTGGGGCCCCGCCGCCGCTACTCCAGGGCTCCGGCGGCTATTTAAAGGGCAGGGCGGTAGAAGAGGGGAGCCCCGGGCCCTTTAAATAGCCCCCGGAGCCCCAGGCTGCTGCTGCTACCCCGGTGGGGGGGGGCACTTACCTTACAGGGTGGGCTGGGGCTGGCTCTGACCCCCTCAACCCCGTCCCTTCCGCCCTAGGCCCCGCCCCATTCCGGGGGCCAAAGCTGGCCCCAGAGTACCGGTAAGTCACTCGACTTACTTTCACCCCTGGCTGGCACACCATTTATAGACTGAAGCTTCCAGGCCATGGCGCGGCCAGCCTGCCACTTTGGACCCACTTACACTCATGAAATGAGGGCAGCTGAACCCTTGGGCTGCACTAAGAACATACCTGTCAGGCGCTGCCTGCCTTCTCCCCCCAGCTCCCCAAACAATGCTTTTCTCCTTGATATCCTTGACTCCCCCTCCTGGATCTTTGAGCACCCGTGTCCCTTTGTCTCCTTTTCCTACTGCTCTGGAAGGCTCAGTGTCATGCTGACCCCACAGTCTGGGTGCGGGGTGCAGCTCCCTCCAGAGAGGCCAGAGCTCCCTGCCCTGGGTGGCTGAGCTGTCCTAATTAGGACCGTCCCTCCTGGAAATGTATTTTCTCTGTGTGCAGCAGTTGTGGCTAAGATGCTCTATAGCCTGGGGACAGCGAGACCCTGTGGCCCGATTACTGCAGGGCCGGCAGAGCTGGCAGCTAATTAAGGGCACTCCTGACAGCATGCCAAGAGCCCTGGGACTCTGCACCGTCAGATTTGGGAAGGCGACTGCTGCTATGAATTTGGAAAGAATCAGGATTCACCAATGAGAGGCTTTCCCCTGTTAATTTGGAGAGAGGACTAGAGTCATTTATAAAGTGCAGTAAACAGGCAGGGATTAGGCTGCCACTGAAATCAGCTCTGATGGATTTTGCCCTTCTGAGGATAAACAGAGCTTTAATTTTCACTCCGTGGGTGAGAGACCCGACTGACTGGGGACCTGTTTCAAGCTGTGACATGCAGCGAGCAAGCAAAACACACTTTGAGTTACTAATTACTGATTCACCCTCCTTCCCCCGGCTCTCTCCATCGCATCTATACTACTGCCCACAGCCATCAGACTGGTCTTTAATGGTTGGCTATCATTAGACATTGTAAAAATAAATTATGACTAACAGATGCTCGTAAGCTGCCTGAAATGCCCTGTTGAGGTTACAGGGACAAACCATCCCGATGTGTCGAAAGAATAGTAAGTATGGCAGGCGACCAGCTTGGCTTAACGGTGAAATCCTAGCAGATCTTAAGCATAAAAAAGAAGCTTACAAGAAGTGGAAGGTTGGACATATGACCAGGGAACAGTATAAAAATATTGCTCGGGCATGTAGGAATGAAATTAGGAGGGCCAAATCGCACCTGTAGCTGCAGCTAGCGAGAGATGTTAAGAGTAACAAGAAGGGTTTCTTCAGGTATGTTGGCAACAAGAAGAAAGCCAAGGAAAGTGTGGGCCCCTTAATGAATGAGGGAGGCAACCTAGTGACGGAGGATGTGGAAAAAGCTAATGTACTCAATGCTTTTTTTGCCTCTGTCTTCACGAACAAGGTCAGCTCCCAGACTGCTGTGCTGGGCATCACAACATGGGGAATAGATGGCCAGCCCTCTGTGGAGAAAGAGGTGGTTAGGGACTATTTAGAAAAGCTGGACGTGCACAAGTCCATGGGGCCGGACGAGTTGCATCCGAGAGTGCTAAAGGAACTGGCGGCTGTGATTGCAGAGCCATTGGCCATTATCTTTGAAAACTCGTGGCGAACGGGGGAAGTCCCGGATGACTGGAAAAAGGCTAATGTAGTGCCAATCTTTAAAAAAGGGAAGAAGGAGGATCCTGGGAACTACAGGCCAGTAAGCCTCACTTCAGTCCCCGGAAAAATCATGGAGCAGGTCCTCAAACAATCAATCCTGAAGCACTTACATGAGAGGAAAGTGATCAGAAACAGTCAGCATGGATTCACCAAGGGAAGGTCATGCCTGACTAATATAATCGCCTTCTATGATGAGATTACTGGTTCTGTGGATGAAGGGAAAGCAGTGGATGTATTGTATCTTGACTTTAGCAAAGCTTTTGACACGGTCTCCCACAGTATTCTTGTCAGCAAGTTAAGGAAGAATGGGCTGGATGAATGCACTATAAGGTGGGTAGAAAGTTGGCTAGATTGTCGGGCTCAACGGGTAGTGATCAATGGCTCCATGTCTAGTTGGCAGCTGGTGTCAAGTGGAGTGCCCCAGGGGTCGGTCCTGGGGCCGGTTTTGTTCAATATCTTCATAAATGATCTGGAGGATGGTGTGGATTGCACTCTCAGCAAATTTGCGGATGATACTAAACTGGGAGGAGTGGTAGATATGCTGGAGGGCAGGGATAGGATACAGGGGGACCTAGACAAATTGGAGGATTGGGCCAAAAGAAATCTGATGAGGTTCAATAAGGATAAGTGCAGGGTCCTGCACTTAGGACGGAAGAACCCAATGCACAGCTACAGACTAGGGACCGAATGGCTAGGCAGCAGTTCTGCGGAAAAGGACCTAGGGGTGACAGTGGACGAGAAGCTGGATATGAGCCAGCAGTGTGCCCTTGTTGCCAAGAAGGCCAATGGCATTTTGGGATGTATAAGTAGGGGCATAGCGAGCAGATCGAGGGACGTGATCATCCCCCTCTATTCGACATTGGTGAGGCTTCATCTGGAGTACTGTGTCCAGTTTTGGGCCCCACACTACAAGAAGGATGTGGATAAATTGGAGAGAGTCCAGCGAAGGGCAACAAAAATGATTAGGGGTCTGGAACACATGAGTTATGAGGAGAGGCTGAGGGAACTGGGATTGTTTAGTCTGCAGAAGAGAAGAATGAGGGGGGATTTGATAGCTGCTTTCAACTACCTGAGAGGTAGTTCCAGAGAGGATGGTTCTAGACTATTCTCAGTGGTGGAAGAGGCCAGGACAAGGAGTAATGGTCTCAAGTTGCAGTGGGGGAGGTTTAGGTTGGATATTAGGAAAAACTTTTTCACTAAGAGGGTGGTGAAACACTGGAATGCGTTGCCTAGGGAGGTGGTGGAATCTCCTTCCTTAGAAGTTTTTAAGGTCAGACTTGACAAAGCCCTGGCTGGGATGATTTAATTGGGTATGGGTCCTGCTTTTGAGCAGGGGGTTGGACTAGATGACCTCCTGAGGTCCCTTCCAACCCTGATATTCTATGATTCTATGATTCTATGATTCTAAATACTCTGTGACTAGCTAGCAGAGCCCACCTTCCTCCTGGACTGCCCAGGGTACAACTGTATCGTACAGGCTGCTGGATAATCAACTCTTACTGAAAGGATCCCTCATTAACTGCCCCTCAAGCTGTCCCCTTGGTCCTGCCTGGAGCTGCAACCCCTGCACACGCCTAATGCAGAGGATTAAAGGGTCCGAACATCTTTGCTGTTGCCGTCCCAGTGTAAATTGTGGCATGGCTCTGCAGGCTGTGACAGGCCTTATTTTCCCTGCTGGACCGAGCTCAGAAGAGTGATAAATGGTGTGAGAGGGCGGCAGGTGCAATGTCTCATCCCTTTCCATCCCGGTAGGTATTTCCGCACCGTCTGAAACGGAGGACGTTGTTCCACAGAACACACCGAGACTAGACACCGTGATGGAAGCCTTTTGCCCGTGGCGATGGAGAACCTGGGGAGAGGTTAGAAAGGAGACAATGAGATTCATTTTCCCTTCCTCTCTGGTAACATAAAGGGGTAGAAATTGCCCCCAGGGTTATCCCAGGTGTTAGGGGATTGTCAGGACAGATGGCACAGAGCTGCCGCAACACCTCAGCACTGCCCCCTCTCCCAACCCAACCCTCAGGGACCATGACAGCCGAGTGTCAGAGAGAACTACCCTCAGGATGCTGTAATTCATGTCAGGGCCAGCCAGACCCCTAGCCGCCTGGCCAGTTTTTCTCCTGCCTTGCTGGTTGCTCGTTGCGATGTGCTGAGATTTTTTCACTCATAACTCTTGGCACACTCCAACCTGTGATCTTGCTGCGTGCACGTGTGGGACCATCAGTGGCTGCATCCACTGTGGCATGCAGGTCAGGTGGCTGCTGGAAGTGCTGTTAGCATGGCACCCGGATCTCACTCTGCGTGTGGGGCCCTCGACCTCTCAATGTGGCGGCTGAGGCTCCTGCTTCCTACCGCACCAGAAAGCAGGACCCCACCAAAGAGGGGTAAGGAGTGGGAACCAGGGTGGGGGAGACAGGGGCTCCTGAGAGGGGACATGGAGGGGCTCCCTGGGCTGAGGGTCCAGGGAGGGGGCAGGAGGTCAGGCCAGGGAGGGGGACACCTGGGAGGGGAAGAGGAGGATCAGGCTAGTGGGGCAGGGAGTGCGGGTGGCAACTGTTTCTGCCTCTCAGAAAGCCTAAGAAAGGGGAGGTGCAAAGAGGGTTTAGAGCATTAGATACCGTGATGGGCACAGTGGGCTGGAGAGGACAGCAACCAGAGTGGAAGGGCTCAGGGGAGGGTGTGGACAGGACTCTAGTAGATAGTACCAAGGTGACTCTAGTCGATAGTACAGTCAATGTGTTTAGAGATAAAAGGAGATGGGGAGGTGGTATGAGAGTGAGGCAGGGTCGAGGGTCACAGGGAGGTAATAGGGGAGGGAGTCAGGGTCAAAGATGGTTGGAGAACCGCACTCAGAGAGTAGTTATCAGTGGTTCACAGTCAAACTGGAAGGATCTGTCCTGGGTCTGGATCTATTCAATATCTTCATCAATGATTTAGATAATGGCATAAAGAGTACATTGATAAAGTTTGCGGATGATACCAAGCTGGGAGGGTTTGCAAGCGCTTTGGAGGACAGAATTAAAATTCAAAGTGATCTGGACAAACTGGAGAAATGGTCTGAAGTAAATAGGATAAAATTCAATAAGGACAAATGCAAAGTATTCCACTTAGGAAGGAACGATCAGTTGCACAAATGCAAAATGGGAAATGACTGCCAAGGAAGGAGTACTGCGGAAAGGGATCTGGGAGTTTTAGTGGATCACAAGCTAAATATGAGTCAACAGTGCGCTGTCACAAAACAATCAAACATCACTCTCGGATGTATTAGCAGGAGTCTTGTAAGCAAGACACGAGAAGTCATTCTTCCGTTCTGCTCTGTGCTGATAAGGCCTCATCTGGAATAATGTGTTCAGTTCTGGGCACCATGCTTAGGGAAAGACGTGGACTAAATAGAGAAAGTCGAAAGTCCAGAAGAGAGCAACAAAATGATGAAAGGTCTAGAAAACATGACCTGTGAGGAAAGATTTGAAAAAATTGGGTTTGCTTAGTCTGAAGAGAAGACTGAGGGGGGACATGAGAACAGTCTTCAAGTACATAAAAGGTACATAAATAGGAGGAGGATAAATTGTTCTCCTTAACCTCTGAGGATAGGGCTTAAATTGCAGCAAGGGAGGTTTAGGTTGGACATTAGGAAGTCAGAGTGGTGAAGCACCGGAACAAATTGCCTAGGGAGGTTGTGGAATCTCCATCATTGGAGTATTTAGGAGCAGGTTAGATAAATACCTGTCAAGGATGGTCTAGATAATACATAGTCCTGCCTTAGCGCAGGGAACTGGACTAGACGACCTCTCGAGGTCTCTTCCAGTCCTACATTGCTCTGATTCTGCAGGGTTTTATGGTTGGGAGACAATGCTTATATTGTGAGGGGAAGAAAGTAGATGAGAGTGATAGGCAGTGAAAAGTGAAAGAGAGCAGTAAAGACAGGAAGGAAAGTGGGGATAAGGGAGGTCATGAAACTGTATGGGATGGGGTTGCTGGGGTGAACGGAGAGGTTACAGGAGGAGAGTGGGGAGACATCTCCATCAGTGACAAGACTGAAGGAGAAGAAAGTGATGGGGAAGGAGAAGGGAAGGGGGCGGCCCACAGAAGGGCCTTGATCCATGAGGCATGGTGCTGCCAGGGCTACTACAATACAAATAACGATAGAATGGTGTCCTCCTGAATGTGAAATGTTACAGATGGAGTTTGGTCATTCCAGTCTCTCCCAACCCTAGCTTAATCAGCCATGTACCCTAGTGATGCGCGGCTTTCTCCCATCTCCTCTCTCCCCAGGAAAGCTCCTTCTACTATAGGAGTATGTGCCAGGGGACATTTCTTCCATCATGTAACGTTGCCGTGTGGAAACCAAGAGCAATTGCAGATGGCTGTAATGAAGGTAGTACGGTGGTCTTCTGCTGGCTGTCATGGTCCCACAAGGCAACTCACGGGTCCAGCGGAGAGAGGGAGGCTTTTCTATTGCCTTAAGGGCACGTGTTTTGTGGGTTAGATGGATGAAATGATTGGTCCATTAAGTCCTGTATTCTGCTTCTGGTTGTGGTCAGCGCCTGATGTTTCAGAGTCAAATGGAAGGAACTGAGATGTGTAAGGACCTTCACAAGAAGAAAAATACCAGGTACTACAGGGCTCTTGAATCTAGTGGAGAAAAATGTAACAAGCACCAATGGCTGGAAGCTGAAGCCACCCGAATTCAAATTCCAAGTCAGGCACGGATTGTTAACAGTGATGGGGAATTATCCATTTGGCCAGCCTCCAAGGGAAGTGGTGCATTCTCCATCTCTGGATATCTTCAGACTGGATGCCTTTCTGGACGATATGCCGATGCAAATACAAATGCCTGGGCTCAGGACAGGGTAACTGGGTGAATTGTAATGGGCTGTGCTACACAGGAGGTCAGACTAGTTGATCTGGTGATCCCTTCTGGGCCATGGATTCATGAATGTCTTTAGCTCACCTATAACCAAGCGGGAAAAGCCTCACCGGTTGTGGCTGCTAGTGAGTGTAGTAGCCCACTGGATGCGTTTGGTTCCAGCTGCAGTTGTAGAGGATACACATCTGGCCCAGGTTCTCTGGTGCACCCAGGTGTGCTTGGCACAGGACCGGAGGGAATTTAGCACATGCCACCTTTGTGTTTCTCTAATCTTTGGGCCATCCAGAGAATGCTTTGGCCCTTGGTGCATGTCAGGCTCCCTATGACCCAAGGCACACTTCCCTCTTCCCCATTCCCGCCACTTTGCCTGAAGTGTGGGTAGCACTGAGCCGGCTCTCGACAAGCAGAGATTCCCCTTGCAGAATTCCTTGGCAGCTGATAAAGCTGGAGATCCGCAAGCCGAGGAGCTGACCCGACGAGAAAACCACAAATAGAAGTTCAGCAGGACATGAGCAGAGCTAGACTCTGGGAAGAAAAGCTCCCTGGGTAGGTTCTAGTCTTGCTTATAAGCAAGATGAAAAATGTGTATTACAAAGAATTGTCCCACTCTTTGGGTGTGTTTACGCTGTGATTAAAAACCCATGGCTGGCCTGTACCAGCTGACTCAGGCTTGGGTTCCAGGGTTGTCTAATGGCAGTGTGGAGGTTCAGGTTTGGGCTGGAGCCTGGGATCTAGGAGCCTGCAAGGTGGGAGGGGAACCTGTAAACAACCCCTTTGCCTGAGCCCTGCAAGCCTGAGTCAGCTGGCAGGGGCCAGCCACAGGTGTCTGATTGCAGTATAGACATACCCTTTGTCTGTCCCAGATGAGGGTGAGCCCCTACCTCACTCTTCTGGTTTTGATGTGCCCCATGAAACAAGCTCTTGCCATGTCGTACAAGCAATATACTGTGTGTCACATACATGCACCCACATCCTTTTACTATAACAAAAACAAAGAAGCAAACCCATGAGTATTCAGGAGCCCTGACCATGGGAGTTGTGCAGGTCAAGGGCAGAGCAAAGCATCTCCTCATCAGTCAGTGAACAGAACCTTACAAATGTCCCTTGTCTCCAAGCCATGTGGGAGCACTCAGCTTGTTCGTGTTCTGCTGAAGGCCAAGTCCAAGTCCCCGGCCATTGGCAGCAGGTGTTGTGGAAAGAGTGAAATCAGCTGGTAGACTTCATTGATTCAAAAGCAGGGAGCACTAAGCAGCTCTTCCTCTGTCTCCTTACAGGTGATTGTTTTAGGGCTGTCTTGTCCTTCCTTGGGGGCTTCCTGTTCCTTACCACACATCTCCCGTACTCAGTAGGAAATGGAATCAAAAGTCTCGGAAGGTGGCCTGAATGTTACTCTCACCATCCGGCTGCTCATGCATGGAAAGGTAAGGAGTGGATGCACGTTTTGTTGTCTTCATTTCAGCTCCATTGCCCGTAACAATGAAATGATCAGTGTTTACCAAATGGAGAAAGATGAAAGGCTAGATGGAGCCGTTCGGCCCTGCCCCGAGCAAGGGTCAGCATGTCACTGCGCTGCTCCAGGAGAAGCCTAGGAGGGAACTGGGACTCCGAGAGGTGCAATTCCTGCTCCCTGCTCGGGCCAGCCCTGACAGGGGTGCAGCTGCCTTCCCCCATTGCACAGGTTCCGCGCTGTCACGGCTCTTCCTCTTCCTCTCCCGCTTTCAAAGGCAAGGAGCTCTTTGCAGAGCTCAGTGAAGGACGAGACCTGAGGGAGCATTACTAGACACTTGAAGTCGCATGAATTTAGCACCATTCCACGGCTTTAGAGCAGCGTTTCTCAACCGGCTCAGGTTGGCATTGACTTGGTATTTAAAGGCAAAAATGTTTGCGGTCCCCTTACATTTCTCAAAAGAGTAAGAGCAAAATACATTTCAGTGACAAGCCTGTGTTACGGATTTGTGGGTGTCTTTGGAGAGGCTGACAGAGGATCCTTGGTCTTGAAGCAGAAGGGTTTTGGGGAGTGGGGGAATGAGATTTCCTTTGCTTTAGACTGTAAGAGAAGTTTCAACACCTCTCAACCCTTCCCCCCTCTTGGCCTCTCATGACCCCCCGGGGTCCCAAATCCTTCGGCTGAGAAATGAGGCTCCAGAGCAGGGGTGGGCACCCTACGGCACGCGAGCCGATTTTCAATGGCTCCCTGCTGCCTGCCGGGTCCCAGCCACCGGCCCCGCTCAGCCCGCTGCCAAACCCGGGCCGGGATCCCGGCAGGCTGCAGTGAGCCATGCAAAATCCTGCCTGACCCGCCCGCTCTTCTCTGCCCCCCCGCCTGCTCTTCTCCGCCCCCCCCCCCCGCCCCCCAGGCAGGGTGAAGAAGCTTGGTCCTGCCGGGTGCTGCTGCAGGGCAGGCAAGGTCCCCCCTCCCCGGCCTCTTCCCCCGCCGTGCGGGGGTCCTGTCCCTCCCCCCTCCCTCTCCCCCCCCCCCCGCTGTGCTGGGCCCTGCCCCTCTCCCTCCCTGCCGCCGCTCAGCTGGTGCTCTGGGGCAGGGGGGGAAGCGGAGCCGCTGCTCCGGGGAGGAGGCGGAGACGAGGTGGGGCCGGGGGTGTGGAGATGGGGGGTGGAATCAGGGCATGTCCCCCTCCCAGCTCCCTGCCCTGTCCCCTGCAGACCCCCACACCCCCAGCCCCCTGCCCTGACCTGTGCACCCCCCCACACACCTCCAGTCCCCTGCACCTCCCCTCACACCCTCACAGTCCCCTGCCCTGACCCCTGCCCCCCCCACAACCCGCCAGCCCTCTGCTCTCACCCCTGCCCCCCCTCACGCACCCCCAGCTCCCTGCCCCCCACGACCCCCAGCCCCCTGCCCTGACCCCTGCACCCCCTCACAAACCCAGCCCCCTGCCCTGAGCTCTGACCCCCCCACGACCCCCCAGCCCCCTGCCCTGACCCCTGCACCCCCTCACACACTCCCAGCCCTCTGCCCTGACCCCTGTACCCCCCCACATTCCCCCAGCCCCCTGCCTTGACCCCTGCACCCCCCACAACCCCCCAGCCCCCTGCCTTCACCCCTGCACCCCACACACACCCCCAGTCCCGACCCCTGCACCCCCCCTACATTCCCACCAGCCCCCAGCCCTGACCCCTGCACCCCCCACGACTCCCCAACCCTCTGCTCTCACCCCTGCACCCCCCCACACCCCCAGTCCTTTGCCCTGACCCCTGCACCTCCCCATGACCGCAGCCCCCTGCCCTGATCCCTGCACCCCCCCACGACCCCAGCCCCCTGCCCTGAGCCCTACACCCCCCACACACCCCAGCCCTCTGCCCTGAGCCCTGCACCCTCCACACACCCCAGCCCTCTGCCCTGACCCCTACACCCCCCCACACACACCGCCGCCCTCTGCCCTGAGCCCTGCACCCCCCCACGACCCCAGCCCTCTGCCCTGAGCCCTGCACCCCCCCACGACCCCAGCCCCCTTCCCTGATCCCTACACCCCCCACACACACACCCGAGCCCTCTGCCCTGATCCCGCACCCCCCCACACACTGCAGCCCTCTGCCCTGAGCCCTGCACCCCCACACACCCCAGCCCTCTGCCTTGAGCCCTGCACCCTCCACACCCTGCCAGCCCCACTCAGCCTGCTGCCGGTGTGGGGTCCCAGCCGCTGGCCCCGCTCAGCCCCCTGCCAGTCTGGGGTCCCGGCCGCTGGCCCCACTCAGCCTGCTGCCAGCCTAGGTGAACAGAACCCCAGGCTGGCAGCGGGCCGAGCGGGCCGGCGACGTAAGATCAGCATTTTAATTTAATTTTAAATGAAACTTCTTAAACATTTTGAAAACCTTGTTTACTTTACAAATGACAATAGTTTAGTTCTATAATATATAGACTTATAGAGAGAGACCTTCTAAAAACGTTAAAATCTATGACTGGCACGCGAAACCTTAAACTAAAGTGAATCAGTGAAGACTCGGCACGCCGCTTCGGAAAGGCTGCCGACCCCTGCTCTAGAGGAAGGTCCAGTTCTCCGACCGATGGCATTTGGGAAGGTGTGAGCCTCCTCCCCCGTGTGTCAGTAGTGGTCTGAGTGACAGACATTCCTCTCTCTTGCTCACTGTGGGGATGGCTGTGCTAATCAGCCACCACACAAACCGCTTCTGAACTCGCCGGGAAGTCGCGTGGCGTAATACAGCCTAGCTGGGAATGTGCAGCCAGCTGCTCTGCTTGGCTGGCTGACCGTGCCAGAAGACAGGCATGCCCATGTGCTGGAGGAGGGCCGTGTACCATGGAACTGAAACACAACCGATGGCTCCATTCTGAGAGTCCTGTGTAGGAGACATCTTTTCTTATAAAAAAATTAACCCCCCTTTAATTCATAGGTATTGGTTTTTGCACATGATGCCACAAGAGTGCGAGAGCTGTGTTCTAGGCTGCCTCGCAGCCAGCTTGTCCAGGAGATCATGCAACCACTCGGCTTCACTTTGCAGACATCCAGGCCCCATTCAGGAAAGCATGTTCTTACGTGCAGCCCTGAACAGGGGTGATCTCTTGAACGGGGGCCATAGTTCAGAACCAACATGGTCTATGAGGCACCTCAGAAAGAAAACAGAGTTTATACCCTCCTCAGGGCAGAGCAGCACGTACCTTTGGCAAACACATGTGACCACCCCCCTCTGAAATAAAGAAGTAATTCCCTTTCTGCTCTGTGTTTTTGGGGCTATTTGAAAATTGATCTGGTGGCTCATAATTCATTGAGCTCAGTGCGTGCACCAGCTCCTGTACGTCACTAGGAGATTTTATTGGAGTTTCGTAAATTCTGTAATTTCTGTCTTTGTGTTTGGGTCTTTTTTAGGAAGTTGGAAGCATCATTGGGAAGGTAAATATTTCTTCAGATTCCATCATTGTACATGTTAGTTGCATAATAGTTATAACCTGTATTTTTACAGCTGTTAATTATTACATTATACACCTCTGACAATTGGCATCATGTGGATCTATTGCTCTGATTGCAGGAGAGATTATTCAGGTATCCGAAGAAGAAATCAAATGATGTTCTCCTTTCCAAATGCATCTAAAATACTGTCAGTTTTCGAGTCTTAATGTTGCTGCATCACTCTGGCTACTAATATGTACCTTCATTCTGGGATGGTGATAATTTTGTTCCCACTGATACATTAAGGAAAAAGATGAATCTCATCACAAGAGTAGCAAGATGTCAGTAAATAAGTTGGTCTTCACAACCTTGGTAGACTAGCATAACAACAAAGAAATTCCTCCAATTCCTCTACAGCAGAGTACTGAGTTATAGGTGACCTGTTTACACAACTGCGCCAATTACAATTACAACCTTCCTGAAAAGTGGACAGGTGCTTATGTGTTAAAGTTCAAAATTGGATGGCACTTACAGTAAAGAACATAGACTATCATTGGCCCCGGTGGACCTTCATGAAAAGTGACATGATACTCCATGCACTGCCCCCAAAGAACAGTGACATTACTACAGCGTTATGGAGGACCATTGCTGGAGTGTTTTTACAGGTTGGTAGGTCGGTAGAAGACGGGGTCATTACAATGACTGGTAAGAGGGAGGATGCCTGTCCCTCCACACATGGCCCTTATTTTTTCCATTATTTTCTTATCAAACTCAGATTGTTTAGTCAACTTTTTGATGGATATGAATGTCTTTGAGCTTCTTCCATGGAGAAGGACATTTGGAAAGGAAGAAACTCATTGTGAATCTCTATCAGAATGATCTGAATGCTGTTTTGTCAGTGAAGTGAGCAGACTTGATTCCAATACACGCAGGGATAAAATCTGTAGAGTATGAAAAGGAAATTGTTAATAGCCCATTCTCAGAGTACAAATACACTTCAAAGCTCTAGCAGGGCGGGACTGAGGAGCGGGAGCAGGGGGTGAACTCTTCTCCCAGCTTTCTAAACTGTATTGTATGTATTTGTATTTTATGAAAATGTATTAGAAACTTTCTGAAGTTTCAGTATCGGGACAGGTGTTTGGATGAAGCTATTGATGATATTCTAATGGTTGTGTTTCTGCATCTTATTTCAGAAAGGAGAGACGGTGAAAAAGATGCGGGAGGAGGTGAGCTACCCAGACATTTGAAATGATTTCTAATGAAAGCGACATGGAGACTAATGGAAAGGCCTTGCTCCTATGGCCCAGTTCGTGGAAGCTTCAGTGAATAGTTGCCTAGAGCTTTGCAGACATTTGATTTTAGCTGTGGAAAAATGTGCAATTAGTCACTTACTCAGTTTTAAAGACCATTGACCCATTATTCAAGAAATTTCAGCAAGCTGCAGAATAATAAAAGTAGGCTATGGCCAGAGACCCTTTGTCAGTTTTTATTCATGCCGTACTCAGGAAAACTCCCATTAACTTCAGTGGAGATTTACCTGAATACCAGTAATTTGCCTTACAAGTTCATGGTCTGAGCACTTTGAGCTTTTGTGCACTGCTTGGCTGTCATAGCCGAATAAAAGGTTTGTTTGTTTTATAAATGAACCTGACCCCTGCCAGTGTACCTTTACATTAGAGGGGAGCCACCAGGAGTCCACAGGGGTGCAGGGCTCTGCCTACACACTGGTCAGATTGCAGGAGCTGAGGTCACTGGTGAACCTCTAGCCTGTTTCTCTAGGTCAGTAGCCAGCTCTGGTTCAGTGTGCGGCTGTCAGGTTGATGGGCTTTTTAATGGGATGAGAAGATTTTTTTCTTTCCTTTCTAGAGTGGAGCAAGAATCAACATCTCAGAGGGAAACTGTCCGGAAAGAATTGTGACCATCACAGGCCCCACTGATGCCATCTTCAAGGCTTTTGCCATGATTGCTTACAAATTTGAGGAGGTAAGGAAATACACACACTCCTTTGCAGATGGAGAACTGGTGACCTGCTTTTTGGTCAGGTCATTAGGAATGGTCCCCCAGTTCCATTAAACCATTGAAGACCATTAAAGTCTGGTGGAAATAATTGTGGGTCAGCGCACATGTTTATCATGCTGCCATGCCTACAGCTCACTATTATGATGTAGCATTACCTGGCATTGTCATAGCGCAGTGTTAGAAGGTTGCGACGTAATGTCAGGACACAGCTGTCACCTCAGGCTGGGGAGGGGGGTAACAGGACAAAGTTTCTAGGCCTGAGCATCAGGTAGTGAGGCGGGGTGGGAATGCTTTCTGAGGCGGCTGCAGCCCTCTCTTGCTGTGCACCCTCTGGCTGCTGCGGTGAGGAGCCAATGGGTGTGATGTCGGTGGCAGAGCTGTATCAGGGAATACTACCAGACGGACCTGGTAAGAGGGCCCGGGAGCTTGGGAAGCAGGGGAGACGGAAAGCTGAGGCAGAAGGGGAAGGGGAGAGCTGGGGGGAGCGTGCATGGGTGAGTGTGCATGTGTGCACACGTGTGTGGGGAACAGGGGTGGTGGAGAGGGTGGGAGGGAGGAAAATCACTGAGGGATGAAGAGGTGACGCACTGGTCAGAAGCTGGAGTGAACAAGTCCACACAGAGCCACCTCGTGCTGGGAGATACAGAGTGGCCCTGTTTCCATTCTTGTTTTGGAGCCTGTCATCCTGGCAACAGATTCATTCCAGCCCTGAGAGTGAGATCCGTCCGTTTCTTAGTGGAGAAGGGGGTAGCCCTCTCGCAACAGGAAGGTCACTACCTGGCATCGTTTCCGGTAGTCTCAGCAGAGAGGCCAAGAACCAAAACAGGCAGGATTAGAACCAGAAGTACTTATTTTTAGAGCTCGTGCCTGCTGGCTAAGGTTGAGCTGCCTGGATGGGGTAGTAAGGGATAGGCCAGCATGGACGCTGCACCTGTTCCTGAGTGGGGAAAGTCCGTTTCTGCACCTCAAAAGTACAGTACTTTTCAGAATACCCAGCACTTTTCATCGGTAGATCTCACAGCACATTACAAAGGAGGTCAGTATCATTAGCCCCACTCTACAGATGGGGAAACTGAGGCATGGGGCAGTACAATAACTTGCCCAAAGTCAAGCAGTGGCAGAGCCAGGGCTAGGAATCCCAGGACAGGGCACTCTCCACTAGACCACACCCCTTCACTACATTTGTGCTCAACAGATGAAAAATACAGCCACCGAAATCCCTCTGCAGTAGAGGGCTTTGTGCATTACACTGAAAGTGGATTAGCCATTATACGGTGTTGTGAGCATTGATGGCACAAGGAGCAGTCTCTTCCAGGGAGGGCGAGAAAAGCAAAAGCTTTACTCCTAGGTAAAACTGTGAGGAGATATAGTTCACAGGTGGTGTGTGCTGGGGCAGATACCATCCCTGTACATTACATGGTCGCTGTCTCTAATTTTGGCAGCAGGTGATCTCCTTCAGGTTTTGCCTCACGTTTAATTCAGTCTTTGCCCATTGTCTTTCTGCCAAGTGTAAGGGTTCCATGTAGTCTTGTGGGAATAGAGGCAAATTCAGCCCCTTAATCGGTGCCCTCATGCTTCCTGGTTGCATCCTCTCAAGACAGCCCTTCTCATGCTGATGGGAATAGGAAGGAGGTATCTGTAGACTTGATACAGGTAGTTCCATTGAGGTTCACTTACTCAACAGATAGATCTAACAATTATTTATTAAGGGAAAACACTCAGCAAACAGTGATCAATAACTTACAAGTAGGAAGCTCATTAGGACGATCTCATCACAATCACCGCCAGCACTGACAATACACCTTCAACTTCCCTTTGTTACGCAAATTATTTATACCTTTTTGTTATCTTGTCTTATACATATGTATTAGTCTCTCATTTCCATGTCAACTCTCCTCCCCCATCAGTACAGGTGTCATGTTAGTTCAAAGCGATCCTTTCTAGCTTTTTAGTGATTTTACCTGTTCTTGTTCTCACAAACATGAGGGCTCTGTAATTTCTCACACATGCACGGTTCTACTTACACTTATACCGTTAAATGTTATAAGCACAGACTCTTAAAATCTCCAGCAGGCTTCTGTCAGGCCTACATAAGCCTTCGCTCACAACACTCCCCACTGTGAAGCCATAGAATCCTTTCTAAGGCTTCATCTAAGCCTGTATTTTCTATACATCTCTTCTCTTTCCCAGCTGCCTCCTACCCTTCCAGATCAATGCAATTAACACCCCTACGAGTAAGGCTTGCGCAATTGCGAAGTCCATTGATATCATACATATCCATGGATGTTCCCCAATATTATATACTAACTCCCACCATGGGGCATTTCCCAGAGTATCTATGTCACTTTGAATATTTCAACTCTCTTGTCTTAAGGTCAACAAATGTTCTGGGCATCTGGTCATTGAGGCCTGCACATTTCAATGCAGTGGTGGTATGACTCAGCTTAGCTTTATCACACAGTCTAGGGCAGCACCAATCAGATGAGCATCAGCTGATACACATGCACATCCACCAATGTGATATATGCCATCATGTGCCAGCAATGCCCCTCTGCCATGTACATTGGTCAAACTGGACAGTCTCTACGTAAAAGAATAAATGGACACAAATCAGATGTCAAGAATTATAACATTCATAAACCAGTCGGAGAACACTTCAATCTCTCTGGTCACGCGATTTCAGACATGAAAGTTGCGATATTACAACAAAAAAACTTCAAATCCAGACTCCAGCGAGAAACTATTGAATTGGAATTCATTCGCAAATTGGATACAATTAACTTAGGCTTGAATAGAGACTGGGAGTGGCTAAGTCATTATGCAAGGTAACCTATTTCCCCTTGTTTTTTCCTACCTCTCCCCCCCCCCCCCCCCAGACGTTCTTGTTAAACCTTGGATTTGTGCTGGAAATGGCCCACCTTGATTATCATACACATTGTAAGGAGAGTGGTCACTTTAGATAAGCTATTACCAGCAGGAGAGTAGGGTGGGAGGAGGTATTTTTTCATGCTTTGTGTGTATATAAAAAGATCTTCTACACTTTCCACAGTATGCATCCGATGAAGTGAGCTGTAGCTCACGAAAGCTCATGCTCAAATCAATTGGTTAGTCTCTAAGGTGCCACAAGTACTCCTTTTCTTTTTGCGAATACAGACTAACACGGCTGTTACTCTGGAAGCTGATACACTGTGGATCTCATGCTGGGGAACTGAAAAAATTACCTTGTCCCCTAGTCAGGTAACATTTCTTGGCAGAAGACTGGCCAGTCATAACAGCATGTTTGTGTCCCATACTGGAAGTATCTGGCCCAAGAGCTTATATAATATTTGCCTTCTCCAGCCCTTGCAACCTTGGCTGACCTTGCCTCAGCCATACTGTGCAATTCCAGGTTTCTTCATCCAAAATGAAACCCCATGCCAGCAATGCACTCTGCAGTACATCACAAAAACACAACCAGGTATGAGGCCTCTTGGAACAATATGAGGTATCTGGGGCTTTCCAGACTCCCACACCCATCCTCTCCAGCGTCTGAGGATGAGTGCCATGTTCCTTTGAGATGTGATCTGTCACGGAAGTTTCCAACGTACCTATGGACTGGACACTATACACTCTTAATGCCTCACTTAGTCCTGTGGCCACTGCCACTGCCAGTACCATAGAAAGGATCCATGTTTCATCAAGTTTGCACCTTTCCTCAGCATAACAGACCCTTGAGTAGCACCTAACCTTGCACCAATCTACTCCCCTTATTTCTGTCTAGCATCTTATTTGTTCTGAACCCAGGCACTTCTCCACCTCGAGTTTCCTTTAGTCCTACCTGTAGTTCCAGTATTAGGAAGCTGCCTTACCTTATGCCATACTATATCATGCCTTTGATGCATGTGGATGGTTCATAATTTTTCCCATTTCATTGATTGCTGCTTCCACTTCCCTAAACAGCTGTCCTGTTATCCTAGCATCCCGGACAGCCTTTAAATGCTCCCCATACCCCCATGCTGTTGTTGACAGGTTTTGTAATTGAAGTCTCATTTACTGGTTTTCCTCCCACAATACTGTGATATCTATATCATTCCATAGGGAAGTTCCCAACACCCCAACTCCTAATACTGGTCCTAAATCTCTTTCTTTTATCTTTCTTCCTCTTTCTCTTTCCCTTCTCAAGCCACCAAATTTCCTCCTCTTCCACCCCATCCATTGACTGTCTGAAATTCGGTACCACTTTCGCTGGCATTTGCGTATAGAAATGCACGTATTTTTCATGACAGAGCTTCTGTGCTAATGTAAAAATGGTTCAGTTCAACACTACGGGTATCACTTGGTACTGTACATTATTATACATAATCTGGTGTTCACGATTTATCACTAGTCCATTGTCAGGTCTCACTTCTGTTTCGGGCATGTTTCATCACCTTGCTTCAATTCTGGAGTAGGAGGCATTGTTACTCCAGCGTGTTCAGGAGTGGTGTGGTACTCTGCCAGTCCCTCATCGCAAGCTGAGAGAGGGTCAACGTCTCGGTCACTTTGCTGGCATGATAGGTGGTAGTCCAGCAATCTGCCGAAGTCACTGTATTAGATCCCACGTGTCTTACCTGTGCCCTATGAATGGTTAGGTTATCCATTACCATCCCATGTAATGCACTGCCCCGTTTAAGTCCCCCAGTCCAAGTACCTGCTCCCGAGAGTCACTTGTGCTGCAGGATCCGCCACCTTGGCTGTGGTCCAGTCTGCACCAGGATAGGGCAGGCTCTCCTGCATGATTACCTGGGAGCCATAAGGCTAAAGTGGCATTCTCCCCCTCGTGCGTTGTCATGGCCTTGTTCCTCTGCTGGATCACAAATTCCACAGACCCCAAGGCAGTGCATGTTATGCCTCCCACGATGGACAACACCTGAAAAAGAAAACAATTCTCACTTCCCTCTACTTACATCAGTGGATTCCCTTCTGTCCTGCTGTCTGTACAGTTTCAGCTGCATAGCATGCAACCACCGATACACCATCGATACCTGAACCAGGTGTACTGATGGACTAGTCTGGTCCATTACATAGCAGTGACCCTCCCAAATGGCTTTTGGAAGTGGCCTTTTATCTAAGACATGCTGCACAAGTACCTGATCTCGCACTTCATTCTCCTCACCAGAAGCTTGGTCATCAGAATATCTTTTCATTTTTCGTTGGGCTTCCCCTAGGTTTCCTGCCACCATCTTGTGTCTATCTTGTATATGCCATACCAATGCCTTGGCCCACTGATCTGTTACAATGCCCTACTGCATTACATCTGCCACTGAGGTAATGAATAAGCATTCCCAGAGTCTCATCTCCCTTCCAGTGATAGCCTCTGTCCGGGTTCCTTCCCCACTCTGAACTCTGGGCTACAGATGTGGGGACCTGCATGAAAGACCCCCTAAGCTTATTCTTACCAGCTTAGGTTAAAACTTCCCCAAGGCACAGATTCCTTTCTTGCCTTGGGATCGCTGCCACCACCAAGTGATTTAACAAACAATCAGGGAAAAAGAAAAGAAGGACTTGTGGCACCCTAGAGACTAACAAATTTATTTGAGCATAAGCTTTCGTGAGCTACAGCTCACTTCATCGGATGCATACCGTGGAAAATACAGTGGGGAGATTTTATATACACAGAGAACATGAAACAATGCGTGTTACCATACACACTATAACGAGAGTGATCAGGTAAGGTGAGCTATTACCAGCAGGAGAGTGGGGGTGGGGTGAGGGGGAAGAAAACTTTTGTAGTGATAATCAAGATGGGCCATTTCCAGCAGTTGACAAGAATGTGTGAGGAACAGTAGGGTGGTGGTGGGGGGGGAATAAACATAGGGAAATAGTTTTACTTTGTGTAATGACCCATCCACTCCCAGTCTTTATTCAAGCCTAAGTTAATTGTGTCCAATTTGCAAATTAATTCCAATTCAGCAGTCTCTTGTTGGAGTCTGTTTTTGAAGTTTTTTTTGTTGAAGAATTGCCACTTTTAGGTCTGTAATTGAGTGTCCAAAGAGATTGAAGTGTTCTCCGACTGGTTTTTGAATGTTATAATTTTGATGTCTGATTTCAACAAAAAAACTTCAAAAACAGACTCCAACGAGAGACTGCTGAATTGGAATTAATTTGCAAACTGGACACAATTAACTTAGGCTAGAATAAAGACTGGGAGTGGATGGGTCATTACACAAAGTAAAACTATTTCCCCATGTTTATTCCCCACACCCACCCTACTGTTCCTCACATGTTCTTGTCAACTGCTGGAAATGGCCCACCTTGATTATCACTACAAAAAGTCCCCCTCTCCCCGCTCTCCTGCTGGTAATAGCTCACCTTATCTGATCACTCTGGTTACAGTGTGTATGGTAACACCCACTGTTTCATGTTCTCTGTGTATATAAATCTCCCCACTGTATTTTCCATTACACGCATCCGATGAAGTGAGCTGTAGCTCACGAAAGCTTATGCTCAAATAAATTTGTTAGTCTCTCAGGTGCCACAAGTCATCCTTTTTCTTTTTGCAGATACAGACTAACACAGCTGCTACTCTGAAACCAATCAGGGAAAGGACCACTTGGAGTCCTGTTCCCCCAAAATATCCCCTCAAGCCTATACCCCCTTTCCAGGGGAAGGCTTGAGCACATATCCTCACCAATTGGTTACAAAGGGATGACAGACCCAACCCCACGGGTCTTAGAACAATGGAAAAAATCATTCAGGTTCTTAAAAAGAAGGATTTTATTTAAAGAGAAAAAGGTAAAAGAGTTCCCTCTGTACTTAGGCTGGTAGTTAACCTTACAGAGTAACAGAAAATTCAAAGAGCACAGAGGAACCCCCTCTAGCCCTAGTTTCAAAGTTACAACAAAACAGGAATAAACCTCCCTCTAGCAAAGGGAAAGTTCATAAGTTTAGAAAACAAAGATAAACTAATACGCCTTGCTTGGATGTTACTTACAAGTTTGAAACAAGAGAGACTTGTTCAGAAAGGTCTGGAGAACTTGTATTGATGTCCGGTCCCTCTTAGTCCCAAGAGCTAACAGCCACACAAACAAAGAACCCAAAACAAAACCTCTCCCCACCCGATTTGAAAGTATCTTTTGTCCCCATTGGTTCCTTTGGTCAGGTGCCAACCAGGTTACTTGAGCTTCTTAACCCCCGACAGGTAAGGAGGAATTTAGGCTATCCCTATGGTTATGACAGCCTCAAAAGGAGCAATCCTTGTACCCTTCACCACACTTCCTTTGTGGGCATTAAAACACCTTCTTCAACATGGTTTTGTCAGTCCAGTTGGCTCATACCACCAATCCCCAGCGTTGCAGGTGGTATTGTATATGGAATTTTGGATCAAGTTCTAGTAACTCACAAACCTCCCTCATCACCTTTCCCACAAATCCATTATCACGATCCACAGCCTTCGGAAAACCTCACCTAGAGAACATCTCTTCTGTTAGCACCTTAGCTGTCGGGGTGGCTGTACAGCCTTGAGTCGGGGTAGCTTCTGTCCACCTAATAAAATTCTACAATTACCAAAATATACTTGTTCCCTCTAGTGGCTGTAGGTAATTCTCCAGTATAGTCCATTTGGATTCCTTCCCAAGTACTGGGAGGTACGGTCTGTGGACAGCTACGGGTGTAGAGCAGTGACTGGAACCAGACAGACACCTAAGAGAGATAATTATGAGCTATGGAAATAGTTGACCTACAGTGCTTTTGGTTTCTGACCGCACGCTATGGTCCTATGTGCAGTTTAAGGCAAGATTAAGCTGTCCCCTTCTGTGTATATTTTCGCCGGTTGGGATAGGGTGTGTATGGCAGAATAATAGAGCCTGTTTTCATTTTTCCCCTTCCCAAGGACATAATCAACTCAATGAGTAACAGCACTGCTACCAGTAAACCACCAGTAACACTGAGGTTGGTCGTGCCTGCTAGCCAGTGTGGGTCACTGATTGGCAAAGGAGGCTCCAAGATTAAGGAAATCAGGGAGGTAAGGCAGACCTTTTTCTTAAACCTCCCTTGTAAGTGCACTGTTTAAAAGCTACATTTAACTCAAGTGAGAATGGAAACTGACTCTGCAGCCTCTGCAGTGGGTATCCACATGCAGCCAGCTTCACAAATAGCATCGCCTCCAGCAAAACGCCTGCCACCAGAAGCTGACTCGGAAATGCTAAACCGGGACTTTTGATTTCCTAAGGATCCCAGCATGTAACTGACATGGGCTCCTGCCAGCACCGGCATGACACTGCATTTGACTTCTACAGGCCTTGGAGACTGACATATGCACTGTGTGCATGGCGTGGCAAGAGGAGGGAGGGTGATTGTCATGTCATGTTTGCAAAGCAATTCTTAACCAGGGTCTAACGCACCGAAAAACGAGCACATTGAAGTTACAGCTGACTACAAAAAGGAAGGGAAGGTGTTTTTGTTCTTGCAGCTGCTGTGCATTCAACTTTGCTATTCTTCCTCTCTCTCTCTCTCTCTCCCTTCCTGCTTTCTCCAGTCAACAGGTGCTCAGGTTCAAGTGGCGGGGGACATGCTGCCCAACTCCACAGAACGGGCAGTGACAATTTCGGGGACCCCCGATGCAATTATCCAGTGTGTCAAACAGATCTGTGTGGTGATGCTGGAGGTACAGTCTGTAACAATGGGGGTAAAGTATATAGGAAAAGCTATCAACAACCAAACTACAGTGAAAACCCTGGAATAGCTATTGATGTTATTGTTCACCCTCACTTACTGGTACCATTAGTTTAAAATCCTCACCATGTGTTTTTGCCCAGCCATGCACTCTGTTCATTTACTAGGTATGGAGTCTGGGGCTGAACTCTTAACTTAACTGAGAAGTGAAATATGATGTTTTCTCTTTAGATTTGAAATGAGATGGAGGGGCAGTCAGTAGTAGAGTCACAAGAAGGTTGCTTTTGAAATTAGGAGGCCATAGGCTCTCTCCCTTAGACTGGAGAGCTTGTGCGGTGGGACAGAGACGGCTTAGTGCGAGAAAAGCAAGGGGAGTAGGAAGGGCATAGAGAGAAATAAGATCTGTGACGTGAGCTGGAGCTAGTCCATGGAGCATTTGAAAAACTAGGAAGATCATTTTGAACTGGATCCTGAACTGAAGGGGGCAGTGGTATTGTCTGAGGACCGGAGCAATATGGTCACTGCATTGAGTGTGTGAGAGAAGGCAGGAATCAGCCTTCTGCACACTGGAGTCTGGGGAGTTCTTAGCAAAGGAAGTTGGGAGAGGGAGGAGGATTTCGGCAGAGGTGGGTTTGGAACAGTAGTAATCACAGGCCGGGCTGCACAGGTGGTGGACAGGTTTGCAGCACCAGGTACCTGTTTGGAGATGCAGAATTCAGTGCGCATTATGGCAGTAGAGGCAAATGGGAAGCCTGCGTCAGAATGGGAGATAGGTCTACGAGCTGAAGTATCGATAATTATTGTAATGCTTTACAATGACTTTCGCTACAATCCTGTCACCTTTCTAGTACTTAACCAGTGAAATTCTCATTTTCCCTGTGTTGTTAATGCAGTATGAGAGAAAGCAGACTTGTGACTATCGAGCCCTGAAATTCTGTAGCTCATTTGGGGGGTTTGATTGCACAGGTTTCTGTGTGTTAATATTTATTGTGAGGTTCTTAAAACTCATATTGATTTTATATGCCATGCATTCTGCAGATAGTAGTTGTGTGTGTAATTACAATTATAGATATAAACTATAATGACCTATAAATACGTACTGTATATAATATAAACAATAATGGATACGAATCCAAACATTTTGGTCTGAAATCTCATAGGAAGAGGCTTTCGCAAGATTTCTTTCGTGCATTAACAATGATTTGGTTATCAGACAGAACTCAGCATACACCTCTCACAAACACCAGTAAGAGCAATAGTCACAGAATACAGCTCGTGCATTGCCTTCACAACAGACAGGTCAGGCTGAAGCAGGAGACTGAATTGGCAAATAGTATTGACTTGTGGCAGGATGAAAAGACAGAGGGTGTGTGTCGAGGAGAACCCTCCCAATGGCATATGGCTACATGGTGGCTCTTCGGTCACTGCTCACTCGCTCCACCAGCACACTGTTGGGGTTTGTGTGTGTGTGCAGCTTTCACAATTGCTGCTTGTGCTGTCCCTGTTCTGTGGATAAGCAGAGGACTTGAATCTCCCATGCCCCCAGGGTGATCCCTTTCATAAGTACGGTAACATCACGGAAAGGGGTCTCAAGAGCTGTATGCTATTTCCTCTTTAAACCAGGAAGCGAGGAAATCACTTTCCATGGAGTGTAATAAACATAATTTCTTATTTGCAGGTTTATAATAAAATGCTTTTCTTCTAAAATATAGAGACCACGGGAGAGGCGGGGTAATTTCCCAGCCTTTGTTTGTGAGCTGCCCTGTGTGTGTATATTACAGTCACCAGTTCATTATTACCGTTATTGATACTACTGCACCACATAGCAGGTCCCATTCCACTAAAGCCCTGCAGTGTCCTGTATGGATACGTAGTAACAAGATAGTCTCTGCCCCAAAGACCTTCCAATAGTAGCTGTACAACCAGGCACAAAACCGTTCATAAGATTAGAAGTGGGCCCAGCAGCACGGGTGGCCTATCTGCGTTGGAGAAAACTAAAAAGGATTTTTTTAAGTGGAGAAGACAAAGATGGTCAATGTGTTGTACAACCTTCTCACTCTTTCTAATTTCCCCCAACACACTGATGGTTGCTGTGCTCTACAACAGTGCCCCTGCATCGTATCCAACACCTGACACCACCGATGCGATGCTGTAATCAGGTGTTGAGATGTACAGCGTAGCTTGATGATGGTAACAAAGGCCATGCTATGAAGACAACTTCCCTGTATGTACGCCTAACGAGTTATCTCCCTCGCAACCCTGCTGCGTGTCCCATAGGCAGCACATCGTGCTATTGCCACGTGTCTCTGGGTACATGTGTTCTTCAATGAGAGTTTGAGGGGTGCTGTTCAGATGTTCTCTCATGCACAAAAGCCTGGTAAATTATGAATGTAGATTAACTGAGAAATCAGTCTATACAGTGTGTGTGGGGATGAGTGCTGGAGAGGGAAATAGATTATGCTGAGAAGGTGCACTGGTGTAATGCCTGTAGGAAAGCCTGTAGGAAATAGATTATGCTGAGAAGCCTCACCTCATTTAATTTAAGGACTTCTCTCCCCACCCCCGCCCCCCGCTCACATGACTATTTCCCTTGTCTCCTCTCATTTGGAAACCATATTCACACAGTCCCAACAGCAATGTTTCTGTTAAAGGTATTGAAGGAATCTCTGTGGGGCAAGGACAGTGATAGAATTCATGGGCCTTGTGATGTCGATGTCCATGACCTGGGTTGGGTTGGTTGCTTTCTAACTTTCTTTTTACTGATGTTTCAGGAAAGCTGTTCTAATGTTCTCTCTCCCTCTCCTTGTCCCTTTTCCTAGTCCCCACCGAAAGGTGCCACCATTCCCTATCGCCCAAAGCCCGCCTCCACCCCTGTCATTTTTGCAGGTGGTCAGGTAAGAGCCGACCCGCTTGCGGCCTCCACTGCCAACCTCAGCCTCTTACTGCAGCACCAGCCGCTGCCTGTTAGTGCACTCAGGTTTTCTCGCCTTCTCACTTGCATGGTTTCATCCCATTCATATTGTGCCAAAGCAGATGGACTGAAAGCTCTTTGCTAAACTGCTCTTGGTTAATTTGCCTGAATACCTGGCTTAGTTGCCCCATCCATGGGGGGCGAGTATGAAAAATTCTTCCTCTGGCCAAATTGCTGGGAATAGAAGTGAATTTTACAGTCCGCTTCCATGCTGTCTTGCATTCTAGGAAACAACTGAACATTTGTAGCAGGCAGGCAGGCAGCACTCAGGGTGGAATGTGCTCTTCCCCACATTTACGGCTTGAGTCTGCAAAGGAAGATGCTGGGCGCGCTAGTCCTGATCCAGGAAAGAACCTTAGCCCGTGCATATTCAGCACACAATGAAGGGCTGTGCTGCGTTTGTCTCAGAGAACCGAGCACCTTGCAGGATTGCTCCCTTCGTGCTGTGAGACAAGGGCCGTGAGGAACGGGAACGCTTTCCACTGGTTGGTTTGGGATGCTTACACGCAGTGAAAATACCACTTGTGATGTAAAACATCACGCTTTGGCATGGGTTTGCTACAGCTTCATCTTTGCTGGAACCTTAGCTTTATTTTTCATATATTCTGCTCAGTTTTGAGCAACATTTCACCTTTAGATGCACAGAAATGAAGGCGTTTTCACTGACATTTTCCCATTTTCTAGTGAAAATTAGCTTTTCATATGAAGATAGGCCAGCTAATATTTTCTCAGAGGAATCCAAAAGCTTTCTAACTTCTAGTATTTTCAGTTTCACTTGGAAAGTTTCACACAGCTCTGATTAAACATCACTTTGGTAGCAGTAGGACTGGACTTGGAGCTCAGCGCTTCCCAGGGAAAACTCAGCCCCTTGGGTCCTAATGGGGTCCTAAGTCCTTATTTACACAAACCTTGCATTAAAGTTTTGCCTGAATTGGGCCTTTTATTAAAGCCCACAATACAGGGCAGTGTTGCACGTTTTTTGCACAGTTAGCGGAAGGTAATGCGGTACCAGTAACGCGTGCTACGGCATAATCACCGTTGTTTTTAATGGAGGGACTGAAAAATAACAGGGAATATTGCACTGGCTTCAGTGCCTGTAAATCAGGGCAGAGTTTGGCCCACAATTAGGGAACTTTGAATGTGTTTATAATAACCCTTTGAAAGTGAATCTGCACCTTCTTTTCCATAGACACTCGTGCCTTTCATGGCACTCGCCCACATTGGCTTGCCGGAGATTTGCAGAGAGTCTGAACTCTTGGCTGCTGGCATTGCTTTTTGCTTCAGATAATCAATGCACATTTTAAAAAATCAGACACGGATCAAGAATTACATGGATTTTAAAAGCTGATCTACACTATGAAGTAAACGTTAGCATCCCCACCTCTTCTGTAGCTTTGTGATTTCTCATTACTTCTCAAGCGAGGAAGTGACGGTCAGCGAGTCCCCCATGAGACCTGCATTGCCATATTTATTACCCATCATTCCTTAGGGCTGGAGCTGGCTGCTCTAAACACCTCGTTGCACCAGTTTAACTGAAGTCACTTTAAAAAATCAGTTTAGTTAAAGCAATGCAAACCTCTGGGTGGAAACCCTGAAACTGCCTTCTAAAACCAATCTGAATTAAACCCAGGCAACATTGTAGAGAGAGGGTTTAAGTGCTCAGGGAATTTTCAGATGTGTAGGTAGCCATATTCTGAAGTTCGGGGTCCAGCGTGCAATGACATTAATGACACTTATGTCATCTGTCTAATCTAATTGTCTCTGATCAGTTTCGGTTTTCTATAGGACTCATCATTGTTGCATCTAAGAAACAAATTAGGATCGGAATTCTCCCAGGCTCCAGTAATTTCCCTTCAAGCCAGAATGATAGCAAACAGAAACATATGTGGCCAAAAATCCCCAAATCATCCTTTTGGGTGCCTCAGTGAGTGGGAGCCCAATTGGAAACACTCAAGGCTGATTTTCAGAAGGGACGAGCACCTGCAGGTGCCATTGATTTTCAGGGGAGTCCTGGGAGTCAGGACCCAGTTCTCTCCATGTAGATGCTCAAAAATGGAGCCACTCCAATGTGTGCCCTTGGGAAAATGGGCATTAGTAGCCAATTTATATCTTTGTGGTAGCTCAACCTCTGTGTGCCTTCCAAGACAGCCCTGTCTAAAGCATGTTGTTCCCCCAGCCCATAATTGCTGGCGGAAGTGCAAACCAGGTATGGGAGCACACGACAAGGGGACACAGCAGAACGCATCTTAACCAGTTGCCAAAAGCATCACCACCCTCTGAGCAGCAGTCCTGCAGACGAGCTTTGGGTCCAGCTGTGGAGTGAACTGTATCTTCTCAAAAGGGAGAGTAAGATGGAAGGAACTTCCCCCTGCTGTTAAATTGTTGGTGTCTTGAGCAGAGGTTTATTTCAAGGGAAGAAGTGGGGCTCTAGGGGTCGGAAATCCTCATTGGCTGTATAAAAGAAAACTCCTTAGCTACTCTGCATAGGAAGCTATTAGTTGTAAGGGCTCTGCCTCAGAAGGGGTAAGTGCCCTGTCCTGTGATTGGAGGAACAAATGTATGGGGGAAAATGCCCCCAGCTGCCTCAGGTCTCCCCATGTATACAGCAGGGCTGAGGAGTGTCAGGCGTTCAGTGCCACACTCCCACGTAACCTCACCCCCACAGGCAGGCTCCAGCTCACCATCCTCAGCTACAGTTCCTGGCACAGGTACTGCCCCCCATCGCTTCCCCCAACAATCCCCCCAACGGCCTCAGGCTCTGCCACACCCCACCCACCTCAGGCTGTTCCATCCCCCCAAACAGCCCTCCAACGGCCTCAGGCTCTCCCCCACCAGCAATCCTGCCAACTGCTAAGGCTCTTCCCCCGTCCCCACTTCAGGCTGTTCCATCCCCAACATCCCCCCACAGTCTCAGGGTCTCCCATCCCCTCAGCAACCCCCACCAGCCTCAGGCTCCACCAGCGCTTTCTCTCCACCCCACCCCACCCGCAATGACTCAGTGAACCCAGTCCGCCACACTCTGAGCCCGACTCCCTGAGATGCTCTGGCCCCCACTGACTTTTGCAGGCTCCCCAGTCACTGCTGACTTCCCATTCCCCAGCTGCTCGTGCATCTGCCCGACCCAACCTCCTGTGCAGAGAGGGAGTGCTCCTGCCTCCTTGCCAGTGCAGTCCCGGGGCCTGGGGCACCCTGAGGGGAGTCGGGGACGGTTCCTGGTGACACATGGCACCCCCGGAGCTGGGCAGGACTCGGCAGCTCTGATCTTGGATGGGGAGAAGGGGAAGAGGGGAGTGCCACTTCCACAGTGTGCTCCAGATCCGTTGGGAGCCCCTCTGTAGGGACTGTGCAAGGGAAGGCTCTGCGGGTTAGCAGGGCGCAGGGCTAGGGGCTGGCTGGGCACTGCAGATTCCACTGCTGCCCAGCACCGAGGTCGTACAGGTTAGAGCACACTGCGCCTTCAGCAACTCGTTACAGCTTTCCCCTCCATGCTTCCAAGAGCCCCCCCCACCTCTGAGCCCTGGCAATGTGGCTCTTTCAGGAGCCACCCACAGACCCCGGCCCTCGGTGCGGATGGCACAGTTTAGGCCCCACAACCCCTGTCTCTCCAGGGAGGGAAGGCCCCACACCTGACGGATTCCATGGGACCTCCTGCGTCAAAGCAACTTGTCCCTTTGGGTCACTGGTCTGCCACATAGCAGCAGCAGGGGGGTGTTTGAGAAAACTCCAGGGTGGACCAGGTCCATGGGGGAACGGGAAGTTGCATGTAGATCAGCTCAAGGCGCATTTTGATCTGTAGTAAAACTCCAGTATTTTCAAATATATTTACAGTGGTTCCCATTAAAATGTCAGTGTTTTCTGACAATTAGCACTCTATGGTTTTTCCATGTGCTTTGGACTGGCAATATCTCTGGGGTTTCTGTTGGGAAATGTTGACCTTTTAAAAACAACTACTGTACCCGGTTTATTTTTGAAGAAAGTTGATTTGCATCTGTCCGAGACACCGTCCTATCTGTGGCTAACTCTGTATGTAATCATCAAAAGATATCACAGAATAGCCGAAAGAGGTTGGACTGTTTATTTTGGACATTATTTAATGTTGTGCTTATTGGACCATTTTTCACTTCTACATCTCTAGTTACTGAGTCCCCAGTAGAAATAAGTATGTATATTACTGATACTTTTGGAGCTGATTGGTAATTCGGAGCTGACCAATGAACTATGTTCAGAGCCTGGTCATTTAAACAAAATTAAAGCAAAATATCAAATGGAAATTTAAAGGAAAAATTGAACAATTTAGAGAACATCCTCAGTCTGTTTTCCTTCCTATTACTATACCCTGTGTGAATACAGCCTAGGGAGTGAAAGATTTAGCGATGGGAATTTAACCCTTTGGAGACCGTGGACATGTATAATGCCAGTAAAATATGTTACCTCACCCACCTTATCTTTGTCAATGTTCTAAGAATCAGATAATAGAATTTTTGATGGCAAGAAACCACTGAATTGGCTTTTGTGTCCAATTTCTCTACACTTGTTATTGATCTTCACCCCACCAAGCTGAGGATGTTACTGAGCCAAACAGCTTGTTGTTTGCAACGAGTGATGTAACTTTTCAAAGGTTACCAGACTTTCCTCTTCTTTGCTGTCTTTACTCTCCCTTTACAAAGTGTTATCCATCCTTTATGCCATTTATTTTGGAATCATCTGAAAAATGTTTTAATTAATCAGATATGTTTTATTACCCAGTAAACTCCTTAGCACTAAGGCGTCTACAGCTGTTGGCAGACAATAATGCTTATTTTCAAAGTGATAAAAAGAGTATGTTAAAGGATTGTTGCAAAACTTTGCTGAAGATACCTAGGAAACACCCTGAACTACAGAGGGTGAAATTCACCACAATGCAGAGAGCCACCACAAGGCCTACATGGCACTTAAATGCCACTTGCGCTCTATTTTGAGGGCATAAGTGAGACGTAAATGGCACACTGGACTTCTGCTGCATCTCTGCTCAGGGTTTCATTTCACCCTAATGTAGTAACATAATGTATGTACAGATTAAAAGTGTGTAAATACTGGACATTTTATAATTTTAAACAAAATATTTCTCACTTTCTAAGACCCGAGAGCAGGATTTTGTGTTACCCCTACAAAAGCTAACGATGACATCACAAACACCTAAATAACTGAAGGGTTTAGGGTCTGATTCTGAGCTCACTTACACCATCAATGACGTAAAACAGAATTGGACCTTTCATTGCTAATTCTACACATTACAGGCCATTCTGTCACCGATTTGAGTGTTTCTTTCTAAACAAACTCTTCCAGGATGCTGAGCTGCAGGGCTGAGCAAACCTTTTGTCAGACCTGAGAAGCAAATCACACTCACTCTGCACAACGTTGCTGTTTCGGTGATCTTTGCTATGTCCCTTTTGGACAGTGGATAGAGACAATTCATCTGCAGTGGCCAGGAGGGGGAAATTGCAGTCTGTTGAAGTCAGTACCAAGGACAGAGACATTTCCTTAGCCCCCTTTTCCCTACACCAGCCACAGACCCTGGACTGACGTCTATGGGCTGAAATTTTCAAAGCCACATGTGGGATTTGGATGTCCAATTCCTGCTAACTGTAAGGGAAACTGGGTGTCCTAATCTCTTACCTGGCTTTGCAAATCCCAGCCATAATGTTTTGCAGGGTAGATGACTAAAGGATTCAGTTCTGCCAGTGGAAACCTTCCTCTGGCTACACTCCCACTGACAGGTGGAAGTTCTGTCTGGAGGAAGGACACTATAGCTGCACTGTTAGGCTGTCGTTTCAGAATGATCTATCCTGGGTAGGACTATAGGCCATGTACAGGGGGAAAAGGGAAGTAGTTGGTGCCCTTTGCAGTTGGTACGTTCTGTGCACATCATTTGCTTTTTCATGCTCCGGCCATAAGTGTAGCAGCAAGCTGGCAAATTCAGAGCCCTGGTTAATACCGACTTTCCAAATATCTGCTGTATATTAAGTTTGTGGGATGTCACTTTTCATCCCCCCCTCCCCCAGTACAAAGCTATTTAGCTCTATCAATTATGGTGCAAGCTATTAGAAAGCTAGGGCCCAGCCCTGACTTGAGGTTGCTGAGCTCCTGTCCGATGGCCAGTCCCTGAGGGATCAGGCTGGTCATTAGAGGTGACTCAGGCTTGCAGGTGCGTTGTCTGTTCAGCTGTGCAACTTCTAAATTCAAGCTGGACTATCATGAAAGGATGGTCTCTAGATAAAAGAAAAAGGTCCTCAGAAATAAATTCAAACCCGCAGCCCACCCTCTCTCTAAGGATTGGTCTCTGCAGCATGGTGTGATTTACGGCTCTGGCAGAAGTACCCGCACTCGCTTTCATCTGGCTTGCATGCTAAAAAGGATGCAGTGATGGGGGCTTCAGGGGAGGCTAGCAATGACAACACGGACCCAGGGAGGCCAAGCGGGCTTGTACAGCCCATGCTGCCATGTCTTTACTACTATTTTTAGTGAGCTAGCTACATTAAAGCTAGCGCGGGTATGTCTACCTTCCCCCTCCACCACTGCAGCATAGATGTGGCCTAAATGCCTCCTGCCTGACTTGTAATGGTCTCAGTTCCACAGCATGTAGAATGCCCATCAGCTCCTAGAAGGAACTTCCATGATACACAGAGGGAACAGATGGTCAGTGTAACCCCTAAGAACCACATGTGATATGTGTTTCATGGCACAGCATGGGATCCAGGGATGAATACATTCATTTGCTTTCCACTCAAATGTTTCCATAGTTGTGACCTCCCAGCCCTGGTCTACACTGCAAGCTTATGTCGGTATAACGACATTGCTCAGGGGGTTGGAAAACCAGTCACATAGCTCCTGCCTCTCGGGGAGGTGGAGTACTTGCACCGACCGGAGAAGCTCTCCCATCAGCATAGGTAGCGTCATGACTAAGCGCTGCTGTGTAGACAAGCCCTCAGTCTCAGCCCCTGTGATACAATAGTGCCGACTACATATCTCCTCTTCAGTACAAACACAGCAGCATTCTGATCACCCAACATGGCGCCCTTTCCTGCAACCTCGTAACTAGGGTCCTACCAATTTCATGGCCCTGAAAAATGTGTCACAGACTGTGAAATAAGCCCTTCTCCGTGAAATCTGATCTGCCCCTTACTGCTGGGACCGCCTCAGTCAGGGGTCTCCTAGCTGCAAGTCCTGGATGGGCTGGGGAGGGAGAGGACTTGTCCTTCCCCTGCACGGCCACTCTCGTTCTCAGGGGGAGATCAGACGCACCTTGGAGTGCCTCCCCTTCTGCAGGAAGCTCCAGTCCCAGAGGTTCCTGCAGCTGGAGGAGACTTGTGGAGGTGGGTCCAATATCCCCCTGCTCCTGGGAGCACCTCAGCTCGGGGGGCTCCTAGCTGTGAGTTCCCTTGCGTGGCAGCTCTGGAATCGCAGGATCAGACCCACTTCCTGGTACCTTGTGGGTTGGGACCCCATGATTACAACACTGTGAAATTTCAGATGTAAACAACAAAAAACATTAAATTGACCAATTTAAAAACCCTCTGGCCATGAAATTGATCAAAATGGACCCTGAATTTGATAGGGCCCTACTCATAACCTTAGAGTTACTTAACCAGATTCACACTGGAGAGATTGGAAGTCGTCACATGACAAGGGATTTTCCAAGCTAGCCCGCTGCCACTATGTATTTATACAGCTTCCCAAGCGTGCCGCTGTTCAAAAACCTTCAGGGCAATTTGTGCATTGGGTGTAAGGACTGTGCAGCAATTCTGCGGTGACATCCCAGTGCTGACCTCTAAATGAGGATCCTGTAATCCAAAGAGCGGCACTTGGGGACTCATACGTACCTTTGCTATAATTGTGTATTGTTAAGGGACGGCTCTGGAGTGGGCATTTGTAGTGGGCAGCGCTGCTCTCTGTGACAGAAATCGAAGGTTAACAGTGTGCCATCAGCCTGGGGGGCTGAGTGCTTTATAGTGGCCAGTCCAAAAAACCAGTGCTGATACCCGTTGTGAGAGGAGCGGTTTTAAGAGTGATGATAGGGTTCTTTATGGGGAGGAGGTGGACGCCTGGTCTGGCTTCATTTATACATAAAAATACTTTCCCAAAAATCATAGGGGGCTTCTCCCCCTTCCCAGATTGGCTATTAAAGGGGGAAGGGATTTAGATGAAAGCTGCAGCTGAGGCATAGGGCTTAAATAGACCCGACAACCAAGTCTAATGACATATCTTTTCCTTTCACAGGCCTATACAATTCAGGGACAATATGCAATTCCACACCCGGATGTGAGTTTTACCCTAATTTTTCTTATACCCATTTTGCTCTTTTATGTCACCTGCATGATACTGTTAATTACTACGAATATTAATATTAGACAATAATATTAATAGCATATTCTCAAAGTAACAGTCTCTGTGTAGTATCTGTAATACCTTGAATAGCCTTTTAACCTATTAGCACTAAACTTTATTAATATTGAGGACTTGGCCTGATGTTAAATTCTTTGTATTGTTCAGTGCTATCCCTTTTCTAAGACAAACCCTATATGCATTTTGTGCCCCAGAGAATGGTCAAAAATAGTCTTTTCCCTCTGTGTCCCTCCCTCCATAAAATGTTGCTAATGAAATGCGTACACTGGCTTATCCGGGTGCTCTTGTGAGGGGGTAGGTATATTTGAAAGCTTAGAGACTTATGGCTGTCTCATAGACTTTGCTTTCTAAACGCGGTGCCTTCCCACAGGTTGGTCTGTCTTTGGGTATGTTGTCAGTCGTATTGCAAAGGAAGTCTGGGCGTCTGGTGCTGCTGAATTCTCTCCCCACTATTATTTTAGACTGAGGATTGATTTTGCAGTCAAACTGATCAGTCACCTAAGCATAGATGCACCCATTCCTTGTGTTTTGGCAGAAGGGATGAAATGTCCCAAGCTCTCTCTTTGACATGGCTTACAAGCAACATGCAAAAGTTCCCTAGAAATGAAGGACAGTACAGGTTGCTGTGTTGAGTTCAATTCCCAGTCAGGGCTGTATAGGAAGGCCCGTGGTGCTCTCTGTCTTTTCTGGTAAGGGTGAGGATTTTTTTCTGTTGATCTTAACGTTAGTCAAGGGGGGAGGCGACAGACGGAGGAGAGAAAGAAAAGGAGGTTCTGTGCCAAATTCATTCCTGATTAATGCTTATTTCTAGTGAGAAAAGCTGGGCACAGGTGAGCAAGGAGTAAACACATCCCCTCTGCAGCTTTCACCCATGTGGCTCATATGCAGCCCCCAGCAGAAATTTAAAATTATCCTTCTTGACAGGTCCCCCAAGGGAAGGCGGGATGGATACAGACGCCACCATCTCCAGGAGACAACTCTCTCCTGGGGTGTAGGCCTGTTCCGTATCTTCCCTTGCTGGCCCGGTCTTTGTCATTTTGCAGCATTCCCTCCTTAGTGGGAGGAGTCACAGGGAAGAAGGCAAAACCATATGTTTTATAATAGTGGGTGTGAACGAAGGCACGTGCACTGAGGCGGGGTGAAAAGAGGCAGTCTCTTAGCCTTCCATAGGTGGAAGGAAGAACTCCCAGCTACACTGCTCTCGGTGAGTGCTCGAGTAAGAGTGAGTCTAGTAAGACCTCAAGGTTGGGGACCACTTTTACAACAGGTGTGCTTATTCAGGTGGGTGGTTTAAGCCAATTGGCTTCTATCCAGGACCCCATCCATCTCTAGGAAAGCAAGGACATGGTCCCACCCAGAGTCAAAGAGGAGGCGAGACAGAGCTGGGTGTCCTCTGCCTATTGGTGACACTTTGGCCCTGAGGTCTTTATGACCTTCCCCAGTGGCTTCACACAGGTGCTGAAGAGGAGTGACAGAGACACCATAGCAGGCAGCCAAAACAGCCCTTTGCACTCCCCTAAAATAAGTGGAGCTACTTTTAAGGACTACAGCCCTGACCTGCCAGGGGCCACAGCTGGATCAGCAGCACCTTGTAGTCACTAGTACCTAAAACCACTGACCAACCTAGCAGTGTGAGCCCAGATGTCCCACCTCTGTTCGTTGTCGCGAGAAGACCAGTGACTGCCAAGATCATGCTATTGCCATGCCCTGGCCCAGCTGGAAGCCTGATTGAATGACACTGTGACGACTTGCTCAACTCACCCAGATCTGTGAGCCACGCCGTTACCGCTGTGCCTTAGCAGGAGGGCGCTTTGCTGCGGCTAAGCTGGGAATCTGTCCCTGACACGCCAGCCTGCCTGCCTTGCCAGCAAACCCTGCAGCATCTGCCAGTCCAGCCCTGCCCCGCAGCGATCCCCACTCCCGGAGCTCCCAGGGACGCCTCCCTGCAGCGTCCAGCCCCTCTCCCTGGGACCCGCTGCCTCCAGAGAGAGCGAGCACACAGCATCCTGCTAGGCTGGCTGAGGACTCCCCCACCCCTGCTAACACACAGCACTGGGATGGGTGTGTAACAAAACAAGCCTGAGTTTATTAACAAAGGACATAGGCTTAAGTGATTTCAAGTACGGGTGAAAGCGATCTGAGAGGTGTGACAAAGTCAAGTGGTGCAGCTTCAAGAGGGTGGTCCTCTTGGGTTGCAGGAGGTGGGCGGGTGTGTTAGCCCTAGAAAGATAAAGGCCCTTTTCCCTATAATGGGGGTCAGCAATCTTCGGCACGTGGCCCATTAGGGTAATCCACTGGTGGGCCACGAGACATTTCGTTTATGTTGACTGGCCGCAGGCACGGCCCCCCCCCCGCAGCTCCCAGTGGCCATGGTTCCCCGTTCCTGGCCAATGGGAGCTGCAGGAAGTGGCACGAGCCGCAGGGACATGCTGGCCTCCGCTTCCCGCAGCTCCCATTGCCTGGGAACAGCGAACCGCAGCCACTGGGAGCTGCGGGGGTCCATGCCTGAAGACGGTCAACGTAAACAAAATGTCTCGCAGCCCGCCAGCCGATTAACCTGATGGGCCGCGTGCCAAAGGTTGCCAACCCCTGCCCTATAAGCTGAGAAGGGGCTACCTCAGGTCAACTAGGGACACCTGAATCCAATTAAGGGCTGCCTGAGGCCTGTAAAAACCCCTCCTCAGGGAGCTGGGAGGGAAAGAGACAGGCTTCTCCAGGGTGAGAGGCTGCTCTCATCTCTACAGGGGAAACAACCAAGCTGACTGCCTGTTTAGGGGAAGGACCTGCACCCTGGGGCCAGCAACAGGAAAACCCCCCTCCAGAGAGGGGGTCAGGAAAAGGAATCCCCCTTTATTTTGTGTTTGTGAATTTCTTTCTTTTGTTTGGTGGAGGAGCCCTCGTTGGGCCTGCCCCGAGGCCTACCTCGAAAACATTGATAAATAAACCCCGAGTGGGAAGACAAACACTGTCCAGAGTGGACTGATTTACCCCAGGCACCGCCAGAGAGGGAAGTGGTACGCCCAGTGAGACAGAGAAGGTGTCTTACCACAAAGGTTATAAACAAAATGAACAAAAGACACTTTCCAGTGACTAACCTGTAACTTCAGCAAGTTACTATCTTTGTCTGAGCAGGTTTCTTATCTATAGTCCGTTCCTAGAGACTACAGGCTCCTTGGTTGAAGGAATGACCCCTGAAATCCACCCCCCTCTTTTTTTGCTTTTTGAAACCCAAAATGGAACTTTTTCATTATTTCATGTTTACCTTTTTCTACCACCGCCTATTTCAGAGGCAAAAAGGAAGGGAAGAAAAGGGGAAAACATAAAAACTAAAATAGTGCAAAGTGCAAGGTCATGCACTTAGTAACTAAAACAAGAATTTTTGGTATAAGCTGGGAACGTAACAGAGGAGGAGAAAGAAAGAGAGAAACATGGGTGTATTACTCTCTCTAAATACGTCAAAGGGATAAACACCAGGGAGGGAGAGAAGTTATTTAAGTTAAGCGCCAATGTTGACACATGAACAAATGGATATAAACTGACCATTAACAAGTTTTCTAACCATCAGTGGACGAGAAGCTGGATATGAGTCAGCAGTGTGCCCTTGTTGCCAAGAAGGCCAATGGCATTTTGGGATGTATAAGTAGGGGCATAGCGAGCAGATCGAGGGACGTGATCGTTCCCCTCTATTGGACATTGGTGAGGCCTCATCTGGAGTACTGTGTCCAGTTTTCGGCCCCACACTTCAAGAAGGATGTGGATAAATTGGAGAGAGTCCAGCGAAGGGCAACAAAAATGATTAGGGGACTGGAACACATGAGTTATGAGGAGAGGCTGAGGGAGCTGGGATTGTTTAGCCTGCAGAAGAGAAGAATGAGGGGGGATTTGATAGCTGCTTTCAACTACCTGAAAGGGGGTTCCAAAGAGGATGGCTCTAGATTGTTCTCAATGGTAGCAGATGACAGAACGAGGAGTAATGGTCTCAAGTTGCAGTGGGGGAGGTTTAGATTGGATATTAGGAAAAACTTTTTCACCAAGAGGGTGGTGAAACACTGGAATGCGTTACCTAGGGAGGTGGTAGAATCTCCTTCCTTAGAGGTTTTTAAGGTCAGGCTTGACAAAGCCCTGGCTGGGATGATTTAATTGGGGATCGGTCCTGCTTTGAGCAGGGGGTTGGACTAGATGACCTTCTGGGGTCCCTTCCAACCCTGATATTCTATGATTCTATGATTCTAGGAGTGAAGTCCTGGGACAGCCTCCCAAAGGGAGCAGTAGGGGGCAAAAAACTAGCTTGTTTCAAGACTGAGCTTGAAATTTATGGAGGGGATGGTATGATAAGATTACCTACAGTGGCATGTGGCTCATCTGACTGCTAGTAGCAAAAATCCCCAACAGCTGGAGATGGGACACTGGGTGGGGAGGGCTCTGAGTTACTACAGACAATTCTTTCCCAGGTGTCTGACTGGTGGGTCTTGCCCACATGCTCAGGGTCGAACTGATGGCCATATTTGGGGTCGGGAAGAAATTTCCCCCTGGGTCAGACTGGCAGAGACCCTGGGGGATTTTTGCCTTCCTCTGCAGCATGGGGCATGGGTCACTTGCTGGTTTGAACTAGGGTCAATGGTGGATTCTCTGTAACTTGAAGACTTTAAATCATGATTTGAGGGTTCAGTAACTCAGCCAGCGGTTCGGGTCTTTTAGAGGAGGGGTTCTCAACCTTTTCTTTCTGAGGCCCCCCCAGACATACTATAAAAACTCCATGGCCCACCTGTGCCCCAAGAACTGGTTTTCTGCATCTAAAAGTGAGTGCCGGCGTTAGGGGGTAGCAAGCAGGTCAATTGCCCAGGACCCCATGCCACAAGCGGCACCGTGAAGCTAAGTTGCTCAGGCTTCTGCTTCAGCCCCAGGTGGTGAGGCTCAGGGCCCCACACTTCAGCCCCATGCAGTAGGACTCTGGCTTTCTGCCCTGGGCCCCAGCAAATCTAACACTGGTCCTGCTTGGCGGACCCTGAAACCTGCTCGCGCCCCAGACCCCTGGTTGAGAACTACTGTTTTAGAAGATGGGGTGGGTGAGATTCTGTGGCCTACAATGTGCGGGAGGTCAGACTAGACGATCACGATGGTCCCTTCTGGCCTTAAAGTCCATGAGTCATGGAGACCAGACTCTTAGAGCTGGTCCATTGCCGCATTAGCATAGTGGAAGGACCCTCCTGCAGGAAGTGGTGATTAGACCGTGATGAAGGCATATTCCTCTGCGTACTGTGGTCAGGCTGTTGCCTAAGATGAGCTCCATTGTGTCTGTTTGCATGCACAGCCTCAGAGACAGTTCAGGATATGATAAACCCGTGAGGGTCATGAATACTGATCCTAGTGATTTAATGGAATATCAAGCTCATATTCTGTTAGTCTGTTTGCAAATGCATTCTGTGGGCCTCATGACGTGATTTTGTCGGATCTTCTAAGCTATGAAGGTTGGCCATAATCAGTACTTGGATGTGAGCCTTGCAGCTACGACACATACCGGCAGGTGCTTTAGAAAGTAATATTGGAGAGTCGGTAGGTGGGGCTCTTCCCTCGGAAGCAGCGCTGAGGTCGGACATCAGATGGGCTAGTAGCTTTGTGCTGCTAGAACCCCAACTTTTACACAAAGTGTAAAGCGGAGGTCCTGATCAGTTGTGTTCAGTAGAAATGCCTTTGCACTTTCCACAAAAATGAGTGCCATGGTGAAATTCTACTCCCTGAAATCTGTGGCATTTCCATTGGTTATCATATTCTTCCCTTCCTGGACTCCTTTGTTGTATATTTTTTCTGTGCACAGTTTGAAAGCTGCCAGCTTCTACTTAGGTTGCATTTCAGCAGTGGGTGAGAAGGTCACTTTCTCTATAGTTGGCAATCATTTTATGAAATTTGTGGAGTGTGTTGATTGAAGAGCCAGTCGCTGGATGAGTGATAGACAGGAGCTGTGTTGCTATTAATATGCTTGAGTGTCCTGATGCTTGTATTTAAATGCTAAGCAGATATGGGCCTGGTTAGTACTTAGATGGAAGACCAGGGCAAGGTGAGGTCTGTGGAATACATGTATCCTTTGTGTACCAGGCAGACGCTTACTGACCTCAGCTCTTGCTAGCTACTAACAGGATACCAGAGTCTCCTTTTGTTTGATAGGTAACCTTATTGGTTTTGATTTACTATGTCCCTAGAATATGTTAATCACAAATAAAGACAATACCTTATTGGACAGAGAGCTGCATGGATATTTTGCATAAGCCTGCACAGTCCACATCAAGTTTTGCAATTTTTATTCATTCTTGCCAGTATTCACATTTGTTGCTGCTTTTATTATTCTGTAGTGGTGATGGGGATGAAGGGAATACAGAAGATTTTTGAGGAGAAAGTATACAGATGACTATTGGGACATATTTTTTTGACAAAATACTGATAAAAATAGAAAACATGATTTATTTTAAATGTTTGTCCTTTTTTATAAACAATAAAGAAATAAGATGCAAAAGGCTGCTTTACTGCAACGTGAAGACAGAGATTTAATTGCGTGCTGCCAGGAAGCCAGATGCTCCCCTGGTGTAAACTGGCATAGCTTCAGTGGACAGTCTGGCCCAGAGCATTTAGAATTAAGGTTCCATGGGCAACTTCCGTTGTGTCCCCTTCACTTATGCTTCACAGCAGCATCTCTTATAACATGATCATACAACTCTAGGCTATGTGACATGTTGGACTGGATCACCCCATCCCTGTGACACACGTGCGTAGCACTTCATATCACTTATGCAACAGATGTCATTACAAAAACAAAATATGCCACGGTGGCCTCTCAGTTCAGCATGAGGGCAAACAATGGCAACCTCTTGACAGCACTCTTTGTGAACCGTTGGCAAAGGAGCCAAAGGGAATTAGGTGCTCAACTCCCAATGAGCATCAATGAGATGTGGGCACCTAATTCTCCTAGACCCCTCTGAAAATCTTAGCTGTCACCCCCATCACTCTGTGTTATGCAATCTGCTGTTGAACAGCCCATTGCAAATCTCATGTTGTTCAACAATCAGTATGGTTTAACATTTGTATTCCTGGCAGGCGGGTTTAAAACACACTACTTCTTGCATAACAACGTACAAATAAAAGTTTTTATGGTGACACAAACGACACTTCTGAAAATGGGAACTACTGAAATGACGTTTACTATGCAGCCAAATGTAGTGGTAATAACACACAGACTGGGCCAAATTCTGTTAGAGGCACTGTTTTAGTCAAGTCTAACAAAGATCAGGGTTACCCATCCCTTTTAACACAGCATTGTCTATTTTTTCTAAGAAGTTTTTGTTTTATATATTTCAAGTTCTCTCCTTAAATAGACTGTGAATATGATGAGTCTACTTTGCTAGTCAGATCAACATGCCCTTTCTCCTAATTGTCCTTCTCAATACACCCAGCATTGACTCAGGCTATACTTCTTCTTGTTATGATGCAGCTCTCTGGCAGAGGAACAAAGCACATTATGGTGTATACTGCATTGTGGAAGCATTTGCGCTCTGGTCAGTAACAGGCAAATAATATTTGTGATTTGTTCAATACTCTGTGGCCAAATCCTGCAGAATTTACAGAGACCTCATTCAATGCCTGAGTAATGTAGTTGTATCTCTTTCAAGGCTTTAGTATTTAAAACAATGCTCAATTAGTTAGTTAATGGAAATATGAAAACAATTTTACTAAGTAATTCGCTCTTTCACTTGCTGCAACACACATTTGTCTTTGAGCTTTCCCTTTTTATTGATACCTCAGCAATGTTGTTATCCTGGGGATTTGGAACTATCTGTAAGGAATGAATGAATATGGACATCCTGGGACAAACCCCAAATTCCTTGCTCAGTTTTCCCGTGGATAAATTGGTCACTCGAGTGAATGGGAGTTTTGTCTCAGTAAGGACAGCCCTTGGGCATTCATGTACAGACCGAGACAGGTAGTCTCCATTTGGAATTTGCAATGGAAGGGAAGCCAGTGGTGACTGGGAGGCTAGGGGTTCTTTGGATATGATGAGCATAGGAACTGTTTTAGCATAGTGGGATCTCAGCCCTGAGCCATGCGCCAGAGCCATGCACGAGATTGCCCAGTTACCCGTAATAGGGTATAAGCAGACATTTTGCCAGTACGTAGTGATATTCTGCATCACTGCACATTGGTAGAAGCTAGTGCTCTCCCATCGTGGCAGCTTGGTTACCTGGATATGTCATCATAGTTCTATACTGTGAACCTGAGTAAAGCGGAGGAGGGGACGGGTGGTGGTGGTTGGGGACTCCCTCCTAAGGGGGATGGAGTCATCCATCTGCCGTCCCGACCGGGAGACTCGAAGTGTGCTGCTTGCCTGGAGCTAGAATTCACGATGTGATGGAGAGACTGCCAAGACTGATCAAGTCCTTGGACCGCTACCCCTTCCTGTTTCTCCATGTGGGCACCAATGATAGTGCCAAGAATGACCTTGAGTGGGTTATTGCAGACTACGTGGCTCTGGGAAGAAGGATAAAGGAGTTTGAGGCACAAGTCGTGTTCTCGTCCATCCTCCCTGTTGAAGGAAAAGGCCCAGGTAGGGACCATTGAATTGTGGAGGTAAATGCATGGTTGCGCAGGTGGTGTCGGAGAGAGGGCTTTGGATTCTTCAACCATGGGATGTTGTTCCAGGAAGAAGGATTGCTAGGAAGAGACGGAATCCACCTAACAAAGAGAGGGAAGAGCATCTTCGCAGGCAGGCTTGCTAACCTAGTGAGGAGGGCTTTAAACTAGGTTTGTCAAGGGACGGTGACCTAAGCCTGGAGGTAAGTGGGGAAGTGGGATACAGGGAGGAAACATAACAGGGGAGGCCTCCTGATTCAGACTCAGAAAGTAGGGCAACCGGCTAGTTATCTTAAGTGCCTGTACACAAATGCAAGTAGCCTGGGAAACAAGCAGAAAGAATTGGAAGTCCTGAAACAGTCAAGGAACTATGATGCGATTGGAATAACAGAGATTTGGTGGGGTAACTCACATGACAGGAGCACTGTCATGGATGGGTATACACTGTTCAGGAAGGACAGGACAGGGAGAAAAGGTGGGGGAGTTGCATTGTATGTAAGAGAGCGGTATGATTGCTCAGAGCTCCAGTATGAAACTGGAGAAAAACCTGTTGAGAGTCTTTGGGTTAAATTTAGAGGCGAGAGCAACAAGGGTGATGTCCTGGTAGGTGTCTGCTATAGGCCACCAGACCAGGGGGATGAGGTAGATGAGGCTTTCTTCGGACAACTAACAGAAGTCTCCAGATCACAGGCCCTGGTTCTCATCGGGGACTTCAATCACCCTGACATCTGCTAGGAGAGCAATACAGCAGTGCAGAGACAATCCAGGAAGTTTTTGGAGAGTGCTGGGGACAACTTCCTGGTGCAAGAGCTGGAGGAACCAGCTAGGGGCCATGCTTCTCTTCACCTGCTGCTTACAGAGAAGCATTGATAGGGGAAGTAGAAGTGGGTGGCAACCTGCGTAGCAGTGACCATGAGATGGTCGAGTTCAGGATCCTGACAAAAGGAAGAAAGGAGAGCAGCGGAATAAGAACCCTGGACTTCAGAAAAGCAGACTTTGACTCCCTCAGGGCAGGATCCCCTGGGAGAATAACATGAGGGGAAAAGGAGTCCAGGAGAGCTGGCTGTATTTTAAAGAGGCCTTATTGAGGGCGCAGGAACAAACCATCCCAATGTGCAGAAAGAATCGCAAATATGGCAGACGACCAGCTTGACTTAACAGAGAAGTCTTCGGTGAGCCTAAACACAAAAAGGAAGCTTACAAGAAGTGGAAACTTGGACAGATAACTAGGGAGGGGTATCAAAATATTGCTTGAGCATGCAGGGGTGCAATCAGGAAGGCCAAAACACAACTGGAGTTGCAGCTAACAAGGGATGTGAAGGGTAACAAGAAGGGTTTCTACAGATATGTTAGCAACAAGAATAGGGTCAGGGAAAGTGTGGGCCCCTTACTGAATGGGGGAGGCAACCTAGTGACAGATGATGTGGAAAAAGCAGAAGTCCTCAATGCTTTTTTTTGCCTCGGTCTTCACAGACAAGGTCAGCTCCCAGACTGCTGCACTGGGCAGCACAGCATAGGGAGGAGATGAGCAGCCCTCAGTGGTGAATGAACAGGTTAAGGACTATTTAGAAAAGCTGGACATGTACAAGTCCATGGATCTGGATCTAATGCACCCGAGGGTGCTGAGGGAGTTGGCTGATGTGATTGCAGAGCCATTAGCCATTATCTTTGAAAACTTGTGGTGATCGGGGGAGATCCCGGACGATTGGAAAAAGGCAAATATAGTGCCCACCTTTAAAAATGGGAAGAAGGAGAATCCAGGGACTATGTACTGTTCATCCTCACCTCAGTCCCTGGCAAAATCATGGAGCAGGTCCTCAAGGAATCCATTTTGAAGCACTTGGAGAAGAGAAAGGTGATCAGGAACAGTTAACATGGATTCACCAAGGGCAAGTCATGCCTGACCAACCTGATTGCCTTCTATGATGAGATAACTGGCTCTGTGGATATGGGGAAAGTAGTGGATGTGATATATCTTGACTTTAGCAAAGCTTTTGATACAGTCTCCCGCAGTATTCTTGCCAGCACGTTAAAAAAGTATGGATTGGATGAATGGACTATAAGGTGGATAGAAAGCTGGCTAGATCATCAAGCTCAGTGGGTAGTGATCAACAGCTCGATGTCTAGTTGGCAGCCAGTATCAAGTGGAGTGCCCCAAGGGTCTCTCCTGGGGCCGGTTTTGCTCAACATCTTCATTAATGATCTGGATAATGGGATGGATTGCACGCTCAGCAAGTTCGTGGATGACACTAAGCTGGGGGGAGAGGTAGATACGCTAGAGGGTAGGGATAGGGTCCAGAGTGATCTCAACAAATTGGAGGACTGGGCTAAAAGAAATCTGATGAGGTTCAACAAGGACAAGTGCAGAGTCCTGCACTTATGTCAGAAGAATCCCATGCACCGCTACAGGCTGGGGACTGACTGGCTAAGCAGCAGTTCTGCAGAAAAGGACCTAGGGGTGACAGTGGACGAGAAGCTGGATATGAGTCAGCAGTGTGCCCTTGTTGCCAAGAAGGCTAATGGCATACTGGGCTGCATTAGTAGGAGCATTGCCAGCAGATTGAGGGAAGTGATTATTCCCCTCTATTCGGCATTGGTAAGGCCACATCTGGAGTATTGCGTCCAGTTTTAGAATCCCCACTACAAGAAGGATGTGGAAAAATTGGAAAGAGTCCAGCAGAGGGCAACAAAAATGATTAGGGGGCTGGGGCACATGACTTATAAGGAGTGGCTGAGGGAACTCGGGTTATTTAGTTTGCAGAACAGAAGAGTGAGGGGGGATTTGATAGCAGCCTTCAACTACCTGAAGGGGGGATTCAAAAAGGATGGAGCTCGGCTCTTCTCAGTGGTGACAGATGACAGAACAAGGAGCAATGGTCTCAAGTTGCAGTGTGGGAGGTTTACGTTGGATATTAGGAAACACTATTTCACTCGAAGGGTGGCAAAGCACTGCAATGTGTTACCTAGGGAAGTGGTGGAATCTCCGTCCTTAGACGTTTTCAAGGCCCAGCTTGACAAAGCCCTGACTGGGATGATTTAGCTGGGTTTGGTCCTGCTGAGCAGAGGGTTGGACTAGATGACCTGCTGAGGTCTCTTCCAGTCCTAATCTTCTATGGTTCTGTGAAATGCTGGCTCACAACACTTTCCTCACAACTCTTGCCAGCTCGTCAGAGTACAGAAATTAGAAATATAGGAGATGTTGTAAGCCGTTTAGGCATTGGTTCAAACAACTGCTTTACCCTACTGCCTGGCTGTGGAGTCCCCTAAGTCTTTTGAGTTTTTTCATTACACTCATATGCTTTTGTTACATATCCACATGAAAAATATTTTCATTCAATAATAGAAACAGAAAGGGTTTCACTGTTTCCCCTGGCCCTGAGCAGCTCCAATGAATGGTCTGTGGCTCCCAAAGTTGTTCCATTCGGCAAAACATCATCTCTTCACACTGACGTAGTTAGGAATGCTCAGGTTAATGAGCAATCTGGTTGGCTTTACTCCGGTTTCCATTTTACAGCCCAAACAGCAGTGGGCAGGGGTTGTGTCGTTCAGGGCAGGAAGGATGGGAAAGCTAGGCTGGTAATGGTGGCAGTGAGGAAAGAGCTCTTGTAAGATACTGCACAGCAGCTGTCCTTGGATGGCAGCGATGAGAGGCTTCAGCAGGGAGATGCAAATTTTAAAAGAGAAACGTGAAGGGCTAAAGAACCATTGAAAATTTTATCATTATCTTTGGAATGAACCCAAGGAGACTGTTTTGGTCTCCATTTTAGTGTAAAGCAGGATAAGGTCTGTTTTTTAAAAAATAATCCTGTTCTTTTTTTGTTTCAGTTAGAGAGTTGTCATGCCCAGTGGACTAACACGTCTTATCCCCGGGTTTCCATGTTGGTTTGCTGGAATCATACTGCATGTGACATTCGGGGTTATTCTCATTTTGATTCATTGGGACTTATATACAAAACTCTCTGTGCACCGGCACGACACTGTGCCCCCTTGATCAGTAAAGCCTTGGGAGAGTTTAAAAGCTGATACTCCATGTCTGTTGTTGCACTAGAAAACCTGATGCAAGCTCGCCCGCTCGGGTTGGTTGGAATCTGGCCTACTCTTTTCCACTAGTTTGTTTAAAAGTTGACCACTTGCATGCCAAATGCTTCTGATGTTCTTACTTGCCAGCTCTCTGGTAACTGACTGTTAGATACCATTGCCAAAACTCCTCTCCGCCTTCCCACCTGTTTTCTTCTGCCTCCAGTGCTTCACCCTCACCACTGCTGATGTCAGACTCCCCTCCACTCCCTCCCTCAGATGTGCTGCAGGAGCCAGGACTTTTAGGATGTTGTTTCACATGCAAATTTAAATGACAACTCCCCCACTTACCTGCAGGGGACTGGACTAATTGACCTAACAGGTCTTTTCCATTTCTGATGTCTATGATTTTGTTAAACCTCCTAGGCCGCCCAAGCTCTCGAAGATTATTGAAGGGGGTGTGATACAGGGCACTCCTTCCTGCATACACAGCAAAATCTCAAAGGGGGCCTTATCAGGATGAAATTTCTACCTCTTCAGTTTTCTTAAATTTGAAGCAATAAAACGGAGCACAAAATGTATTCCAAACATATTCTTCTTCCGAGGTCTCTTTTTAAGGGGCCAGGAAAAGACTCCGAGCACAACAAGGGATTTGCAGGCTCTGAAATACTTACCTGTTTTAGCTGAAGCCCATGTTTTGCCAACTGCTGGGTAGTTTGTGTCGATAAAGTGACGACTTTAAGAGCTACGACTGGTTTGGCAACTAGATAAATTTCCCTTTCAATGTGCAGTATTCAAGTCAAGCAAGGGGAACATCCAGTGGGTAATGAAACAAAATGGCCAATTACTGTACACTTCTGATAGCTATCCCAGGGACTATCTGTGCTTTTTAAATATTGGAATTTGATTGTTATGGACCTGGCAGCATATTTGACACTGTTCAGATATTTTTACTCCTATTCTTCACTAGCAGCAGTCAGTGACAGTGGGTTACAAAGTCTGATCAGCCAAGTTGCATCTGGAATTGCTGTGCTTTGATACCCTTCTACCGGCTTCGACAGCTCTCTGTTCCATCAGGGCACGTGATGCTATCTGTGGGCTGGCAGGATCAGGAGAGATCTGCACTGACAAAGTTAAATGATTTCAGTTAGAGACCAAAACTGGGCTTGCTGCTGGTATTGTACTTCAGACCCTGATCAAGCACTTCTGCTAAAGATTTGGGCTTTACTGTATCTACCCAGGCCAAGTCCTTCTGTTAATGTCATGTTTGCCATGTCTTAACATGGCGTCCTGCTTTGGTTTTTTTATTATAATTTTGTTCTTAATTTTTTTGGTGTGACTTGTTGTATTCTATAACAATAACCTTCTTAGTTCTAATGTCCCTCCTACCCCTCAGCAGTTGACCAAGCTCCACCAGTTGGCTATGCAGCAAACCCCCTTTACTCCCCTTGGACAGACCACCCCCGCTTTCCCTGGTACGTACCCAGATGCCCTTTACAGATTTCCTTCTCTTCTTACCTGTAGAGTTTCTCTCTCTTTCTAAGCTTGTTTTATTTAATGGAAATAAATAGGACAAGTAAAGTGAAGTTGCAAATGTCAATGGTGAAAAGTTAACAAAGATTAGTATTTCAAAGTGCTTCTCCTTATGGCTCAGTTTGCTGTAATTGTGCGTGTACAGTCTGCTCTTGGGAAGCCATGTTTATCTGCTTCCTGCTTTGCTAGCTTGAATAGAGGTGAATCAACTTTGGGATAAAACAAATGCTTGTGGGCCCTTTCTAGCACAGAGGACTGAGTATTCATTGCCACGGGTTGGTATGTCCTTTGGGAGACATCCATACACTCTGACAATGCTTCATTTGTTGAGCATTGTCTGCAGATTCAGAAATCTGTAAAGGCTGTGTAAATTCCTTTCAGCTCTTCCTATTGATCTCAGTCACTGTCCATCCAGGATGTTCTCTTCATATGCACAAAGTAGCTGTAGAATGTCAACAGAAACATACTGTACGTGAAGCCTCTTTGTTTTGTGCTTCATGAGAAGTGGTGGGAATTAGCCATACTTTTAGGGGGGAATCCTGTCCTCTGGTGAAGGAGGCCTTTGAAGCAATATGCTATAATGGAGGACCCGCAGAACTCTAGTTAGGGCTATATGTCTCAAAATTTGCTAGAAGAATTGATAATACAGTTTACATTTTTCATTGTGAATTAGGGTGGCAACTATAGAGTCGGGAATGAAAATACTTAAAATACCTTCATTCCTCTCGATGGTCAAAATGCCAACTGGAAATTCCTTTTCTGCCATTTTGTCCATCATATTTTGAGCTTCCTAGATGAAGTGACATTGCTTATCTCCTTGAAGGCAAAAGCATTAAATCTGTTTCTTCTTTGCTCTTCAGGAGAAAAGCTGCCCTTACATTCCTCCGAAGAAGCTCAAAATCTGATGGGCCAGTCATCAGGTAAAATAAAAGCTATAGGGAAATTAGTAGGCTTCTGTTGCAGTATTTCTTGAATAGGACCCCATCAGTGTTGATAATCATACATAAATTGTCTTATTGTGTTGACAAGACAGTACGACTTCCAATGGGCAAGAACCGATGGCGTAAGACAGTACCTGCCATTTTCTTTCTACAGTATGTCCAAGGAAGGGAATAAATTTACCCGTACTGTACTGTACTTCAATAGTCCATTAATATAGTCTCTTGATATAGGTGTATAATCGCCATTCATGCTAATGAGAATTATGCATGGTCAAGAAAATTATAGAATTATGACCTGTATTATTGTATTTGAGTTTTATACAGTTCTCCATGAGATAACAGAAGAATACCCATGGGAGGCAAGAGACAGCAATCCTACGTTAGTGTAGCTTTATTAATCCATCCAAAGGAAGGTAGCTTTCTAAGCTGTGCAAGGCATTCATGTATCTGAGTAAAGCTGTCATTTTTGATAAATTCCTATTTCAAATTTTCTGCGCTGACAATTGGCTAAGAAGCTAACACGTGTCAGTGCAGACTTTCTTTAATAATAATTGTTTATATCTTAAATGCAGTCAAAACAGGGTGTTTTAGCACTTGAGAGTAAATGATAGAAGAAATTAACCACTTGAAAAATATTGTTGACATTCACAACACTCAAAATACCTTTAATTTAAACATACATTTGGAAAATAATCATTTCATAATATGGCCTAGTGCTAATAAGTTAATGTATTTTCCGGTGAAAAATATTTTATTCTTCATGCCATTGAAAGGAATTTTGGGGATCTTATTGTACTATAATATCTCTTGCTGGGGAATGGAAGTACATTTCGTTAAAGCAGTATGGGTATATTTTATGGGCTATAGCCTCAGCTCATGGAAATCAGCTTAGTTCCAACTAAGCCAATGGAGTCACGTCTATTTATATCAGCTGAAGATCTGGCCTTATGTTTAAATCATAACCTTACGTATAGTCCCGGGTATTTTTAGTAAAAATCATGGACAGGTCACAGGCAATAAACAAAAATTCATGGCTCGTGACCTGTCCATGACTTATATTAAAAATACCTGTGATTAAATCTTGGAAGGGGGGTGCATCTCGGAGGGTATCGGGGAGGATTCCACTCGGGGGGCATCCGGGGCCAGCGGCACCAGCTGTCCGGGCCAGCAAACTGCAGCTGCTGCAGCCGGCCAGCCAGCCGGCCGGGGACCGCTGCCCGCAGCTGCCAGAGAAGGGGCTGGTGTGGCTATGCCCCAGGCCACTCCAGCAGTGGCTGGTGTGGCTGTCCTGAGGGCCACCTGAGCAGCTGGCCCCATCGCCAGCTGCTTGGGCAGCCCTGGGGTCAGCCACACTGGCCCCTGTAGAGTCACAGAGGTCACGGAAAATCGCAGAATCCGTGACTTCCACAACCTCCATGACGGACACAGAGCCCTATTTATAAATACATAAAAATGCCAACATAAATGTGCTGGTGACATCATACACATAGATTATACATACACTGCAAAATGTTCTGACGACATTACTTAACCAAAAAGGCAAACTTTGACCACTGAAATGGATTCTGCAAGACTTAATCCCCGCCCCCCAAAGTATAACATGACACGCAAAAACTTACATTTTTCTGCATGTGTTGGTTTAGTATTTTTGTAATAGTTGGACAAATTTTGACCGTTGTTTTGTGCACATGACTACAACTCACTTTCTTGCTCTGGCATTCTTCAGTGCTCATGTCACACTAGTGTCATCCTAGCTCTGACACATGGAGCTAGGTTCTCAGCTGGATTAATTCAGCCCAGCCCTTCGGAAGTCAATAGGGATATGCTGATTCACACCAGCTGACGGTCTGGTTCATGACCTTTCATTAGATAGCGTCCCCTCGCCTCACTCCCAGGAGATGTTATAAATTGTAACTGTGTAACATATTGATTCAGAAAATGTCTCCTGTGGAATTCCAAGCGGTTACAAAAATTGAACCTCATAATGCGCGTGAGAACCCCCTGAGAGAGTTCAAGGTCACGCACTCTGGGATTTTCCATCACTGCGGTGTGGTACACACCAAGGTGCAAGTAACAGGGACAACCCCAACTCCAGTGCACGGGACGTGATAGTTAGGGCGGCACCCAGCCAGGAAGCCAGAAGACCTGCTGGACCTTACAATGTTCAGCGGGGGAGAGGATGTTGAGATGGGCTCGTCTAGGGGAATGAGGAGTAGGTTCTAGACAGACATAGTGAAGAAGGATCCATGGGGTCAGGACTGGATCAGAACTGGGAGCAAGGGGGAGATGGAATGGTGAAGAGGAGGGAATTTGTCCAGACCAGAGAAGAGTTTCCAGTCCCATCTGAGTATGGGCAAATATTAGGACCGGCTATTATTTTGCCTCAATGATTTGCCCTTCCCATTAGCCCTGTGGGGGTGGATTTGTTAACCCAGAAAGGGAGTATTAGTGACAATGTGGAGTAATATAAAAGAAGGCTGCATCTATTTCAGTGAGTGTGTTACTCTGCAAGCCTGACTGGTGAGAAGTGCTTTTCACTAAGTCTTGGCACTTAGGAGCCTACTGCTGACCAGTAAAGTCCTTCCTCTGCTGTAAAACCAATATTAAATGCAGGGGAGAGCTAGTGGTGACAGTCTCTTGAGCTGGTGTCCCAGCCAAGGGCTAATGCTGCTTTGTGCCCACAACAGAGGGCTGCACGGCAGGATGGGTGTTCTTATGGTTAAGGCACTTGATTGGCAGTTGAAAGTCCTGGCTTGTATTCCCAGCTCTGCCACTCCCGTCTTGTGTCCTTAGACTATTCATTTAGGCCAAAATACTTAAACTTCGGCGCCTAAGATTACGCAACTAAGTCTATATTTAGATATTTAAATAAGTGCCCAGATTTTCAGAGGTTCTTAACAAATCCCTTGGAAATTTCTGGGACTAGTGAGAGCTCATCAGTTCTGAAAATCTGGACCCTTCAGTGTCTAACCTTGAGCAGCCAAGTTTGAAAATTGTGGCCTTACCTTTCCTTCAGTTTCTTCTTCTGGGAGATGGGTACAACACTTATCTGGCCTCCTGGGATGGTCATGAGGCTAAATTCAGTAATGTATGGGAAGTGCTATATCTTCCAGCAAAGCAAAGCAATTTGATACAGTTATTTCCAGGAGTAGTCTCCGAAATGCCTATTTAAACTTTTTTTCAATGTGTTCATAGATTTCAGTCTTAGTGAGAAGTACTTTGTATCATGTCAACTCTGGCATGCTAAGGACAAAGACAACACATCACATTTCTTTTAAGGATTTTTCCATATATTCACTCTTCACTGTATTATTAATGCAACATCAATCTTCCTTATGGACTTAATACTGTAAAATATGGTTGTTCTGATTTGAATTCTTAAAACACAATGATACCAACAGAAATGGAGCTCATTGGTTCCAGGGGTGCTGGAACAATTTGTACAGCAGGGGTGCTGAGAGCCATTGAACCAAACTGGAGTCAAAAATGGAAACCACTTCAAGCCAGGTGGTGCGGCAGTCCCCCCAGCCCACCCCCAGCACTCCTAGTTCCAGTATCTATGATTGGTTCATTCATTTTCTAAATGTACTCTGTTGTTATCAGCAAAATTAGTTGGGAAATCCTCTTTAGCAGTACAGAAAACGTTGGCGGAACTGAAGGATAGCAACACTAGATCATTGCTTGTATTGTTTGTATATTCCTTTTGGAGCAACTACAAAATACCACATGGCATGCAGCAGCAATTCTGGGGTAATTTCATTTCATGACTTGCATGATAGAGTTCAATAATGCCGCTGTGTTATTTCATAGAGACACTGTAAGTAACTGGCTTCATCGCTGTTAATTGGGGGAAATGATAAAACATGAGGCATTTTAGGAGCCGTGAAGGCCATCTGGCCTTAACGTACCTGCCTTTTCTTTTCTTTTTCTTTTGTTTCATTTTAATCCTCCATTCTGTGTGCTTTTTCTCCATGCTCTTACTCCCCTATTTCTCCAGACACAAACCTTGGTGTCTCTTGACCTCATTTATATTCTTTGCCTCAAATTCCTTCCCTTGTCATTTATTCTATATACTGATTAAAGTTTTTGCGAGTAACTGTAAATTTATGTTGGCTACTAGACAGCTGCACTCTCCCAGTGCTGCAAATAGGGATATGAATGTCACTATTTCGGCAATGAATGAAGATCTAATAATCTTATTTAGAGAAACTACTGGTGACATATGCTTGGTCCTGTACTGAGAACAGTATGAAATGCTGATTGATTACATTTCAAGCTGCATAGATTTGTCCCCTGACACCTCCACTTTCATATTAATGGAAAGTGTTCTTTATCTCTTCAGGGAAACTGAAAGGAAATATATGTCTCTATACATATCAATCACTAGGTACAGCATGTTTCTATCTGGTTAAACAATAATTCAGGCTCTAAAACTGGATGTCTTGATTTTCCTGTGGTGGAAGAGCAGGATGGGTATTGAATTCAGTTAGTCAGTTCCTGTTTTGTATTTTGTGTCTTTGATTCATTGCTGAGTGTAAATCTGTAGTGCCTGGACTCCCAGCGTTGCATCATAGAACACAAATGAGTCAACATGAAGAACTTCCTCTCTCAGCCTGTGTTATCTGATGCATTGTGACACAGTATTCCACTTTCACTACCATTTGTAAACCACTTGTGAAGACTGCTGCCAGAGGGACATGCAGAAATATATCATCTAATGTAGCAATGCCACATGTCCTAACAAAGACCATTCTTGATCTATCTTGTACCTCCTCTCCATGAATGTTTCTTAAGCACATTTTGCTGTATCATGTGATCAGAGAGGTTTGTAGTGTGTATACTACTTACCCCTTGATGCCATCATCATGATGATAAAGCATTCATCCTATAAGGCATTTACTACCTCTAATTTGTTGTGGGCCATGTGATTTCTCACTCTCCAGTGCTTACTTACAGACTTCCCCACACAAAATGCACCTCTTATTTCTCATTGGTAGACTTCAAGCAATACAGGATGTTGCTTGCTTAACCTATTTCAGCTTTTCCCAGGTGGGTCTGTAATTTTGCACAATGGTTTTCAGTAATCTAGGGATTGTTTGAGTGTTAAAATAAAAGAAAGGAAGCATGGACTAGCTGGCAGTAGCAAGGAGCTCTTCCTCCTTGTTTCTTGGAAGGAAGACAAAGTGATGGAAAGGCACCTACAGTCACTGGCTTTTAGTCTGGAAGCTGTGAACCTCCTAATGAGAACCAACTGGGAGGGTTCAGGGTCCCAGAAGAACAGTGGTAACCAGTTGTAGGAGTGTTGGTAGTAATTTTGTTCCTTGTTATTATACCAGAATGTGTTGTCCGCTTACCCTCCTGGCCCTGAGGGAGTATGGAACATTTGTAATGTCTGCTATTTTGGTTAAATACCAGGCAATAGACAGTGCTTTCTCTGCAAGCTATAATCATTTTCCCTTGCATATGCTCAGGTTTGGATGCCAGTCCCCCGGCCAGTACTCATGAACTCACCATTCCCAATGATGTGAGTATAGCACCTTTGAATGCTCTCTGTACCAGGATATATATGAAAGCTACAGATAAATCAGTTAAATAGCTATGTAGCAGCCAGTTCATTGAGCCCAGCCATGTTGTTTGGCAATGTTGTGTCAAAACATTTAGTATGATTGCTAGACTTAATGCACAGAATAAAACAAAGAAAGTTAAGAATGGGTCAATCTGGCTCTCCCCTTTTTTTTCTTTGCTAGTTTAAAATCTATGACTATGTCTTTTCTTTAAAGTGAATTTAATGCTCATGAAATATGTCTGGTTGACAGCTCTAGAGAATGAGGTCATCTAATATTCCATGACCGGTACAGCACGAGGAGACTCTTTTCATGGTCCCACCAATGTGCTTTAGCTATGTGGACCCCTGTGATGTAACTGCCCACTCAACCCTTGTTCTCTCTGCTGACTGCCAGTTTACTATGTTTAATTTATTGTAAATGGATCTGGAAAGGGATTAACTATAATTTAATCTTGTTGGACAGAGAAAGGGAAATCCCAATTTAGGAAAAAAAATTGGCGGTTATGTGAAGGAAGAGTCTGAGACGATCGAGGTTCCTCAGCAGGGGAAGGGAAATAGAATGTATATTTTTGTAAATATTCATGCAGATTGCCTACGGGTGCACATGCCCATGGTTGGTCTGACAGCGTCTGAGCTGTTGAGTGTTACTGGTGTGTTAGTATACAGTAAATGTCAAACTCACATGCTCAAATTTTCATAGAAATGAAGCATTTAAGGGCTAAACTCAGCCCCAGCTGAGGCACGGAGCTGTCCCAATGGAAAATCCAAGGATTCCAAGGGTCATTTCTCAGGTGGAGCTGCATGGGCATAGCCAGCTCTATGCTACTGGCTCCTCCCACCCGAAAAGTTGAAGAGTGTTAGGGACAGGGATGAAAGAGGCAGAATACAGGGTACTTCACTGATCCTGGATTGCCACACTGGTTTCCCCAGGACCACTGCAGGCAGCATATTTTAAAGCAGCCCTGAGGCTGCTCTACATGCCATCCAGGGGCATTTTGGTCTCCAGGCAGCCCAGGGTCAGGGAAACCGAAAATTCTCAAAACCTTCTGCACCTTGGCAAGCTTCAGCTGCAAGTAGGAGGGAAGGTAGCATAGATGACATAGCTAGTCACAGGACATTTTCCAAACCTACTCTTATTCCTCTGGTTCATAGGCGCTGACTCCCCTGTTTTCCCCTGGGTGCTTGACCCCTGCACTGCTCCCGGCTCCGCCCTGACGCTATCCCTTCCATGCAGCCCCGCCCCTGCCCCGCCTCTTCCCAACCCCGCCCCGCCCCTATTCCAACCCCTTCCCCAAAGTCCTCTCCTCAACTCCACCCCCTCCCTGCCCCTATTCCAACTCCTTCCCCAATCCCTGCCCCAGCCCCGCCTCTTCCTCGCCTCCTCCTCTGAGCATGCCACGTTCCCGCTCCTCCCCCTCCCTCCCAGCATGCTGCCAAACAGCTGTTTGGCGGCAGCTGGGGGGAAGTGCTGGGAGGTATGTGGAGGAGCGGGGACATGGCGCGCTCAGGGGGAGGGGAGGAGGAGGTGGGGCGGGAGATGAGGGGAGCTTGGCTGCCATTGGGTGCAGAGCACCCACTAATTTTTCCCCATGGGTGCTCCAGCCCTAGAGCATCCACGGAGTTGGCACCTATGCTCTGGTTCACCTCTGGAAAAAGGGGCAAAGAGTGATGTGGCAAATTTTCAGATGGTACAAAATTATTCTAGATAGCGAAGTCCAAAGCAGACTGTGAAGAGTTACAAAAGGATCTGACAAAACCAGTGACTGGGCGATAAAATGGCAGATGAAATTCAATGTTGATAAATGCAAAGTCATGCACATTGGAAAACATCCCAACTCTACATATAAAATGATGGGGTCTAAATTAGCTGTTACCACTCAAGAAAGAGATCCTGGAGTCATTGTGGATAGTTCTCTGAAAACATCCACTCAGTGTGCAGCGGCAGCCAAAAAAGCGAACAGAACGTTAGGTGCCATTAGGAAAGGGATGGATAAGACAGATAATATCATAATGCCACTATGAAAATCCCTGGTGCGCTCACACCTTAAATACTGCAGGCAGTTCTGGTCACCCCATCTCAAAAAGCATGCATCAGAAATGGAAAAGGTACAGAGAAGAGTAACACGATGATTGAGGGGCAGGGAACGGCTTCGCTATAAGGGGAGATAAACAGTCTGAGTCTTTTTAATCTTAGAAAAGAGACAACTAAGGGGGGATATGGTCAAAGTCTACAAAATCCTGAATGGTGGGGAGGAAGTGAATAGGGAAATGTTATTTACCCCTTCATATAACACATACATTAATAGGCAGAGGGATTAACACTACCATAGGGCAGTACTATTTCACACAACGCACAGTCAGCCTGTGGAACTAGTTGTCAGGGGATGCTGTGAAGGCCAAATAACTGGGTTAAAAAAAGAACTGGATAAGTTCATGGAGGATGAGTCCATTGATGGCTATTAGCCAAGATGGTCAGGGATTCAACCCCGTGCTCTGGATGTCCCTACACCTCTAACTGCCAGAAGCTGGGACTGGATGACAGGGGATGGATCACCCAATAATTTCCCTATTTTGTTCGTTCCCTCTGAAGCACCTGGCCCTGATCACTGTCGGAAGACGGGATACTGGGCTAGATGGACCTTCGGTCTGACCCAGTCTGGCTGGTCTTATGTTCTTAGGAAAATCCTCTTGGGGAAATACCTGGTGCTTTCCTGTGCCTTGATTCCCAAGGGTTCAGGTAGTTGTGTCATCTCAGGATTGGAAACATGAATGCAGAGATGGTTAAAGCATTTTTGTGAAGATTGGAGCAACTATTTGCAGAAGGATCTAGTCTCTGATAAATTATAGCTCTCTGTGAAGGTGATGTACAAATGTAAGTGGGGGAATAGTCCCGCTATTGTGGGGAACTTTCCTGGCTTCTGCACTACCCCGGTGAAGTGGGCTAGTGAAAGGATCTGAGTCCTCGCTCCCACTTCCTTTACCCAGTGGCCTCCCTGCCCTTAAGGACTCCCCTTCCACTCTCCTGTGTGGCAGAGTCCTCGTAACCCCAGCAAGGCTGGGCCCAGGAGTCCTGGGGGGCTCGACCCCCAACCTTGCTGTGGTCACCTAGGACAGGGGCTAGGGTGTCCTCACTCCGGGGTACTCTCTCTGCACTGGGCACGTCTCTGACCCACTAACCATTACATACAATTTAAAGCAAATGCAAGTTATTTAATCAACAATTTTAAACAATTTTAAAAAGAGTAAGGAAAAATGGGAAAGGTGAAAGGAAACACATCACCTCGCTCTGTGGCAGGGAACATCACAAACAGCATCTCTGGAACGTCAGGGCAGTTCACAGTCTGCTCCTTGTGAGTCCCAGGCCCCTTCTCCGGCCCTGGCCGTGCTGCAGGGATGCTGCGGGTTGGACACTTGCTCTGGTGGAGGCCACAAGCTCTCAGGCTCTAAGCGGTAGGACCCTTCTTCCCAGTGTCACCCCCGCCCTGTCGGGGTTACAATCCAAGCCTGGCCTGCAGAGCCCCTTGGCTGAGGCGTCTCCCTGTGCGGGGCCCGCTGCCCAGGGTCCCCCTCGCCCTCCCCAGCTGCTCACCGCACCCAGCTCCGGACTGCTCCAGCCCCAGCCCCACCACTCGGTCTCTGCACGGCTGCTGCTCTGCCCCCAGCTCCCTGGGCTGCTTCTCTGGCCCCTCTGGCTCTGGTTGCTCCCACGACAGGTCTGCTCTCTCTGGGCTGCTTCTCTGGCCCCTCTGGCTCCCCTCCGGTTGCTACAGCTCTGCTCCCGGGACAGGTCTGTTCTCTCTGGCCTGTGCCTCTGGCTTTGGGGCTGCAGCTCTGCTCCCAGAACAGGGTCTGCTCTCTATGGATCTTGCCCAGCTCTGCTCCCCAGCTCAGCTTGGGCCCCTGCTTTCTCCTTAGCTCGGACCCGCTCTGTCTGACCCAGGCAAATCCAGCTCACACGGAGGAGGGGACCTCCCTGGCCTCCTGACTCCCTGGTTAGCCTGCCCGCCCTGTCATTCAGGCTGACGTGGAGCATTGGCCTCTCCCCATTGATCCTGGGGACTGTCAGTCTCAGGGTCCTGATTCCCCATCAACCCTTCCCCCTTTTTAGTACTGGGAGCTAGCAACTAAAACACCCCCACTGAATGTTAGTAAGGGGGCACCAGTCCCCTTACACAAACTACTATATATTACTTCAATGACTTGGGACTTGCAGTCACTAGAAACTAAACTTGTTCTCACACACCTTTTGTCAAACATTGACAGCATGCTGAATATCTACAGCTGCTTTCTCATCCAGTGTGCTAGAATATCCTTTTTTCTTTACCTCTTGGTGACCAGAATAATTTTGAGCAAGAAAATAGAGAAGTCTGTTTTGAAAGCTTTCAAATCCACTAATTTATCTTCGCTTGGAGAAAAAGGGCTTACATGCCCTTCCATATCGTAAGGCAAATAGCCTAACAACTCTTTTTAGCAGAGGTAGAATAGCTTTCCTTGTATTACAGAAGAAATCAGTGCCAGAAGTCAAAGGATGAATGCCCTAGGATTTGGAAATTCTGTTTGACTAATGATGATTTAATACATGCATTGACGCTCCTTGTCAATTGTGTTAGGCAGGGTGGAGAGAGTCGAGGGAGTGCAAGGGAGTGTAACGGAGTGAAGTATTTTCTTTGATCCTTGAAGGTTAATTTCAGAACTGCTCTGCTTATCAAAATATTATTTTAAAATCAAAACATTTTGGAATCCCCAAATCAGAAGGCTTCCATCTCAATTCGATTCTTTGCAGGCAAAAAACACAGGAAATCTTGAGTTGTGGCAGAACAGAGAGTCCAGAAGCAGTCAACAAACACTCCCCATCACCTCCTGGGTTTTTGCAAAAGCGTTTAATATACCAGACCTGAACGAAAGAAACACCATTGTCCTTGGTGCTTCCTGGTTAGCTGATAACTGTTCTAACATGAAAGCAAGCTACACTTTGCAGCCACATATACAAAAGACCTCTTTCATGCATACTTCAACTTCACTAGCCTACAAAATCAGCCCTGAAACTTGGTCTCTGAATTAGGGTTCTTTGTTCCTGTAGCACATGTAGGTGAGGTCAATCCTGAATTTCTTCTGGATATGTAGCATCAGTCAGTAGTGAGACAGAAGCTTCAAGGTTCATGACAAATATGTTGGAGGAGCAGAATACCTTTAAAGTATTCCTGAGGGACACCAAAAGCATCACTTGGTCCCCAGCAGATAAATCTCCATTTCCAGTTTGGGAAGTTTCATCACCAATAGTTCAGAATTACCACAGGAATTGTAGTCATGCATATGGTGAACATCTGGTGAGCAAAACCATGCTTATAAAACAGATAATACAATGGCAGTCTAAGCAAACTGGGCAGTGCAAGACACAAGACCTACCTCACAGAAATGTTGTGAGGCTTGATTCATTAATAAATAACTGTTGTTAATAGTTGCATAATTCATAGATTCCAAGGCCAGAAGGGACTGTTATTATCACCTAGTCTGACCTCGTGTATAGCACAGATCAGAGACCCTCCCCAATATAATTCCTAGGACAGACCTTTGAGAAAAACAGTCAATCTTGATTTTAAAATGGTCTGTGACAGAAAATCCACCACGACCCTTAGTAAGTTGTTCCAATGGTCAAAACCCTTGCAGTCAAAACTTTATGCTTTATTTGCAGTCTGAATTTGTCTGGCTTCAGCTTCCAGCCATTGGATCGTGTTAGACCTTTTCTCTGCTAGATTGAAGAGCCCATTACTAAATATTTTCCCCCATGTAGATACTTGTAGACTGTGATCAAGTCACCCCTTAACCTTCTCTTTGTTAAGCTAAATAGATTAAGCTCCTCGAGTTATCACTAAAAGGAACATTTCTTAATCATTTCATCATTCTCGCGGCTCTTCTCTGAACCCTCTCCAATTTATCATCATCCTTCTTGAATTGTGGGCACCAGAACCAGACACAGGATTCCAGCACTGTTCGCACCAGTGCCAAATACAGAGGCAAAATATCCTCTGTACTCCCACTCAAGAGTCCCCTGTTTATACATCCCAGGATTGCATTAGTCCTTTGGGCCACAGCATCACATTAGAAGCTCATGTTCAGCTGATTATCTGCCATGACCCCCATATCCTTTTCAGAGTCTCTGCTTCCCAGGATAGTCTCCAATCCTGTAAGTCTGGCCTACATTCTTTGTTCCTAGATGTACACATTTACATTTAGCCATATTAAAACACACAGTGTTTGCTTGCGCCCAGTTTACCAAGCGATCCAGTTCACTCTGTATCAGTGACCTGTCCTCTTCATTATTTACCCCTCCCCCAGTTTTGGTGTCATCTGCAAACTTTATCAGTGGTGATTCTATGTTTTCTTCCAGTTGCTTGATAAAGAGGTTAAATAGCACAGGGCCAAGAACTGATCTCTGTGGGATCCCGCTGGAAACAGCCCTGCTCAATGACTACAGTAACCAGCTTTTAGTCCATTTAATGCATGCCATATTAATTTTATACTAATCAAAATGTCATGTCATACCAAGCCAAATGCCTGACAGAAGTCAAAATGTCTCACATTAACACTATTACCTTTATCTACCAAACTTGTAATCTCATAAAAAAAGATATGAAGTTAGTCTGACAGGATCTATTTTCCATAAACCCATGTTGATTTGCATTAATTACAGTCTCCTCCTTTAATTCTTTATTAACCAAGTCCCGTATCAGCCACTCTCACAGGATTGATGTCAGGCTGACAGGCCTATCATTACCTGGATCACCCCATTCACCCTTCTTAAATATTGTCACAACATTAGCTTTCTTCCTGTCTCCTGGAACTTGCCTGGTGATCCAAGACTTATTGAAAATCAATATCAACGGTCCAGCAAGCTCCTGAGCCCGCTCTTTTAAAACTCATGGGTGCAAGTTATATGAACCTGCTGATTTAAAAATGTCTAACTTTAGTAGTTCTGTTTAACATCCTCCAGGGATACTAATGGAATGGAAAGAGTGTTATTGCCACCATATAATCAGACTTTATAATCTGTTTTTTCTCCAAATAAGAAACAGATTTATTGAACCTCTGCCTTACCTGCATTACTACTGACAATTCTACCATTTCCATCTGGTAATGACCAATACCATGGTTAGGGTTCTTTTTGTTTCTATTTGAAAAACTCTTTCTTATTGGCCTGAACTATGCTGGCCATAGACTTCTCCTTGTGTCCCTTCGCTTCCCTTAGGAGTTGTAGAAAATTGATAATTGCTGATTTATATTCATTACTATCAAGTTCCCCTTTCTTCTATTTGTTATATATTATTTTTTAGTTTTTGTATAGCTACCTTCACTTCCCCTCTAAACTAGGTCTTTTTTTTTAACCCAGCACAGTCTTCCTCCTCAGTTGTGGGATTGGGCCTTTTCGGGGCATTTAGTAAGATGTTCTCCAGCAATGTCTGGAGATTAGCAGAATCATAGATTTTTTTTTTAAGGCCAGAGAGGACTGTCAGGATCATCTAGTCCAAGCTCCTGTGTAACACAGGCCAGAGAAAGTCACCCTGTGATTCCTGCACCAGACCCAGTAACTTGTGGTTGAGTTAGAACAGATCCTTTTAGAGAGACATCCAATCTCAATTTAAATACTTCAGATGATGGGCAATGCATAACATCCATTGGTACATTGTTCCAATGGCAATTACCCTCATCGTTGAAAGGTATTGCCTTGTCCCTAGTCTGAATTGGTCTACTTTCAGTTTCCAGCCATTGTTATGCCTTTTTCTGTTAGTAGATTAAAGAGCCCTCTGTGGTCAGATCCTTCTCCTCATGTGTGTATTTATAGACCATGATCCAAGTCATCTCTTAACCTTCTCTTGGATGAACAAAATATATTGAGCTCCTTTAGTCACTCACTATAAGACAGCTTTTCCAGAGCTCAGATAATTCTTGTAGTTCTTTCTGAACCATTTCTAATTGGTCAACATCCTTTCTGAACTTTGGATGCCAGAACTGGACACAGTATCCAGTAATGGTCTCAACTCTGTACTGCTTGGCGATGTTCTTCCACCAGGGCCCCATGTCCTTTTCAGAGTCTTTGCATTCCAGGACATGGTGCCCCCTCCTGTTAGATGAACAATGTTGTATGAAGTGATGTTATAATTATCTCTGTGGTTGGCTCCTAGTGTTCAGAGTTAAGAAGCAGTTAGTTGGTGGAGGAGCCTCCTGTGAGATTTTAAAGAGGAATTCTAGTGGCCTAAAGTTCTGTGTGCTGCCTTCTCTAACCAGGATAACTCTGTTCACCTTCTTCACTTATCCCCACTTGATATTGCTCTGTTGGTTAATCTAGTATTATGTACTATGGGGCCACAGAAGAGGAAGGAGACATAGCATAGGTTACCAGTGAGGATTCCCTTTCCTCATCATCCTCCCTCAGCAGCCATTCTCCTCCACTTACTGAGAAGTCAGCAATACAAGGAAATCTGCACTGTCATAGGAGCAGTATTCTTACACTAAATCTAATTGCAAAGTGGAGCAAATCATTGTAAGATCTGTTAATGTGTCTTCAATGTGACAAAAGAAGAATAAAAATTCAGATAAGAAACCGTCACCAGTTATACAGACTATGACAGAGGGAGCACAGATGCCATTTGAATGACATGCAGAATTTCAAGGCAAATTTCTTGAAAGTGAACTTAAATTTGCATGCCCCAGTAGAATGTGCACACACAAATGAGACTGACATACATCGAATCAAGTAGTTAGACCACTAATTGATTTGTACACACAAGTCCTGTTGGCTTTTGCAAATACTATAATTTGCACACATAAATGACAGGGAGTCAAGGGTGAAAGTAACATAAAAAGATTACCGGTACAGGGGCCCGGCCTCAGGTGGAAGGGGCGGGGTCTAGGGCAGAAGGGGCGGGGTTGGGGGGTCAGCCTCCCGTAGCCATGTGCTTAAGTCCTGTTGAAATCAATGAAGCTAGGTCAGTTTACACTAGCTGAGGATCTAGCCCCATATTTCTTGAGAATTGTATCGGAGAGTCTATTGGGTTGCTCAGTGTCATAGTCTGGTTCTGATCCCCATACAGTTAGAGAGAGAGGAAATTGGGGAAGGAGTAGGAGTAACAAAGGGGTAGGAGTAATTATTGAGAACTACTGAAAATGTGTCAGCTCACCTCCTGATGGGACACTTGTCCTAAGGATCCACCTGAGGAGAGGAAGGGACTCCAGTGGTAAGTGACCTATTCGTTTTCTTCTAATTAGACGACTCTGCTGAGCGGTTTCAGGTTGGCTGGGTCTGGAGGGAAGCTGTGAGCGGATACAATTCAGGAGCTCCGTTCAGTTCTAACATCAGGTCCTAACTGGAATGAGGGGGGAGAACTTTGTTCCATCATTAGTTGATCAAGACTCATTTTACCAAGCCAGTGTACACACGATTGACATCTTCAGCACGATTGTCAGTGTTGGTCCTGAAGAGGCTCAGGGGTTGAATGTGCTTTGAGCAGATACTCCTGGACTGAGAAATGATGACATTTACAACAGCAGCATACGGAGGAACGATCACTCCCCGGAGAGGCATTGTATATCTCCACCCACCCAGTAACAGGGGACTTCTCTTACCTCTGAACTTACTGGACTCTACATCTGAGGCAATTGACTCTGAATTTGACTCCAAATTTCCAACAGGAAAAAATGTGGGTAGTGTTAGTGAGAAATGTATTAGTCCCGTTCAGCTGGAAATGAGCCAGACCCTGCCCTATCGGGTGACCATCAGGGGGATATTTGCATTTTTCTTCAAATACTGCAAATTCCAAGCTGCATGATAACACATCACAGCTTTGTGTTCATAACTTTGTGGCTGACCTGGTAATTGCATGCAGCACTGGATTCTTTATACAGGCTCTAGTCTGCCAGAGTGGGGTTATGTTGTAAGGGAAATCCTTTCATTCTGTGGAAAGCCGTGCAACCTCTACCTCAACTGCTGATCTCCCTTCCTGCAGGCGCAGTGAACCACCTCCAGGCTAGAATTAACTTTGCTGTCAATGAATGATTCAGAGTTCAGTTGGAGCTGAGACTTGGGCTGTCTGTTAATCACAGTTAACTCACGTGATTAACTGCAAAAAATTAATCTCACCATTAAACCATAGAATACCAACTGAAATTTATTAAATATTTTTAGATTTTTTCTACATTTTCAAATTCCAACACAGAATACAAAGTGTATAGCGCTCACTTTATATTATTATTTGCACTGTAAAAATGATAAACAAAAGAAATAGCATTTTTCAATTCACCTCATACAAGTACTGTAGTGGGATCTCTTTAACATGAAAGTGCAACTTACAAATGTAGAATTGGTTTTGGTTATATAACTGCACTCAAAAATGAAACAATGTAAAACTTTAGAGCCTACAAGTCCACTCAGTCCTACTTCTTGTTCAGCCAATCACTCAGACAAACAAGTTTGTTTACATTTACAGGCGATAGTGCTGTCTGTTTCTTATTTACGTCACCTGAAAGTGAGAACAGGCATTTTCATGGCACTTTTTTAGCCAGCATTGCAAGGTATTTACGAGCCAGGTATGCTAAACATTCATATGCCCCTTCATGCTTTGACCACCATTCCAGAGGACATGCTTCCATGCTGATGATGCTCATTAAAAAAAAAAAATTCATTAATTAAATTTGTGACTAAACTCCTTGGGGGAGAATTGTATGTCTCCTGATCTGTTTTACCTGCAGTCTGCCAGATATTTCATGTTATAGCGGTTTGGGATGTTCGTTTCAAGAACTTTTACTGCAGATTTGACAAAACGCCAGGAAGGTACCAATGTGAGATTTCTAAAAATAGCTACAGCACTCGACCCAAGGTTTAAGAATCTGAAGTGCTGTCCAAAATCTGAGAGGGACGAAGTGTGGAGCATGCTGTCAGAAGTCTTAAAAGAGCAACACTCCGATGCGGAAACTACAGATCCTGAACCACCAAAAAAGAAAATCAACCTTTCTGCTGGTGGCATCTGACTCAGATTATGAAAATGAACATGTATCTATATGCACTGCTTTCTATCATTATCAAGCAGAACCCGTCAACAGCATGGACACATCTTCTGGAATGGTGGTTGATGCATGAATCTTTAGCACATCTGGCACGTAAATATCTTGCAACACCGGCTACAACAGTGCCATGCAAATGCTGGTTCTCACTTTCAGGTGACATTGTAAACAAGAAACGGGCAGCATTATCTTCTGCAAATTGTAATCAACCTTGTTTGTCTGAGCGATTGACTGAACAAGAAGTAGGACTGAGTGGACTTGTAGGCTCTAAAGTTTTACACTGTTTTACTTTTGAATGCAGAGGTTTTTTGTACATAATTCTACATTTCTAAGTTCAATTTTCATGATAAAGAGATTGCACTACAGTACTTGTATTAGGTGAATTGAAAAATACAATTTATTTTCTTTTTTACAGTGCAAATATTTGTAATAAAAATAAATATAAAGTGAGCACTGTACACTTTGTATTCTGTGTTGTAATTGAAATCAATATATTTGAAAATGTAGAAAACATCCAAAAATATTTAAATAAATGGTATTCTATTATTGTTTAAAAGTGTGATTAGCCGCAATTAATTTTTTTAATCGCTTGAGAGCTCTAATGAATTTACACCCTGTCGTCCTGTGAAATCTAAGGTAGGCTATGGCAGTCACTTTACCAGGTGTGAACAATGCCTAATTAGCTCAATGATGCATTAGCTGTGAAGCCCAATGAGGCCATTAACTGTTTCTGCTAAAATGTTCAACCCTTGAAACAATGAAATTCAGGTACTGTAGGACTGTGAGCAGAGCTTAAGTAAAGTGTCACCATTTGGAGTTTCCTAATCTTGCCCTCTGTCTGTTTCTCATGTCATTCACTGTGTCTGAGGGAATGCCATTGATGAAAGGCAGAAAAACTGAATATTTAATGTGGACAGGTCACTGCAAATCTCCTTAGCATACCTCACCACCACTTCTCAGGCCCGAAGTTAGCTAGCTCCCTTTGACTGCTTCAAACACAGTGGGGAAGCTCTGGAGACAGACACACTTTCCTTACTTCCATGTATCTTAACGTAGCCACTCTGGCAGTGTTTGATTTTCTTTAAAAATACCCAGGCAACATTCAGAAATCCTCCTCTCACTTTCCTGGTTCCCAGTTTCCCCTCTCACTTTCTTTATCTGTTCTTTCCTCTTAGTGTTGATAAATTTATCCGTTGGGGGCCTATGTAAAGGAAGTTTGTGATCTCACTGCCATCATAAGTAGACTGGCATTCCTTCTGTAAACACCTAACCCTTGAGGGCGAGCAGACGTTATCAAGTGCATGGGAATGGAGACCTGACCGACTCTCTCAGCCCGATAGCTGACCTTTCCAGAAAAGGGCTGAGGAAATGTCTGTAATGCATCTTCTCTGGGAATAGAGAACGTTAGTCTCTAGTGCTGTCAACCTGCTACCTTCCACTAACACAAAAATAAATACCGCCACCTTCTCTCTGATGCTCACCTTTGTGAGCTCAGGCCACTTCAAACCTGGTTAGATGGAGACCTCTAGGATCTGCTTAGCAAGGGATTGATTCAATGTGGAGAGGCACACTGACCCAGGAGGGTGGCAGGGACAGAACAGACCCATTCATGCCGATTCAAAGTGTAGCTGCTGTTATTAAAAGAAAGTGAAGGAGAAGGCAGAAGCAGATGATGTCTTTGGTGATTTGGCAGAAGTTCAGTAACCCCCCATTTTAAACTCCGTAACTCTCCCACACATTAAAATAACAATGCAGATAGATAGCCTTTCACCTCTGGTACATTCCAACCAGCTGAGGACACAACTGAAAATGAGTTTGGTGACCTAGTGCTATGTCTGTATCTTAGCCCTCAGCTCTAGCTGGCATAATCTCTGTACAATTAGCAGCCTCTGCTCAAGAGAACCAAAAGACTGAAAGAGAACCAAAAGACCAGGCTACTGCAGGTCAGGATGAACTTACAATGGCAGAGCTTTGGGCAGGAAATTGCTCATATTACCTATGGCTTAAACCAGTGCTTTCAGTCTCCTGCCTTCATGAGCATTAAAGTCACTCACATCCTTTCACAGAAATGATGAGTTGTCTGACAACCCCTGTGAGCTTCACCGTGTGATCATGCTTGCATCCTGCAAGTTACTGTCTGAGGATCTGCTTTAAGAAATTCCCTCCATACTTTTTTCTAGCTAATAGGCTGCATAATCGGACGCCAAGGGACCAAAATCAATGAAATTCGACAGATGTCTGGAGCGCAGATCAAAATCGCCAATGCCACAGAAGGCTCATCGGAACGTCAAATTACCATCACAGGAACCCCAGCTAACATCAGCCTTGCCCAGTACCTCATCAACGCCAGGTGAGATGTGCTAATCAAGGCCACGTTCATCCACCGCAGTCTCATGACCGCCCTGTAAAGAGAGAGGCCAACTGAATAAGTCATACAAAACTCAGACAGTAACATATACTCCAAGCATTACTTTCATGGGAGTGATTTCATTAGGTTCCAGGGCACTGCATGAAGTGAACACACCGGTGATTTTATTGGTTGTTGATGTTCAAAGTGAGTGGGAATATTATATCATCGATGTGGGCCTTTCTCCCAGGAAAGCCTTCCTAATGACAACTCAGCCATTTCCTCAGGGTTAGAAGTCAGGCCACAACTTACGTGTTGCTCAAGTTATGGGTCTGTTAACGTCTCTGTAGTTGTACCCTTGTTAGCAGGAGTTTATAATTAGGCTGTAATATTACGTTCCCTCAAAAGCAGGGTGAGTTCTCAGCCGGGGTGTGGGAATTTGCTTGTTTTGGGGGAGAGGGCAAAATTTGAAAACAGTTCATTTAGCCACTTTGTCCACGTGGCAAAAATATAAAGAACAGCAAATGCTGAATGTGAAGTCCCAGGTGCCTCTGTTATGTGTTTCCAAGACTCAGAAATGTCTTCCTCCTTCAAACTAATTAGACCAATAAATAACAAAATGGAACAGCCTGTTTATTTTCTTTTAATAATAGCACACCTGTGATACATTTGAAACAGAAGATTTCATGAAGGTAATTAGTAGCTGAACTTACGGTGAATGTTCACCATCAACATTGGCCCAAACTGGAGTCATAACAGTGTCTGTGGTTCACTAGGGCAAGGATGCACTGAGCAAAGCCCAGTTGTGCAAACATGAAAGTGCAAGTTTGGACTACTGAGTAAAACACGCTTTTTAAGAGGGCTGTAATTGGGTGTGGTTGGCTGAGTTTATCCCAGAGTGCAAGCTGTAACTGAGTCTCGAGGAGGAAAAGGGGTGGAGGTTGGATTTAGTCAGACTTTTTGTGTCTGAGCACAAATGCACAGGTGGTGAGATGGGGAGGGAAGACCAGAGTTCAGAGGAAATGTGATAGCTTTCTATTTAGGAGCCCTTTGAACAATGCATCACGTTAACATTAGAAAGAGACCAGTTGCAGAAGGGGTCCATACAGCTAGATTGACTATCAAATCTTTCCACACAGGGCAGAGTCTGTATCATGCCAGCCAATCATGAGAGGTCATTGGGATTTTAGCATTTAACCACCACATTTATTACCTTCTGATAGTGTTTCTCCACCTTCCCCATCACACTGTCAGGATGAAACTGCAGTAAGAATGCCCCCCGAGCAGTGCTCTTCTCCTAGTCACTTCATGACTTTGGTGCTCATTCAGGCGAGGGACTGATCACACCGGGTAGATCAAGTATCGTGCAAGCAGGGTCCGTGTGAGCTTTCTTGCCATAATGGAGGCTGTGCTAACTAACCGCAATTCTGACCTGTCCCAACCTCTGCCTTTCTGTCCTAAACGTCTTCTTCCCACTCTGATGTGCTTCAGCACCTGCATTCTGACCTGTAGCCCCTCTGTGGGTCAAGCCCTGGGTCTCCCTTGAGCAGAGACTAGCATATGGCCTAAAGTGTGAAATGTCTGTCCTTCCCTAGCTGCAAAGCCACATTTGAAAACCATGTCTGAGCTGCTGGCATAGAACTTTCTTTTACCTTTAAGTGCCTCTTTAAACAAACTCTCCTTTCTTTGCAGGTGGGGCTGTTATTAATAATAACTATTAGGCAATCTGAATTCCAGCTGTGAATAGCACAGAGGAAGAGATGGAGTTGGGATGTAGCAAATAAATCATTGTTAAATGATTAATAAATGTTAATAAATCATTTTCTCCCAACTTTTTAAAATCTATGGCAACGTGAAAAGACCAAAAGGAACTTTAATATATAAACCCCTTTGTTATGATGCAGTTAGGGTTGCTACGAACACACTACACCTGACACAAACTCACAAAAGCAAGGAAATGAAAAGTTAAGCCACCTAACAGATCTGTACTTCACAGGCCACATCCACAACCTTAATTCTGCCCCCTCCTTTTGCCCTTCTACACACACCCTTTACCAGATTATTTTCCCCCCAACACTAGTAGTTGTGGCTGGAGGTTTTGGGGCATAGTAGTTGTTTGCATTGTGAGAGGAAGTTTGGCAAAGGGTCATGTGCAAAAGCGGGTGCTGGAAGGCTAGCATCCTGTGGGCAGAGTTAAGGTTGTGGGGTCTGTGGTGTACAAGATGTGATAGTGGCAAGGTATGCACCTTGAAGGAAGAGTAGAGGGTATGTACTGTTAGGTGACTCAACTTTTCATCTCCATGTTGTTGTGGGCTTATGTCAAGTGTGCTGTGTGGGTGGCAACCTTCACTGCTTCACCATGGAGACTGTGTGTGTTCATTTCCAAGGATTGTAATGCTTCATTGGGGTGGAGGTGTGGGGGGTGCAGGCCTGTGTGACACTACAAATGCAGCTGCTGAAGGAAGATATTTTATCTGTCAGCATCCGTGCATGCGTTCTCGTGCACTGTGGGATAAACGCTGATAATTCCAGACAGGAAGTGATTTTTGTGTGCCCAGCCAATCAATCAGGCCTGGGTGAGCTCAAGGTCCCGCCTCACAACTAATCAGGCTTGCATGTGCCCAGGCTCATGTATATCAGGCTTGTATGCACAGTGCCATTAACTCCAATTCATTATGTGAATTATGTCTAAAAATCACCCGAGGCCAACCTTGCTCTTTTTTTTTTTTTAGAATTTTTTTTTGGAAAAAACCCTCTCCCCATTGGACGAGATCTCTGGGGTCACCTTTCTACTGAGGGAGATTGACCATCTTTTTAAAGAGATGTCAGTCAACAATGAAACCAGGGGTGCTGAGGAAAGCAGCCATCTGGAGTCCCAGTTCAGAGACTTCCCATTAAAAGTTTATGGAAAGAGACCAAAGAGGCTCCCTCGACATTTCAACGGGCATAAAACTAACCTTGTGGTAAATTTCACTGATTGGCCAGCTGCTCTTAGAGACCGGCAGACATTATTCCCTCCAGTTCAGACCCATTTTAAAATGCAGTCTTGACTATGGTGTCACTTCCAGGCTGATAAATGAACACTTTAGCTGGCAGGTTGCACTGGCGGAAAGGGAAGAGTGAATAGGAGACAGCGGAAAAGAGGACTTGTGAGTATGCCACAAAATCTTCATTTTCTTTTCTAATCCTGCTGTTTGTTTTTATCTCTTCCCTTTCCCCTTTCTCTTTACCTTTGTCTATTCTAGGCTGACGTCTGAGGTCACTGGAATGGGGGCACTCTAATTTCTACCCGTCACCCTTCATTCTGCATCACCTGACCCTCTCAAGCCAATGACACTCCACCCGGCTTGAACAATCTGTATTTTTACTCCCTTCCCTTTACCTCCATAGATACTTTTTTCTTTACTAACACACACACACACACACACAGTTTCTTTATATAGTCCATACTGTGCTCCTGATATTGCTCCTGAACGCTTTTTTTATGGTCCCAGGCCTGTCCATGGTTTCAAAGTACAGTGTTAATTATTTTAACTACCTTTTGGGGGGTTTCCACTGGTGAGACTTCAGAATAAGGCTTGGTCTCTGGTGTCAGCTTAGCTTAGCTATTTTAATGTTTTATTTTGACATTTTAACAGCACTTACTGTAGTGTATGATTTATGATGCCAGCTAGAGCTGTGCTTGCTTTGAAATACTCTGCTCATAATTATCCCATTGAAAGGTCCATTTTTCATTTTGCTTGTCCTGGCTCACCTTTTAAACCTGGAATCCATGTCCGGAGAATGTGGCATGGTTTACCCCGTGTCACTTTGGAAGCAGGATGTGCAGGAGCCAATGAATACACCTCTGAGTCCCTGTTGGTTCCCACACACAGTATATTCTTTCCAACATGGCAGTGTCCAAACAAGCCATTTTTATTACTAAAGAAAGAAGAAAAACAGTCAGTCTTATTTTTTAACTAGGAAGTACTTGGGAGTGGGGTGGGTGGGGGATTTAGGGATCTGGAATCCAAAGCCACAGGGACCTCTCCAAGAATTCTTAAGACAGTAGCCCATAGTGAATTTTGGACTTAGCTCAGGAAGCTCAAATCTCTGTGAGCCTGCTGTGTTTGCCATTGTTTGTATTCAATAAATATCTGTGCAGCTCTGCTACCAACGAGCTCTGACTTCTGACTCTGGTTTTCTCCCGGGGTTCTCCGAATGAGCTTCTAGGCTGAGCCTGGGCTTTTCCTCCCCTTCCACTCTTTCCATTTTGTCTCAATAATCTGGGCTCATCCACAAAACCTTCCGATCTGTTTTTTTTAAAGGTCCCCATTGATTGATGCATTGCTTGAGAGGTTTTGAATTCCCCAATGTTTTTTTATAAAAGGAAGGTATTCCTGTTGCAAAATGATTCCATTTCCCCCTCAGATTAATTGACCTCTTGTGATATGAAAAAAAAACCCCTACATCTCCAGCCCACTTGTCTGGACAAATCTGCCATGGGTGGGTTCTGTGCTCTCACCTATTGTTCTTCAACCCCAGCCCTGCTTTCTGCTTCCACAAGTTTGTCTTTGTATCGCTATCCTATTTCCCATGTGGGGAAAATGATATATTTTCCATAAATAACAATACATTTATACTGTATAGAATGTATAGAACATATTTAATGTATTACACGTGTGTAAAATAGCCTGATAAGAACTAGCTACAGAATCTGTGCAATACGTTAGCATTGTAACACATGGGAAATGTTATTTTTCCATATGAGCTCCATGATCTCCTGCTCTTCCCCACTCTCTGTGTCTCTCACAAACGCACACCTATAAACACACGTGTGCCAGGTCTCCTTTATTCTGCCTCAGGAGCCGTGCTACTGGGCTAGCGCCCACTGGTCAACCAGTCTGCTTGGGATGCTCCTGGGTGTGGTCAGCGTTGCTCCGGATGGCACAAATGTGTCCATGGTTTCCCTGTAGTGCTGCACATGGGCACCCACTGCAGGTTGATACGCTCAGCTGGGGAGGAATGAACATGGAGGCATTTTGCTTTCTCTAGCAGCTATAACGCCTCATGGTCTAGCTATTTGAGCCACCGCCGTAGCCAGGTGTGTGCGTGCATGTGGCGAGAAGGTTTGTTCCTGCAGATAACAGGCAGCCTGTGGGCTGGTGGGGAAAAAGCGACACTCATTAGTTGAATGAATGCCAAAGCGACACTCATTAGTTGAAAGGATGCAGTGTGCGCTTCTCCCAGCACAGGCCTCCGTCTGTGAGCGAGCCTGGAAGAGGGTGGGGCAGTGGCCCAGCTCCTCCCATCACATCTCCATTTGGTGCACAGCACGGCTGGTACAGTAAGATTACCCCACACCTGGTGCTGTGGGCAGGCAAGCAGCAGGATTCTGGCTGCCTCCTGCAAAGGTGTGAAAAACAGGCAGGGGTCCCTGCGCCTGCAGTGGAATCTGTCCCATAGAAGAGTCGGAACCTCAGGGGCTGGATTCCCAAAGAAAGGTGGGCATGGCAGCACTCAGCATCACACTGCCTAACTTTAGGGGCCCGCAAAGTGCCCTGGGATTCACAAAGGCTGAGCTGGGCATGTAGGCTCCCAAGTCAAAGATCAGGGATGGAGAGGCACCTTAGATGGGTCCACAAAAGCCAGCACGCTAGGCATGGACCCACCCAACGTGACCTGGGAGATGCGGATCAGAAAGGGGTGCAATAGGCCCTGCCCCCTCAGGGAGAGGGGCCTCTAGGCCTGGTCTCAGAGAGCCATTGGACCAGACAGAGCGCCATCACGTGCGTGATGCTGTAGCCTGGTGCTCAGAGCACTCCCCTGGGAGATCCTGCCTGTTCCCAATGACTTCTCCCGTTATTTATCCACACTTCCGCGGGCGAGCCAGAAGGAGTCCGCCATCAGAATACCCCCCAGCCCACTGATGAGCACTCGCACCTGAGAGGTAGGAAACTCCTGTTCAGATCCCATCTTCCCCTCAGGCTGAGCGGGGACTTGAACCAGGGTCTCTCCCACTAGGCCAATGGTTATGGGGGTGCGCCTTCTCGCCCTACCCTTCAGTGTAAGCTCACCTAGAGGGCACGGTCAGCCCACAGGCTGGACTGGGCTGTGCAGGTGAGCTAGACAGAGGAATGACAATTTGGGTAGTGCTCTGGGACTCGGGCACCTGGACACCTGGCCTGGGGCTGCCGCAAGTGAGATCAGAGGCTACTATGGAAACATAGGTGCCACGTGAGCGTGGCCACCCACAGGTTTGGGGGCAGCTGCCCAGGGTTTGGGGCACCTAAAGTGGCAGTTAAGCACCTAAGTCCTTTTGTGACTCTAGCCTCAAGCATTTTGAGTTCACTGAGGAATTTCAAGGCCAAACCTTTAAACGAGCGTCAAACTCCTTAAAACGCATTGTCCCATTCCTCCCTTGCCGCCAGAGTGACTTGGAATCCACTCCCGTTTGTATTTCCCTGTGCACATGATCCAGCACCCAAGCGCACTACAAAGAGTCTCATTACGTACAGGTAGTGGGGTGGCTGCGTGCTCCAAACAGGGCCAGCAGCCATGTGGCCAGGAGACAGTGATCGCAGGCCCATCTGTGCTGACATCTGGGCAAAAGAATCCACGAGCGCAGGCACCTGGCTGACAGCTGTCCCCTCATTTAAAAACAGATCAAACACCTGTAGGGTGGGCTTTTCATTTCACTCTGTCGCACACACCACATTTAGGTTTAATAGCTTAGCCAGAGACCGGCTCCTCCAGTATCAGAACTCCTTGGAGCCTTCACATTTCTAACTCAACTACAAGAAACGCCCGTACGTGAGCCCTAGGTACCCTGACAACAAACGAGCATATGGTCCGTGGAAGAATGCCACCCAGCAGTCGTTCACACCAGCATAAGCTAACACACCAGCCAGTAAGAAGAGCAGCAAAATGTCCCCCATCACACTGCACCTCGGGTTTGAAAGCATGCTCCGGAGGTCAGGCCCGGTGTCTGGGGAGAATGTTCCAGAGCCAAGGGGTCTTTGTGGAGACAGCCCCACCAGCAAACCTTTCTCCCAGCGACGAAGGCCACGGTGGTGCCCCTCCCCTCGGCTGATCTCAGCAGTAGTGCAGCAAGGGGAGAGAGGGTTTTCTCCAGCTCCCAGGCTTCATAAGTCCAAACCAGCACCATCAACTCCACCAAGAGACAACCAGGTGACATGAATCAAATTTCTTAATTGCTAGGAATTGTTAGCTCATGTTGGTAGGAGCGTGACTAGCTTTTTCTGAGCCTAGAGGGGCTCCGAGAAAGGCCCAGGACCGCCCTGGAGGGAGAGAAAGTGGACAGCTGCCTGATTCTTTGCCCCATCGGGCAATGATCTTCAGCCATACCCTGTCCTCATAGCTAACACGCCCCCTGCACCACAGGGTAAAGGAGGGCACAAGAACCAGCTATCCCAGCCCTGCTCTAGCTGGAGATTTGAGGGAGGGTCCTGCTGCATGAGAGGCACAAAGGGAATGAAATAGGGTCGAGAACCTGGCATAATATGCATCTGGAAAATTGTTTAGTCTGGAAAAGAGAAGACTGGGGAGGGACATGATAACAGTTTTCAAGGACATTAAAGGTTGTTACGAGGAGGAGGGAGAAGAATTGTTCTTCTTAACCTCTGAGGACAGAGCAGGAAGCAATGGGCTTAAATTGCAGCAAGGGCGGTTTAGGTTGGCCGTTAGGAAAAACTTCCTGTCAGGGTGGTTAAGCACCGGAATAAATTGCCTAGGGAGGTTGTGGAATCTCCATCATTGGGGATTTTTAAGAGCAGGTTGGACAAACACCTGTGAGGGCTGGTCTAGATAACATTTAGTCCTGCTGGGAGTGCAGGGGACTGGACTAGATGACCTCTCGAGGCCCCTTCCAGTCCAGTGATTCTATAAAATACTGCTTTAGCGAGACAAGGCGAGGGAGGTCAGATCTTTCACTGGATCAGCTTCTTTGGTGAAGCAGACAAGCTTTCCAGCTTACACAGCGCGAGCTCCGGGGGAGGCCCCCCCCTCTGTCCCCCGGCATCACACTTGCCTCGCACCACTGTCACTGCACATGCTCCTAGGGCCCCTCTCAGGTCCAGGAAGCCCCCTCGCCTCCCCCGTGGTGGGTGCGAGAGGGGACTGCCACCACGTGTGCACCGCCTCCCCTGCTGCTGCCCCTCATTGTAGCTTCACGGGGGGGTGGGGATGGGGCTGCCCCTTGCCCAGCGTGGGGCAGGAGCGGTGACTGTGGGAGGGGATGGGGCTGTGCTGGTGGAGGGTCCCGCCGGAAGAGGGAAGGGTCCATCGGTCCGAGGCTGACGGCAGGGTCAGGGTCAGCCTGCCCAGGCACGAGTGGTTGGGGGGCGCTAGGATCCTGCGGCGGCCGCTGATGCCAGGAGCCAGCAGAGCAGAGCTCAGAGCAGAGCTGCAGGAGGCAGCCACCCACTGCCCCGGGCAGGAAGGGACACTTCGGGGAGGCGCGGGGTGGGCATCAGGCGGGGCTGCGGCAGAGACCCAGCCCTGAGCATTGGTGGAGCTGGGCCCCCGGGCTCTGAATATTGCTGGAGCATGGCACCATGGGCCCATATAACTCGCCGCCCCTGCCCGTGTGCAGCCAAGCTTTCCAGAGATTTGTGCTGAGTAAACACATTCTGAATCTTTGCACCTGACGGTGAGCACCAGTTCCTCTCCGTGGCTCAGCCTCGGTGTAACGGCTGGTGGTCTCTGCCATTTTTAGTTTTCATCACAATTAGGGGGATAGATGAATGTCTTGGTGCCTCACACTGAGAAGGCCCCACTCCTGCCTTGAAAGGGTTAATGAGAGCAAGATCAAGTGGATTTACTCAAGCTAGGCCCTTACGAATGCAACCTCAGATGATAAAAACGGGTGAGTTTTGCAGATTAATGGAGGTGCACAGCGGAGCTTGGCAGCGTTTGCTTCTAGCCACAGCTGCTGGGGCAGCAAAAGCCGAGACTGCGGGACACTTGGAGAACTTCCTGCAGTTTGACTGGACGATCTCTGCCCTGTGCTGATTGGCTGGTTGCTCCCATGCGCCGACTGGCTCTTCATTCAGCTTTGCTCTGTACCGGCCCCGCCCCCTCACCCCGTGTCTTTCCAGGGAGCAGATCCCCTCCTAACTAAGCCCACCCGAAGTCAATGCACCGGGGCCCTAACACGCCGTTCACTGTTCCCTCTGCTGGTGTGTGCTACCCTTCCTCTCTGCCTGGTCTAGTTCCATTGCCAGCTCCTCGGGGCAGGGGCCAGCTGCTGTTTGCACTGTGCCCGGGCCCCATCCTTGGCTGGGCCTCAAGCCCTACCGTAATAACCACGATTAACCGGGCTAACGATGAATGTTAGGGGCGGTGGTCACAGACTCGAGTAAAACAGCACTCCTGCCTTTTGGTTTTCCGCTACTATCCTGGCTGTTTCTTTCACAGGACCACAAAGGTTGTTAATCGCGCAGCTGCAACCAGTGGAAGGAGGGTGCACCAGTGTAGAGCATCCGTACAAGGGCCCGTGAAACATTAGAGCCCTCGGGGTGGCATTCACCCTTGGGCAGGGCCCTGTTGGGAGGGGCTACAAGGGACGGACGTGGTGAACAGACCTGGCGTGGATCTGCACCCAGGTGGATTTCACCATCTATAGGGGGTTGGAGGAGCCGGCAGACCCTCTGCACAGGGGTGAATGGCTGTAAGAAAGGCCAAATCACCCAGGTTTGAATGTTGTAGCAATGTGAAGGGGTGTGAAGCCCTCCCAAACAATGCAGTCATAATGGGACAAATTCATCACAGGATAACGGTGGGGTATGGTTCTCCTTTGGAATTGACCGAGACCAGGGTTCCTGTCTGGAAATGTTTGGCAGCCAGTAAATACCATTACCTAGTTCGTAGGCCTCAAAGTGCTTTACAAAGGAGGTCAGTAGGAATGCCTCATTTTACAGATGGGGAAACTAAGGCATGGTGGAGGGGAGTGACTGCACCTGGCACAGCTGGGAAAAGAACCCAGGTTTCTTGAGTTCCAGGCCACTGGGCTAGCCACTAGGCCACACTGCCAGTGCTAGCAACTGAATGTCTGGTGATGTTTAGACATTTGCTATTCATACGTTGCCAGGTTTACAGGAATAGTGTAAGTTTGTTTATTGTTTGTATTGTGGGGTCTATGAGCCCCCACCATGAACAGGTGCCCTTTGTGCAAGGTGCAGTACAAACAGAACAAAAAAGGGTCCCTGCCTCCTAGTAGCTTACAGGCTACAGCAGCTGGAGACAGACAGATGAGGGAGCACAAGGAAATAATGAGGTATTTTACCCTGGGTCAGTTTTAACAAATAAGTGGCTTTCTTAGTTGTAGTTGATAATAATAATAATAGAGCATACAGTGGCTAGTTTAAAATTTAGTTGTTTAAATTGTCCAAAATCTCATTTCCCCGAGTGAACCCAGCCCCTTTAGCAGCTGTAAATAGATGTTCTGCTTCTAGGGACCTACCTTCAAAATCAACCCTTCACCGAAAAGGGGGCTGGTGGCCTCATCCCACAGCCTGAGTGCCATACCAGCGAATCCCCGGCCAGTATGGTGGGCAGCCTCTGCTCACAAGAGGTCCAGGGCAGGACTGGCACGTGGGCACTGCTGCGTGAGGTACGTCAGCAGAAGCTTGCCCAGTACCCATTTGCCCTAGGCCAGGGGCTAGCCCAGAGCTATGAGACACTCACGTTCGTAGCCACCGCATGGACATACAAGTGGTAAACCAATAATAATATCATTTGGCTTATTTCAGGAGCCAAACAGATTGCGTGTTACGGTAGAGTCTTAGAGACACTAGTTTCCCCCTGTCCACAGGGCGTTCTCTGCCTTCAGGTTGAAGTCCCTGAGCAGCACTCGTTTTCTGTTATTTCTCTGCTGCAGGGCTGGTGGAGTTTTAAGGCTCCATGGTTGTATTACTAACACCCAGAGACATACCGATTTCTTCTATTTCTCACGTCCCACCCTGCTGTGATCTGTCAGTAGGCTCGGCAGGCCCAGGTCCGCTTGCAGATGAGGCCACAAAGGAGAACGCAGTTGCTGCAGAAAGTGATGCTAGAGATTCGCTTCCGTACGGCCTCCCGGCTCCCCATAGCAGTGTGGACGCTGTGCAGCAGGAAGTGTCGTGTTTCGGGAGAGGTAAAACCGCACAGACACATGGCTGGTTACTTGGAAGCACGCAGGAGAAAGACAGGAAAGACATGGTTGTCACTGTGGACAGCTCAATGAAAACATCTGTACGGTGACAGTTAAAACAAAGCAAAGAGTAAGTTAGGATGCATACAGGGGTGAAAGTAAGTCGACTGACTCACTGGTACTCTGGGGCCAGCTCTGGCCCCCGGAAGGGGCGGGGCTGAGGGGGTCAGAGCCAGCCCCAGCTCACCCTGTAAAGTAAGTGCCCCCCTTTCTTCTCCCCCCCTCCCCCACCGGGGTAGCAGCAGCAGCCCAGGGCTCCCGGGGCTATTTAAAGGGCCCGGGCAGTAGAAGTAGGGGAGCCCCAGGCCCTTTAAATAGCCTCTGGAGCCCCGCAGCTGCTACCCCAGGGCTCCAGCAGCGGGGCTCTGGAGGCAATTTAAAGGGCCTGGGGCTCCAGCCACTGTTGGGAGCCCCAGGCCCTTTAAATTGCCCCCTGGGGAAGCCAGGCTGCCCCAGTACGGTGCACCGGCTCTTGCCGGTACACGTACCGGGGCGTACTGGCTTACTTTCACCTCTGGATGCATAAGGAATGAAAAAGAGAACATGAAAAGTATTATGCAGGTACACACTCACCTGTCTACTGGTGTCAGTTCAGGGGTCCCTATTTATGAGTTTATGGTAAAGCCAGGATTAGAACATTCTAACTTCTAATTCCGCGCTTGTTCCCCCAGAATGCACCGCTTTACGGCTAGCAGCATTGAACAGGCAAGCTCCCATTGATAGCAGTTGTAGTTGTGTGCTCTCAGCACTTCTGCAAACCAAAACAGGCCAGAGCATTCTCAGAAAATGAAGAACACATAGTTAGTGGTCACTTGCTTAAACGAAAATGTTGGTGAAGAGCCTAGCATCACATAGAAACTCTGTGTCAGAGGCAGGTATGGAATCCAGTTCTTCTGGATTACAGTCAACAGCCTTCACCATGAGATCAGCCTTTCTCCTGCATCAGATCCCTGTCTCATTCTCAGCACAGCATCATATCAATGTAGGGCTGGAAGGGACCTTGAGAAGTCATCAAGTCCTGTGAGGCAGGACCAAGTGAACCTAGACCATCCCTGGCCAGTGTATTCATATTCAATAACACATTTCTTTAACCAAACGTAAGATAACTTTAATTCTCTAATTTTACATTTATTCTGCAAGGGGTGGGGGAGATATTCTACTTGCACTAGGGTTCACTGGCTGAACCAGCTGGGGAGGCCTTGGGGATTAACTGTGATGCTGATGCACCTCCTCGTCCTCTCCCTGAAACCAAACAATACAGACAGCAGCTAAGAGAAGAAGAGGCTGGCAGAGAAAGTAGGTCCCTGATCACAGCTGGATTTAGGGGAAAGCAACCCAGGAGACAGCCTGGGGTGCCAGGTTTGGGGAGGTGCCAGGCTTGGGGTGCTGTTTTTGTTGTTAGTGACAAAAGAGAAAATCAAATGTTTGAAGTGAAATGCTTTTGGTATTCCATATGTGGATCACGGTTGCCAACTTTCATGCCGGAAATAAGCACCCCAACTTTCACAATAAGCCAAAAATCAAACTAATCCCATTTCAAAACAAGGCCAAAACAAGCCAATCCCTAAGAACCCCAACACCCTATGTGACTAGATCCCCCCAGCGTGCAGTCTGGGACTGTGGTGGGCCCGCTGTGCACCCCGGACTCTCTCCCTCCCTTGCCCCTGCTTGCCCCTTGCTCCTGCTTGCCCCCCTTGCCCCTGCTTGCCGGGAGCTGATCAAAAAAAGAAGCAACAAGCTACAACAAGGAACAAGCTACAAGCCAAACAAGCTACAAGCCAAAAACTAGCCAACAAGCAACTCACAAGCCAATTAAGCCAAAAACAAGCCCAATTTCTGCGTTTTTTTCACAGGTTTGGTATGTCTGATGTGGATTCATTTTGCACTTATGTCCTAGAATGTTCTGGACTTTTGTAGAATCTCATGGAACCTTCCAGACTTTCTGAGAGCACGTTTTCCTTGAACCTCCTAGAATGTTGTCAGCCAGGCCCTCGCGGGTATATGAGGGGTGGAGCATCGCCAGTGAATCAGTGAGATATAAGAACAAAATGAGAGTCCAGCTGCAATATTGTGAACCTTGTTTTACTGTGTAATTGTGAAAGTGTACTTACATTTTAAGAGTTGAAGAGTGTAAGTAGCGACTAATGAAGGACATATTTAATGAGATGCCAGAGATATCTATTGAATCCCTATATATGCAACAATATAAAACAAATACTGTTACTTCTTTTGCCATGTTTAACATGTAATATCTGATGATTTTCTCAGACTGTGGAACAAGACTTTTGCTCTCCCTAATGCTGTCTGTTTTCCCCTGGAGAAAATAAAAGACACCCCCAAAGAAGCATTCAGGAGCTCAGTGTAGGAAGCAAAGAGCTCAATTGCAATATAGCTTTCAGCAAGGGGCAAAGTTGATGGGAAAATATCTGAAACAGAATAACACAGACCGGGCTTTAGGTAGCAGCAATCGTCCCAGGGCAGAAGACATTGTGGAGTGAAGCGTAAATGATGGAAGTCCTCTTACTAAGGAATTAGCAGATTTGCCTGAAGATAAGGAATGGAAATGTGTGGAAAGTGATGGAGAATCATCCAGTTTTCCTGGCGGAGTAAAGGAGAGTGATGATAAAGAAGAAAGTGGCTCACAGGAAAAGGGGAGTAATGACAAAGGAAAATCTGGTTTACATGAAAAAGAGAGAAACGATAAAGAAGAATCAGCCTCGCATGATGACAGAAACAGCAGTGAGAAAAATTGCACATCACAAATCAATACATCAGAGCCTGCTTTATGGCCAGCGATCTTAAACTCTGCCATTATTGATCGTACAATTTTGAATGGGCTGGGCAAAATTGAGGATATGACCATTTCCAGTAAATGAGCAAAAGCGACACTTCTCAAAGTCACACTGCAAAAGAGTGCTTGAGAATGATGAGAAACTGAATTGGCATTGCCTAGTTTACTCGAAATCAACTGACAAAGTGTTCTGGTTTTGTTGCAAAATATTTGACAAGAATGCCAAATCCTTGCTTGCGCGTTCCGGGTACAATTACTGACATAACTTAGCCGGTGCTCTGAAGCAACATGAAAAGTCACCTGGCCATTTTACAGCCTACTCCAAATGGATGGAGATCGAGTCCAGGCTCAAGCTGAATAAATGCATAGATGCAGAAAACAAGTGCATTATTAATGTAGCAACCCAGCACTGGCGAAACGTGCTCATACATCTGAGCTCAATTACCCTGTTCCTGCCAAAGAATAATTTGGCTTTCCAGGGCTCGTCGGATAAGTTGTTCACTGAACATAATGGTAATTTCCTTGGTTTGGTAGAGCTCCTTGGGAAATATGATGATGTCATGTGTGAGCACCTACATCGAGTAGTTTGTAAAGAACCTATGGACCATTTCTGCAGAAAAACAATTCAAAACAAATTGATTGACCTTATGACAAGGAAGGTGCTTGAGAACCTATTGGTGTGGCATGGCAAAGCAAAGTATTATATCGTAATAATGGACTGCACTCCCAACATTAGTCACGGTGAAAAGATGTCATTTACAGTAAGAGTTGTTGATGACAAGGATGGCTGTATCCAAGCAAAGGAACGCTTTATCTGTTTCCGGTCTGTGGATGACTCTACTGGAAAAGGCTAATAGAACTGAATGAGAATAAAATAAAATTCAGGACTGACACGGACAAGGCTATGACAACAGCACAGATATGAAGGGCAGAAACAGTAGTGTTGAGGCCAGCATCCTTGCACTGAATCCAAGAGCCTTCTTCGTGCCTTGTGGCTGCCATTCCCTCAACCTGGTTATGTCAGATGCAGCATCATCTTCTTTAGATTCAGTATCTCTCTTCGGAGTACTGCAAAGGAGATATGTCCTGTTTGCAGCATCAGCTATCAGGTGGAAGATCCTCACGGACAATGTTACAAATCTGACCATGAAGCCGCTAAGTGACACTCACTGAGAGAGCTACATTGACAGCAGAAGGCCAGTGAGGTACCAAGTGACTGAGGTTTATGGCACCCTGATGGAACTAGCGCAGTCAAGTAAAGCTGAGGCCAGAATCCAACACGAGGTGCAAAGCCTGGCAAAGCAGATCACTGACTTCAAATTTCTGGTCTCACTTGTGGTTTGGCATGATATCCTGTTCCAATGTTGTAAGCACGGCATTACAAACTCAGTCAATAGACATCACGACCACTGCTACTTGGATGAGAAGCTGCCTTGACTTCATTGTGGCCTACAGAGACAACAGATTCGCAGATGCCATCACTGCTGCCAAAGAAATGGTGGAAAATTTAGGAGTTGAGCCTGTCTTCAAGGAAACTCGTATTCATCAGAAGAAGAGACAGTGTGGTTACAAGGGAAGAAATGCGGTGATGGGGAGCTCAGAAGAAAAAATTCAAGAGGCATTTTTTTTGCTCTCTTGTTGACACTGCTTGCATGTCCATCAAAGAAAGGTTTGGACAAATGAAGCACCACAAAAAGACCTGGGGGTTTTTGTATGACCTTAGCTGCAGGCAGACAGGAAAACGCTCTTGAACAATTGTACAGACCCTCACCGGATGCTGACACATGGGGAATGTTCGGATGTCAATGATAATCTATATCGAATTGGACAATGTCTGTCACATTTTGCGACATGGGAAGCACTCTCCCCACCAAGTTCTCCAATTCATTCATGATGCAGAGCTGAAGGACCCTTTTCCTAAGGTGTGGATAGCTTTGAGGTTTTTGCTCACGCTGCCGGTCATAGTCATGAGTGATGAGCACAGCCTTTTGGAGCTCTGGCTCATTAAAACACATCTTCAGTTGATGATGGCCAAGGAGAGATGGACATCACTTGCTATTTTATTGCTTGAAAGTGCCATTGGCTAGTCTTTGGATGTCTCCGACGCTGGGCTTCAGTTTGCGAGGGCAGAGGCAAGAAAAGCGACCTTTTGAACTAAAGGACGAGGGTTAACTTTCCAAGGCTGTCACCAGCTGTAACCCTATTTAATACTTGTCCACCCAATGCTGGTGACAGTTCAATTTCTCGACGTTAGTATATTTCAGTTATTGTTAAAATTAAAAAGCTTCTATAATCTTAGAAAAAAGAACAGGAGGACTAGTGGCACCTTAGAGACTAACCAATTTATTTGAGCATAAGCTTTCGTGAGCTACAGCTCACTTCATCGGATGCGTGTAGTGGAAAATACAGTGGGGAGATTTATATACACAGAGAACATGAAACAATGGGTGTTACCATACACACTGTAAGGAGAGTGATCAGGTAAGGTGAGCTATTACCAGCAGGAGAGCGGGGGGGACGGGACCTTTTGTAGTGATAATCAAGCTGGGCCATTTCCAGCAGTTGACAAGAACATCTGAGGAACAGTGGGGGGGGGGGGAATAAACAAGGGGAAATCTTTTTACTTTGTGTAATGACCCATCCACTCCCAGTCTCTATTCAAGCCTAAGTTAATTGTATCCAGTTTGCAAATTAATTCCAATTCAGCAGTCTCTCCTTGGAGTCTGTTTTTGAAGTCTTTTTGTTGAAGAATTGCCACTTTTAGGTCTGTAATTGAGTGACCAGAGAGACTGAAGTGTTCTCCGACTGGTTTTTGAATGTTATAATTCTTGACAACTGATTTGTGTCCATTTATTCTTTTACGTAGAGACTGTCCAGTTTGACCAATGTACATGGCAGAGGGGCATTGCTGGCACATGGTGGCATATATCACATTGGTAGATGTGCAGGTGAACGAGCCTCTGATCGTGTGGCTGACGTTATTAGGCCCTATGTTGGTGTCCCCTGCTGGAAATGGCCCACCTTGATTATCACTACAAAAGGTTCCACCCCAACCCCCGCTCTCCTGATGGTAACAGCTCACCTTAAGTGATCACTCTCATTACAGTGTGTATGGTAACACCCAATGTTTCATGTTCTCTGTGTGTATAAATCTCCCCACTGTATTTTCCACTGAATGCATCCGATGAAGTGAGCTGTAGCTCACAAAAGCTTATGCTCAAATAAATTGGTTAGTCTCTAAGGTGCCACAAGTCCTCCTTTTCTTTTTGCGGATACAGACTAACGTGGCTGTTACTCTGAAACCTATAATCTTAGAGGAAACTTTTTCTTTTTTTTTTTGCTTATCTATGGCAGGAATAAATACAGATTTATGGATCCTAACACACAAATTTATCATCTTATATGACAGGGATAAATCATGCATGCAAATCATTCACCAAATTCATGAAATGGGCTACAAAGGCAATAAAAAATAAGGTATTCAACAGTTTAACAAATGAGGGGGGGAGTGCTGAAGACACACCTTGCCTGGGGTGCCATTTGGTCTAGGGCCAGCCCTGTCCCTGATCCCCTTCCCTCCCCACCCCCAAATTGGGCACTACCAAGAGCAAGTGGCTCCAAAGCAGAGTCATGCAGGTTTCAAGAAGCAAATTGCCAGCCATTAAATCCTCTGTGCAAGTGTGTCTGCTCTGGTCCTACATGCAGGGAGATGAAAGCTGGGGTAGATCAGGCATAAGCATCACATGGGCCAGGCTGTGGGGGAAAACTGAAACCTGCAGAAGTCATTGAGGTTCTGGCACTTTAGGGGTCTTATAGACAATTCACTACACAGCTGGGCATCATGTGCTGAGCGCCAGCTATCCTGTGCACTGATGGAAGCAGAGAGTCTGTGGAAAAGGGAGTATCATCATGTCTATGTACAAGGGGGGCCCATTAACTGGTTTAGGTAGTCTTAATTGTGTCATTTCCTAACTTCCGACTTTTTAACATTAATCATGTGGTTTTCATTTAGCTTTTCGTATGCAATTTCCTCGGTTATTTCACAAAGGAAAATGGAAAACCAAACCGAATTCCATTTGGAGTGACTGCAGCATGCCCCCACCTACATCCTCACCAGGTTTTGAAGTAGAGCTGGCCAAGACAATTCGGTGGAACAGGTTTCCACTGCAGAGTGCAGTTGTCTCAAAATTGGAACATCTCACCGGAGTGTGTCGCTTGTGATCATTTTGGAGCAGAGCTGGCTCAGGCTAGACAGAAAGTGGCCAGGGCAGCTGAATTCGAGTGACAGCCATTCCAGGAACTTGTCAGGGCCACAACCCAGGTGTGCTGCAGGAAGCAGAGTTGCTGGCCCTTGTCTCTGTTCCAGCCAGCTAATGGGAGGGACTGCATACCTCCCCTAGCTACCCGCGCTCCAGGGTGCTTGAGAAAAAGACCCACCTCAGAGGACCCTGCTGGCTATGTCCCCGACACTGCCCATGAGAGAGCACGCCTTTTGTGTGCACGCAGAAACCTCCCTGGTCACACAGCAGATAGCAGCCTTGTTGCTGCTCCTTGCAGCTTCCCTCTCCTGTTCCTTTGGGATACCCCTTGAACTGCTGCCTCTCGGGGGAGCGTCCTGCAGAGGCAGGACTATCTGAGCTGTAATTCTGCATCTCTGCAGCCGTGGCATGGCAGGATGCTCCATCCCCGTGCATGGGTGCTTTCCCCCAGCTGTGGTGTCCCTGTGCTGTCTCTCAGGAGAGGCGTTGAGCTTCTGTTAGCTATCCAGAGCTGGCTTTGTTTTCTGGGAGCATCCCCTCTGCGCACTCAAACAAACATTTGCAGGGCAGCTTTTGGGCATGGCCTGGTCTGTGCTTTGCCCCGCTACTGCTGCCTGGCCAGGGGAGTTCCAGCAGCGTCATAGAATCACAGAATATCAGAGTCGGAAGGGACCTCAGGAGGTCATCTAGTCCGATCCCCTGCTCAATGCAGGACCAATCCCCAACTACAGCAGCATCCTGCTAGATTGCGAGAGCGAGAGCCCTGCAAGGTGGTGTGGAATGACAGGTCAGTGCCCCAGTAATGGTCAGAGAGCTCCAAAGAGGCGCAAGGCTGAGTGTCCCATCTCCAGCTGCCAAGAGCAGCCCCTGCCAGCAGGGGGCAGATGACCCCATCTGCATGGTCGCGGGTCTGAGAGAACGTTAATTTTATCCAGTGGCTGGACTTTCCATGTGTGAAAAGAATCAGAGGGTGTCTTTAGTTTTCAGAATAGCAGCCGTGTTAGTCTGCTATTCAAAGAAAAGGAGGACTTAGAGACTAACACATTTATTTGAGCATAAGCTTTCGTGGGCTACAGATTAGTCTCTAAGGTTTCTTTAGTGTAAATCTTAACGGCTTGACACACCCCAAAGCCAAGCCCAGTGTTTAGGGGGTGACCCCAGTAAACGCGCCAGCTATGTATCTAGAGTTGGCGCACGGCTGGAACGCTTTCTTGCTTAGCCGTGAAGACCTGAACTCACGCCTGTGGTGTTGGAGGGCTTCCTCCGTCAGTGAAGGAATCTGCCACTTGAGTCCACCCTAAAATATCGCTGACTGACTCTCTGATCATTTTGGTCTGAGGCTGGACTGGCAAGCTCTGCTTTCTTGGGAAAGGTTTCTCCTTTGGTTTGAGGAGTTTAAGAAGAGACAGGAAGAGGTAAAAACCTTGGCTATTTAAAGCACTTAACTAAAGAAAACTCCATATCTTGAAATTGACAGTAAGTGGAAAATGTGCTTCTGGCTTTTACGTTTGGGCACTAAACAAAAATTAGGCCAAGTATTTCATGTATTGTTACATATAGTTTCCTATACTACATGTGCAATATACTTTAGAAAACACAATATAGAACTGGTAATGGGTTTAGAAAAATAGATAATTTTCCCTACGGGAAAGTGACTTTCACCAGTGAGACATTTTACATTTAAATGCTTCTGCTTTAGCGGTAATTCAGCTTTTTGTGTATTCACAATAGTCACTTTTAATTATTCTAATTTTCAACATGCAGTCCATTAGAAAATGTAACCCCCCCCCCCCCCCCCGCCCCAGTGCCTCTGGAATTCGGGCTGCAGGATTCCTCTGCACATGGAGATGTGGGATAGATAGAGTCTTAATCATTTTTATCCAGGGTCACAGAGGTGGAAGGATGGTTTTGGTTCTGTATAAAATATTTTTGACAGCTTTTCTCATCGCATTTGCAAGAAATGGAACCTGAGAAGTCCACCTCCTACTAAATCTGATCAGTTACAGCTGTAGTTGAGTCTATTCCAGATACCTAGTCCATGGATCAGTTAAATTCCAAAAGAAATATAACCCTCCCTGTTCCAAAGGCAGGGCTCAGCCCTGGGGTTAACTGGCTCAGTGGTGTAGCATGCTGTCTTTATATATGATAAGATCTGAATTTTAATCCTGGTTTGGGTCAGAAATGGAAACTGGTTGGTAGGCTCTTCCTACTTATCCCCATCACAAAACTAGCATGCAGTTTGCCAGTGCTAATAGCCCTGGTTCAGATGAAGCCCAGAACAAATGAAGACAGATGTGGGCCTGTTTTAGAGACTTGTGCATTTGGCCTGATGGTGGATTTAGCAGATCAGGGCTCAGGTAAATTAGCAGATTAGGAGAGGGAAGCATTCACCTCTTCGCATCCTCTCCAGCTGGCACTAGTCACCCCTGACTTTCTTAGGACCAGAGCCAGGCCCCTTTGAATCATAGAATCATAGAAGATTAGGGTTGGAAGAGAGCTCAGGAGGTCATCTAGTCCAACCCTTTGCTCAAAGCGGGGCCAACACCAACTAAATCATCCCAGCCAGGGCGCTGTCAAGCTGGGCCCTAAAAACCTCTAAGGATGGAGATTCCACCACCTCCCCAGGGAACCCATTCCAGTGCTTCACCACCCTCCTAGTGAAATAGTGTTTCCTAATATCCAACCTAGACCTCCCCTACTGCAACTTGAGACCAGTGCTCCTTGTTCTGTCATCTGCCACCACTGAGAACAACCGAGCTCCATCCTCTGGAACCCCCCTTCAAGTAGTTGAAGGCTGCTATCAAATCTCCTCTCACTCTTCTCTTCTGCAGACTTAATAAACCCAGTTCCCTCAGCCTCTCCTCATAGATTCATAGATTCATAGAGATTAAGGTCAGAAGGGACCATTATGATCATCTAGTCTGACCTCCTGCACAATGCAGGCCACAGAATCTCACCCACCCACTCCTGCAATAAACCTCTCACCTATGTCTGAGCTATTGAAGTTCTCAAATCGTAGTTTAAAGACTTCAAGGAGCAGGTTTCAGAGTAGCAGCTGTGTTAGTCTGTATTCGCAAAAAGAAAAGGAGTACTTGTGGCACCTTAGAGACTAACCAATTTATTTGAGCATGAGCTTTCGTGAGCTACAGCTCACTTCATCGGATGCATCGGATGCTGTAGCTTACGAAAGCTTATGCTCAAATAAATTGGTTAGTCTCTAAGGTGCCACAAGTACTCCTTTTCTTCAAGAAGCAGAGAATCCTCCAGCAAGTGACCTGTGCCCCATGCTACTGAGGAAGGCGAAAAATCTCCAGGGTGTCTTCCAATCTGCCCTGGAGGAAAATTCCTTCCTGACCCCAAATATGGCGATCAGCTAAACCCTGAGCATATGGGCAAGATTCACCAGCCAGATCCAACAGAAAATTCTTTCCTGGGTAACTCGGATCCCATCCCATCTAACATCCCATCACAGGCCATTGGGCCTATTTACCATGAATAGTTAAAGATCAATTCATTGCCAAAATCATATTATGCCATTATACCATCTTCTCCATAAAATTATTGAGTTTAATCTTAAAGCCAGATAGATCTTTTGCCCCCACTGCTTCCCTTGGAAGGCTGTTCCAGAATTCCAGTCCTCTGATGGTTAGGAGCCTTGGTCTAATTTCAAGTCTAAACTTCCTGATGGCCAGTTTATATCCATTTGTTCTTGTGTCCACATTGGTACTGATCTTAAATAATTCATCTCCATCTCTGGTATTTATCCCTCTGATATATTTATAGAGAGCAATCATATCTCCCCTCAACCTTCTTTTAGTTAGGTTAAACAAGCCAAGCTCCTTGAGTCTCCTTTCATAAGACAGGTTTTCCATTCCTCGGATCATCCTAGTAGCCCTTCTCTGTACCTGTTCCAGTTTGAATTCATCCTTCTTAAACATGGGAGACCAGAACTGTACACAGTATTCCAGATGAGGTCTCACCAGTGCCTTATATAACGGTACTAAAACCTCCTTATCTCTACTGGAAATACCTCGCCTGATGCATCCCAAGACCGCATTAGCTTTTTTCACGGCCATATCACATTGGCGGCTCATAGTCATCCTATGATCAACCAATACTCCAAGGTCCTTCTCCTCCACTGTTACTTCTAATTGATGCATCCCCAGCTTATAACTAAAATTCTTGTTATTAATCCCTAAATGCATGACCTTACGCTTCTCACTATTAAATTTCATCCTATTACTATTACTCCAGTTTACAAGATCATCCAGATCCTCCTGTAGGGTATCCCGGTCCTTCTCTAAATTGGCAATACCTCCCAGCTTTGTGTCATCCACAAACTTTATTAGCACACTCCCACTTTTTGTGCCAAGGTCAGTAATAAAAAGATTAAATAAGATTGGTCCCAAAACTGATCCCTGAGGAACTCCACTGGTAACCTCCCTCCAGCCTGACAATTCACCTTTCAGTAGGACCCGCTGTAGTCTCCCTGTTAACCAATTCCTTATCCACCTTTCAATATTCATATTGATCCCCATCTTTTCCAATTTAACTAATAATTCCCCATGTGGCACGGTATCAAACGCCTTACTGAAATCTAGGTAAATTAGATCCACTGTGTTTCCTTTGTCTAAAAAATCTGTTACTTTCAAAGAAGGAGAACAGGTTGGTTTGGCACAATCTATCTTTTGTAAAACCATGTTGTATTTTGTCCCATTTACCATTGACCTCAATGTCCTTAACTACTTTCTCCTTCAAAATTTTTTCCAAGACCTTGCATACTACAGATGTCAAACTGACAGGCCTGTAGTTACCCGGATCACTTATTTTCCCTTTCTTAAAAATAGGAACTATGTTAGCAATTCTCCAATCATACGGTATAACCCCTGAGTTTAAGATTCATTAAAAATTCTTGCTCATGGGCTTGCAATTTCATGTGCCAATTCCTTTAATATTCTTGGATGAAGATTATCTGGGCCCCCCGATTTAGTCCCATTAAGCTGTTTGAGTTTCGCTTCTACCTCAGATATGGTAATATCTACCTCCATATCCTCATTCCCATTTGTCATGCTACCATTATCCCATAGATCCTCATTAGCCTTATTAAAGACTGAGGCAAAGTATTTGTTTAGATATTAGGCCATGCCTAGATTATCCTTAACCTCCACTCCATCCTCAGTGCTTAGCGGTCCCACTTCTTCTTTCTTTGTTTTCTTCTTATTTATATGGCTATAGAACCTTTTACTATGGGTTTTAATTCTCTTTGCAAGGTCCAACTCTACTTGACTTTTAGCCTATCTCACTTTATCCCTACATGTTCTGACCTCCATAAGGTAGCTTTCCTTGCTGATCCCTCCCATCTTCCACTCCCTGTATGCTTTCTGCTTTTTTTTTTAACAAGTCATGTGCCCCAGCCCATTAATCATTTTCGTTGCCTTCCGCTGGACTCTCTCCAATTTGTCCACATCCTTTCTGTAGTGGGGGGCCCAAAACTGGATGCAATACCCCAGATGTGGCCTCACCAGTGCCGAATAGAGGGTAATAATCACTTCCCTCGATCTGTTGACAATGCCCCTACTAATGCAGCCCAATATGCTGTTAACCTTCCTGGCAACAAGGGCACACTGTTGACTCATATCCAGCTTCTCGTCCACTGTAACCCCCAAGTCCTTTTCTGCAGAACTGCTGCTTAGCCAGTCGGTCCCTAGTCTGTAGCGGTGCATGGGATTCATTCGTCCTAAGTGCAGGACTCTGCACTTGTCCTTGTGGAACCTCATCAGATTTCTTTTGGCCCAGTCCTCCAATTGTCCAGGTGACTCTGGACCCCATCCCTACCCTCTAGCATATCTACCTCTCCCCGCACCTTGGTGTCATCCGCGAACTTGCTGAGGGTGCAATTCATCCCATTATCCAGATAATTAATGAAGATGTTGAACAAAACTAGCCCCAAGACCGATCCCTGGGGCACTGCTCTTGATACCGGCTGCCAACTAGACATCGAGCCATTGATCACTGCCCACTGAGCCTGACGATCTAGCCAGCTTTCTATCCCCCTTATAGTCCATTCATCCAGCCCATACTTCTTTAACTTGCTGGCAAGAATACTGTGGGAGACCGTGTCAAAAGCTTTGCTAAAGTCAGGGTATATCACGTCCACTGATTTCTCCATAAACACAGAGCCAGTTATCTCACCATAGAAGGCAACCATGTTGGTCAGGCATGACTTGCCCTTGGTGAATTCATGCTGACTGTTCCGGATCAGCTTCCTCTCCTCCAAGTGCTTCAAAATGGATTTGAAGTCAATAGAAAGACCCTCAGTCTCTTCAGCAGAGTTGGATCAGGCCTGGAGCCAGATGCTGCCACTCTCACTCACGAGCTGTACTTGATGTAAGCAGAGTCAGGATGAGCTCCATCCTGACATCTGGTGGTGAGCTGTGGCAAGTTGTGGAAAAGAACTTCAGGGGCTGATCTCATTTGCATAGGCACACCCACCGCGCCTAGCATGAGCCCAAAGCTGACCAAATGGTCACTTTGGCTGCTGTGGGGATCCCCAGTTTCTCTGTTATTGGGGCAGGAAGAATAAATTGTTATTATCCTGATTATGTGAATCAAGGACAGTGGAACTGTACTTGGCCTTTTGTTATGATGGAGGGACTCACCATCAACTAAGTAGCACTCGCTAAGCAAGGGACATGGGTTCCAACTTTCAGTGAATGGAGAGAGGCTGAGGATAGGTATTAATGCTTGGTGGTATGGGTCCCATGTGCTAATTGTACTTCCTCCTTTCTCCACTGTGGAATATCAGAGCTAGTTTTGATTCCATTAGGAGACTAGTTACAGGCTGCTGAGCTGAATTCATTTTGGGCCAATGGTGCACCAGCACTGAGGCTCCCCTGCTACAAGCTGAAATCACTGAGTATTGTGTTAAGTAGTGAGGGAGCCTGAAGCAGCTTGCAGGATGGCTGGAGCAGCTCATGGGATGGCTGGCAGAGCAGAGCAATTTGTGGGATGGCTGGTGGACTGGAGTGGAGTGGAGCCCCATGGAGAGGTGGGGCAATCAGCTTTGGACCACGTAAGGTGCTGCTTAAGCCCCCCCCCCCCATCTCCACCCAGGTTGGGAGGTAAAACTGCAGATAAACTTTCAAACTCTGGCGCTGTACTGACCAGGGACAGAGACTTCTGGGTTTTTGGACTTTGGGTTGCTGGACTCAAGAACCAAACGGAAAGGACATGCCCCAATTTGCTTGGGGTGGGTTTTTGCTCATGGGTTGTGTTATGAATCCTGTTGGTGGTGTTTCCCCAACATAATGCCACATTGTTTCTCTCTGTTATTAAAAGGCTTTTGCTACACTCAGACTATGTGCTTGCGAGAGGGGAAGTATTGCCCCTTGGAGGCACCCAGCGAGGGTGGTATATATTTGTCCCAGGTCACTGGGTGGGGGCTCGAGCCGGTTTGCATTGTGTTATTGGAATGGAACCCCTAGATACTGAACCCGGCCCTTGTTGCTGCCAACTCTGACAGGCAGAAGGGTGACATTTACTGTGCAAATACAGCCGCTGGCCCCAGGGGGGCACTCATGGCAGAAGGTGTTACTCAGTGAGGGTAGCAGAATCGGGCCTTGTCTTACTAAACTGACTCTCAGATTGGTATTGACATCGAAGAGGCTGCCAAGCAGCCTGAATAAATACAGAATCCTTCTCCTCTTGGGGATGGCTTTGTTATCGGCATAATTGTTCTGGTAAGTTTTCACATGTGCCTTAGGAGTCTGGTGGCAGGGCCGGAGGGTAACAATAGAATCATAGAATATCAGGGTTGGAAGGGACCTCAGGAGGTCATCTAGTCCAACCCCCTGCTCAAAGCAGGACCAATCCCCAACTAAATCAACCCAATTAATAACGCCCTGCAGCCTGAAGCTTCCTCACTCATCTGTCCCTCCTCCCTATTGCCAAGGTTGTAAGTATTAAGACCCAGGCTGGCCACCAGATGTCACCCTCCGCCTGTATTTTAAACAGCTCCTTGCGTTGGCAGCGGCCCCCGTGTCCCTCCCCTGGGCAGAACCCCGCAGCCGTGGGCTGGGTGCGGTGCCGCCTGTCTGCTGCTGTTGCAGGGAGCAGCCTCGCTTTCCCACCCTGTATCTTTCCACCCCGAGGGAAGACGAGAGACGAGCTCTGGTGCCTTCTGGTGGCTCACTGGAAAATGCAGTGAGCCCTTTGCTGGACCCGGTGGGGTGCTCATGCCCACAACCCAGGAGCTGCAGTGACGGGGCAATAGACCTAGCCTCAGCTGGAGACAGCCATTGTCATTGGCGTGTATGCTGACTGGGCCGGAGAGCTTGCATGCAATGGTGGCTGACAATCAGCCAGAAGGGGTTTGCTGATGTAAGGGCCAGATCCTGAGAGTTGCTGAGTGCTTCTTCCTAAAGTATCGAACATTTGCAGCTCCCCTGGACCCCCCACGGGCAGTGGGGACACTGGGGGCCTGACCCAAAGCCCACTGAAGTCCATGGAAAGACTCCCTTTGACTTCACTGGGCTCTGGAGGAGGGCGCAAGCCAGTAGGTGTTAAGGGCTGGCATTAATGTCCTCGCCTCTGAAGACTCACGACACCCAGCATAGTGTGTGGCATTCCTTGTTTGGCAGACACGGTACCCTTTAAACCCTTTCAGGACACTGAGCAGAGTATCTGCACCCACACTCACTCTCCCTATATAACCATGGGGCCGCAGTCATGGCTCTGTAACGAAGGTTGGGAGACAGCTTCCATTATACGCCTCATTTTAATCCTCTGTCTCCAACGTTCTGAGCGTTCCTGTTTGTCTAAAATGACTCATCCTGGCTTTTAAGCCAGAGGAGAATTCTTTCCAGAACGCTGAAAGGGAATTGGACGAAACCCAGTTCTTCCAAAGCTTCTGTAGAAGCCGACCAATCTCCTCAGCAGTGGCTACTGCACCAGCCATTGTTGCTAGGGCTGAGGGGAAACTTCTGGAGATGTTACTCTGAGACGTGTGACCCTTTGGGATCTGCACCGAGAGCTCCTGGACTGTTGTAAGCTCTGTGGCTGTTACCATCCTCTAAAGGCATCCCCAGCATTTCTGTGGGGTGATGGAAGGGCAGGGGGTTCGGCCCGTGGCGCCCACTGGTCCCATGGAACTGGGCCAAGGTCAGCATCATTCATGCAGCCCCTCCAAGCCCTCCCTCCCCTCCATGACAGCACTGTTCCCGTGGAGCTGCATTCCTCTGGCCGCCATGGGCCAGGACTCATGGCCACCTCTCTCCCAGTCCCCTGGAGCTGCTAGGCCAAAGGGGAGAGTGGCAGCAAGGCTGGCGGTGTCCTGTATGGCTGCTGCCTTGGCTTGCACCACAAGCCAGGATCTTGCTGTGGATCGGCAGCAGGAGGGACGAGCCAGAGGAGGCGTCTTAGTGTTGGTTGAAGAGTGGCTCAGCACAGTTGGCAAGCCAAGGTGTTGTTCCAGAAAAGAGCCCCACGCATGTCCTGCCTTCTCCTTGGGGTGCTCCAGGAACGGCTGCCAGGCGCGAGTGCTGGCCCAGGGGTGTGTGCTTGGCAGCGGTGAAGACTGACAAGATGTAGACTCTCAACACCTGCTGGGCTTGGGGGTCCAAAGCTCCCGATTTCCCCCCTTTCCATTCGCATGAAACTTGCTACAAATATCCTGCCTGGGCCATGAGGTGCTCTTCCCCCAGCCCCCAGATCTTTACCTGCAGGTTTTCTTGGGGGGAGGGCTGAAAACGGGGCTTAAAAGGGTGACTGAGTTGCTGCCTGCACTGGGACGGCTGCAGAAGCCCCATAGCAACAGAAATGCAGCTACTCTCATAAATCCCATATAATAGTCACAGGCCCCAGGGCCCCACTTTGAAAATCAATACATCTGCCGGGCACTGGCCAGTGGTCTGGCGCGTTAACTCCTAAGCAGTGCTGCTCAGGGAAGCCAGGGGCATCATTTGCTATGGGCAAGGAGGCGTTTTCCCTCCCCAAGGCTCTATGCGCCATTCATTGTGTCTTCCTCTTTTTGCCCTCTCCCTATCTCGCCCGTCTTGGCAGGATGCAGTATGATCACGTACAGCATTCTACCTGCTGTCTCGGGTCTGCCCCCCACTGTCTGAAATGACGCCCCGAAGGAAGCCGTGGTCTAGTTAGCATGTGGCCAACTCTGTGCGGGTGCACAAGGATGGGGACAGGGCATGTAGATCCTTGTTGGCTTGCACAGCAGGACCGCCGACCTTATGATCAAGCTAGTGCTGGTGGTGGGCTGTCCATGGCCCAGGCCAGCAGAGCCTGTCGGTCTCAGAGAAGAGCAGACATGACAGCCTCTCGCCGGTGTGAAGCTCTGGGAAGTAGGGGGCCTTCTTCAGGCACAATGGTCCCTGGAGCTGCTGCTGGTGCCGAGGCACAGCCCAACCCAGAGCCTGTGCCCCCCGGCAGCTCTTCCCCTCAGGGGAGGGACTGTCTCTCTGCCCAGCGGCCTTTGGCCTCACATTGTGCTCTCAAACATTTCACTTTGGGAATATCTGTGGTTGGCACAAGTACAGCCGTAGAGCCAAGTACAGAGCTATTCACACAAAGGTCAGTGACTCAGCCCCATCTGTTCCTGCTCCTTGCCCTACAGATGACGGGGACAAATGCTTTACTCCATGCAATTGTTTTCTTTTCCAAAAATACTGTATTGTTTCCTAATCAACTGCGTTATGTATCGAGCATGATAGCACCGTCCAAGCGTGCTCATCACAGGATAACACCTTAGGCAGAGCCTTGTGCAATTCCTTTGGTGGTGATTAGTAGCATCTGCTCCCCCTCTGCTGTGGTCCTGCAAAGAGAGACAGCAGTACAGAGAGAGACATAGTCATTAAAAAAGAAAAAAAAAATCCAGCACATTAACTCCGTCTGCTTGACTGTTTAATACACAGCTCACATGTATACAAATTCCCACACCACAGCTTATGCAACTTCATCACAGATGCACATTTGTTTTCAGGAGTTTGTAATTTTGTTGTTTCCCTACACGGAGAGCAAATGTAGTTGACTAAACAATTTAACAATATATATCCCTCAAAGAGGAATTAGTAAAGATGAAAGCTCACAGTGATTAATGTGAAAATTAACTGTATCTGGAGTATGATTTGAAGTTTTGTATCACACTGCTTTGGCTGGCTGATCTTCCCACATATGGTGTTTCTAGAATGAACGACTTTGATCTCTTCATGGAAGGCCATCTCCAGAATAACCAGAGCTTGTTCAGGGACGGCAGATTGAGGCATATCTCAAAGAGGTCATTATAGAATTGTTAGACAGAAGGTTGATGGCGAACTGTCTATGCAGGTCTTAAGGAGGAGCACAGACACTTTTGTGATGGGCCTGAGGGACATCTGTATTTGACAGGATCAGTTGGAAAGACGGAATTACCTTCTGTTCAGCTAAGGACCTTGGAGAACCTGAATTGTTCCTGGAGGAAAAGAACATCCATGTGTAAATGGAAATCTAATAGTAGTGACCAAAGAAGGAGCTAATCTGAATGCAGACTTTTGGCAACTGGAGCCAGAACCGTCTGTGTGCCCCACTCCCTGGATTTTGAAAGTGTTACACCAAAGAAGAATTGGCCCTTGAATTTGAAATGCTCTAGTAGACCTCTAAGGGAAGGACCGTTGTAACACTGATATCAAAAGGCTTTCCTGGCAGGAACGGGTCACAGGGAGAAACAGTCGAGAACTCTCTCAAACTAGAGCCTAAAATTGGGTTTGTGGGTAGCCGTTTAGGGCGATTACTGTCTTGTGCATTCTAAGGAACAAGTTCTGACTAGCAGGTGAGCGGTCATTGGCACAGGGAAGGCTGAAATCTTGCCACCATTAGCAGAGCTGCTGCAGGGCTGAGCACAGGAAGAGAAGAATCCTCCGACAGGCCCCACTGCCTGCACACAGCTGTCTGCCAAGGTTGGGGTGCTGGAGGTCGGGCAGGATTTGTTGTGTCTAAACCATCCAAGACAGATGGCCCTCCAGCCTCCTCTTGAAAACCACCAGGGAAGTAGCTTCTACAACCTCCTGCCACCCTTATTCATCCACGTGGGCGCATTGATTTACTTGCGGGTGTGCAAGTGACACTGAACAGGTCATCTGAGCAAAGGGGGAGGGTTGGGCCCTGATATTGTTAGTGCAGTCTACTGAGAAAATGAATGGCTCCCTGCCTTACAAGGGGCTGTAAGGCTCAAATCTCTCCAGGACTGCGAGGCATACACGTACCACAGTGGCAGGGCCATACCATATAGCACCAGCAGCCCTTGCAGTTTTCCAGAGAAGTCAGTGGGAGTTCTGGGTGCACAAAGATGGCAGCATCAAGCCCAGTGGAAACTGTTGGCAAATGTACTGTAAACGTACAGTTACATGACATATTCTGAACTCACCTCATAATTCATGATACCTTAATTGCCCAGGGAAAGTGTTTGTGGGTTAATAAATACAAGGTCTGGCTCTGAATGTATTTATGCCCAGTGCATCCCTGGTGACTCCCAAATAGTCATTCCTAAGCTTTCCGTTCCTTTCAATAAGTGCATTTCCCCTCAATGTGATTCAGTCTGAAATAAAAGATAAGACACTTGCATACCTGTTGTATTCTCAACTTGGAAATGTTCCTCTCCCCATCACCATTTGACACTACAGTAATTAAACCGGCAAGCGTACTGCTTATAGGTGATCTGTGGATGTCCCATGCTTGGCTGAGTGTTTATCAAGTCTTATAACCTATTTCGGAAAATTTTGAGTAGGCAAAGGGTCGGGGGAGGGAGTGGCACTCTGCCTAAAATGAAGTCACTGATAACGCAGAAGAAAATGACCTAGAATGCTAATGGATCAATGTCCTAACAGATAAACCACAAGATGGGGTACTGCTTAGCGTCTGCGAGAGCCCTCCAAATCGCACTAGGAACAGGAAGACCACTTCCATATGCACCTATTTGCAATGTGTAGGAAAAACAGCTGTGTGATCATAGGGGCCTTCCATCTGAGTGACACATGCTGGAGGGCTCATGCTTCCAGTAAGAAAACATCCTCACAATTTCTAAACATTGTCAATGACAATGTGCCCTTGTTGCCAAGAAGGCCAATGGCATTTTGGGATGTATAAGTAGGGGCATAGCGAGCAGATCGAGGGACGTGATCGTTCCCCTCTATTCGACATTGGTGAGGCCTCATCTGGAGTACTGTGTCCAGTTTTGGGCCCCACACTTCAAGAAGGATGTGGATAAATTGGAGAGAGTCCAGCGAAGGGCAACAAAAATGATTAGGGGTCTGGAACACATGAGTTATGAGGAGAGGCTGAGGGAGCTGGGATTGTTTAGCCTGCAGAAGAGAAGAATGAGGGGGGATTTGATAGCTGTTTTCAACTACCTGAAAGGGGGTTCCAAAGAGGATGGCTCTAGACTGTTCTCAATGGTATCAGATGACAGAACGAGGAGTAATGGTCTCAAGCTGCAGTGGGGGAGGTTTAGACTGGATATTAGGAAAAACTTTTTCACTATGAGGGTGGTGAAACACTGGAATGCGTTACCTAGGGAGGTGGTAGAATCTCCTTCCTTAGAGGTTTTTAAGGTCAGGCTTGACAAAGCCCTGGCTGGGATGATTTAACTGGGAATTGGTCCTGCTTTGAGCAGGGGGTTGGACTAGATGACCTTCTGGGGTCCCTTCCAACCCTTATATTCTATGATTCTATGATTCTATGATTCTATGACAATTTCCTAACTCAAAAAGGGTTGCCTCCAACATGGGGGAATTCTATATTAGACTTCATCTTGACAGATAAGGAGGAACTGATCACACAACTAAAAAAGAATGGCAACGTAGGTACAAGTGATCATGACTTGCTCACATTTATAATGTGCAAACAGAATAAAGTGCAGACCATTTAATCAGCTGATTGATTTCTCTGGAGTAAATACATCCTTCCCTGCCAGCACAGCACTCACTTGGGTTAGAGTAAAACAAGTTTAGTAACAAACGAGCCGGGATTAAGTGATACCAAGTAAAAGGATAAAGACGGAGATGGCTACAAGCAAATCAAAGTGAAAACATGCATCTAAAAGACTGAAATGTCATCTAGCAAGATACAGCCTTTGTTCAAGATGGTTTCTCTCACCCACAGCTCCCTTTCTAGTTTTTCACTGGCTGGCCTGGCCAGGGCCATCACAGAAACCAAATCACCTGGTTCTTTCCCTCCCATGGTGAAGGATAAAGATGGAGTCTCTCCGTTTCTTATATTCCCAAAGGGACTGTGTTTGTCTTACAAGTCAGGAAGGCCTCGCAGGGATTCAGTCGTCTGTGTCTCTCTGGCATGTTAATTCTCTGTCTCTTGAGTTCAGGCTCAGGATACCCCTCCCCCCTTGGTTTCGCTCAATGGCTTTTTTTGTGGTTAATATGTAAATTGAGATAAACCCACATTCCTTTGTGTGGAACAGATTTGTTTATCACTTTTCCTTGGGCGAGGCTGTCTGCTCTTAAACAGGTTCTAGTCACATCATACAGAGGAAATTCATAACTTCACATGTGACGTTAACACCTGTTTTACAATGATTTTATTAACCCAGGTGTTATTAGTGGCCCTATAATAGTTTACAAGGCATGTTTTCTACAATTACGAGTGTATCGGTGTGTTGGGTGTGAATGCTAGCATGCCTACAGCCACTGGGTGGTCAATGGGGGAGGGGGGTGGTTCTGTATTGAAGTGGGTTGGCATTTGACTTGGTACCACACAACATTTTGATTAAAAAAGCTAGCCCGATATAATAACATGGCACACTGTGACGGGGTCGGGGGACCCTGTCCAGTGCGGGGTGAGTTCACCCCATCCTTTGAGTTGCCCTCAGTCCCTAGGCAGTGAGACCTAAGGGTTAAAGTCAATTGAGTTGCCCTGATCTACAGGGCTGTAAGGCCTCGTGGCTGGAATCTATATAGTCACCCTGATCCACAGGGAAGTAGGGCCCGGTGGCTCAAGTCAGTGAGGTAGCCCTTCTCCACGGGCAGTGGGGCCTAACAGTTGGAGTCCATAGATTTACCCTGGTTTACAAGGCAGAGAGGCCTGGTGTCCAATGTCACTAGACTTTGGGTTCGCAGAGCAGTGTGGCCTAGCGGCCAGAGTCAATAGAGTAGTCCTCCAGGGTGGGGCTGTATGGCCTACTGGCCGGTTGGGGTGTGTGGGCCACCCACCGAGGGGGTGGGTGGCTGCCAGGGTAGGGGGACCTGGGCCCCCTCTGCTCCACTGGGTCCCAGCCCAGGGCCCTGTCAGTGGCATGTGTGTCCACCACTCAGTCAGTGAGGATCCGTCCACCACACGCTGACCATCACTGGGACAATGGTTAGTCCTCCCCTGGGCTGCTTTCTACTGTGATACTCATGGTACTGGTCTGTGCATCTTTGTAGTCTCTGGGTTCCTCGGCCAGTGCAACTCCCTGTGGCTCAGACCGCCCTGGGGCATCCACAGGTAGCTGGGCATCTGCTTAGGTCTCAGTGCCTCTGGCTCCCGTGGTCTGGGGCTCCGGTTGTTTCTGGGCAAGAGCTGGCAAGGAGTGTCCTTCCTCTCCGGCAGTCAGCCCATACTGAGCTGGGCTGCTCCCCCCTATATTGGTGCTACGTCGGAGGGGTGGCTTCCTCCGCCCACAGTGAGGAGTTAACCCGTTCCCGACCAGTGCAGGGTGAGTTCACCCCGTCCCACACACATTAAATGGATGAAAAGGTGGCTGATGGATCTCAACAGGTAACTGTCATGTGTGAACTGATGTGTGTGTCAAGGGTTTAGGGGATTCTTCTGAGGAAAGGATAGTGCATGACGTATTTTATATTCCCCCCTCTTCTGCATATTGGCAGAGAGCTTGTATGCCCACACAGATAGCATTGGCAAGTCACAGTCACTGTCCGCTTTCCACTCCCACTAGCAGGTGTGTCTCTAGGGGTGTCCCGCAGGGATCAGTTCTCGAGCCTACACTCTTTGACACTTTTATCAGTGACCTGGGAAAGAACATACAATCATCACTGATAAAGTCTACAGATGACACACAAATTGGGGAGTGGTAAAAACGATGAGGACTAGTCACTAATACAGAGTAATCTGGATCACCTGGTAAGCTGGGTGTAAGCAAACATCATGCATTTTAATACGGTCCAATGTAAATGTATACATCTAGGAACAAAGAATGTTGGCCATACTTACAGGATCATAGGTTTCAGAGTAACAGCCGTGTTAGTCTGTATTCGCAAAAAGAAAAGGTTTCAGAGGAACAGCCGTGTTAGTCTGTATTCGCAAAAAGAAAAGGAGGACTTGTGGCACCTTAGAGACTAACCAATTTATTTGAGCATAAGCTTTCGTGAGCTACAGCTCACTTCATCGGATGCATACTGTGGAAAGTGTAGAAGATCTTTTTATACACACAAAGCATGAAAAAATGGGTGTTTACCACTACAAAAGGTTTTCTCTCCCCCCACCCCACTCTCCTGCTGGTAATAGCTTATCTAAAGTGATCACTCTCCTTACAATGTGTAGGATAATCAAGGTGGGCCATTTCCAGCACAAATCCAGGGTTTAACGAGAACGTCTGGGGGGGGGGGTAGAAAAAACAAGGGCAAATAGGTTACCTTGCCTAATGACTTAGCCAGTCCCAGTCTCTATTCAAGCCTAAGTTAATTGTATCCAATTTGCAAATGAATTCCAATTCAACAGTCTCTCGCTGGAGTCTGGTTTTGAAGTTTTTTTGTTGTAATATCGCAACTTTCATGTCTGTAATTGTGTGACCAGAGAGATTGAAGTGTTCTCCGACTGGTTTATGAATGTTATAATTCTTGATGTCTGATTTGTGTCCATTTATTCTTTTACGTAGAGACTGTCCAGTTTGACCAATGTACATGGCAGAGGGGCATTGCTGGCACATGATGGCATATATCACATTGGTGGATGTGCAGGTGAACGAGCCTCTGATAGTGTGGCTGATGTTATTAGGCCCTGTGATGGTGTCCCCTGAATAGATATGTGGGCACAGTTGGCAACGGGCTTTGTTGCAAAGATAGGTTCCTGGATTAGTGGTTCTGTTGTGTGGTATGTGGTTGCTGGTGAGTATTTGCTTCAGGTCGGGGGGCTGTCTGTAGGCAAGGACTAGCCTGTCTCCCAAGATTTGTGAGAGTGTTGGGTCATCCTTCAGGATAGGTTGTAGATCCTTAATAATGCGTTGGAGGGGTTTTAGTTGGGGGCTGAAGGTGACGGCTAGTGGCATTCTGTTATTTTCTTTGTTAGGCCTGTCCTGTAGTAGGTGACTTCTGGGAACTCTTCTGGCTCTATCAATCTGTTTCTTCACTTCCGCAGGTGGGTATTGTAGTTGTAAGAATGCTTGATAGAGATCTTGTAGGTGTTTGTCTCTGTCTGAGGGGTTGGAGCCAATGCGGTTGTATCGCAGAGCTTGGCTGTAGACAATGGATCGTGTGGTGTAGTCAGGGTGAAAGCTGGAGGCATGTAGGTAGGAATAGCGGTCAGTAGGTTTCCGGTATAGAGTGGTGTTTATGTGACCATCGTTTATTAGCACTGTAGTGTCCAGGAAGTGGATCTCTTGTGTGGACTGGACCAGGCTGAGGTTGATGGTGGGATGGAAATTGTTGAAATCATGGTAGAATTCCTCAAGGGCTTCTTTTCCATGGGTCCAGATGATGAAGATGTCATCAATATAGCGCAAGTTGAGTAGGGGCGGTAGGGGACGAGAGCTGAGGAAGCGTTGTTCTAAGTCAGCCGTAAAAATGTTGGCATACTGTGGGTCCATGCGGGTACCCATAGCAGTGCCGCTGATTTGAAGGTATACATTGTCCCCAAATGTAAAATAGTTATGGGTGAGGACAAAGTCACAAAGTTCAGCCACCAGGTTTGCCGTGACATTATCGGGGATAGTGTTCTTGACGGCTTGTAGTCCATCTTTGTGTGGAATGTTGGTGTAGAGGGCTTCTACATCCATAGTGGCCAGGATGGTGTTATCAGGAAGATCACCGATGGATTGTAGTTTCCTCAGGAAGTCAGTGGTGTCTTGAAGGTAGCTGGGAGTGCTGGTAGCGTAGGGCCTGAGGAGGGAGTCTACATAGCCAGACAATCCTGCTGTCAGGGTGCCAATGCCTGAGATGATGGGGCGCCCAGGATTTCCAGGTTTATGGATCTTGGGTAGTAGATAGAATATCCCAGGTCGGGGTTCCAGGGGTGTGTCTGTGCGGATTTGATCTTGTGCTTTTTCAGGGAGTTTCTTGAGCAAATGCTGTAGTTTCTTTTGGTAACCCTCAGTGGGAGCAGAGGGTAATGGCTTGTAGAAAGTGGTGTTGGAGAGCTGCCAAGCAGCCTCTTGTTCATATTCCAACCTATTCATGATGACAACAGCACCTCCTTTGTCAGCCTTTTTGATTATGATGTCAGAGTTGTTTCAGAGGCTGTGGATGGCATTGTGTTCCGCACGGCTGAGGTTATGGGGCAAGTGATGCTGCTTTTCCACAATTTCAGCCCGTGCACGTTGGCGGAAGCACTCTATGTAGAAGTCCAGTCTGCTGTCTCGACCTTCAGGAGGAGTCCACCTAGAATCCTTCTTTTTGTAGTGTTGGTAGGGAGGTCTCTGTGGGTTAGTCTGCTGTTCAGAGGTGTGTTGGGAATATTCCTTGAGTCAGAGACGTCGAAAATAGGATTCTAGGTCACCACAGAACTGTATCATGTTCGTGGGGGTGGAGGGGCAGAAGGAGAGGCGCCGAGATAGGACAGCTGCTTCTGCTGGGCTAAGAATATAGTTGGGTAGGTCAACAATATTGCTGGGTGGGTTGAGGGAACCATTGCTGTGGCCCCTTGTGGCATGTAGTAGTTTAGAAAGTTTAGTGTCCTTTTTCTTTTGTAGAGAAGCAAAGTGTGTGTTGTAAATGGCTTGTCTAGTTTTTGTAAAGTCCAGCCATGAGGAAGTTTGTGTGGAAGGTTGTTTTTTTATGAGAGTATCCATTTTTGAGAGCTCATTCTTAATCTTTCCCTGTTTGCTGTAGAGGATGTTGATCAGGTGGTTCCGCAGTTTCTTTGAGAGCGTGTGGCACAAGCTGTCAGCATAGTCTGTGTGGTATGTAGATTGTAATGGATTTTTTACCTTCAGTCCTTTTGGTACGATGTCCATCTGTTTGCATTTGCAAAGGAAGATGATGTCTGTCTGTATCTGTACAAGTGTTTTCATGCAGTTGATAGATTTCCACTCCATACGGCTAAATGCAGTGCCTTGCATAATGACAGGTTTCAGAGTAACAGCCGTGTTAGTCTGTATTCGCAAAAAGAAAAGGAGGACTTGTGGCACCTTAGAGACTAACCAATTTATTTGAGCATAAGCTTTCATAAGCTACAGCTCACTTCATTGGATGCATACTGTGGAAAGTATAGAAGATCTTTTTATACACACAAAGCATGAATAGAATAGGCTTGGATAGAGACTGGGAGTGGCTAAGTCATTATGCAAGTAACCTATTTCCCCTTGTTTTTTCCTACCCCACCCCTCCCCAGACGTTCTTGTTAAACCCTGGATTTGTGCTGTAAATGGCCCACCTTGATTATCATACACATTGTAAGGAGAGTGATCACTTTAGATAAGCTATTACCAGCAGGAGAGTGGGGTGGGGGGAGAGAAAACCTTTTGTAGTGTTAAACACCCATTTTTTCATGCTTTGTGTGTATAAAAAGATCTTCTATACTTTCCATTGAATGCATCCGATGAAGTGAGCTGTAGCTCATGAAAGCTTATGCTCAAATAAATTGGTTAGTCTCTAAAGTGCCACAAGTACTCCTTTTCTTTTTACAGGATCATAGAATCACAGAATATTAGGGTTGGAAGGGACCTCAGGAGGTCATCTAGTCCAACCCCCTGCTCAAAGCAGGACCAATCCCCAACTAAATCATCCCAGCCAGGGCTTTGTCAAGCCTGACCTTAAAAACCTCAAAGGAAGGAGATTCCACCACCTCCCTAGGGAACCCATTCCAGTGTTTCACCTCCCTCCTAGTGAAAAAGTTTTTCCTAATATCCAACCTAAACCTCCACCACTGCAACTTGAGACCATTACTCCTTGTTCTGTCATCTGGTACCACTGAGAACAGTCTAGCTCATCCTCTTTGGAACCCCCTTTCAGGTAGTTGAAAGCAGCTATCAAATCCCCCCTCATTCTTCTCTTCTGCAGACTAAATAATCCCAGTTCCCTCAGCCTCTATCCATAAATCATGTGCTCCAGCCCCCTACTCATTTTTGTCCCCTGGACGCTTTCCAATTTATCCACATCCTTCTTGTAGCGTGGGGCCCAAAACTGGACACAGTACTCCAGATGAGGTCTCACCAGTGCCGAATAGAGGGGAACGATCACGTCCCTCGATCTGCTGGCAGTGCCCCTACATATACATCCCAAAATGCCATTAGCCTTCTTGGCTACAAGGGCACACTGCTGACTCATACCCAGCTTCTCGTCCACTGTCACCCCTCGGTCCTTTTCTGCAGAACTGCTGCCGAGCCATTCGGTCCCTAGTCTGTAGCGGTGCCTGGGATTCTTCCGTCCTAAGTGCAGGACTCTGCACTTGTCCTTGTTGAACCTCATCAGATGGGGGACTCTGTCCTGGGAAGCAGGGACTCTGAAAAAGATTTGGGGGTCATGGTGGATAATCAGCTGACCATGAGCTGGAGACTCACTCACAACACAGGAATCATCACCTCGTCTCTAGGTTTGGAAAAGGTACATGGAATCGTAATGGCCACAGAGAGATAACAATATTCTCAAAATAATCTCATTCCAAAGGCAGCGCTTCCAGAGCCTCATATAAACATGCTGAGGTACTGGGGAGGCCTTGGGGATTAACTGTGACACTGATGCACCGCCTCCTCCTCTCCCTGAAACCAAACAATACAGACAGCAGCTAAGAGAAGAAGAGGCTGGCAGAGAGAGTAGGTCCCCGATCAGGGCCGGATTTAGGGGCAGGTCCTGTGGGTTTGAGATTTTTGGTGGGGAGGGAACTCTTCAAGCAACTCACATGTATTCATTTGTGGTCAAGCAGTGTCAGCGTTTGCAGATGTGGATTCTGGTGTCTTTGATCTTTGCATTTACAAATCTTTCACTGGTTACGTTTGTGCCTGGAGCTACAGCTGGAGTTCTGGTGTAGCATTTCGTCCTTAACCTAGCCAAAGGGGGTATCTCTTCCTAATGCACAGCGACCTGTAAAGACAGGTATCATTGCCCTTTTGTGCCATGGGCTGCATTTTATTAGCATTACACTCCTCTCTGTAATTAGGCTTTCTATTGTATTTGAATGGCTATATCTGTTTATTTGTGGAAATACAATAAAGCATTAATTATTTAAAAAGCCCTTTCCGCACAGTCCAGAAAAGCAAAAGTGAGATTTATTTACACATGGGGGCTGCATTCACCTCCTCACAACAGAAAACCGCGAGGACTCCTGATGCGTCAGGGTGTCTCCTTATGCGGGAGGACTAAGTGTGCAGCAAAAGGTTCCGTCTGCCTCCCTAGCAAGCATGGGGTAGCTTTGCTGTGGCCCTGCTGACAAGATGCTGCCCTTTTACTGTGCACAGGGCAATCTGTCTCAAGCTAAGATTATAAGAAGTCCGTTCGATGGCCATTGTCCTGGATCTACCATAGCAATGGCGCTGTGTGTGGAAGGTGCCCAGTGACAGGATATATTCAGTGACTCCATCGAGTCAGATTTTAGGGAGGTGGCTCAGGACTGGATCCAGCTTTAAAAATCCTATTTAGAAGAGGTGAGAGGATGGGGACTGAGGCTAACTTCCCACATACCGCCTGTGGGGTGAAGGGCGGGGAGAGGGAGGGCTGGAGGCAAGGTCTGCTAGAGATGCCACTGTAGAGCATCTGTTTTAGGGTTTCCCTGGGCCAGTGATGTGGTGCTCCCTGGGTTATGAGACGCCCCACCACCACCTGCCCTGAGCAGGAAGCCGTCTTGTCTGTGCCTGTGTAGCTCTGCTCCCTGACACCAGCAGCCTCTGGACCCACAAGCACTGACTTCCCGGTCTCCGCAGACTCGCCCCCCGGTGCAGGCTAGTGACAGACACACAGCAAGCCCCGAGTCCTTGGCGCACTCCCTGCAGCATCCAACCCATCACTGCCACACTCAGAAGTGACCAGGTAAGCTGTTCCCGAAGAGACAGCGTGCACCCAGCTTGACTGGCACCGCTCAGGGTCAGGCCTTCAGAAGAACTCAGCACTGAGATCTAGTCAGAGTGAAACAATTAACGTTTATTATCAGAGTGAAGTTTAAGAGGGAGGCTAACAAGGTCACATGTAGAAAATAAAAAGTGTAACACATTTCTTAGAGTCTAAACTTAACTTTAACGGGATCAAATCCTTGTCCAAAGTGATTTCTCACTTGAAGCAAACTCTCAGAGTCACCAAAGCACATGGCTGGGATCCACCCTTTATGGATGCAAAAACTGCGGTTCGTTTTGCTCCCTAAGTGGTTGATCACAGTCCCTGTTCCTCAGTTAAGAGTCCAATAACCCTTGAAAGTGCCCCGCTAGGCAAAGCTGCCCTGCTGTTCTCTTCCTGCTGCCTTCCCATCCCCCTGTGCGTGAATGGGGCACCATTACTTGGCTTACAATGCTTAATCTCCAGCTGACCCTCAGCAGACTGGTAACTAGACAGCCCTTCGTCTGGCAAAACCTATCCGTTCACCCTACCTTATCAGTACTTACACTCAGGCCATCCTTAAATACCAGCCATACAGACCCTTCGCAGTGATTATGACAAGCAGTATGACGCAAGTTGCTGTTTGACACCTTACATCATATTCTTTGTGCATAAATACCCTGAAAGCAGCGTGCGAGGTGTACTGAGCTTGTCAGGCCTCTTAGGAGGTGTTGACACAGAGTAGTGAACCTTTTGCCAGCTGGCTCTGCTCACTGAGCAGAGCCATTCTAGGGCAGAGGCCTCATCCTGGGCTGACACCAAGCGTTGCCTCTGGGGGACTGAGCGGAAACCGCGAGGGCTGCAGAGGAAAAGTGGCCAGTTCCTGGGCTGGGTGCAGAGGCTCAGATGCTGACTGCTGCATCAGGCCTGTGATGATCATGCCGAGATAAAGGGATTGATGGTATGGAATGAGTAAAACCAGCCCAGAAAACACGGCTTTGTGCACCCAGCAGAGACCGTGCAACCCCAGCCTCCCCAGGCCATGGATTTTGAGGGGAGGTGGAAGAAAAGACTTAAATAACCATTGAAAATGGGAAACTGTGCTCATAAAGTCCCAGTGGGAGCTAATGTTGCGGGGCATTTCCCCCCCGCCTCCCGCCCCCCGCCCCGAGACAGGGAACGCTAACATCCCTCTGACTCTACATGTGGCACCAGTGACCCCAGAAGGGTTAACGCTGAAACTTGGAATAAACTAGAGTCTATAAATGGCCTGCTGGAAAAAGGGCCTCAGATTCCTGGCTCTGGTTTGTATCAGGAAATGATGGAACGCAGGAGCGGAGCCGCCAGAAGGCAAAGAGGGAGGGGGAAAGTGTCACAAAGAAAATCAAAAGGTTTTCCACATGGCAGCCCAGCCGGCAGGGCCTGGATTCATTATCCAACAGGAGGCTGTGTTTATAGCAATGTGAGTCACAGCCCGGCCCCAGGGCAGAACGCCCTCCAGCCACCCCACAACTGGGACACAGGTGGCTCCAGGAGGCGGGCAAGAGACAAGTCACTCCAGTCCCCAACTCAGCCTGAAATGTGTGATACAATAGCAGCTCTCAAAAAGACGCCAGTCAATGTACCCTTCTCCTGCAGCTCCTTCTCTCCTTCTCCTGTACCCTCCTCCGCTCCCCAGCGCCGAGGACAGCCCCAGCGAGCTGTAGGCTATTTGCGTCTCAATAGCCAATCGATTGCAGGTGCCTTTCACCCAGGAAACTCTCTTTTTACCAGCAAAATTCGTACACGTATAGAGACGTGACTCAGTGCACTGAGACCACCCAGCAGAGCCAGACGAGCTGGGATGGGAAGCCCTCGCCTGCTGGGACGGTGCCCGACCCTACACAGCAATATATGTGATGGGAATTAAATTGCGAGTAATCTGAATTACTGCTAAAAAACGGTGCTACCAACCCAAACGCACATCAGAGCTGCTAGGCACACAAACGCACCGCACAGTCCCGCCACATACAGTCACACCTCACAGGCCTGCCTCACTGAATCACTCCTCACAATCCAGCTATACCAAATATGCCTCACAGCCCTGCCACACCCCACCACACCTCACAATCCAGCCACACCTCACAAACCAAACACGCCTCACAACCCTGCCACACCTCACAATCCAGCCATACCCAAACACGCCTCACAACCCTGCCACACCTCACAATCCAGCCATACCCAAACACGCCTCACAGCCCTGACACACCGAACCACACCTCACAATCCAGCCACACCCAAACACGCCTCACAACCCTGCCACACCTCACAATCCAGCCATACCCAAACACGCCTCACAACCCTGCCACACCTCACAATCCAGCCATACCCAAACACGCCTCACAGCCCTGCCACACCGAACCACACCTCACAATCCAGCCACACCCAAACACGCCTCACAACCCTGCCACACCTCACAATCCAGCCATACCCAAACACGCCTCACAGCCCTGCCACACCTCACAATCCAGCCATACCCAAACACACCTCACAGCCCTGCCACACCGAACCACACCTCACAATCCAGCCACACCCAAACACGCCTCACAACCCTGCCACACCTCACAATCCAGCCATACCCAAACATGCCTCACAACCCTGCCACACCTCACAATCCAGCCATACCCAAACACGCCTCACAACCCTGCCACACCGAACCACACCTCACAATCCAGCCACACCCAAACACGCCTCACAACCCTGCCACACCTCACAATCCAGCCATACCCAAACACGCCTCACAGCCCTGCCACACCGAACCACACCTCACAATCCAGCCACACCCAAACACGCCTCACAACCCTGCCACACCTCACAATCCAGCCATACCCAAACACGCCTCACAACCCTGCCACACCTCACAATCCAGCCATACCCAAACACGCCTCACAACCCTGCCACACCTCACAATCCAGCCATACCCAAACACGCCTCACAGCCCTGCCACACCTCACAATCCAGCCATACCCAAACACACCTCACAGCCCTGCCACACCGAACCACACCTCACAATCCAGCCACACCCAAACACGCCTCACAACCCTGCCACACCTCACAATCCAGCCATACCCAAACACGCCTCACAACCCTGCCACACCTCACAATCCAGCCATACCCAAACACGCCTCACAACCCTGCCACACCTCACAATCCAGCCATACCCAAACACGCCTCACAGCCCTGCCACACCGAACCACACCTCACAATCCAGCCACACCCAAACACGCCTCACAACCCTGCCACACCTCACAATCCAGCCATACCCAAACACGCCTCACAGCCCTGCCACACCTCACAATCCAGCCATACCCAAACACGCCTCACAGCCCTGCCACACCTCACAATCCAGCCATACCCAAACACACCTCACAGCCCTGCCACACCGAACCACACCTCACAATCCAGCCACACCCAAACACGCCTCACAACCCTGCCACACCTCACAATCCAGCCATACCCAAAAACGCCTCACAACCCTGCCACACCTCACAATCCAGCCATACCCAAACACGCCTCACAGCCCTGCCACACCTCACAATCCAGCCATACCCAAACACGCCTCACAGCCCTGCCACACCTCACAATCCAGCCATACCCAAACACGCCTCACAGCCCTGCCACACCGAACCACACCTCACAATCCAGCCACACCCAAACACGCCTCACAACCCTGCCACACCTCACAATCCAGCCATACCCAAACACGCCTCACAGCCCTGCCACACCGAACCACACCTCACAATCCAGCCACACCCAAACACGCCTCACAACCCTGCCACACCTCACAATCCAGCCATACCCAAACATGCCTCACAGCCCTGCCACACCTCACAATCCAGCCATACCCAAACACACCTCACAGCCCTGCCACACCAAACCACACCTCACAATCCAGCCACACCCAAACACGCCTCACAACCCTGCCACACCTCACAATCCAGCCATACCCAAACACGCCTCACAACCCTGCCACACCTCACAATCCAGCCATACCCAAACACGCCTCACAGCCCTGCCACACCGAACCACACCTCACAATCCAGCCACACCCAAACACGCCTCACAACCCTGCCACACCTCACAATCCAGCCATACCCAAACATGCCTCACAGCCCTGCCACACCTCACAATCCAGCCATACCCAAACATGCCTCACAGCCCTGCCACACCTCACAATCCAGCCATACCCAAACACACCTCACAGCCCTGCCACACCAAACCACACCTCACAATCCAGCCACACCCAAACACGCCTCACAACCCTGCCACACCTCACAATCCAGCCATACCCAAACACGCCTCACAACCCTGCCACACCTCACAATCCAGCCATACCCAAACACGCCTCACAGCCCTGCCACACCGAACCACACCTCACAATCCAGCCACACCCAAACACGCCTCACAACCCTGCCACACCTCACAATCCAGCCATACCCAAACATGCCTCACAGCCCTGCCACACCTCACAATCCAGCCATACCCAAACACACCTCACAGCCCTGCCACACCAAACCACACCTCACAATCCAGCCACACCCAAACACGCCTCACAGCTCTGCCACACCTCACAATCCAGCCATACCCAAACACGCCTCACACCCCACCACACCTCACAATCCAGCCACACCCAAACACACCTCACAGCCCTGCCACACCGAACCACACCTCACAATCCAGCCACACCCAAACACGCCTCACAACCCTGCCACACCTCACAATCCAGCCATACCCAAACACGCCTCACAGCCCTGCCACACCTCACAAACCAGCCATACCCAAACACACCTCACAGCCCTGCCACACCGAACCACACCTCACAATCCAGCCACACCCAAACACGCCTCACAACCCTGCCACACCTCACAATCCAGCCATACCCAAACACGCCTCACAGCCCTGCCACACCGAACCACACCTCACAATCCAGCCACACCCAAACACGCCTCACAACCCTGCCACACCTCACAATCCAGCCATTCCCAAACACGCCTCACAGCCCTGCCACACTTCACAATCCAGCCACACCCAAACACGCCTCACAACCGTGCCACACCTCACAATCCAGCCACACCCAAACACGCCTCACAGCCCTGCCACACCGAACCACACCTCACAATCCAGCCACACCCAAACACGCCTCACAACCCTGCCACACCTCACAATCCAGCCATACCCAAACACGCCTCACAACCCTGCCACACCTCACAATCCAGCCATACCCAAACACGCCTCACAACCCTGCCACACCTCACAATCCAGCCATACCCAAACACGCCTCACAGCCCTGCCACACCGAACCACACCTCACAATCCAGCCACACCCAAACACGCCTCACAACCCTGCCACACCTCACAATCCAGCCATACCCAAACACGCCTCACAGCCCTGCCACACCTCACAATCCAGCCATACCCAAACACGCCTCACAGCCCTGCCACACCTCACAATCCAGCCATACCCAAACACACCTCACAGCCCTGCCACACCGAACCACACCTCACAATCCAGCCACACCCAAACACGCCTCACAACCCTGCCACACCTCACAATCCAGCCATACCCAAAAACGCCTCACAACCCTGCCACACCTCACAATCCAGCCATACCCAAACACGCCTCACAGCCCTGCCACACCTCACAATCCAGCCATACCCAAACACGCCTCACAGCCCTGCCACACCTCACAATCCAGCCATACCCAAACACGCCTCACAGCCCTGCCACACCTCACAATCCAGCCATACCCAAACACGCCTCACAGCCCTGCCACACCGAACCACACCTCACAATCCAGCCACACCCAAACACGCCTCACAACCCTGCCACACCTCACAATCCAGCCATACCCAAACACGCCTCACAGCCCTGCCACACCGAACCACACCTCACAATCCAGCCACACCCAAACACGCCTCACAACCCTGCCACACCTCACAATCCAGCCATACCCAAACATGCCTCACAGCCCTGCCACACCTCACAATCCAGCCATACCCAAACACACCTCACAGCCCTGCCACACCAAACCACACCTCACAATCCAGCCACACCCAAACACGCCTCACAACCCTGCCACACCTCACAATCCAGCCATACCCAAACACGCCTCACAACCCTGCCACACCTCACAATCCAGCCATACCCAAACACGCCTCACAGCCCTGCCACACCGAACCACACCTCACAATCCAGCCACACCCAAACACGCCTCACAACCCTGCCACACCTCACAATCCAGCCATACCCAAACATGCCTCACAGCCCTGCCACACCTCACAATCCAGCCATACCCAAACATGCCTCACAGCCCTGCCACACCTCACAATCCAGCCATACCCAAACACACCTCACAGCCCTGCCACACCAAACCACACCTCACAATCCAGCCACACCCAAACACGCCTCACAACCCTGCCACACCTCACAATCCAGCCATACCCAAACACGCCTCACAACCCTGCCACACCTCATAATCCAGCCATACCCAAACACGCCTCACAGCCCTGCCACACCGAACCACACCTCACAATCCAGCCACACCCAAACACGCCTCACAACCCTGCCACACCTCACAATCCAGCCATACCCAAACATGCCTCACAGCCCTGCCACACCTCACAATCCAGCCATACCCAAACACACCTCACAGCCCTGCCACACCAAACCACACCTCACAATCCAGCCACACCCAAACACGCCTCACAGCTCTGCCACACCTCACAATCCAGCCATACCCAAACACGCCTCACACCCCACCACACCTCACAATCCAGCCACACCCAAACACACCTCACAGCCCTGCCACACCGAACCACACCTCACAATCCAGCCACACCCAAACACGCCTCACAACCCTGCCACACCTCACAATCCAGCCATACCCAAACACGCCTCACAGCCCTGCCACACCTCACAAACCAGCCATACCCAAACACACCTCACAGCCCTGCCACACCGAACCACACCTCACAATCCAGCCACACCCAAACACGCCTCACAACCCTGCCACACCTCACAATCCAGCCATACCCAAACACGCCTCACAGCCCTGCCACACCGAACCACACCTCACAATCCAGCCACACCCAAACACGCCTCACAACCCTGCCACACCTCACAATCCAGCCATTCCCAAACACGCCTCACAGCCCTGCCACACTTCACAATCCAGCCACACCCAAACACGCCTCACAACCCTGCCACACCTCACAATCCAGCCATACCCAAACACGCCTCACAGCCCTGCCACACCGAACCACACCTCACAATCCAGCCACACCCAAACACGCCTCACAACCCTGCCACACCTCACAATCCAGCCATACCCAAACACGCCTCACACCCCACCACACCTCACAATCCAGCCACACCCAAACACGCCTCACAACCCTGCCACACCTCACAATCCAGCCATACACAAACACGCCTCACAACCCTGCCACACCTCACAATCCAGCCATACCCAAACACACCTCACAGCCCTGCCACACCGAACCACACCTCACAATCCAGCCATACCCAAACACGCCTCACAGCCCTGCCACACCTCACAATCCAGCCATACCCAAACACACCTCACAGCCCTGCCACACCGAACCACACCTCACAATCCAGCCACACCCAAACACGCCTCACAACCCTGCCACACCTCACAATCCAGCCACACCCAAACACGCCTCACAACCCTGCCACACCTCACAATCCAGCCATACCCAAACACGCCTCACAGCCCTGCCACACCTCACAATCCAGCCATACCCAAACACACCTCACAGCCCTGCCACACCGAACCACACCTCACAATCCAGCCACACCCAAACACGCCTCACAACCCTGCCACACCTCACAATCCAGCCACACCCAAACACGCCTCACAACCCTGCCACACCTCACAATCCAGCCATACCCAAACACGCCTCACAGCCCTGCCACACCTCACAATCCAGCCATACCCAAACACACCTCACAGCCCTGCCACACCGAACCACACCTCACAATCCAGCCACACCCAAACACGCCTCACAACCCTGCCACACCTCACAATCCAGCCATACCCAAACACGCCTCACAACCCTGCCACACCGAACCACACCTCACAATCCAGCCACACCCAAACACGCCTCATAACCCTGCCACACCTCACAATCCAGCCATACCCAAACACGCCTCACAGCCCTGCCACACCGAACCACACCTCACAATCCAGCCACACCCAAACACGCCTTACAACCCTGCCACACCTCACAATCCAGCCATACCCAAACACGCCTCACAACCCTGCCACACCTCACAATCCAGCCATACCCAAACACACCTCACAGCCCTGCCACACCGAACCACACCTCACAATCCAGCCATACCCAAACACGCCTCACAGCCCTGCCACACCGAACCACACCTCACAATCCAGCCACACCCAAACACGGCTCACAACCCTGCCACACCTCACAATCCAGCCATACTCAAACACGCCTCACAGCCCTGCCACACCTCACAATCCAGCCATACCCAAACACACCTCACAGCCCTGCCACACAGAACCACACCTCACAATCCAGCCATACCCAAACACTCCTCATAGCCCTGCCACACCGAACCACACCTCACAATCCAGCCACACCCAAACACGCCTCACAACCCTGCCACACCTCACAATCCAGCCATACCCAAACACGCCTCACAGCCCTGCCACACCTCACAATCCAGCCATACCCAAACACACCTCACAGCCCTGCCACACCGAACCACACCTCACAATCCAGCCACACCCAAACACGCCTCACAACCCTGCCACACCTCACAATCCAGCCACACCCAAACACGCCTCACAACCCTGCCACACCTCACAATCCAGCCATACCCAAACACGCCTCACAGCCCTGCCACACCTCACAATCCAGCCATACCCAAACACGCCTCACAGCCCTGCCACACCGAACCACACCTCACAATCCAGCCACACCCAAACACGCCTCACAGCCCTGCCACACCTCACAATCCAGCCATACCCAAACACGCCTCACAGCCCTGCCACACTTCACAATCCAGCCATACCCAAACACACCTCACAGCCCTGCCACACCTCACAATCCAGCCATACCCAAACACACCTCACAGCCCTGCCACACCGAACCACACCTCACAATCCAGCCACGCCCAAACACGCCTCACAACCCTGCCACACCTCACAATCCAGCCATACCCAAACACGCCTCACAGCCCTGCCACACCTCACAATCCAGCCATACCCAAACACACATCACAGCCCTGCCACACCGAACCACACCTCACAATCCAGCCACACCCAAACACGCCTCACTACCCTGCCACACCTCACAATCCAGCCATACCCAAACATGCCTCACAGCCCTGCCACACCTCACAATCCAGCCATACCCAAACAAACCTCACAGCCCTGCCACACAGAACCACACCTCACAATCCAGCCACACCCAAACACTCCTCATAGCCCTGCCACACCTCACAATCCAGCCATACCCAAACACGCCTCACAACCCTGCCACACCTCACAATCCAGCCATACCCAAACACGCCTCACAGCCCTGCCACATCTCACAATCCAGCCACACCCAAACACGCCTCACAGCCCTGCCACACCTCACAATCCAGCCATACCCAAACACACCTCACAGCCCTGCCACACAGAACCACACCTCACAATCCAGCCACACCCAAACACTCCTCATAGCCCTGCCACACCTCACAATCCAGCCATACCCAAACACGCCTCACAACCCTGCCACACCTCACAATCCAGCCACACCCAAACACGCCTCACAACCCTGCCACACCTCACAATCCAGCCATACCCAAACACGCCTCACAGCCCTGCCACACCGAACCACACCTCACAATCCAGCCACACCCAAACACGCCTCACAACCCTGCCACACCTCACAATCCAGCCATACCCAAACATGCCTCACAGCCCTGCCACACCTCACAATCCAGCCATACCCAAACACACCTCACAGCCCTGCCACACCAAACCACACCTCACAATCCAGCCACACCCAAACACGCCTCACAGCTCTGCCACACCTCACAATCCAGCCATACCCAAACACGCCTCACACCCCACCACACCTCACAATCCAGCCACACCCAAACACACCTCACAGCCCTGCCACACCGAACCACACCTCACAATCCAGCCACACCCAAACACTCCTCATAGCCCTGCCACACCTCACAATCCAGCCATACCCAAACACGCCTCACAGCCCTGCCACACCTCACAAACCAGCCATACCCAAACACACCTCACAGCCCTGCCACACCGAACCACACCTCACAATCCAGCCACACCCAAACACGCCTCACAACCCTGCCACACCTCACAATCCAGCCATACCCAAACACGCCTCACAGCCCTGCCACACCGAACCACACCTCACAATCCAGCCACACCCAAACACGCCTCACAACCCTGCCACACCTCACAATCCAGCCATTCCCAAACACGCCTCACAGCCCTGCCACACTTCACAATCCAGCCACACCCAAACACGCCTCACAACCCTGCCACACCTCACAATCCAGCCATACCCAAACACGCCTCACAGCCCTGCCACACCGAACCACACCTCACAATCCAGCCACACCCAAACACGCCTCACAACCCTGCCACACCTCACAATCCAGCCATACACAAACACGCCTCACACCCCACCACACCTCACAATCCAGCCACACCCAAACACGCCTCACAACCCTGCCACACCTCACAATCCAGCCATACACAAACACGCCTCACAACCCTGCCACACCTCACAATCCAGCCATACCCAAACACGCCTCACAGCCCTGCCACACCGAACCACACCTCACAATCCAGCCATACCCAAACACGCCTCACAGCCCTGCCACACCTCACAATCCAGCCATACCCAAACACGCCTCACAACCCTGCCACACCTCACAATCCAGCCATACCCAAACACGCCTCACAGCCCTGCCACACCTCACAATCCAGCCATACCCAAACACACCTCACAGCCCTGCCACACCGAACCACACCTCACAATCCAGCCACACCCAAACACGCCTCACAACCCTGCCACACCTCACAATCCAGCCACACCCAAACACGCCTCACAACCCTGCCACACCTCACAATCCAGCCATACCCAAACACGCCTCACAGCCCTGCCACACCTCACAATCCAGCCATACCCAAACACACCTCACAGCCCTGCCACACCGAACCACACCTCACAATCCAGCCACACCCAAACACGCCTCACAACCCTGCCACACCTCACAATCCAGCCACACCCAAACACGCCTCACAACCCTGCCACACCTCACAATCCAGCCATACCCAAACACGCCTCACAGCCCTGCCACACCTCACAATCCAGCCATACCCAAACACACCTCACAGCCCTGCCACACCGAACCACACCTCACAATCCAGCCACACCCAAACACGCCTCACAACCCTGCCACACCTCACAATCCAGCCATACCCAAACACGCCTCACAACCCTGCCACACCGAACCACACCTCACAATCCAGCCACACCCAAACACGCCTCATAACCCTGCCACACCTCACAATCCAGCCATACCCAAACACGCCTCACAGCCCTGCCACACCGAACCACACCTCACAATCCAGCCACACCCAAACACGCCTTACAACCCTGCCACACCTCACAATCCAGCCATACCCAAACACGCCTCACAACCCTGCCACACCTCACAATCCAGCCATACCCAAACACACCTCACAGCCCTGCCACACCGAACCACACCTCACAATCCAGCCATACCCAAACACGCCTCACAGCCCTGCCACACCGAACCACACCTCACAATCCAGCCACACCCAAACACGGCTCACAACCCTGCCACACCTCACAATCCAGCCATACTCAAACACGCCTCACAGCCCTGCCACACCTCACAATCCAGCCATACCCAAACACACCTCACAGCCCTGCCACACAGAACCACACCTCACAATCCAGCCATACCCAAACACTCCTCATAGCCCTGCCACACCGAACCACACCTCACAATCCAGCCACACCCAAACACGCCTCACAACCCTGCCACACCTCACAATCCAGCCATACCCAAACACGCCTCACAGCCCTGCCACACCTCACAATCCAGCCATACCCAAACACACCTCACAGCCCTGCCACACCGAACCACACCTCACAATCCAGCCACACCCAAACACGGCTCACAACCCTGCCACACCTCACAATCCAGCCACACCCAAACACGCCTCACAACCCTGCCACACCTCACAATCCAGCCATACCCAAACACGCCTCACAGCCCTGCCACACCTCACAATCCAGCCATACCCAAACACGCCTCACAGCCCTGCCACACCGAACCACACCTCACAATCCAGCCACACCCAAACACGCCTCACAGCCCTGCCACACCTCACAATCCAGCCATACCCAAACACGCCTCACAGCCCTGCCACACTTCACAATCCAGCCATACCCAAACACACCTCACAGCCCTGCCACACCTCACAATCCAGCCATACCCAAACACACCTCACAGCCCTGCCACACCGAACCACACCTCACAATCCAGCCACGCCCAAACACGCCTCACAACCCTGCCACACCTCACAATCCAGCCATACCCAAACACGCCTCACAGCCCTGCCACACCTCACAATCCAGCCATACCCAAACACACGTCACAGCCCTGCCACACCGAACCACACCTCACAATCCAGCCACACCCAAACACGCCTCACTACCCTGCCACACCTCACAATCCAGCCATACCCAAACACGCCTCACAGCCCTGCCACACCTCACAATCCAGCCATACCCAAACAAACCTCACAGCCCTGCCACACAGAACCACACCTCACAATCCAGCCACACCCAAACACTCCTCATAGCCCTGCCACACCTCACAATCCAGCCATACCCAAACACGCCTCACAACCCTGCCACACCTCACAATCCAGCCATACCCAAACACGCCTCACAGCCCTGCCACATCTCACAATCCAGCCACACCCAAACACGCCTCACAGCCCTGCCACACCTCACAATCCAGCCATACCCAAACACACCTCACAGCCCTGCCACACAGAACCACACCTCACAATCCAGCCACACCCAAACACTCCTCATAGCCCTGCCACACCTCACAATCCAGCCATACCCAAACACGCCTCACAACCCTGCCACACCTCACAATCCAGCGACACCCAAACACGCCTCACAACCCTGCCACACCTCACAATCCAGCCATACCCAAACACGCCTCACAGCCCTGCCACACCGAACCACACCTCACAATCCAGCCACACCCAAACACGCCTCACAACCCTGCCACACCTCACAATCCAGCCATACCCAAACATGCCTCACAGCCCTGCCACACCTCACAATCCAGCCATACCCAAACACACCTCACAGCCCTGCCACACCAAACCACACCTCACAATCCAGCCACACCCAAACACGCCTCACAGCTCTGCCACACCTCACAATCCAGCCATACCCAAACACGCCTCACACCCCACCACACCTCACAATCCAGCCACACCCAAACACACCTCACAGCCCTGCCACACCGAACCACACCTCACAATCCAGCCACACCCAAACACTCCTCATAGCCCTGCCACACCTCACAATCCAGCCATACCCAAACACGCCTCACAGCCCTGCCACACCTCACAAACCAGCCATACCCAAACACACCTCACAGCCCTGCCATACCGAACCACACCTCACAATCCAGCCACACCCAAACACGCCTCACAACCCTGCCACACCTCACAATCCAGCCATACCCAAACACGCCTCACAGCCCTGCCACACCGAACCACACCTCACAATCCAGCCACACCCAAACACGCCTCACAACCCTGCCACACCTCACAATCCAGCCATTCCCAAACACGCCTCACAGCCCTGCCACACTTCACAATCCAGCCACACCCAAACACGCCTCACAACCCTGCCACACCTCACAATCCAGCCATACCCAAACACGCCTCACAGCCCTGCCACACCGAACCACACCTCACAATCCAGCCACACCCAAACACGCCTCACAACCCTGCCACACCTCACAATCCAGCCATACCCAAACACGCCTCACACCCCACCACACCTCACAATCCAGCCACACCCAAACACGCCTCACAACCCTGCCACACCTCACAATCCAGCCATACACAAACACGCCTCACAACCCTGCCACACCTCACAATCCAGCCATACCCAAACACGCCTCACAGCCCTGCCACACCGAACCACACCTCACAATCCAGCCATACCCAAACACGCCTCACAGCCCTGCCACACCTCACAATCCAGCCATACCCAAACACGCCTCACAACCCTGCCACACCTCACAATCCAGCCATACCCAAACACGCCTCACAGCCCTGCCACACCTCACAATCCAGCCATACCCAAACACGCCTCACAACCCTGCCACACCTCACAATCCAGCCATACCCAAACACGCCTCACAGCCCTGCCACACTTCACAATCCAGCCATACCCAAACACACCTCACAGCCCTGCCACACCGAACCACACCTCACAATCCAGCCAAACCCAAACACGCCTCACAACCCTGCCACACCTCACAATCCAGCCATACCCAAACACGCCTCACAGCCCTGCCACACCTCACAATCCAGCCATACCGAAACACACCTCACAGCCCTGCCACACCGAACCACACCTCACAATCCAGCCACACCCAAACACGCCTCACAACCCTGCCACACCTCACAATCCAGCCATACCCAAACACACCTCACAGCCCTGCCACACCGAACCACACCTCACAATCCAGCCATACCCAAACACGCCTCACAGCCCTGCCACACCTCACAATCCAGCCATACCCAAACACACCTCACAGCCCTGCCACACCGAACCACACCTCACAATCCAGCCACACCCAAACACGCCTCACAACCCTGCCACACCTCACAATCCAGCCACACCCAAACACGCCTCACAACCCTGCCACACCTCACAATCCAGCCATACCCAAACACGCCTCACAGCCCTGCCACACCTCACAATCCAGCCATACCCAAACACACCTCACAGCCCTGCCACACCGAACCACACCTCACAATCCAGCCACACCCAAACACGCCTCACAACCCTGCCACACCTCACAATCCAGCCACACCCAAACACGCCTCACAACCCTGCCACACCTCACAATCCAGCCATACCCAAACACGCCTCACAGCCCTGCCACACCTCACAATCCAGCCATACCCAAACACACCTCACAGCCCTGCCACACCGAACCACACCTCACAATCCAGCCACACCCAAACACGCCTCACAACCCTGCCACACCTCACAATCCAGCCATACCCAAACACGCCTCACAACCCTGCCACACCGAACCACACCTCACAATCCAGCCACACCCAAACACGCCTCATAACCCTGCCACACCTCACAATCCAGCCATACCCAAACACGCCTCACAGCCCTGCCACACCGAACCACACCTCACAATCCAGCCACACCCAAACACGCCTTACAACCCTGCCACACCTCACAATCCAGCCATACCCAAACACGCCTCACAGCCCTGCCACACCGAACCACACCTCACAATCCAGCCATACCCAAACACGCCTCACAGCCCTGCCACACCGAACCACACCTCACAATCCAGCCACACCCAAACACGCCTCACAACCCTGCCACACCTCACAATCCAGCCACACCCAAACACGCCTCACAACCCTGCCACACCTCACAATCCAGCCATACCCAAACACGCCTCACAACCCTGCCACACCTCACAATCCAGCCATACCCAAACACGCCTCACAGCCCTGCCACACCGAACCACACCTCACAATCCAGCCACACCCAAACACGCCTCACAACCCTGCCACACCTCACAATCCAGCCATACCCAAACACGCCTCACAACCCTGCCACACCGAACCACACCTCACAATCCAGCCACACCCAAACACGCCTCATAACCCTGCCACACCTCACAATCCAGCCATACCCAAACACGCCTCACAGCCCTGCCACACCGAACCACACCTCACAATCCAGCCACACCCAAACACGCCTTACAACCCTGCCACACCTCACAATCCAGCCATACCCAAACACGCCTCACAACCCTGCCACACCTCACAATCCAGCCATACCCAAACACACCTCACAGCCCTGCCACACCGAACCACACCTCACAATCCAGCCATACCCAAACACGCCTCACAGCCCTGCCACACCGAACCACACCTCACAATCCAGCCACACCCAAACACGGCTCACAACCCTGCCACACCTCACAATCCAGCCATACTCAAACACGCCTCACAGCCCTGCCACACCTCACAATCCAGCCATACCCAAACACACCTCACAGCCCTGCCACACAGAACCACACCTCACAATCCAGCCATACCCAAACACTCCTCATAGCCCTGCCACACCGAACCACACCTCACAATCCAGCCACACCCAAACACGCCTCACAACCCTGCCACACCTCACAATCCAGCCATACCCAAACACGCCTCACAGCCCTGCCACACCTCACAATCCAGCCATACCCAAACACACCTCACAGCCCTGCCACACCGAACCACACCTCACAATCCAGCCACACCCAAACACGCCTCACAACCCTGCCACACCTCACAATCCAGCCACACCCAAACACGCCTCACAACCCTGCCACACCTCACAATCCAGCCATACCCAAACACGCCTCACAGCCCTGCCACACCTCACAATCCAGCCATACCCAAACACGCCTCACAGCCCTGCCACACCGAACCACACCTCACAATCCAGCCACACCCAAACACGCCTCACAGCCCTGCCACACCTCACAATCCAGCCATACCCAAACACGCCTCACAGCCCTGCCACACTTCACAATCCAGCCATACCCAAACACACCTCACAGCCCTGCCACACCTCACAATCCAGCCATACCGAAACACACCTCACAGCCCTGCCACACTGAACCACACCTCACAATCCAGCCACGCCCAAACACGCCTCACAACCCTGCCACACCTCACAATCCAGCCATACCCAAACACGCCTCACAGCCCTGCCACACCTCACAATCCAGCCATACCCAAACACACGTCACAGCCCTGCCACACCGAACCACACCTCACAATCCAGCCACACCCAAACACGCCTCACTACCCTGCCACACCTCACAATCCAGCCATACCCAAACACGCCTCACAGCCCTGCCACACCTCACAATCCAGCCATACCCAAACAAACCTCACAGCCCTGCCACACAGAACCACACCTCACAATCCAGCCACACCCAAACACTCCTCATAGCCCTGCCACACCTCACAATCCAGCCATACCCAAACACGCCTCACAACCCTGCCACACCTCACAATCCAGCCATACCCAAACACGCCTCACAGCCCTGCCACATCTCACAATCCAGCCACACCCAAACACGCCTCACAGCCCTGCCACACCTCACAATCCAGCCATACCCAAACACACCTCACAGCCCTGCCACACAGAACCACACCTCACAATCCAGCCACACCCAAACACTCCTCATAGCCCTGCCACACCTCACAATCCAGCCATACCCAAACACGCCTCACAACCCTGCCACACCTCACAATCCAGCCACACCCAAACACGCCTCACAACCCTGCCACACCTCACAATCCAGCCATACCCAAACACGCCTCACAGCCCTGCCACACCGAACCACACCTCACAATCCAGCCACACCCAAACACGCCTCACAACCCTGCCACACCTCACAATCCAGCCATACCCAAACATGCCTCACAGCCCTGCCACACCTCACAATCCAGCCATACCCAAACACACCTCACAGCCCTGCCACACCAAACCACACCTCACAATCCAGCCACACCCAAACACGCCTCACAGCTCTGCCACACCTCACAATCCAGCCATACCCAAACACGCCTCACACCCCACCACACCTCACAATCCAGCCACACCCAAACACACCTCACAGCCCTGCCACACCGAACCACACCTCACAATCCAGCCACACCCAAACACTCCTCATAGCCCTGCCACACCTCACAATCCAGCCATACCCAAACACGCCTCACAGCCCTGCCACACCTCACAAACCAGCCATACCCAAACACACCTCACAGCCCTGCCATACCGAACCACACCTCACAATCCAGCCACACCCAAACACGCCTCACAACCCTGCCACACCTCACAATCCAGCCATACCCAAACACGCCTCACAGCCCTGCCACACCGAACCACACCTCACAATCCAGCCACACCCAAACACGCCTCACAACCCTGCCACACCTCACAATCCAGCCATTCCCAAACACGCCTCACAGCCCTGCCACACTTCACAATCCAGCCACACCCAAACACGCCTCACAACCCTGCCACACCTCACAATCCAGCCATACCCAAACACGCCTCACAGCCCTGCCACACCGAACCACACCTCACAATCCAGCCACACCCAAACACGCCTCACAACCCTGCCACACCTCACAATCCAGCCATACCCAAACACGCCTCACACCCCACCACACCTCACAATCCAGCCACACCCAAACACGCCTCACAACCCTGCCACACCTCACAATCCAGCCATACACAAACACGCCTCACAACCCTGCCACACCTCACAATCCAGCCATACCCAAACACGCCTCACAGCCCTGCCACACCGAACCACACCTCACAATCCAGCCATACCCAAACACGCCTCACAGCCCTGCCACACCGAACCACACCTCACAATCCAGCCACACCCAAACACGCCTCACAACCCTGCCACACCTCACAATCCAGCCATACCCAAACACGCCTCACAACCCTGCCACACCTCACAATCCAGCCATACCCAAACACGCCTCACAGCCCTGCCACACCTCACAATCCAGCCATACCCAAACACGCCTCACAACCCTGCCACACCTCACAATCCAGCCATACCCAAACACGCCTCACAGCCCTGCCACACTTCACAATCCAGCCATACCCAAACACACCTCACAGCCCTGCCACACCGAACCACACCTCACAATCCAGCCAAACCCAAACACGCCTCACAACCCTGCCACACCTCACAATCCAGCCATACCCAAACACGCCTCACAGCCCTGCCACACCTCACAATCCAGCCATACCGAAACACACCTCACAGCCCTGCCACACCGAACCACACCTCACAATCCAGCCACACCCAAACACGCCTCACAACCCTGCCACACCTCACAATCCAGCCATACCCAAACACACCTCACAGCCCTGCCACACCGAACCACACCTCACAATCCAGCCATACCCAAACACGCCTCACAGCCCTGCCACACCTCACAATCCAGCCATACCCAAACACACCTCACAGCCCTGCCACACCGAACCACACCTCACAATCCAGCCACACCCAAACACGCCTCACAACCCTGCCACACCTCACAATCCAGCCACACCCAAACACGCCTCACAACCCTGCCACACCTCACAATCCAGCCATACCCAAACACGCCTCACAGCCCTGCCACACCTCACAATCCAGCCATACCCAAACACACCTCACAGCCCTGCCACACCGAACCACACCTCACAATCCAGCCACACCCAAACACGCCTCACAACCCTGCCACACCTCACAATCCAGCCACACCCAAACACGCCTCACAACCCTGCCACACCTCACAATCCAGCCATACCCAAACACGCCTCACAGCCCTGCCACACCTCACAATCCAGCCATACCCAAACACACCTCACAGCCCTGCCACACCGAACCACACCTCACAATCCAGCCACACCCAAACACGCCTCACAACCCTGCCACACCTCACAATCCAGCCATACCCAAACACGCCTCACAACCCTGCCACACCGAACCACACCTCACAATCCAGCCACAACCAAACACGCCTCATAACCCTGCCACACCTCACAATCCAGCCATACCCAAACACGCCTCACAGCCCTGCCACACCGAACCACACCTCACAATCCAGCCACACCCAAACACGCCTTACAACCCTGCCACACCTCACAATCCAGCCATACCCAAACACGCCTCACAGCCCTGCCACACCGAACCACACCTCACAATCCAGCCATACCCAAACACGCCTCACAGCCCTGCCACACCGAACCACACCTCACAATCCAGCCACACCCAAACACGGCTCACAACCCTGCCACACCTCACAATCCAGCCATACTCAAACACGCCTCACAGCCCTGCCACACCTCACAATCCAGCCATACCCAAACACACCTCACAGCCCTGCCACACAGAACCACACCTCACAATCCAGCCATACCCAAACACTCCTCATAGCCCTGCCACACCGAACCACACCTCACAATCCAGCCACACCCAAACACGCCTCACAACCCTGCCACACCTCACAATCCAGCCATACCCAAACACGCCTCACAGCCCTGCCACACCTCACAATCCAGCCATACCCAAACACACCTCACAGCCCTGCCACACCGAACCACACCTCACAATCCAGCCATACCCAAACACGCCTCACAGCCCTGCCACACCTCACAATCCAGCCATACCCAAACACGCCTCACAGCCCTGCCACACCTCACAATCCAGCCATACCCAAACACACCTCACAGCCCTGCCACACCGAACCACACCTCACAATCCAGCCACACCCAAACACGCCTCACAACCCTGCCACACCTCACAATCCAGCCACACCCAAACACGCCTCACAACCCTGCCACACCTCACAATCCAGCCATACCCAAACACGCCTCACAGCCCTGCCACACCTCACAATCCAGCCATACCCAAACACACCTCACAGCCCTGCCACACCGAACCACACCTCACAATCCAGCCACACCCAAACACGCCTCACAACCCTGCCACACCTCACAATCCAGCCATACCCAAACACGCCTCACAACCCTGCCACACCGAACCACACCTCACAATCCAGCCACACCCAAACACGCCTCATAACCCTGCCACACCTCACAATCCAGCCATACCCAAACACGCCTCACAGCCCTGCCACACCGAACCACACCTCACAATCCAGCCACACCCAAACACGCCTTACAACCCTGCCACACCTCACAATCCAGCCATACCCAAACACGCCTCACAGCCCTGCCACACCGAACCACACCTCACAATCCAGCCATACCCAAACACGCCTCACAGCCCTGCCACACCGAACCACACCTCACAATCCAGCCACACCCAAACACGGCTCACAACCCTGCCACACCTCACAATCCAGCCATACTCAAACACGCCTCACAGCCCTGCCACACCTCACAATCCAGCCATACCCAAACACACCTCACAGCCCTGCCACACAGAACCACACCTCACAATCCAGCCATACCCAAACACTCCTCATAGCCCTGCCACACCGAACCACACCTCACAATCCAGCCACACCCAAACACGCCTCACAACCCTGCCACACCTCACAATCCAGCCATACCCAAACACGCCTCACAGCCCTGCCACACCTCACAATCCAGCCATACCCAAACACACCTCACAGCCCTGCCACACCGAACCACACCTCACAATCCAGCCACACCCAAACACGCCTCACAACCCTGCCACACCTCACAATCCAGCCACACCCAAACACGCCTCACAACCCTGCCACACCTCACAATCCAGCCATACCCAAACACGCCTCACAGCCCTGCCACACCTCACAATCCAGCCATACCCAAACACGCCTCACAGCCCTGCCACACCGAACCACACCTCACAATCCAGCCACACCCAAACACGCCTCACAGCCCTGCCACACCTCACTATCCAGCCATACCCAAACACGCCTCACAGCCCTGCCACACCGAACCACACCTCACAATCCAGCCACGCCCAAACACGCCTCACAACCCTGCCACACCTCACAATCCAGCCATACCCAAACACGCCTCACAGCCCTGCCACACCTCACAATCCAGCCATACCCAAACACACGTCACAGCCCTGCCACACCGAACCACACCTCACAATCCAGCCACACCCAAACACGCCTCACTACCCTGCCACACCTCACAATCCAGCCATACCCAAACACGCCTCACAGCCCTGCCACACCTCACAATCCAGCCATACCCAAACAAACCTCACAGCCCTGCCACACAGAACCACACCTCACAATCCAGCCACACCCAAACACTCCTCATAGCCCTGCCACACCTCACAATCCAGCCATACCCAAACACGCCTCACAACCCTGCCACACCTCACAATCCAGCCATACCCAAACACGCCTCACAGCCCTGCCACATCTCACAATCCAGCCACACCCAAACACGCCTCACAGCCCTGCCACACCTCACAATCCAGCCATACCCAAACACACCTCACAGCCCTGCCACACAGAACCACACCTCACAATCCAGCCACACCCAAACACTCCTCATAGCCCTGCCACACCTCACAATCCAGCCATACCCAAACACGCCTCACAACCCTGCCACACCTCACAATCCAGCCACACCCAAACACGCCTCACAACCCTGCCACACCTCACAATCCAGCCATACCCAAACACGCCTCACAGCCCTGCCACACCGAACCACACCTCACAATCCAGCCACACCCAAACACGCCTTACAACCCTGCCACACCTCACAATCCAGCCATACCCAAACACGCCTCACAGCCCTGCCACACCGAACCACACCTCACAATCCAGCCATACCCAAACACGCCTCACAGCCCTGCCACACCGAACCACACCTCACAATCCAGCCACACCCAAACACGGCTCACAACCCTGCCACACCTCACAATCCAGCCATACTCAAACACGCCTCACAGCCCTGCCACACCTCACAATCCAGCCATACCCAAACACACCTCACAGCCCTGCCACACAGAACCACACCTCACAATCCAGCCATACCCAAACACTCCTCATAGCCCTGCCACACCGAACCACACCTCACAATCCAGCCACACCCAAACACGCCTCACAACCCTGCCACACCTCACAATCCAGCCATACCCAAACACGCCTCACAGCCCTGCCACACCTCACAATCCAGCCATACCCAAACACACCTCACAGCCCTGCCACACCGAACCACACCTCACAATCCAGCCACACCCAAACACGCCTCACAACCCTGCCACACCTCACAATCCAGCCACACCCAAACACGCCTCACAACCCTGCCACACCTCACAATCCAGCCATACCCAAACACGCCTCACAGCCCTGCCACACCTCACAATCCAGCCATACCCAAACACGCCTCACAGCCCTGCCACACCGAACCACACCTCACAATCCAGCCACACCCAAACACGCCTCACAGCCCTGCCACACCTCACAATCCAGCCATACCCAAACACGCCTCACAGCCCTGCCACACTTCACAATCCAGCCATACCCAAACACACCTCACAGCCCTGCCACACCTCACAATCCAGCCATACCCAAACACACCTCACAGCCCTGCCACACCGAACCACACCTCACAATCCAGCCACGCCCAAACACGCCTCACAACCCTGCCACACCTCACAATCCAGCCATACCCAAACACGCCTCACAGCCCTGCCACACCTCACAATCCAGCCATACCCAAACACACGTCACAGCCCTGCCACACCGAACCACACCTCACAATCCAGCCACACCCAAACACGCCTCACTACCCTGCCACACCTCACAATCCAGCCATACCCAAACACGCCTCACAGCCCTGCCACACCTCACAATCCAGCCATACCCAAACAAACCTCACAGCCCTGCCACACAGAACCACACCTCACAATCCAGCCACACCCAAACACTCCTCATAGCCCTGCCACACCTCACAATCCAGCCATACCCAAACACGCCTCACAACCCTGCCACACCTCACAATCCAGCCATACCCAAACACGCCTCACAGCCCTGCCACATCTCACAATCCAGCCACACCCAAACACGCCTCACAGCCCTGCCACACCTCACAATCCAGCCATACCCAAACACACCTCACAGCCCTGCCACACAGAACCACACCTCACAATCCAGCCACACCCAAACACTCCTCATAGCCCTGCCACACCTCACAATCCAGCCATACCCAAACACGCCTCACAACCCTGCCACACCTCACAATCCAGCCACACCCAAACACGCCTCACAACCCTGCCACACCTCACAATCCAGCCATACCCAAACACGCCTCACAGCCCTGCCACACCGAACCACACCTCACAATCCAGCCACACCCAAACACGCCTCACAACCCTGCCACACCTCACAATCCAGCCACACCCAAACACGCCTCACAACCCTGCCACACCTCACAATCCAGCCATACCCAAACACACCTCACAGCCCTGCCACACCGAACCACACCTCACAATCCAGCCACACCCAAACACGCCTCACAACCCTGCCACACCTCACAATCCAGCCACACCCAAACACGCCTCACAACCCTGCCACACCTCACAATCCAGCCATACCCAAACACGCCTCACAGCCCTGCCACACCTCACAATCCAGCCATACCCAAACACACCTCACAGCCCTGCCACACCGAACCACACCTCACAATCCAGCCACACCCAAACACGCCTCACAACCCTGCCACACCTCACAATCCAGCCACACCCAAACACGCCTCACAACCCTGCCACACCTCACAATCCAGCCATACCCAAACACGCCTCACAGCCCTGCCACACCTCACAATCCAGCCATACCCAAACACGCCTCACAGCCCTGCCACACCGAACCACACCTCACAATCCAGCCACACCCAAACACGCCTCACAGCCCTGCCACACCTCACAATCCAGCCATACCCAAACACGCCTCACAGCCCTGCCACACCGAACCACACCTCACAATCCAGCCACGCCCAAACACGCCTCACAACCCTGCCACACCTCACAATCCAGCCATACCCAAACACGCCTCACAGCCCTGCCACACCTCACAATCCAGCCATACCCAAACACACGTCACAGCCCTGCCACACCGAACCACACCTCACAATCCAGCCACACCCAAACACGCCTCACTACCCTGCCACACCTCACAATCCAGCCATACCCAAACACGCCTCACAGCCCTGCCACACCTCACAATCCAGCCATACCCAAACAAACCTCACAGCCCTGCCACACAGAACCACACCTCACAATCCAGCCACACCCAAACACTCCTCATAGCCCTGCCACACCTCACAATCCAGCCATACCCAAACACGCCTCACAACCCTGCCACACCTCACAATCCAGCCATACCCAAACACGCCTCACAGCCCTGCCACATCTCACAATCCAGCCACACCCAAACACGCCTCACAGCCCTGCCACACCTCACAATCCAGCCATACCCAAACACACCTCACAGCCCTGCCACACAGAACCACACCTCACAATCCAGCCACACCCAAACACTCCTCATAGCCCTGCCACACCTCACAATCCAGCCATACCCAAACACGCCTCACAACCCTGCCACACCTCACAATCCAGCCACACCCAAACACGCCTCACAACCCTGCCACACCTCACAATCCAGCCATACCCAAACACGCCTCACAGCCCTGCCACACCGAACCACACCTCACAATCCAGCCACACCCAAACACGCCTTACAACCCTGCCACACCTCACAATCCAGCCATACCCAAACACGCCTCACAGCCCTGCCACACCGAACCACACCTCACAATCCAGCCATACCCAAACACGCCTCACAGCCCTGCCACACCGAACCACACCTCACAATCCAGCCACACCCAAACACGGCTCACAACCCTGCCACACCTCACAATCCAGCCATACTCAAACACGCCTCACAGCCCTGCCACACCTCACAATCCAGCCATACCCAAACACACCTCACAGCCCTGCCACACAGAACCACACCTCACAATCCAGCCATACCCAAACACTCCTCATAGCCCTGCCACACCGAACCACACCTCACAATCCAGCCACACCCAAACACGCCTCACAACCCTGCCACACCTCACAATCCAGCCATACCCAAACACGCCTCACAGCCCTGCCACACCTCACAATCCAGCCATACCCAAACACTCCTCACAGCCCTGCCACACCGAACCACACCTCACAATCCAGCCACACCCAAACACGCCTCACAACCCTGCCACACCTCACAATCCAGCCACACCCAAACACGCCTCACAACCCTGCCACACCTCACAATCCAGCCATACCCAAACACGCCTCACAGCCCTGCCACACCTCACAATCCAGCCATACCCAAACACGCCTCACAGCCCTGCCACACCGAACCACACCTCACAATCCAGCCACACCCAAACACGCCTCACAGCCCTGCCACACCTCACAATCCAGCCATACCCAAACACGCCTCACAGCCCTGCCACACTTCACAATCCAGCCATACCCAAACACACCTCACAGCCCTGCCACACCTCACAATCCAGCCATACCCAAACACACCTCACAGCCCTGCCACACCGAACCACACCTCACAATCCAGCCACGCCCAAACACGCCTCACAACCCTGCCACACCTCACAATCCAGCCATACCCAAACACGCCTCACAGCCCTGCCACACCTCACAATCCAGCCATACCCAAACACACGTCACAGCCCTGCCACACCGAACCACACCTCACAATCCAGCCACACCCAAACACGCCTCACTACCCTGCCACACCTCACAATCCAGCCATACCCAAACACGCCTCACAGCCCTGCCACACCTCACAATCCAGCCATACCCAAACAAACCTCACAGCCCTGCCACACAGAACCACACCTCACAATCCAGCCACACCCAAACACTCCTCATAGCCCTGCCACACCTCACAATCCAGCCATACCCAAACACGCCTCACAACCCTGCCACACCTCACAATCCAGCCATACCCAAACACGCCTCACAGCCCTGCCACATCTCACAATCCAGCCACACCCAAACACGCCTCACAGCCCTGCCACACCTCACAATCCAGCCATACCCAAACACACCTCACAGTCCTGCCACACAGAACCACACCTCACAATCCAGCCACACCCAAACACTCCTCATAGCCCTGCCACACCTCACAATCCAGCCATACCCAAACACGCCTCACAACCCTGCCACACCTCACAATCCAGCCACACCCAAACACGCCTCACAGCCCTGCCACACCTCACAATCCAGCCACACCCAAACACTCCTCATAGCCCTGCCACACCGAACCACACCTCACAATCCAGCCACACCCAAACATGCCTCACAACCCTGCCACACCTCACAATCCAGTCATACCCAATCACAACTAGGGTTGCCAAGCCTCCCGGTTTGGCCGGGAGTCTGCCAGAATCGGGCTCGATCTCCCAGAGTCTACTGAAGCCAATCCAGGAGACTTTAGGCCACTAAAAATCTGGCGGTACAGCGAAGTGAAGGCAGGCTCCCTGCCTGCCCTGGCTCAGGCTCCCTGCCTGCCCTGGCTCCATGCTGCTCCCAGAAGTGGATGGCATGTCCGACAGCGGCTCCTAGGCTCAGGGGCGGCCAGGGGGCCTCTGCGCGCTGCTCCCGCCCCGAGCGCCGACTCCACAGCTCCCATTAGCTGGGAACCACGGTCAACGGGAGCTGCAGGGGTGGTGCCTGCAGGCAGGGGCAGCGCGCAGAGACCCCCTGGCCACCACTGAGCCTAGGGGCCACTGCTGGACATGCCACCACTTCCAGGAGCTGCCTGAGGTAAACACCACCTGGCCGGAGCTTTCACCCCAAACCCCCTCCCACACCCCAACCCCTGCCCCAGCCCGGAGCCCCCTCCTGCACCCAAACACCCTCCCAGAGCCCACACCCCCTTCTGCACCCCACCCCTCTGCCCCAGCCCTGAGCCCCCTCCCACACTCTAACCCCTTGCCCCAGCCCTGAGCCCCCCCCCCCCCCCAACTCCCTCCTGGAGCCCACCCGCACCTCCTCCTCCTTCCTCAGCTCTGAGCCCCCTCCGGCACCCAAACTCCCTCCCAGAGCCTGCACCCCGAATCCCCTCCCGTATCCCAACCCCCTGCCCCAGCCTGGTGCAAGTGAGTGAGGGTGGGGGAGAGCGAGCGATGGAGGAAAGAGGCCTGGAGTGAGTGGGGGGAGCGGCCTTGGAGAAGGGGCGGGGCGGGGGGAGGGCAAGGGTGTTTGGGTTTGTGCGACTAGATGGTTGCCAACTCTAATCACTACTCAAAACCCCACCGCACCTAAATGCTCCTCCCAATCTTGCTGCACACAACCGTGCCTCACCACCCTGCCCCACCCGAAAACACCTCACAAGTCTGCCTGCACCTCCCAATCACAACTCACAGTCCTGCCACACCCACACAGGACTCATGACCCAGCCACACCCAAACGGGCCCTGCAGCCCCACGACAGCCAAGCATGCTTCTCAACCCCTCCTGAACCCCGGCATGCCTCGAAGCCTGGTTTTTTTGCTGGGCTTTTTTTATTTCTCCTCCATTTTGTGAGTGATGCGTGCTCCTGAGAGTGAGGTGATCGTGCTGGCCGGCACGCACCAATGCCTTGCTCAGACCTAGGCCCTGCTGTCCAAGCTTCTAGCTGCTCTTTGCCAGAGCCTGGCACTGGCAGAATGTGCCCAAGGGTGGCCAAAGAGCAGGTCCACCACTTCCATGACGTGGCACATTGGCAGAACTTTTATCTTGCTCTTCAAAGGTGAAAGGTCAGCGCCCTGGCCTCCTCCGTGCTTTACTGCACTGAGTCAGGAATCAGGACATCCCGTTTTTCTACTGCATGTTTCTAAAATAAATACCAAGATTAGTTAGAGCCGCTCAGGATAATTCCTCTGCGTGGCCAAGCCAACTGCTTTAAAGCCAGAGGATTCAAAGTGTCTGTGCAGAAGCCCAGCTGAAGGGGGGGGGGGTCTCATGCCACGCAGTGAGGTCGTTAAAGAACCTGGCATACCCAGCACACTGGAGACCTTTGTTTGATAGGGTGATGATGGCAGTATGTCCCTTTGGGCATTTTCCTTGGCAATTTCTTTACATGGCAGATTACTCCATTGAGGAGACTCAAGCCTTACACTGACAGCATACACATTGCCACTTTCCCCCATTCTCGCTCCGTAATATTGACCCAGGCTGATCCCTTCAGGCCCGGAGCTGAAAGCCTGCCCTACTTTCCCTGTAAGCCAGCACACTGGCAGCTATGCCTCTTTGGCTTTTAGGCTTTTTGTAAATTTGACGTGGGTGCCTGTTCTGATTGTTGCTCAAGTTGGTTTAGAACGTAGTTAGGCTGGATTCTCCTGGCAATCAGGGCAAAGTGAAAGGGAGCTTGAAAGTTGTATTTCTGCAAGGGCAGGCCGCGCCACTGGCTGCTAGGAGAATCTGGAGTCAATTGGTTGTCATAGGAACAGTGGCTAAGTGAAGGAATGTTAGTCCTGCCTGCTCGGGAAAGTTGTTAGCGGTTAAAGATATTTTACTCATTTTGTTCATCCTCTTCTGAAAATTATAAACTGAAATCTGTTTCCTGAACAAACATTTTGTACTCTGTCACATACACGCGCGCGTGCACACACAAAGTCATGGTATAGGAAGAAAATTGCTACTTATTTGGCATCAGAGAGACTTGGTGGGACAACTCCTATGATTGCAGTACCAGCACTGAGGGATACTGCTTGTTCTGAAAGGACAGGTAGGGGGGAAAAGGAGAAGGTGTTGCGATATACATCAAGAATGTGTACAGTTGCTCCGAGGTCCAAGAGGAAGTGAGCGACAGACCTACTGGGAGTCTCTGGGTGAGGATAACAAGGGAAAAGAACAGCAGCGATGTTATGTTGGCAGTCTATTATAGACCACTAAATCAAGAAGAGGAAGTCATTCTCCAAGCATTTAGTCATTTTTAGTCATTCGACAAGCAGGTAACAAAATCAGCTAACACACATGAGCTAATATTAATGGAGGATTTTAACTTCCCTGATATCTGTTGGAAAACCATTGCAGGAAAACATAATATGTCCTGCAACTTCTTAGAGTGTGTAGGGGTGGAAACAAATTGGGAGTCATCCATTTTGGACCTGGTTTTGACCAACAGGGATTAATTAGTTTCAAACGTGAAGGTGGTCGGGAACTTGGGAGGAAGTGATTAAACTGTGAGTAATCTGAATTACTGTTAATTATTTACATGATGTAAGCAAGACACCAGAAGTAATTCCTAAGAACATAAGACCAGCCATACTGGGTCAGACCAAAGGTCCATCTAGCTCAGTATCCCGTCTTCCGACAGTGATCAGGCCAGGTGCTTCAGGGGGAATGAACAGACAGATAATCATCATGTCCTGTCACCCAATCCCAGCTTCTGGCAAACAGAGGCTAGGGACACCATCCCTGCCCATCCTGGCTAATAGCCACTGATGGACCTGTCCTCCAGAAACTTATCTGGTTCTTTTTTGAACCCTGTTATAGTCTTGGCCTTCACAACATCCTCTGGCAAATAGTTCCACAGGTTAACTGAGTGTTGTGTGAAGAAATACTTCCTTTAGTTTGTTTTAAGTCTGCTGCCTATTATTTTCATTTGATGACCCCTGGTTCTTGTGTTATGAGAAGGAGTAAACAACACTTCCTTATTTGCTTTCTTCACAACAGTCATGATTTTATAGACTTTTATCATATCCCCCCTTAGTCACCTCTTTTCCAAGCTGAAAAGTCTTGGTCTTATTAATCTCTCCTCATATGGAAGCTGTTCCATACCCCCCAATCATTTTTGTTGCCCTTTTCTGGACCTTTTCCAATTCCAATATATCTTTTTTGAGATGGGGTGACTACATCTGTACACAGTATTCAAGATGTGGGCGTACCATGGATTTATACAGAGGCAATATGATATTTTCTGTCGGCTTATCGATCCCTTTCTTAAGGATTCCTAACATTCTGTTCGCTTTTTTGACTGTCACTGCATATTGAGTGGGTGTTTTCAGAGAACTACTCACAGTGATTCCAAGATCTCTTTCTTGAGTCAGCTAATTTAGACCCCATCATTTTATATGTACAGTAGGGATTATGTTTTCCAATGTACATTACTTTTCATTTATCAACATTGAATTTCATCTGCCACTTTGTTGCCCAGTCACCCAGTTTTGTGAGATCTCTATGTAACTCTTTGCAGTCTGCTTTGGACTTAACTATCTTGAGTAGCTTTATATCATCTGCAAATTTTGCCACTTCACTGTTTACCCCTTTTTCCAGATCATTTATTAACATGTTGAACAGCACTGGTCCCAGTACAGATCCTGGGGGACACCACTATTCTGAAAACGGACTATTTATTCTTATGATTTGTTTCCTATATTTTAACCAGTTACTGATCCATGAGAGGACCTTCCCTCTTATCCCATGACTGCTTACTTTGCTTAAGAGCCTTTGGTGAGAGACCTTGTCAAAGACTTTCTGAAAATCTAAGTACACTATATATACTGGATCACTGTTCTCCACAGGTTTATTGACCCCTCAAAGAATTCTAGTAGATTGGTGAGGCATGATTTCCCCTTACAAAAACCATGTTGACTCTTCCCCCACAAATTGTATTCATCTGTGTGTCTGATAATTGTGGTCTTTACTATAGTTTTGACCAATTTGCAGGCTACTGAAGTCAGGCTTACCAGCCTGTAATTGCCGGGATCACCTCTGGAGCCTTTTAAAAAAAATGATGCCACATTAGCTATCTTCCAGTTATCTGGTACAGAGGCTGATTTAAGTGACAGGTTACATACCATTATTAGCAGTTCTGCAATTTCACATTTGAGTTCCTTCAGAACTCTTGGGTGAATCCCACCTGATCCTGGTGACTTATTACCGTTTAGTTTATCAATTTGTTCCAAAACCTCCTCTAATGGCACCTCAATCTGGCACAGTTCCTCAGATTTGTCACCTAAAAAGAATGGCTCAGGTTTGGGAATCTCCCTCACATCCTCAGCCGTGAAGCCCGGTGCAAAGAATTCATTTAATTTTTCCACAATGACCTTATCGTCCTCAAGTGCTCCTTTAGCATCTCGATCCTCTAATGGCCCCACTGGTTGTTTAGCAGGCTTCCTGCTTCTGATGTACTTTAAAAAGTTTTTGCTTTTGCTTTTTGAGTCTTTAGCTAGCTGTGCTTCAAATTCCTTTTTGGCCTTCCTAATTGTGTTTTTACACTTCACTTGCCAGAGTTTATGCTCCTTTCTATTTTCCTCAATGGGATTTAACTTCCACTTTTTAAAGGAAGGCTTTTTGCCTCTCACTGCTTCTTTTACTTTGTTGTTTAGCCACAGTGGAACATATTTGGTCCTCTTACTGTTTTATTTTTTAATTTGGGGTATACATTTAAATTGAGCCTCTATTATGGTGTCTTTAAAAAGTTTCCATGTGGCTTACAGGGATTAATTTTGGTGCTGTACTTTTTAATTTCTGTTTAACTTCCTCATTTTTGTGCAGGTGCCCTTTCTGAAATTAAATGCTACCATGGTGGCTGTACTCCGCGCTGATTAGGCCTCAGCTGGAGTATTGTGTCCAGTTCTGGGTGTCATATTTCACGAAAGATGTGGATAAATTGGAGAAGGTCCAGAGAAGGGCAACAAAAATGATAAAATGTCTAGAAACATGACCTCTGAGGGAATGTTGAAAAAACTGGGTTTGTTTAGTCTGGAGAAGAGACGACTGAGCGGGGACATGAGAACAGTTTTCAAGCACATAAAAGATTGTTACAAGGAGGAAGGAGAAAAATTGTTCTTCTTAACCTCTGAGGACAAGACAAAAATCAATGGGCCTAAATTGCAGCAAGGGCGGTTTAGGTTGGACATTAGGAAAAACTTCCTAACTGTCAGGGTGGTTAAGCACTGGAATAAATTGCCGAGGGAGGTTGTGGAATCTCCGCCATTGGGGATTTTTAAGAGCAGGCTGGAGAAACACCTGTCAGGGATGGTCTAGATAATACTTAGTCCTGCCAGGAGTGCAGGGGACTGGACTAGATGACCTCCTGAGGTCCCCTCCAGACGTATGAGTCTACGAGGCTATGATTCTATGATCTGATAGAATTTAAGATCCCACGGAAAGGAAGACATGAGAACAGCAAAATAAGGACTTCAGAAAGACAGATTTCAGCTGACTCAGAGAAATGGTAGGCCAGCTCCCGTGGAAAACCCAATTAGGAAGAAAAGGAGTCAAAGGGGGCTGGCAGCTCTTAAAAGATGCAATGCTAGAGGCTCACCATCAAGCTCTTCCAAAGCTTAGGAAAGATAAGAAGGAGGCCCATGTGGCTGCACAAGGAGCGTTTTAGCTATCGAAAACCCAAGAGGGACCCCTACAGGACATAGGCGCCGACTCTGTGGGTGATCCGGGGCTGGAGCCCTTTCTGAAATTAAATGCTCCTGGGGTGGCTGTACTCCGCGCTGATTAGGCCTCAACTGGTGAATGGTGTCCAGGGGCTGGAGCACCCACAGGGAAGAAGTGGTGGGTGCTGAGCACCCACTGGCGATCCCCCTATCAGCTCCCCTCTTCCCCCCAGCGCCTGCCGCCTGCCGGCATGCCCCGCCAATCAGTGCTTCCCCCTCTCTCCCTGCGCCTCCCACCCACCGCTGCTGGATCATATTAAAGAAGTTCTGTATTACAATCACAAATGAGTTTGATTCCCCATAGTTTAAATTCCAGGGTATTACTAATTAAGAGGTCTCTTGGTTTTTGGTACTGTTTCTCTCCCTCTATGTGTGAAACTTGCAAGCTGCTAATTGTGTTAGTACATTCTAAGACAGAGTCTGTTCTCAAAGCAATTCACAGAGAGAGACTCAAAGCAATACTCTAACAACAGAAACAGCACCCAGAGACTCCCCACCCTTTTGTTGTATTAACAATTGTGATTAAAATAGAGATAAAGGATGTATGTGGATGGATGCTTGGTGTGGATAATAACTGAATGATCAGGGAGGTGCCAGCCTAAGAATCCAGTGTCCATCGGCTGAAGAAGGCGTCAAGTGGAAATAACCAGAGGACCCCCGGAGGGCAGACTGGAATCCACCCAACAGCCTCAAGAATGGGAGAACCAAAGAACAAGATAACACCTTGGAGCCGTCAGGAATGTGCTATCTGCTGATTGATTCAGCAACAGCATGATGAAGCAATTCCCATAGACTGGCATAGGAAGAAATTCCTATAAAAATAGACTGTAAAAAGTGAGAACTTTGGGGTCTGATTCTGCAAACCAACTTCCAGGAGCATCAGATGAGCATCTGACAAGGCCCTGCTCCCTCCTCATGTCCAGGCCACCTGGCCAGTGGCTTGGCATGAGCAACTCTAAGGCTGGTAACTATGATAACAACCTTGCAGAACCTGTGTGTGTGTGTTTGTATGAATGAATGTGTGACTAAATATGAGATTGAATGGAATGTTATAACTATAACTAACTGCTTACTATGATTCTTTCTGTATTCACAATAAATGTGGCATTTTGCCTTTTTCCCTTTAATAAGATCCTGCTGGTTTTTATGTTATTGGTATAACACCGCGATCAGCTGTTTCGCAGTGTGCAGGAGTCTATGTTGGGGGGGGGGAGAAGGAGGAAGGAGCGAGGGTGCGGAGTGCTGGGGGAGGGGGCGGAAAGGAGTGTGAAGAGGCAGGGAGGGGGTGGCGCGGGGGCGGGAAGAGGCAGGATGCGGCAGGGACTTGGGGAAAGGGGTGGAGTGGGGATGGGGCTTGGGGCAGAGCCGGGGGTTCATCACCCCCCTAGCACATTGGAAAGCTGGTGCTTGTGATACAGGAAATGGAAAGAGGAGCATGTCTTCAAGGAATTATATAGCATGAGAGTGTAGGACAAAATCAGGCAAGCCAAGGCAAAGAATGAGTTACAGCTGGTAAGAAATGTTGGAGACAATACGAAGGGTTTCTTCAAATTTGTCAGACAAAAAAGAAAGATCAGGGATGGTGTGGGTCTGCTGCTCAATGGAGAAGGTGAGCTGGTAATGGAAGATGATAAGAAGGCAGAGCTGCTCAATGCCTACTTTGCTTCAGTTTTCTCACGATAACATGTGACTGAATGACTAGTGAAGTTACCATAGACAATAAAGGGAAACGGATGCAGGTTAGAATAAGTAAAGAACACGTCAGAGATCTTCCAACCAATTTAAATGAATTCAAGTGAGCGGGGCTGGATGCTATTCACCCCAGGGTACTGAAGAAATTAGCTGAAGAAATCTCGGAGTCACTTGCAATAATATTTAGAAACTCCTGGATGCCAGGAGAGGTCCCAGAAGACTGGAGAAGGGCTAACGTGGAGCTCATCTTTGAAAAGGGGGACAAGGAAGAGCCAGGGAACTATAGACCAGTCAGCCTAACCTTGATACCTAGGAAGCTACTTGAGCAATATATAAAACATTCAGTTTGCAAATACCTGGAGGATGAAGGGTGATCACTAGCAGCCAGCATGGATTTATCAAGAACAAATCATGTCAACCCAGCTTGCTTTCCTTCTTTGGCAGGGTAACTGGTTTGGTGGATAGGGGAATGCAGTGGACATAATATACCTGGACTTCACCAAGGCTTTTGACACAGTCCCACATGGCATTCTGATAAGTAATCTGGAGAAATGCAGGGTCATTACTTGAGCCTAGATGCGCAATGGCCGTATTTTTGTCACCATCTCCGATAAGATCTAGTTTAAAGCTTTCCTTATCAGGTTAGTCAGATGATGGCCAAAGATGCTCTTCCCAGTACTCCTCTTTCCTGGAACATCCCAGCACTCCTCTTTCCTGGAACATCAACTCATTGTCGAAGTAACCAATGCCCTCTTGCCTGCACCACCTACATAGCCATGCATTTACTTTCAGGATTCGACAGTAGTTGCTCAGGCCTTTTCCTTCAACAGGGAGGATGGATGAGAACACCACTTGCACCCCAAACTCTTTTATCCTTTTTCCCAGATCCACATAGTCTGCAGTGATCTGCACAATGTTGCTACACACATTTTACCAAGACAATAATGTTCAGTAGATTATAAGTTTTCAAATGTTACCTCACAAGGCACACTTTGTACAAAATTTATCGTAGTCTTGTAAAAGTAGTGAACATAAGCGTACACTCTGTCACACCTGTGAACATAAAGGTACAGTCTCTCACAGCAACTATTAAAGCTTATCTCATATTGATCTTCATAATCATTGCAAGATGTCTGGATGGATGAGATGTAGGAAGTTGTTTATATAGATTAAATGTATGTGTCAGAACATGTTGCAGGCAGAGCTGATAAACAGGTTTCTTCATGACAGGAGCTAAAAAGTTTGTCTCTCTGTCACATGTAAGTTAAGCATTCTAAGCCAACACAATGGAAGTCCATTTGCATACAGAACAAACAGGAGTATAGGAAGAGACCTTAGGGGAAGCACCCCAGGAGGAGAAGCCAGGGGTCATTCTGTCTTTGAGGGACAAAACAATGAGGTTGGGGAAATATAAGAAGAAGCAAAAAGACATTTTGTCATCCATTCACAGAGGAAACCACTCCCCGCTCACCTGCCCAGAGGCTGCTCCCCCGCAACCTCCCCCGCAGGGTCTGGCAGTACGGGTAGAAAACGCAGGGATGTAACGGGGCTCCTCAGCGGCTGCTGGCTACCCGCTGGCACTCCTGTTGGAGGGACATGCCCACACTGCTGGGGCGTGAGTTACTGCCCACAGCGAGGGGTGCAGAATGCAACGCCTGCTCTCATGTACCAACAATGCAGATACAGGTGTGTGCTCCCCCTCGGGCCCCCCAAGGGAAGTTCTTGGAACAGTTGCAAGGACTCATGGGACCCTTTTCCATGTGTTTCGATAGGGCCCTTACAAATTCCTACTTCCAGAACCGTCTCCCTGTCCCACCCATAGTGCCGCACCCAGCTCAGCTCTCCCAGGACCCGTCTCCAAAGCAGAACGGGTGGTGCCCGGTGACATGTGGCCGCTGAGAGCACTGGCTGCTGGAAACCCTCTCTGGGCAGCAACCACAACAGCAGGGCTCTGAGGCTGAGGGTCAGCCCCCTAATCTCAGGCCCGTCACCTCATGCAAATGGGCTTCAACCAGGGCCTCCGGGAGGGCATCAGGACTAGCTTGGTGCACCTCCGCTGTGCTGCGGGTGGTGTGTGTCTCATCACACAACCCTCACGCAGCCCAGCTCCCTCCTCGTGACCGGAGAGGCCCAGCTGTGGCAGGGAACTGCTCCGAGGGCTAGGGTCGAAGTGCGTTGGCAGAGCTGGGCATACGATGCCGGCCCAGCACCGTCCCTCACTAGCTGTCTTGAACCAGCTGTACCTCACCGCAGGAGCCAAGGGGAGCTGCAGTGGAAAATATGTGTTCAGGGTTTTCTGTGTGTTCCCTCCAGCTGCCTGCTGGGGCGTTTGAAGGGACGGGGGATCAGGTCCCCGTAGGCCATAGGCCTTGCTCTTTGCTCTGATTGGAGCCTGTTTGCAGAAAGGAAAGGCCCTGGGGGGTAATTCCAAGGCCTGCCTGTCCTGCAGGTATCTCCTGAAGAAATGTGGACAGACTGAGCGCCGAGCCCGCTGCACCCCTCGAGGGTCAGGGGCTGCCGTGTCTAGGGTGAAGCTGCTGTGAAAGGCTCAGTGACAGCAGCCCACGAGATCCCCTGAGGCAGATGCTGTCGGGCAGGGCAGCGCACCTGCCCTTCAGAGCTGCTCAGCCTTGGATTAGAAAGCAGAGGACAGAGCCATGAGAAATCTGGGTCTCTTCATTCATGCTGACAGGAGTGGGGAAGAGGCCTGTGTTTGACAGCAGTTGCCTGCATAACTGGCTGGGGAATGGCTGGACTCCATGTAAACAGGGCAGGAGCTGCCATTCTAGGCTGCCCTGCCTGGGACTGTGCCCGGGATGTGTTCCCCACTTATCTAGGGGGTGGGCGGACGGAAGGAAGGCGAGATCTCCCTGTCTGATATGCTGCTGCCTTTCTCCCACACACCTGGTCCAGGGGAATCTCATCCATCCATGGCCATTTCCTCGCTGCTTTCCTCCCCCGCAGACAGTGCCGCTCCCTTTACCGGGGGCACGATGAAGCCCAAATCACACAGCCTGATTATTTGGCTGCTCCCCAGGCAGGTTGGTCGGGAGCCAGAACAGTTCCTGGGGGTGTGTGAATGGGCCTGACTCAGCTCAAGTGTCGGGACCAACAGGGCAAAACCACGTGAAAAGAAGCAGCAAGGCACTTGTGTCCGCTGGGACTGACTGTGAGATGGCAACGCCCCGGTGCGCTCACTCGCTGATTTGTAACCGCATGGCATCACAGGCCTCTTCTTCAGCTACACGCATGGCTCTAGCTACAAACAGGCTGCACCCCCAAAGGAGCCTGCCTCGGCCCTCTGCCCCTCCCACCAGCCGCAGCCCCAAGGCTGCTCCACACGGCTCCCCTGGGCACCTGGGTCGGGCTGGATAGCGAGCTCTTCCCGGGTGTGACTCTTAAGCAGCTCACCCTCACCACCAGCAGGGCACAGAGTGCCTTAAATGACCCACTCCCAAGCGCTGGAGGAGCAGAGGTCCGAGCAGAGGGAGGGCAGATCAGGCTGCCTGTGCGCCTTCTGCTGGATTATTTCCCTTACAGCAGCACCCGGGGCCCCAGTCAGGGATCGGGGGCCCCCTGTGCTAAGTGCTGCCGAAATAAAAACTGGGAATTTCTTCCCAAGCTGCACCCTGGCCTGCGGCAGGCAGTGTGGTGTATAGCCCAGGACGGGCCCCCCCTGTTGCAAGGGGATTAGCCCTATTAACACAGCCTTCCTTGAGGGGGACTGGGCTGGTGAGTAGCTGAGTGTCTGTTGTGGGGACAGTCTGTTTGACCCTGTGCTTGATAGTTTGAAAAGTGTGGATTGGGAGTGTTTTGTTCCGGGTGGGCCTTGAGTGGGCCTGATCATTACAAAAAGGCAGCCAGTTGCGAACCAGCTAAGCGGCGAACAGCAGAGCGGCTAACAGACGGAGTTCGCCTGGGGAGAGCCCACTGAGGTATTCCTCATGCAGACTTCTCTGAGTACTTCCTGCAACAGCTGAGGAAGCTCGGAGAAGGAAGGTAATATGGATGGTGAACAATCAGCTGTTGTGACCTGCACTGGATGCGCCATGTTTGTCTTTCTTCCACAGGACAGAAGCGACTTTGTCTGTATCAAGTGCAAGCTGGTCTCCATATTGGAAGAGAAGGTTCAAGGTCTGGAGCAACAGGTATCGACCCTGCGTTGCATAAGAGAAAATGAAGATTTCCTGGACAGACGTCAGGATAGGCTTCTACGCGCACAACGTTCTGAAGATTCAGAGCAGGCTGCGCAGCAGGGACAGGAGGACGGTGAAGAAATTTGGCAGCATGTGACCTCCAGAAGAAGAAAGGGGAGCGTCCATGTACCAGCAACACAGATACAGGTAAGTTACCGTTTTTATGTTCTCTCCAGAGGTACTAATGTGGAGAGTGGACTAGATGATACGTCTGAGGGAAGGCAACAGAAGGAGACTCCGCCGATTGGAAGGCATGAGATGCACTGTCCTAGGGTTGGGGGTTCCAAGACCACCACTCCCAAGAGGAGGAGGTGGGTGGTGGTGGTCGGGGACTCTCTCCTCATGGGGACTGAGTCATCTATCTGCCGCCCCGACCAGGAAAACCGAGAAGTCTGCTGTTTGCCAGGAGCTAGGATTCACGATGTGACGGAGAGACTGCCGAGACTCATCAAGCCCTCAGATCGCTGCCCCTTCCTGCTTCTCCACGTGGGCACCAATGATACTGCCAAGAATGACCTTGAGCAGATCACTGCGGACTACGTGGCTCTGGGAAGAAGGATAAAGGAGTTTGAGGTGCAAGTGGTGTTCTCATCCATCCTCCCCGTGGAAGGAAAAGGCCTGGGTAGAGACCGTCAAATTGTGGAAGGCTACGCAGGTGGTGTCAGAGAGAAGGTTTTGGATTCTTTGACCATGGGATGGTGTTCCAAGAAGAAGGATTGCTAGGCAGAGACGGGCTCCACCTAATGAAGAGCGGGAAGAGCATCTTTGCAAGCAGGCTGGCTAACCTAGTGAGGAGGGCTTTAAACTAGATTCACCGGGGGAAGGAGACCAAAGCCCTGAGGTAAGTGGGGATGTGGGATACTGGGAGGAAGCATGAGCAGGAAAGCACAAGAGGGGAGGGCTCCTGCCTCATACTAAGAAAGCGGGATGATCAGTGAGATATCTTAAGTGCCTATACACAAATGCAAGAAACCTGGGAAACAAGCAGGGAGAACTGGAGGTCCTGGCACAGTCAAGGAATTATGATATGATTGGAATAACAGAGACTTGGTGGGATAACTCACATGACTAGAGCACTGTCATGGATGGATATAAACTGTTCAGGAAGGACAGGCAGGGCAGAAAAGGTGGGGGAGTTGCACTGTATGTAAGGGAGCAGTATGACTGCTCAGAGCTCAAGTATGAAACTGCAGAAAAACCTGAGAGTCTCTGGATAATGTTTAGAAGTGTGAGCAACAAGGGTGATGTCGTGGTGGGAGTCTGCTATAGACCACCAGACCAGGGGGATGAGGTGGACAAGGCTTTCTTCTGGCAACTCTCAGAAATTACTAGATCGCAGGACCTGGTTCTCATGGGAGACTTCAATCACCCTGATATCTGCTGGGAGAGCAATACAGCGGTGCACAGACAATCCAGGAAGTTTTTGAAAAGTGTAGGGGACAATTTCCTGGTGCAAGTGCTGGAGGAACCAACTAGGGGCCGAGCTCTTCTTGATCTGCTGCCCACAAACCAGGAAGAATTAGTAGGGGAAGCAAAAGTGGATGGGAACCTGGGAGGCAGTGACCATGAGATGGTCGCGTTCAGGATCCTGACACAGGGAAGAAAGGAGAACAGCAGAATACGGACCCTGGACTTCAGAAAAGCAGACTTTGACTCCTGCAGGGAACTGATGGGCAGGATCCCCTGGGAGAATAACATGAAGGGGAAAGGAGTGCAGGAGAGCTGGCTGTATTTTAAAGAATCCTTATTGAGGGTGCAGGAACAAATCATCCCAATGTGTAGAAAGAATAGTAAATATGGCAGGTGACCAGCTTGGCTTAACAGTGAAATCCTTGCTGATCTTAAACACAAAAAAGAGGGTTACAAGAAGTGGGAGGTTGGACAAATGACCAGGGAGGAGTATAAAAATATTGCTCAGACATGCAGCAGTGAAATCAGGAAGGCCAAATCACACCTGGAGGTGCAGCTAGCAAGAGATGTTAAGAGTAACGAGAAGGGTTTCTGCAGGTATGTTAGCAACAAGAAGAAGGTCAAGGAAAGCATGGGCCCCTTACTGAATGAGGGAGGCAACCTAGTGACAGAGGATGTGGAAAAAGCTAATGTACTCAATGCTGTTTTTGCCTCTGTCTTCACGAAGAAGGTCAGCTCCCAGACTGCTATACTGGGCAGCACAGCATGGGGAGGAGGTGACCAGCCCACTGTGGAAGAAGAAGTGGTTCAGGACTATTTAGAAAAGCTGGATGAGCACAGGTCCTTGGGGCCAGATGCGCTGCATCCGAGAGTGCTAAAGGAGTTGGCAGATGTGATTGCAGAGCCATTGGCCATTATCTTTGAAAACTCATGGCAATTGGGGGAAGTCCCAGACGACTGGAAAAAGGCTAATGTAGTGCCCGTCTTTTAAAAAGGGAAGAAGGAGGATCCAGGGAACTACAGGCCAGTCAGCCTCACCTCAATCCCTGGAAAAATCATGGAGCAGGTCCTCAAGTAACCAATTCTGAAGCACTTAGAGGAGAGGAAAGTGATCAGGAACAGTCAGCATGGATTCACCAAGGGTAAGTCATGCCTGACTAATCTAATTGCCTTCTATGACGAGATAACTGGCTCTGTGGATGAGGGGAAAGTAGTGGACATGTTATTCCTTGACTTTAGCAAAGCTTTTGATATGGTCTCCCACAGTATTCTTGCCAGCAAGTTAAAGAAGTATGGGCTGGATGAATGGACTATAAGGTGGATAGAAAGCTGGCTAGATCATCAGGCTCAGTGGGTAGTGATCAATGGCTCGATGTCTAGTTGGCAGCCGGTATCAAGTGGAGTGCCCCAAGGGTCAGTCCTGGGGCCGGTTTTGTTCAATATCTTCATTAATGATCTGGAGGATGGTGTGGATTGCACACTCGGCAAGTTTTCAGATGACACTAAACTGGGAGGAGTGGTAGATACGCTGGAGGGTAGGGATAGGATACAGAGGGACCTAGACAAATTAGAGGATTGGGCCAAAAGAAATCTGATGAGGTTCAACAAGGACAAGTGCAGAGTCCTGCACTTAGGACGGAAGAATGCCATGCACCACTACAGACTAGGAACCGAGTGGCTTGGCAGCAGTTCTGCAGAAAAGGACCTAGGGGGTTACAGCGGACGAGAAGCTGGATATAAGTCAACAAGAAGGATGTGGAAAAATTGGAAAGAGTCCAGCAGACGGCAACAAAAATTATTAGGGGGTTGGAGCACATGATTTACGAGGAGAGGCTGAGGGAACTGGGATTATTTCGCCTGCGGAAGAGAAGAATGAGGGGGGGATTTGATAGCTGCTTTCAGCTACCTGAGAGGTAGTTCCAGAGAGGATGGTTCTAGACTATTCCCAGTGGTAGAAGAGGACAGGACAAGGAGTAATGGTCTCAAGTTGCAGTGGGGGAGGTCTAGGTTGGATATTAGGAAAAGCTTTTTCACTCGGAGGGTGGTGAAACACTGGAATGCGTTACCTAGGGAGGTGGTGGAATCTCCTTCCTTAGAAGTTTTTAAGGTCAGGCTTGACAAAGCCCTGGCTGGGATGATTTAGTTGGGGATTGGTCCTGCTTTGAGCAGGGGGTTGGACTAGAACCTCTTGAGGTCCCTTCTGACCCTGATATTCTGTGATTCTATACCTAAGCAAACTGCTCTGAGAGTGGGAAAGCACAGGCCGCGAGAGCAGGAAGGAGAGTGGCGAATGAACAGGAAAAGGAGTCCCTAGCCTTGCAGCCCTCCTTGGCGTTTATTGGTGGGGCCCTAAAATTGTTGGAGAGGCTGGGGCCGCTCTGAAGCTGCGCGGGGGGGGGTGCCCTGAGGCAGGGGCCGGTGGCTGGGGTGGGGAGGGGCTCGGGGCTCCAGCAGAGGGGCGGTGCATGGAAGGGGTGGGGCTGGGGGCTTTGCTCACAGGCTAGCCGGGTACAGTTAAAGAAAAGGGACATAGTGACTCGTGATCCATCTGCAGGGTGGAGCTCAGTGTGTGCAAGGCATTGGCAGGGGCCGCCCCCCCAGAGCTCTACCTCTCATGGAGGCCTGCGGCCAGAGCACCTTTACCGAGCCACTCCAGCTGGGAAGACCAGCGTGGGACAGCATTTTCCGGGGCAAGTATCCAGCTCGGCCATGAGGGGGGAAGGTGCCTGGATGGTCTCCGCACAATGCATGGGCCAGCGTCAGTCAGGATTGGCCTGGCACGGGGCCCGACTGGGGAGAAGGCCACGGTGCAGAAAGCAGCGGCTGGCACTGCACGAGGGGTAGCCAAGGCACCTGAGCCGACTCCCTGCAGCACCTCAGCACCCCCTGCTGGAGGGCACCCGACCACACTGTGACTCAGACCTGCCCACCCCCCTGGCAAACACTGAGGCAGGCGGTGGGGCAGTAGGGTTGCCAGATGTCCAGTTTTGGACCAGAACACCCGGTTGAAAAGGGAACCTGGCAGCTCCGGTCAGCACTGCTGACCGGGCCATTAAAAGTCTGGTGGGGCGCAGCGGAGCTAAGGCAGGATCCCTGCCTGCCCTGGGTCCGCGCGGCTCCCCGGGAGCAGCCAGCATGTCCCTGTGGCCCTTAGGCACAGGGGTGATCAGGGAAGCTTGGTGCACTGCCCCCACCCCCAACACTGGCTCCACCGTTCCCATTGGCCGGGAACTGCGGCCAATGGGAGTTCTGGGGGCGGACCTACTTGCCTCTGCCTAGGGCCTGGACTTCTGGGAGCAGCCCGGGGCCAGGGCAGGCAGGGAGCCTGCCTTAGCCCCTCTGCACCGCAGACCGGGAGCTGCCTGAGGTAAGTGCCGTCCAGCCAGAGGCTGCACTGCACTGCAACCCCCTTTCCCCAAGGTCGGAACCCCCTCCCAGACCCACTGCGGGAGGGTGCGTGGGCTCTGGCTGAGGGTGTGGGCTCTCGGGTGGGGCCTGGGATGAGGGAGGGGGCTTAGGGCTGGGGCAGGCCATTGGGGTGTTGGGGGGGGGGCATGGGGTGCGGGCTCTAGGAGGGATTTTGGGTGTGGGAGGGGACTCTGGGCTGGGGCAGGGGGTTGGGGTGTGGAAGAGGGATCGAGATGCAGGGTTTGGGCAGCGCTTATCGTGGCTCCCAGGAAGTGGCCGCCAGGTCCCCACAGTGCAGCCCCTAGGCGCATGGGCAGCCAGGGAGGCTTGTGTGCTGCCCTCATGCCCACAGGAACCGCTCCCGGAGCTCCCGTCAGTCACAGTTTCAGGCCATTGGTCATGGGCCATTGGTCACGGTTCTGGGCCAATGGGAGCTGCAGAGCCGGCATTAGGGGCAGTGCGCGGAGCCTCCCTGGGTGCCCATATGCCTAGGGGCCGCAAGGACCTGGCAGCCGCTTCCAGGATCCATGCGGAGCTAGGGCAGGCAGGGAGCCTGCCTTAGACCCGGGCCCCCGCTGTGCCGCTGACCTGCCTTTTAATGGCTTGGTTGGTGGTGCTGACCGGAGCCACCAGGGTCCCTTTTCGACCAGGCTTTCCAGTAGAAAACTGGACACCTGGCAACCCTACCCAGAGCCCGCACCCCCAGCCAGAGCCTGCATCCCCTCCCACACCTCAACCCCCTGCCCCAGTCCACACCCTTCTCCCACACCCTGAACCCCTCATTTCTGGACCTACCCCAGAGCCCACAGCCCCAGCTGGACCCCCTTCCGCACCCCAAACCCCTGCCCAGCCCAGTGAACGTGAGCAAGCGTGGGGGAGAGCGAGCAATGGAGGGAGGGGGGATGGAGTGAGTGGGGTTGGGGCCTCAGAGAAGGGGTGGAGCATCGGGGGAAGGGGCGGAGCAAGGGTATTCAGTTTTGGGCAGTTAATAAGTTGGCAACCCTAGGGGACAGGCTGGGGAGTGGAGGGGTCAGTTCCCGCAGCGTTGCTGAGTCCTGCCCCCAGTGCACGTACCTGTGCTGTCTGCGTGTATCCATGCCCCTCCTGTGACAGCCATGCAGGAGGAGCAGCCTGTCCCTAACGAGCTCATCAGCACCATCCATGGCTTTGTCGCCTACCCCAGAGTCACCCGTACTTGCCCTGCTGGTCCCGCCCAGGGGCCTGAGGGTTTCCTAATGTACCCACCATTTAACACCAGCCCCCACCCTTCAGCGCTCATCCAGGTGGGCCATTTCCAGCACTTTACAAGAACAGTAGGAGGGGAAATAAACATGGGGAAATCGTTTTACTTTGTGTAATGACCCATCCACTCCCAGTCTTTATTCAAGCCTAAGTTAATTGTATCCAGTTTGCAAATTAATTCCAATTCAGCAGTTTCTCGTTGGAGTCTGTTTTTGAAGTTTTTTTTTTTGAAGAATAGCCACTTTGAGGTCAGTAATCAAGTGACCAGAGAGATTGAAGTGTTCTCTGACTGGTTTTTGAATGTTATAATTCTTGACGTCTGATTTGTGTCCATTTATTCTTTTACGTCGAGACTGTGCAGTTGTGGCTTTGGCGTTTCACTGGCACCTCATCAGGGGTGCCAAAAGAGGGGGGGCAAGAGGGGCATACCCCCCTTTTACTCGCTGAAAGGGTGAGTGACGGGGGAGGGCTGGGGTCTTGGGCAGAAGGGGTGGCGTGGGAGTGGGACCTCAAGGGAAAGGTACAGCACGGGGGGTGGGGCCACGATTCGGGCACCGGTGAGCCCCCCCTCACTTTGCGGGACCTTCCGCTGCTCCTGCACCTTGTCACTCACTCTCCCAAAGCGCAGTACGGGAAAGCAGCGGCGAACGCACTCCCAGCTCATGCAGTCTGCTGCCAGTCGCCAGCTGCAGCCGGGGATGCACAGCTGATCGGAGAGCAAAGGGGCTGGCCTGCAGGTCTGGAGAGGAAAATGGAGCAGCCAAGGCCACAGCCCGGATCCCAGAGGGGATTCACCCCCAGCCCAGCCTGTGGCAGGGCGAGGCACATTGCAAGCTGCTTTCCAAAGAAGTCAGCGCTTCATATGGCTGGCGTAAACTCCTCGGCAGTGGGGACTGAGAACTCAGTGTGCTGAGTCGAGCAAAGGAGTCATTGCAAGACCCACTCTGTCACGTTGCCAGTTGGTAGCTCTTGTTCATATGCTGGCAATGCCCAGGGGCCACAGGCAGGGCGCCTGACTGCATTGTGCAGGGCACTGTACAAACCTGTCGCCCGGCACCAGTCAGCCCAGCCTAGGGTGAGATCATCACCTCTGCTCCGATCGCTGTCCCAGGTGAGGGGGCGAGAGTGACAGACGGGGGCCCTGCAAGCCCTCATCCAGCCAGGGGAGGATTCCCTGAGTGTCGGCACTGCAGAGACAGCCGTAAGCCTGCCCTCCAAGGACCCCCTGCAAGTTGCAGCCTCAGGGACATGCTGGGGCAGGGCTGCAGAGATTCCAGGGGGCAGCCAGGAGAGGCTGCTCAAAGACACCCCTGGGGGCCAGCCTAAGTTACACTGGGGGCCCATCCACCCCCCGGAGCTTCCCAGGACTGGGAGCATGGAACTGTGGCTTAAAGTCACCATAGCTCCCTGCCCCTGGCCTGCGGCACCTCCTCCAGGCGCTGCATGGGATCTCAGCCCAGGCCTAGAAGGTACAACAGGGTGTGAAGCAGACCAAGGAGGTACCTGGAGGAAAAGGTAAAAGAAACACAAGCCTGTTTTGCATACTGGGCTGGGAGATAAGACAAGGTGGCCTCTTCCTGGATCTCGGTGGCAGGTTGCCCTGGCACAGGGGAATGCCCATGACATTTCTTGGAAAGGCCCAGGATACAAATACCTTTGCTGTCATTGACAGGACAACAGACATTGTCCTCACAGTCTGTCTGCGTCTCCTGTTGCTCCCCTCTTTTTCATTCTTTGTTCCGGACTGTGATGACGGCAAGGACCCCATGCTTCTGGGATGGGACCCCATATATGTCCTATAAGGAGAGATCATAGCACTGTGGGGGGTCATCCAGGACAGAGAGCAGATCTGTGCCAGCATCTATGATTGTGTGGGGGAGAAATGCACCATGCCAGAAGGAGGAGGAAGCCATGCTCACTGCAGTACCCAGCTGGGAAAGCTGCTTAGTGGCTTAGTACCACACTGGCCACCAAGGGACAGGCATTTGGTGTCACCATATTGTGCTCCAGGAACTCTTTGCGGCAGTAAAAGGCTGTTATGAAATATATCCCAAGACTTCTTAGGGGTCCTGGAGCTACCCTGGTGTGCGGGGCTGCTTATCTGCCATCACTTCTTACGCAGCTGGGCTCTGACACACAAGCAGCTGCTGCCATGCCACCCCTGTTCCCTGGAACGCCGGTCGAAGAAACATTATAGAACGGCAGTAAGTTCCGAGGGGAGCGGGAGACGGGGCCTCATGTGCAAGGAGAAGCAGGAATATATTCTCCAGTGCTTTCCCCAGCCGCATTGAGCGAGACTGGCCCGTGGCCAACGTAGGCAGAGAGGGGTTTATGGGAAGGCTTGGCTCCTACATGGGGATTTGCAGCTCTTCTGCTGCGCCACCCTGGTTGGTCTGTCTAAATACTGCATTGCAGCAGGATCTGACTGCCTCCCAACTGTGTAATAATAACAGCTAGTCCCTCTCCTCCTTCCCAGTCATAGGAGCACGGTCACAGCCTCCCAGGGCGTTTGCTGTTGGGCACCTGTGGGAAAACTAAGCCCCAGCGCCAAGAGGTGTTTTCACATGTCCAGAGCGGGCCGAGGTTAATGCCCTGGGTGGGTGCTTGGGCTCTGGAGATGCAGAGATTTTCCCACGAGTTGCTCTGAGGTTAGCTCAGATATGTCCGGCACACCCACGCTAGTGCAGACAAGTCCTCTGGTAGTTTAGAGCTGGCACAACCCTGCACAGCGCTGCCCTGGCAGCTCTGTATCTATCCCCCGTGAGCATCCTGGCAACAAAGAGGCCCCTCCAGGAGGTCACAGCATCACCTCACAGCAGCATGGGCCACCCTGAGGAAGGATTTCTGGCAAGTGCACCAGTAAACCACTTATATATCTGAGATACATCAACGATATTTTCGTCCTCAGGACAGGCGGCTTAAATCCCCTCAGATTTCCACCACCACCCATCCATCAAACTCTCTGGAACACTCCCAGACTAGCATCAGCTTCCTGGACACCACACTCAGCTTCAACAAGGGAACCCTACAAACCACCGTACACAAGAAACCCCCAGTATTCAGGGCCAGTGCCCTACACGTAATGGTTTCATGCAACCGATCGATTCCCTCCTCGTTTCCCTCACCCCTGGCATGCAAGACTCACCACAGCTGGCACTCCAGAGCAGACGTGGCAATCAGCCGGTCTTGTTTAACACTCTGGGGGAGCAAGGGAAGGGGGGAGTTTTGAATCTTAACTTTCACTCTCTGCTGTGACTAGGCTGCCTGTGGTACCTCCGTGGATTTCATCAGTCGTTGTTGCCTTTGCAGCCTTGAGGGGTTCCCCCTCCCCACCCGCGGAACACCTGAGCCAGGTAAGGAAGAGGAAGAAGAGGACTTGGGATGACATGGGCAGCGAGATCCTACAAGCCAGCGCTGCGTCAGACCATGAACAGAAGGCCTGGAGGGTGAATAGTTCAGACTGTAGGGAGAAGGAAAGAGCGGACAGGAGAAGGGTGCAGGAAAAGGAGACGGAGATCATAGAATCATAGAATCATAGAATATAAGGGTTGGAAGGGACCTCAGGAGGTCATCTAGTCCTACCCCCTGCTCAAAGCAGGACCGATCCCCAGTTAAATCATCCCAGCCAGGGCTTTGTCAAGCCTGACCTTAAAAACTTCTAAGGAAGGAGATTCCAACACCTCCCTAGGTAACGCATTCCAGTGTTTCACCACCCTCCTAGTGAAAAAGTTTTTCCTAATATCCAACCTAAACCTCCTCCACTGCAACTTGAGACCATTACTCCTTGTCCTGTCCTCTTCTACCACTGAGAATAGTCTAGAACCATCCTCTCTGGAACCACCTCTCAGGTAGTTGAAAGCAGCTATCAAATCCCACCTCATTCTTCTCTTCTGCAGACTAAACAATCCCAGCTCCCTCAGCCTCTCCTCATAAGTCATGTGTTCCAGACCCCTAATCATTTTTGTTGCCCTTCACTGGACTCTCTCCAATTTATCCACATCCTTCTTGTAGTGTGGGGCCCAAAACTGGACACACTACTCCAGATGAGGCCTCACCAATGTCGAATAGAGAGGAATGATCACGTCCCTCGATCTGCTCACTATGCCCCTACTTATACATCCCAAAATGCCATTGGCCTTCTTGGCAACAAGGGCACACTGCTGACTCATATCCAGCTTCTCGTCCACTGTCACCCCTAGGTCCTTTTCCGCAGAACTGCTGCCTAGCCATTCGGTCCCTAGTCTGTAGCTGTGCATTGGGTTCTTCCATCCTAAGTGCAAGACCCTGCACTTATCCTTATTGAACCTCATCAGATTTCTTTTGGCCCAATCCTCCAATTTGTCTAGGTCCCTCTGTATCCTATCCCTGCCCTCCAGCGTATCTACCATTCCTCCCAGTTTAGTATCATCCGCAAATTTGCTGAGAGTGCAATCCACACCATCCTCCAGATCATTTATGAAGATATTGAACAAAACCGGCCCCAGGACTGACCCTTGGGGCACTCCACTTGATACCGGCTGCCAACTAGACATGGAGCCATTGATCACTACCCGTTGAGCCCGACAATCTAGCCAACTTTCTACCCACCTTATAGTGCATTCATCCAGCCCATACTTCTTTAACTTGCTGACAAGAATACTGTGGGAGACCATGTCAAAAGCTTTGCTAAAGTCAAGATACAATACATCCACTGCTTTCCCCTCATCCACAGAACCAGTAATCTCGTCATAGAAGGCGATTAGATTAGTCAGGCATGACCTTCCCTCGGTGAATCCATGCTGACTGTTCCTGATCACTTTCCTCTCATGTAAGTGCTTCAGGATTGATTCCTTGGGGACCTGCTCCATGATTTTTCCGGGGACTGAGGTGAGGCTGACTGGCCTGTAGTTCCCAGGATCCTCCTTCTTCCCTTTTTTAAAGATTGGCACTACATTAGCCTTTTTCCAGTCATCCGGGACTTCCCCCGTTCGCCACGAGTTTTCAAAGATAATGGCCAATGGCTCTGCAATCACAGCCGCCTCCAGTGTAGCACCTCCCTACATGCCCCCTTGACATTCCAGACCACATCCCTACCCCTCTGACTCCACCCTGGGGATGTCATGGACGACCACAGCTTCATATACCCTGTGAGAGCCACGGTCGATGCATGTGTAGCTAAAATGGACATGACTATTCCATCCCCTTCATTAAGATCTAGCCCAGTAATTTATTAAGGTTTTAATATATTTGCTTTTAATTTGCAGAGTATTTATTGTAAGTGTTTTTGTTACTCAATAAAACTCTATTGTTTGGATAATAATTCCACTTTATTACTTCCCAGCCTATGCTGCAGACTGGCTGGTGGTACGGAAAGCGCCCACTTCCTGTTGTTGTGCCCTGTGACACAACTCGCAGGGTCAGTGACAAACAGTGGAACAACCCCAAAGGTACTACAAGCAGCATAAAAGCCATGGGTGTGTTGTCAGTGTTGTAGTCAGACACGTGCAGCCAGCCCCCCACCGTTCCTGACCGGCCCCCAAGCAGCAGTGCCGGCTTGAGCGCCGGGCACCTCAGCATGTTCCCGCGGCTCGCCTAGGCCTTAGCGCCTCCCTAGGCCTCCCTCGGCCTTAGCACCTCACTGAGCTCCTCTGACAGCCCTTGTGTCTGGCTGTTCCAACGCAGCGGACAGCCGCCCCACCTCCGTCCTCAACCCCACGGCAAGTTCTCCCCCTTTGCTTCCCCGATATCACGCAGGCAGCTAGAACCGTTGGGATATTTGTCACCCGGAGAGCCAATCTGGCGAGGCAACAAGGCCAGCGCCCTTTCAATCTACCAAGAGCACATTCACCCGCCATGCTGCCCTGCTGCCCCTGCAGCTGAATCCCTCCCTGGGGCTGTCGAGGCGGCCAGCGTCTGGCTTCACGAGCCCGGGGAGGAACTTGCATTTCAGCATTGCCCATGGTAATCCACTGGTTGACAAAGCAAATCCCGGTTTATAGCTTTCTGAACAGTCCTGTGTTCTTAAAGATGTGAACATCATGCAGGTTCCCCGACCAGCCCACACTGATGTCAGTGAGGCAGCCCCAGTGATCTACCAGCACTTGCATAACCACGGAAAAGTAGCCCTGCCTGTTGGTGCACTCGGTGGCAAGGTGCTCTGGGGCCAAAATAGAGCTATGGGTGTTGTCTATAGCTCCACCACAATTGGGAGCCTCATAGCTGAAAGCCATCCCTTGTGTCCTGCACATTGCCGAGAGTCACAGTCCTGCGCTGCAGGAGGCAATTAACGGCCCTTCACACTTGCATGACAACAGCCCCACAGTGGGGGTTTTTTTTTCAACTCCAAAATGATTTCCCCCCGACCCATGGCAACCTGGTGTTGCAAGTTTCCACAGTGCGATCGTCACTCGTTTCTCCACTGTCAGAGCAGCTCTCATTCTGATGTCCTGGAAGTGGGAGGGATGTTCAAAATAGGCGTGAAAATGATAGGCTAGAGATGGCATTGTAGGAATGGAGACAGTTGCATGATGGGAACTTGACACCTTGCTCGCAGTCACCCCTGCGGGACTCGTTTCTGCCCCGCCATGCCCTGCCAAAACTTCCCAGAAGACAGTGAGCGGGTCGGTGGTAGGTTTCACTCTGGGATACCTACCCATGGTGCACCACCCCGTGCATCGACTCAAGCACTCCCGGTGAGTACACACAGCGCCGACACAAGGCGCCAAGTATTCACACGCACAAGTGATGTACTAACTGCGGCGGCTGTATACTGACACAACCTGTGTGGGCAAGACTGTAGTGTAGACACAGGCTGACCCAACTTCTAGAATCAAGGTAGTCTGGCACTCTGTGGCAGGCATGCCATTCCAGTTGCTCCTCTAGCCACACGCTCTAAGCACCCGTGATACCCCAGAAAAGTCCATCTGCAGGGCAGGAGAGCAATCTATCTGTGAGCCAGGCAACCACTCAACTTCCTCTGCCCCTCTAGTGACCCCCCTTACAGTGCCCCTTTTCTCACCTCCCCCCATTTCCAAATACCTGGGGAAAGATGAGCCTTGCACCAACCCCTGCAGGTTGCTAGTAATGTAAATAACTCAGGTGGGGGCTAAGGTCTGACTTTTTGTTACAAGAGGAGCTCTACAGGAAATGGGGAGCCTCCCTTTAAAGAGCCGGTGAGCCCTCCGGTGGCACTCACTGTGGTCTGTGGTTCAGAAGCCAGCCTGAGCAGCCCTGTGTGGAGCTAGGCGCTCTGTATTGGGCATAGTCAGCTAACACGGCTATTTAAACCCCGCTGCTCCCATGGGGCTCCTTCAGGTCTGATGGTTGTGTACATAGCAACCCTGCCTGCGAGAACGCATTGGGTAAAACCAGGGCACTTGCAGCAGAACTGTGCCATTCCCCCGAGCCCGTTCCCTGGTGAGATCGCAACCGGGATATATCTGGTGACAGCTCCTAAGAAATGTCCCTCTGGCCCGAGGATCCTGCATGGCTCCTATAGATTAGCAGCGGGCTCCGACCGAAGTCCTGCAGGGGGCTGCGCTTTCCTGGGCTAGCCTAAGGCAGGCACTGATCCATCACATCTGCCCAGCAGCCTCGCTAGTGCCGCGGGACACGCGCAGCTCAACAAGCCAAACCCGGTCGTCTCAGACGAGAAGAGCCCGGTTGGTCTGGCCATGGTGGAGTGTGGCTTTGTGAGGGTAACGGGCGTGAGCCAGTGCGGACAGGACAGAATGCCCGAAACCCTGCACCAGCAGGCTTCCCTCCCCACTGTTTCCTGCCCTCTCCCCTGCAACCCACCCATGGAGCCAGATGATCCCTTCCTTTCTGTGTGACACGTGGAAATGGCCAAGAATTTCTCATCCCATGTTGCACAGTGCTTAGCACTGCCACTGCCCCCTGCAGTCTAGCTATGTGGGAGCCAGGCTACCAGAGGCTGTCCCTGGCCAAGCCCCTTGTAAAAGACAGAACTGTTACCTTTCCCAGAGAATCTCCATAGAGCTCCCCGCTCCGGTCCCCAGCCTGCTAGGCTCCACCCCCTCCCTCAGCACCAAGCCCAGGTACAGGGAATGCCCTGGGTGGGGTCTGACGGGAAGGGGAACGATCCTGCCCCCCCAGCCCTTTCGTCCAGAAGCAGGGAGAAATCAGTGCATGGAGGGTCCCATCGGTGCCTGGATTGCAGGGGTCTGAGCCAGGAACTCATCTAACATCAGACAGTGACTCTTGTGTCTCGGGATCCCCTGCTGCTCATTTTGAGGTGGGCATTTCGAGGACACTGACAGAAAGTAACGCTACTGCTGTCCTCAGCAGGATCCCAGCCCTCCTTGGCCAGCTCTGTGCTACTCCTCTTGCTTTGAATCGAACCTCAGAAAGACACTGGTGGGAGCAGTCTGTGCTTAAACCAGGCCTAAAAATTCCCAGGGCCCTGCTGGAGAGAGTGGGTCAAGGGGGGGGGGGGGCACAGTTTGGTGACAAATTCAGAGCAATTCTCGTTCTGAAAGGGCACAAATAAAACCAATCAGAACTGAGATTTCACCATTTGAAATTTCATTTTTTTTCGGTTCTCCTCTCTCGTCACAAAAAGCACTAGAATGAATGAGGCTTGGTGGTTGGCTTTGGTGTTTTCCACTTTTTCATTTGGGGATTTTTCCCAATTATCCCTTTGTCACTCTGTCCTTTTCCCAATGCTGAGACAGTTTGGAAAAGTTGCAGAATAGCAAAGGAAACACTGAAAAAAAGGAAGAAGAATGAATAAATGAAAGAACCCCCTTCCTGCCCCAGACATTTATTCGATTGCACTGTGGCAGAAATTGACATTGTAACTAGTCTGGTTTGAAGTCCCAGGCTTTGTCCAAAACAAAACAAACAAACAGAAAAAAGAGGTTTGAACAAAAAACGTCTTCTGGCCGTACTGCTCATCTGCAGAGGTGTGCAGTATTGTCCTGCAGCATGGCGCTACTTAGCTTTATGGACAAGAGCAGATTGCGATATTCATACAATGTGATCTGTGTGTGAGAGCCGGCTCTGTGGGACATATACAAATGAAATGCACCGTGCTTGGCTCTCAGAGAGATCACGGTCATAGCTCTTCACTGCTTTGCATGCAGGAAACAACACAAAGGCAGTTTTTTTGTTGGGTTTAGTTGGGCTCTAAGCTCTTCCCCTGAACAGCGTGGGCGTTTGGACACATGCCAACACGCTGTTGATTTAACGTCAGCAGGGATTTTAATATTCCGACCCACTCTTTCTGTGGGGCTGTAAATGTGATGCATTCACAACCAAAAGAACAACACAAGGAGCTCAGGGAACACAGACACAGCCCCTGCCCCCAAACGGCTGCTAGTCCAACTAATCAAACGCAAGCTGCAGGGGTGGTTATTTATGATGGGAAGAGGGAAGGACGAAGTGCTCGAAGTGATGGCTGCAAGGAAGGGCTTGAGGGCAGAGGCCTGTTGATGGCAGCTGGAGCCCTGCTTTATGAGGCTCTTATACAACTTGCAATGCCACAGGGCCACCACTAGGAGGAGCTCTTGTGCTAACACAAGAGAGGGTCACTCTGTGCCAATCCGGAGTTCTTGCCCCATTTCCGCTGTTATTTATAGCGCCCCCGAACTGCAGGAATGTGATCTTGTTGCTCACTTAGACAACAAGGCCATGGCCAGGGAGGCGAGCCAAGCTTCTAAACGGTTTCAAGAACAAACGATATCTCTCTGCATGGAGCCAGAGGTGCTGGAACGAGGGGTGCAGGGAGGAGGTTTGCTGCATCCCCTAGCTAGAAGCGGTTTCCCCCATATCCAGGGTTTACAGTTTGGTTCAGTGTTTCTCAACCCCCACGTTGTACAAATTGTTCCAGCACCTCTGCATGGAGAGCCCTTGTGCTGGCAGGCGTCTGATGGACACTGGCCACAGAAACGAGCCTTCAGGTGAACGCGGCTGCCTACACACAGTTAAGCATCTCAGTAGCAGCCCACAGTGCTGGACGTGCTGCCTGCTTACCTCACGCTCCACTTGCTGCTGCTTTTTCCAAAAGCATACCAACTCCGGGGGCGACCGCTCTGCCGGCCACACCGCCGGGTTTTCCAGCAGCAGGGCAGTGGCATGGAAGAACTTACCCCCGCTGCTCTCCGGGGTCTGTCCCAGAGCCAAAGACAAGCATTGCTCAGAATGGGTTGGGAATGTCCCACTTCCAGAGAGGGGTGTTAACCCACTTACCACTCCTAGGAACGCGCTAAAGAATGGAATGAATCACAGATCAGCTGCGAACAGTGTGTATTCCTGGGAACATGCACACACAGAGGCTAGTTACAGAAAGGCTGTGACACAAATAGAAAAGTGCCCAGAAAGGTAAATGTAAGGCATATAAAGTACGGGAAAACAGATTGCTATTGATTATTATTATTTGCATTACTGTAGCATCTAAGAGCCTAAGTCACAAACCAGGACCCCATTCCACTGGGCGGTATACAGACAGGTCCCCTATTGTTCATAGACCATGTGAAACCCACTGGTCAGCATGTTCCATGTCCCCCCTCCTGTGCTCAATCCACAGAGGATGTGAGTCTAGTGCAGAGCCTGGCTCGTTTAACTCAAGCTGTACAGACTCATGCTTCTGGCTCAAGTGGGCTCTGCTGGTGGCCAAGATGGCGGCGGTCTCCCACACAAGCCAGCTCCATTGGACAAAGCTGGGGCAGGAGACACGGACTGGAAACGAAAGATCACTGCCAAACTGTTTTCAGCGGGTGCTCAAACTGGACAGCCAGCCAGCAGGAAAGCCTATGGACAAGGATTGGGATTATTATATGACTGGGCCAGCAGAAGGACAATGACATTCAATAGAGAAGAAAGTAAGCTATTCCGGAGGCCAGGTAGGGGCACATAATGGAAATATTATTGAACGCATCCACCCAGTGAGCAGCTGCACTAAAGCAGTTGGAATCAGGCTGTACTCATACAGAGACAGCACCTAGAACAACAGAGCCAATATTGTCACTTCAAAGGGCAATGTTCCTTTGCATCTATAACAGTGTGTGTGGACGGGCCATTGGCAGGGAGGCAAGTATTGTCTAATACGGTACAGCAAGTCTGAGGCACCTACATTGGGAAGGTGGTTCCCCTGGGCTCGGTCTCATGAGCAACATGGGGGCTGTGAGGTGACAAACATTTTCGGAGTGATGAAAGAGGTTGACGGAGGAAAGTTGATAGAGAGTGAAAAATCTAGGGGTGTGACAGACTGGTTAGAAGAGCAGAGCTGACAGGGACATCAGGCTTCAGTACTGTAGGCGGGGTAAACAGTGCTTCCCCACTTCTCAGGTGGGGAACAGACAGGTGAGGTTAGTTCACCCACTTCTTTTTTAACTACTACATTGCAAAGCCTGAATTGCTTTTCATACAGGATAAGTATGGATCCCCAGATAGACACACCTAACAGGTTTCAGAGTAGCAGCTGGGTTAGTCTGTATCTGCAAAAAGAAAAGGAGGACTTGTGGCACCTGAGAGACGAACAAATTTATTTGAGCATAAGCTTTCGTGAGCTACAGCTCACTTCATCGGATGCATTCAGTGGAAAATACAGTGGGGAGATTTTATATACAGAGACACCATGAAACAATGGGTGTTACCATATACACTGTAACAAGAGTGATCAGGTAAGGTGAGCTATTACCAGCAGGAGAGAAAAAAAAACCTTTTGTAGTGATAATCAAGGTGGGCCATTTCCAGCAGTTGACAAGAACGTGTGAGGAACAGTGGTGCAGGGGGGAAATAAACATGGGGAAATAGTTTTACTTCGTGTAATGACACATCCACTCCCAGTCTTTATTCAAGCCTAATGTAATGGTGTCCAGTTTGCAAATTAATTCCAATTCAGCAGTCTCTCGTTGGAGTCTGTTTTTGAAGTTTTTTTGTTGAAGAATTGCCACTTTTAGGTCCGTAATCGAGTGACCAGAGAGGTTGAAGTGTTCTTCAACCCCTTGTTTCATGTTCTCTGTGTATATAAAATCTCCCCATGGTATTTTCCACAGTATGCATCCCATGAAGTGAGCTGTAGCTCACGAAAGCTTATGCGCAAATAAATTTGTTCGTCTCTAAGGTGCCACAAGTACTCCACTCCTAACAGGGTGAGTGATACAATGAATTCCCAAGTCCCCATAGAACTAGAGTGAGTCACAAGTGGCTGCCACCATCTCACCCTTCAGAGCACCTCCAGCCCTGGAGCTGACCTTGACCTTGCTGCCTGAGGGCACCAAAGGGCATCTGTCTGACTTACCAGGGCCCTTTCCAGGACCACCCGGGAGGTTTGTTTCACACATGTGTTGGGAGAGGCTGCCAGCAGCACCCACAGGCGGAGGGAATAAGCCAGATGGTTCCGTGGTGGATGGACAGTTGGGAAACAGGGGCAGAAAAACGTACGGAGTGTGGGGGGAGAGGGGAACAAATATGAACTCTCACCTCTCAGTCAGTGGCCACCAAACAGAGATTGGTCACCAGGGAACGAGAGTTGATGGAGCTGTTGGGGGCTGGCAGGGTTTATATGGATTCATAGTGGCAGGAGAATCTAGGTCCTGGCTGTATATATCTCAGCCTGGCTGGACTGTGTGGTCTCACCGTTACGGCCCTGGACCGAGACTCAAGAGATAAGTTCTGTTCTTAGTTCAATACCTGGACTCTACCACTGAATTTTCATGTGACTTTGGGCAAGTCACTGGTCTCTCTGTGCCACAGTTCCCCGCTACTCCACCACACAGGGCAAGGAGAGAGGATAAACTCTTCAATGTTTGTCAGTGTTCTGGTGCTGTGGGTCATAGATGCAGCAGGAGACTAGAAACCTGGACTGGAGCAAATACACAGACTTCTACAAACAGCAGATCAAATAACGTTTTTTTAAATTGCAGCCCAACTGCGCAGGCTGAGCTGGTTTCCACAAACTGAAACCAACTGGGGGATCATGGCCCATCACACAAACCTAGGGGGACCTGCAGTGACTTCCTGAGAGGCAGCAGAATGATATGGGGTCAGCGGGCTGTCAGGACTAACAGAGATCTCTGCTGCTCTGCCCGATTGCAGATCTCTAGTACAATGTGAAACACCGTCCACTCAGAGTCACCACGGTGCTGCCCTTTCATTTGTAACCCCAAGTTCTCATTGTTCTTCCAAATTCCCACACCGATGGGTTTGTGTGTCCAAGATCCAACACAGGAGGAAATTGTCCTTCCTTGGAGCGTCCGTTCACAGAACAGAGAGAATCTGGCACCTTTCCGAAGCCGGGCTCCAGCACTGAGAGCCACTCTGGCCCAGGAGCAGAGTTCTCGGGGCAGACAGCTGCGCTGATTTTCAGAGGAGCGCGGATGGAGGAGCTGTATTGTAAAGGGTGATATTGGGGATGGATGGCCTTTCCCTGCTCCTAGAATGTCTCATTATTCTCTCCCCGACCCTCCCGCCCAGGGAAGGCGTGCCTGCCTGCCGCAAGGGAGCACACACCACTGGATGGGAATCGCCCACGCTTCAACTCTTATTGTAGAGACCTGGGAAATTGTCTCTATCCAGCTGCTCAAGGGTTTAAAGTTAATTTTTCCAAGCAGTTTTCATCCTGTGACTGCTGGAAAGCCCCCAAGAGAGGCCAGCCACATGGTAGAATGCCCAGGCTTACGGTGTGATTATGGCATCAAGGAAACTATTAGAAACTTCACCTTCCAGCAGTGATGGCTACAGCCCCAGAGCCTGCATTCCCCATGCATTCAAAACACCAAGTTCTTTGGTTCTTGGGGTACAAAAAATGGAGTCAGGGGTCCTACAGAGGGCAAGCAGCTAGCATCAGCGTTTGAAAATGAGCTGTCCACTTGTAGCCTTCGACAGCCCGCTGGACTGCCATGGTGCAGATTAGTTTTTCAGACATGCAAAGCAGGTTTCACATCGTTACCCAAAAAGGATACAGATAAAATGTAGAGAATGCTTTGATCCTGCTGGGAGACCAGGGTGGCTACAAACACGCTGAACGAGCAGGGGTCTGTCTGACTGTGAAACCTACTCTGAGAACCGCAGTGTGCTCCCATTTGAAATGACACCACCCCCGCATGCATCGTCCCTGCGATCATCGCCAGGGCCCTGCAGGAAATACAGCTCCTGAAAACGTGACTGCAGAGAGGCACAGCCACTGTATCAAGCTCTGGGGGGACTTGGCAGGGGGGATGGGAGGATTCGCTAGCTTGGAGCTTGCTGCCATAGAATCATAGAATATCAGGGTTGGAAGGGACCTCAGGAGGTCATCTAGTCCAACCCCCTGCTCAAAGCAGGACCAATCCCCAATTAAATCATCCCAGCCAGGGCTTTGTCAAGCCTGACCTTAAAAACTTCTAAGGAAGGAGATTCTACCACCTCCCTAGGTAACGCATTCCAGTGTTTCACCACCCTCCTAGTGAAAAAGTTTTTCCTAATATCCAACCTAAACCTCCCCCACTGAAACTTGAGACCATTACTCCTTGTCCTGTCTTCTTCTACCACTGAGAATAGTCTAGAACCATCCTCTCTGGAACCACCTCTCAGGTAGTTGAAAGCAGCTATCAAATCCCACCTCATTCTTCTCTTCTGCAGACTAAACAATCCCAGTTCCCTCAGCCTCTCCTCATAACTCATGTGTTCCAGACCCCTAATCATTTTGTTGCCCTTTGCTGGACTCTCTCCAATTTTTCCACATCCTTCTTGTAGTGTGGGGCCCAAAACTGGACACAGTACTCCAGATGAGGCCTCACCAATGTCGAACAGAGGGGGACGATCACGTCCCTCGATCTGCTCGCTATGCCCCTACCTATACATCCCAAAATGCCATTGGCCTTCTTGGCAACAAGGGCACACTGCTGACTCATATCCAGCTTCTCGTCCACTGTCACCCCTAGATCCTTTTCTGCAGAACTGCTGCCTAGCCATTCGGTCCCTAGTCTGTAGCGGTGCATTGGGTTCTTCCGTCCTAAATGCAGGACACTGCACTTATCCTTATTGAACCTCATCAGATTTCTTTTGGCCCAATCCTCCAATTTGTCTAGGTCCCTCTGTATCCTATCCCTGCCCTCCAGCGTATCTACCACTCCTCCTAGTTTAGTATCATCCGCAAATTTGCTGAGAGTGCAATCCACACCATCCTCCAGATCATTTATGAAGATATTGAACAAAACCGGCCCCAGGACCGACCCCTGGGGCACTCCACTTGACACTGGCTGCCAACTAGACATGGAGCCATTGATCACTACCCGTTGAGCCCGACAATCTAGCCAGCTTTCTACCCACCTTATAGTGCATTCATCCAGCCCATACTTCTTTAACTTGCTGACAAGAATACTGTGGGAGACCGTGTCAAAAGCTTTGCTAAAGTCAAGAAACAATACATCCACTGCTTTCCCTTCATCCACAGAACCAGTAATCTCATCATAGAAGGCGATTAGATTAGTCAGGCATGACCTTCCCTTGGTGAATCCATGCTGACTGTTCCTGATCCCTTTCCTCTCATGTAAGTGCTTCAGGATTGATTCCTTGAGGACCTGCTCCATGATTTTTAGGTTTAGGTTAGGGGTTCACAACCACATCTTAGGTTGTGAACCCCAGAGCAGGCAGCTCTCCACTTACCAAATCAGCGGTCGGGTCAGTAGTGTTGTTAGAGCTGTGGAGTGGTGCTCGCACTGCGGAGTTGTCAGTGTTGCCGTTCTCGGTGCTCCTGTGTTCTCTGCACTAGCAGGGAGTGCAGGTTGCTGATTCTGCTGACCTCAGCGCTCTTCGGAAAGAGAGGCCACAGGGTAGGTTCGGGGGCGAAGGCGCTCGGGCGGGGTTATTGTCGATGAAAACGGTCCGAGCGCCTCTGTTCAATGGTAACGGGTACACTAACACACGTATGTTATGCCAGCGACAATGGCACCAGCTCAGCCAGCACAGCAGGATCCCGTCCCCACAACCAGCACAAAGGCACCCCGCCTAGGGCTTTTCTTTGATATCTTGCCAAAAAGAAGTTAGCATTACACTCCAGATGCTGTTAGTTACCACGCTTTACCTTGAGGCTGCTAGTCCGAACAAAGCATCCTCCTCGGTTATCCTGTCATCCCATCCTGATCCTACGAGGGTCAGTGTGTTTCTGTACCGTGTCTTAGGAATGCGTTTCCGGGATTACTGGAGACAGCTGTGTGGTTTTGCGCCATCCTCTCTGGTCAGGAATGTGCTTAGGTGGTGAGCTGGTACCAGGCGTGTTACTATTCTGCCCAGGCCAGGCCTGCTCTGGTTCACCCTGTCAGCTATGCCTAGGGCTCCAGGCAGGCCTACAGTGGGATGCCATTACTCCTGGGAGTACCGTTGCCTGGGCTGGTGCTTCCCACAGAGACACCCCTGGAGATGGTGCCCCAAGGGCTGGTGGGTTGTGTAGTTGTGGCCACAGGAAGCAGGAGCTGAGTTCTGCAGGAGCCCTTTAGAAAAGAGAAGATGAAAGGGCATGGTCTGAAGGAGAGGGTCCTTTCTGCCATGAAGGGCTTGACTGTCCCATCAGGCCCGGGGGGATCTCACTGCTTTGCTGGGAAAAATCGCGGCTGGTCATCGAAGCTGAAGACACCCTGGGTAAGTCTGAGGTTGAGAAACATGTTAGTTATTCACACAGGCCTTCCCCTAAAGGGCAGCTCAGCTTTTCCCCAGGTCCCACAATCCTGAGACATGCCCCACTGCTTCCGCCCCACCGAGGCCTCGGACTTGGTGCCATATTGAAGGAACAGCCTGACCCTATCTGTCCAGTTGTAACAGCAGCCACTGGAGTCAGTGGAACGGACACCTGCCATGCGGTGGGGTGTAACACAGACCCAAGTCATGCAGACGCAAGTCATGTGGCTGAGGCCAGGAAACAAAGGCTAGTCCCTGGTCAGCTCTTCTGTGACACTGAATACATGGAGTGAGAAGGTCACTCAGGCCTAGATTGTGGCTTTGGGCACAGCCCTGAGCCAGGGTATACACAGATGCTGCACTGCCCTGAGAACAACCCTGGGAGACACTGTCATGCCGACACCCCTCCGAGTCCCAGTCCCTCCCAGCTTCCGCCAATGGGGGCTGTTGGCCTACACGACCGCTCTCCCTCCATGCTGGCCCAGACAAGAGAAGCCAAGACTCCACCCACTCCCCACCTAACCTCTCTGGGCAGGGAGTAAATGGGGGCACAGTGACCTCCTACACCAACCCACACCCAGAGGTATTTTGACTCTCCTTGCTCCCACGCATAGGCATTTAGTCCAAGTCACAATCCCACCCCAATTCTTTGGCAAAATTGTGTTCCTGTTTGCTGGTAAGTGCAATCAAATGAATGACATCTGGGGCTCTCCCCTCCCCCGCTCCCTTTTTTTACTTTTTCCACTAGTAACTTTTCAAATCTTCTCCAACTTTGGCAAAGTTACCAAGTTTTCTTCCTCCTTTTGCCACTCTGTAACTTTCCCAAAGTTGAGGACATTTGTAAAAGTGACCAAGTGGCAGAAAAGGAAAAATGGGGGGGCAGGAAAAAAGCACAATGCAAAGGAGGGACTGTGAAGAAGTCCCCTGAGGCTTTTCTCCCAGATGGTGGGAGAACCTGACCACACCAGTTGTTGTCACTGGATGTTTCCAGCCCAGGCCTCCCAGCTCCTTACAGCGTTGCAGACCTTCTTAAGTCTCTCTGGCTTACCCTGGAAGTCCACTGCACTCGCCGTAGAGTCGAGATGAAGGTCTCCTGGCTGAGAGCTCCCACTGGCTACAGGAATCACTCCAACCATCTCCTACTTAGGACATTCCCACCCAGCAGACTGCAGTTTCCTTCCTTATAAAGGCCTCCTCCCTATCATAAATGATTGACAGGGCCAGAGGGGCAGGGTCCTACCCCTGTGGCCTCTCTGGCTCCTTCCTCCTCAATGACAGGTTTCAGAGTAACAGTCGTGTTAGTCTGTATTCGCAAAAAGAAAAGGAGTACTTGTGGCACCTTAGAGACTAACCAATTTATTTGAGCGTAAGCTTTCGTGAGCTACAGCTCACTTCATTTGCAAATTGGATACAATTAACTTAGGCTTGAATAGAGACTGGGAGTGGCTAAGTCATTATGCAAGGTAACCTATTTCCTTGTTTTTTCCTACCCCCGCCCTCCCCCAGACGTTCTTGTTAAACCCTGGATTTGTGCTGGAAATGGCCCACCTTGATTATCATACACATTGTAAGGAGAGTGGTCACTTTAGATAAGCTATTACCAGCAGGAGAGTGGGTTTGTGTAGGCGGGGGAGGGGGGGTGAGAAAACCTGGATTTGTGCTGGAAATGGCCCAACTTGATTATCATACACATTGTAAGGAGAGTGGTCACTTTAGATAAGCTATTACCAGCAGGAGAGTGGGGTGGGGAGAGGCATTTTTTCATGCTTTGTGTGTATAAAAAGATCTTCTACACTTTCCACAGTATGCATCCGATGAAGTGAGCTGTAGCTCACGAAAGCTTATGCTCAAATAAATTAGTTAGTCTCTAAGGTGCCACAAGTCCTCCTTTTCTTTTTCCTCCTCAATGGGGAAGGTCGCTGTACACCCTGTCAGAGGGACAAAGAGGGGATATGGACATTTAAATTACAGAAATTGTATTTCATGAACAAATTTAAAAGAAAAGAATAATTATCTGAAACTTTAAAATTTGAAATTTTTCATGAAATAGTTTTTTCCACTTTCCAACCAGCTCTCCTTTAGAATATCTGAAATAAACATCTGGTTTACGTTGTTGATAGAGATGGTAAACATTTTCCATCACTATTTTTACTAATGGAAGTTTTGGGTTTCAACTCAACTAACATTTTTGCAAAGTGTTTGGTTTCCTTGAATATCACAGATTTTTTTTTTTCAGAAAACCAAAACCCTCAAGTCAAAAATTCTTTAGCCCCAAAGCAAAAAACATTCAGTTGTTAAAAACAACAACACCATTTTTGCTCAGAAAAAAACCCCCAAAAAGTTTTCAGACAAAAAATTGAAATTTTTCTTTTTTTCATGTTTTCATTATTTTGATTACAAGTCTGAATTTTCCACTGAAAATTGCAATGAAAATTAATTTTAAAATTTTTCCTCAAAAATGTTCAGTGGGAAAAAATCCCATTGCCCAACCAGAAATCTATTGACAGATTATTTAAATTAGTTGGATCCTGACTTCTCAAATTATGTGCAGCTGAGAGAGACGTCTTGTCATCACCCCATAGACTGTCCAGGAAGGGGTAGCATGGACCCAGAACCCAGTGGGCCCAAGGCAAGCCCTCTGTTACACATTCAGTTACTTTTGTTATTATTTTTTGATTATTTATTATTCTTTGTATTGCTGTTGCACTTAGGAGGCAGGACCCCACACAGAGCAGAACACAGAACATGGATCTGGGTATTTAAACTTCAGTTCATTTTGAAAGAATTATAAAAAGTGGTATGATGAGTAGCAAGGGGTAGTCCTGCCTGGTCTACTGGGAAATGCTTACTTACCTGTAATGGAACTGCTATCTTCCTAGATTCATAGATCCCAAGGCCAGACGGGACCATTGTGATTGTCAAGTCTGACCTCCTGTATAGCCCAGGCCAGAGACCTGCCCCACAATCATTCCTAGAGCAGAGCTTCTAGAAGAACATCCAACCTTGATTTTGAAAATTGCCGGGGATGGAGAATCCACCCCTGGTAAATTGTTCCAGTGGATAGCTCAATGACTGATTGATTCCAGCTGGGTTGTGGAGCCACTTTTACCGAAAAGCAGCAAAGTGATGTGATGTGAGTGATGTGACCAGGTGCTGGTGATGTTCAGTGAAACCATTCTGAGGCTGGTGGGGGAATTCAAGCTGTTGTTAAGAAACCCAAAAGAAAAGAGACTTTATGGCGTGGCGTTTACGGCAGTGACACACAGGAACACTACCTGCTGCTGGGCCGCAGCACAATGCATGCCGCAGATCTGACCACAGTACGACAACCACAATAGCCTCAACGGGAGTGAGGAGGGAGAACAGGCACCCTGGGCCCTGTCCAGCATTCTGACAGAATAGAAGGACGTATCTCAAGGAGATGGGCCCCTAGGAGCAAGCTGAAGCTGCAAACGCAGTCCATGAAACAATCAAAACGCAGAGTTCCATTGGCCCTGGCGGAGTTCCTGAAGAAGGAACAGGGAAGACTGCAAAGAAGCAGCATCGTTACACCCCCTGAAACCAGCAGAGAGTGCATCGGCAGCCTAAGAGTGGTGAGAAAATCTCTAGGTAAACTGAGAATCTGCACCGATCTGAAACCACTGAACCCCTACCGAGCTTACCGCGAGCAAAAAGTGTTCACAGCCTGTGATGTCAAGAATGGGTTGGGCACCAGGTGGATTAAACCTTGTTGTTCTGGGTTGGGTGTAACTGTCACCTTTCATTCAGGGTAAACATACAGAAGTGGCTGAAACAATAGTCCTCGCATCCAAAACACAGGCACATGGAAAAGTAGAAACCGAAACACGCGGCCCAAGGAGTTTCAAATGCAGGGGCTAGGATTTGAGTTGGTGGAACTGTTTCTGTCCATGTGTGGGAGAGAGGAGGGACTGAGAGAGACAGAAGCGGCCAGAAAGCCAAGCAAGCAGTAACAGAAGCACTGGTGATGGGGCCTTGAGGAAATGCTAAGAGAGATTTTGGGCAGCATGCTGGCTGAAAAGGCAGGTGTGGAACAGTGAGCAAAGGAACCGTCTCCTGCTGGTTGATTCCTACTGTGTTCGGGGAAACAGGACTTTATGTACTGTCTTCATAAATGAACAAGATTGCACCAGAGAAAATACCTGACTCTAGCATCAATTTCTTCTTCTAGTAGAAACAAACAGAAAATTTCTGTGTTTGTTTCTACTATCTTCTGCTATCTTCTCAGGTCAAAAGGGGAAACAACATAACGAGGCAGCGTGGGAATGGTCAGAGACCCAAGAGCAGTCACTGGAAAGAGTAAAGAAAGGGATAAGCAAGGGACCAGTCCTAACTTTGTACACCCCTGCAGAACAGCTAGAACTTCAGGGGATGTCCCAGAAGGAGCCTAGGAACAGCACTGATGCACAGCCAGCTGCCCAGAGCATTTGCTAACAGAGCCCTAACAGACACGGGCAGGGGGAGTGCTCAGAACAGGAGCTCCTGGCTCTGCTCCATGGGATGGATTGGCTCCATCCAGCCCCTTTGGGCACCAGGTGGACGTGCACTCTGGGCACAAGCCATTAGGAAGCAGCATGAAGAAGCCACTGCTGAGTGCACCCAAGCGACTGCAACAGGTCATTGAGACTCCAGCACTAATGGGTGAGGAGAGGGTACTTCCCATCAATGTCACTGCTGGTGGCAGATGTGCTGAGCAGCGTGATGGGGCATCTGCCTCACACTGGTCAGTAAGGGGTTAATAGAGCCCTAGGGAGGCTGTGTCAAAAGCAGCCAATAAGAGGGGGTTGTGAGGAGCGGCCAACCAGGGCCCAGCAGGCCCATATAAAAAGAGCCTGAGGGCAGAGCAATCAGTAGCTGCCTGGAGCTTGAGTGGGGAGTGCTGCAACCCTGTAGCACCTTGGTCAGAGCAGTGCAGGCAGGAACCCAGGGAGAAGAGAACGAGCTCCGTCTGAGCAGCTGAGGCTGAGCAGGGTGCTGTGGCTGAGGGGAATTGGCCCAGGGAAATGCAGCAATGGTAGAGGCAAAGGAATGCAGTAAGTGACTGTGGTTCGGAGGGTCTCTGGGCTGGGACCTGGAGTAGTGGGCAGGCCTGGGTCCCCCACACTTGCCACTGAGGAAATGGCAGGACAATTGTCTGCAGTTGCCAGTGGGGAAGTGGCCAGACTATTGAGGAGCTAAACCTGCCCCGGAAAGGAGAACACAGACCGTGTATGGCTGCAGGGCTGAGCCACAAAGAGAATGCTGTGGCTCCTGAGGCTGTGAGAGGGGCTGTGGGCAGACTGTGGAGAAGGAGTGATGGAGTGCAGACTGTGGATGGGGGTGTCAGCCTTGAGTGAATCCCCAGAGTGACCAGGAGAAGGAGCCAGTCCAGCGGTGAATGACGTGCCCCATGAGATGTCAAGAGTAACAAGAAGGGTTTTTTCAGGTATGTTGGCAACAAGAAGAAAGCCAAGGAAAGTGTGGGCCCCTTACTGAATGAGGGAGGCAACCTAGTGACAGAGGATGTGGAAAAAGCTAATGTACTCAATGCTTTTTTTGCCTCTGTTTTCACTAACAAGGTCAGCTCCCAGACTGCTACGCTGGGCATCACAAAATGGGGAAGAGATGGCCAGCCCTCTGTGGAGATAGAGGTGGTTAGGGACTATTTAGAAAAGCTGGACGTGCACAAGTCCATGGGGCCGGACGAGTTGCATCCGAGAGTGCTGAAGGAATTGGCGGCTGTGATTGCAGAGCCATTGGCCATTATCTTTGAAAACTCGTGGCGAACGGGGGAAGTCCCGGATGACTGGAAAAAGGCTAATGTAGTGCCAATCTTTAAAAAAGGGAAGAAGAAGGATCCTGGGAACTACAGGCCAGTCAGCCTCACCTCAGTCCCTGGAAAAATCATGGAGCAGGTCCTCAAAGAATCAATCCTGAAGCACTTGCATGAGAGGAAAGTGATCAGGAACAGCCAGCATGGATTCACCAAGGGAAGGTCATGCCTGACTAATCTAATCGCCTTTTATGATGAGATTACTGGTTCTGTGGATGAAGGGAAAGCAGTGGATGTATTGTTTCTTGACTTTAGCAAAGCTTTTGACACGGTCTCCCACAGTATTCTTGTCAGCAAGTTAAGGAAGTATGGGCTGGAAAAATGCACTACAAGGTGGGTAGAAAGTTGGCTAGATTGTCGGGCTCAACAGGTAGTGATCAATGGCTCCATGTCTAGTTGGCAGCCGGTATCAAGTGGAGTGCCCCAAGGGTCGGTCCTGGGGCCGGTTTTGTTCAATATCTTCATAAATGATCTGGAGGATGGTGTGGATTGCACTCTCCGCAAATTTGCGGATGATACTAAACTGGGAGGAGTGGTAGATACGCTGGAGGGGAGGGATAGGATACAGAAGGACCTAGACAAATTGGAGGATTGGGCCAAAAGAAATCTGATGAGGTTCAATAAGGATAAGTGCAGGGTCCTGCACTTAGGACGGAAGAACCCAATGCACAGCTACAGACTAGGGACCGAATGGCTAGGCAGCAGTTCTGCGGAAAAGGACCTAGGGGTGACAGTGGACGAGAAGCTGGATATGAGTCAACAGTGTGCCCTTGTTGCCAAGAAGGCCAATGGCATTTTGGGATGTATAAGTAGGGGCATAGCGAGCAGATCGAGGGACGTGATCGTTCCCCTCTATTCAACATTGGTGAGGCCTCATCTGGAGTACTGTGTCCAGTTTTGGGCCCCACACTACAAGAAGGATGTGGATAAATTGGAGAGAGTCCAAGGAAGGGCAACAAAAATGATTAGGGGTCTAGAACACATGACTTATGAGGAGAGGCTGAGGGAGCTGGGATTGTTTAGCCTGCAGAAGAGAAGAATGAGGGGGGATTTGATAGCTGCTTTCAACTACCTGAAAGGGGGTTCCAAAGAGGATGGCTCTAGACTGTTCTCAATGGTAGCAGATGACAGAACGAGGAGTAATGGTCTCAAGTTGCAGTGGGGGAGGTTTAGATTGGATATTAGGAAAAACTTTTTCACTAAGAGGGTGGTGAAACACTGGAATGCGTTACCTAGGGAGGTGGTAGAATCTCCTTCCTTAGAGGTTTTTAAGGTCAGGCTTGACAAAGCCCTGGCTGGGATGATTTAACTGGGAATTGGTCCTGCTTCGAGCAGGGGGTTGGACTAGATGACCTTCAGGGGTCCCTTCCAACCCTGATATTCTATGATTCTATGACAAGCAAGGCAGAATTTCCAGAGCATAACATTGATGGCGCCTGTGAAGCAGGAGATAGAGCCTACCAGCATGGTTCAATACCTCCGGGCAATACCGCCAAGCACCATCCCTATGGCAGCCTCAGAGCCAGTCTCCTGGAACTCTCTGGGAGCCCCAGCTTGAGACAGAGCTTCCAGGCTCCCTGCTCTATGGTGGGGGACTCCCTGGGCAGCCCCCAATACCTCGCTGGGAGTCATAGAATCATAGAAGAAGATTAGGGTTGGAAGAGATTCAGGAGGTCATCTAGTCCAACCCCCTGCTCATGGCAGGGCCAACCCCAACTAAATCATCCCAGCCAGGGCTTTGTCAACCTGCGCCTCAAAAGCTTCTAAGGATGGAGATGCCACCACCTCCCTAGGTAACGCATTCCAGTGCTTCACCACCCTCCTAGTGAAATAGTGTTTCCTAATATCCAACCTAGATCTCCCCCACTGCAACTTGAGACCATTGCTCCTTGTTCTGTCATCTGCCACCACTGAGAACAGCCGAGCTCCATCCTCATAGGAACCCCCCTTCAGGTAGTTGAAGGCTGCTGTCAAATCCCCCCTCACTCTTCTCTTCTGCAGACTGAACAAGCCCAGTTCTCTCAGCCTCTCCTCATACGTCATGTGCCCCAGCCCCCTAATCATTTTTGTTGCCCTCTGCTGGACTCTCTCCAATTTGTCCACATCCCTTCTGTAGTGGGGGTCCCAAAACTGGACGTAATACACCAGGTGTGGCCTCACCGGTGCCGAATAGAGGGGAATAATCACGTCCCTCAATCTGCTGGCAATGCTCCTACTAATGCAGCCCAATATGCCATTAGCCTTCTTGGCAACAAGGGCACACTGTTGACTCTGATCCAGCTTTTCGTCCACTGTAATCCACAGGTCCTTTTCTGCAGAACTGCTGATTAGCCAGTTGGTCCCCAGCCTGTAGCTCCTCGCCCCGCCCCTCCCGCCGGGTCTCGGGGTGGTGCAAGGAGCCCCTCTCCCCCGGCTCTCAGGGCGGCGTGAGGAGCCCCCAGACTCTGTGGGCACCTGGCTACTCTGTTTCGTTTCGGAAAATGGAGTGGGAATGTTTTGATTTTTTCCTAAATGAAACGTCCTGGGAATCTCCTTTCCTTGGAAATTCTGAAATTTCTCATTTTGATTCGGCACTGGAATGAAAATGCTTGCAAAATGTCAGCAGTTCCCATGGGATGGAAGCGGCAAGTTCCGTCTAGGCCGTGTGGGGAGCAGCACGCACCCTGCTCTCCTGCTGAAGGATGGTCAGCGGGAGGGGTTCAATCGATAGTCCAGCCTGGAGCTTCCTCCCAGCATGGGGCTGGCACATGTCTGCTCCACCAGGCCGTGCATGGGGTATGTGTGTGTGTGGGGGGGGGAGGTAGGGACATAGAGCCACACTCCCACTCCTCCCCCAAACACACACACAGATTTGCCCCTGCCAAGGGACTAGTGGCAATGACAGCCCTTGGCCTCCGCAGTGCTAGCCTCCCTAAGGGAGTGGGCCGAGACAAGGAGGGGCCAAGGCTTCTCCCAGCTAGGAGCTCAGGGATACGGATTTGGGAGGCCCGGGACGGAGGGGTTGTGGGCATCACCCTACAAGGAGTAGGTAGGCGGGGGAAGACCAGGGTTGAAAGCTTTCTGCTGGTGGGCTGGCTGCCGGGCTCAGGGCTCTGGCAGCGCCGCTTTGAGGTGCCCAAGGTTACAAGGCAGGTGAGGAGAGAACCCCCTGCTGGTCTGGGTGACCCCCAAACTGTCACCTCTCCCTCTCCACACTGGCTAATGGAGGGTGCACCCTGGCACTCCCCGAGCTGGGCATAGGGCCTCTGGGTGCTCCCCTCAGATAGTGCCTCTCAGCTGCGCCATTACAGCCAGTCTAGTCCCTAGGGGAGCTCCCAGGACCCCCTGGATCCCTACGTCTCCCTGAGCTCTTAGTCCGGTTAGAACCAGGGCGGGTGCTTCTCCCCTGTCATGGGCACGCAGCTCTTTGCCCTCTCTGAATATCCCCCCACAGCACACAGCGGGCTGAGCTGCAGGGGTTTCGTCTGTGTGAGGGGATGCCGGCCGGCTGATGGCGGAGAAGATTTGGAGTGTGGGTCTCTTCCCCTAGTTGAGCGTAACTGCCGAAGAGGGCCCGCAGCCCTGGCCATCCCCCCGCTGGAGATCTGCTGCCTAGAGCCAGGTTGGGGCTTCACCCTACTACAGCTTCAGGGAGTGGATTTTAAACCTCTCCTCCTGTACTACATGTTGGTGGCTTCTGAGTGAAGATCAGGCGGATTTGCAACGAGCGGTGAGCCCCCCCAGCTGCACTCCAACACGTGGCCTAACCTGGGATTTGAACCCAGGGCTCCCTGGCAGACACTTGCCCCCCCTTCCCCACACTAAAGGTTTTTCAAGTAGGTCTGAGTCTAAATGGGCTGAACCACGGTACAGCTGATGCACCACGTGTCTGTGCACAGGCCCCCTTAGTGTGGAGACAGAGCAGGGGCCCCTGGAGAGCTGCAGAGAAAAGGAGCCTGCCTGAGTTTTGTGGTCCTTGCCCTTTAAGAACAAATCAAGAAGAAGGAATATCGAGATCATTACATCTGCGACCCTCCCGCTCCTCGCTACAACACTCCCTGGATTCGGAGCCTCCTGTCCTGCCTCTAACACGCCTTTTCAAATGAAATCTGTGAGTTTTTTTTTAAAAACTTAAGCCAAACTTTCCCACAGACTCAGACGGCTATTAAAGAAATATTAGTACCAGATGGTTTGTTTTTCCATAGAACCAGGGGCCAACATGAGGTAACTGGAAAAATATTAACCCGTCCAAAACCAATAGTGTGTCAGAGCTTACCCACAGCCCACTGCTTAGTCAGACGGATGCGCTGGCTGCACGGCATGTCCTGGCCTCCCTACTGCATGGACGCTCTGTACCGAATGGGAAAGTGAGGGAGTGAAACAGTCATGTCTTCCTACCACTGTGCCCGCTGGGCCAGCGTGTCTGCAAACTAGGACTGCCTTGCAGCAGATGAGAGCCCCCTGCTGCAGCAGGATTGACAGGCCACTCCCGATGACCCTGGTAGGAGGAAACAAGGATTGCTGGGATTTATCTAAAATTTTCGAGCCATCCAGACTCCCCCTGAGCCTTTGAACTTGCATTGCTCGTGGAGGGCTGCTAATCTAATTTTCAAAAGCTCCCAAAGATGGCTGCTTATCGACACAGCTCTCTCTTCGCGGATACACTCCTTCCCAGTTATCTCTGTCTGCTTGGTTACACCCTTTTGGAACAGTCCCCTTCCTCCTACAGTCACATGCTGGTGCCAAAGGCCCTGGGTATGGCTATTGCCTTGCAAAGAGGAAGGCCCCTCAGTTATTAGGAAAATACTGACACAAACTCTCCATCCTCTCCCTCCTGCATTCTGTTCAGCTGCAAACCACTTTCTCTGTTCTGCTGCTCTTAGAACATGCTAGCAAGCAACCCACAAAAAACACGGTCATCTCCGCACCATAGACCTCAATACCTCCCCCCTGCTTTCCTCCTCTCTTGCGGAAAGCATAGCTCCCTTCGCCTTTTCCCCACACTAACAATGTTCATTTACCATTGTTATAAATAAAAGGGCACACAATGTCTGGATGGGAAGGATGTCAGCACTTGAGGTGGCCCATATGGCTGGGGAGTTCTGAGGGCTGAAGCACAAGGGAGATGTTTACAGTAGCCTGTCAGATTTGGGTGATCTCTGCCTGGTTAGTTTTCCTCTTTATTTATGTCTCAGTAGCACCAAAATCACAGCCCGGTTATGGTAGGTGCCGTACAAAGACGGCACCTCATAGCAGTCTCATAGTCTGCTTCCTTTGACCTCATCTCTATAAACCTTCTGTAAAAGCATACCTTCTTCTGCAGATGGGGCATGACCCCACCACTGAAGGTGTCTTATTCTCACCTGATGCAAGACTGCAAATTGCCAGGGTCATCCAAATATCTCCTTTTTTGTGATGAAATCAAATCAATGGAGATTAAAAATACACAGTGACTTTTGACACTGAAAACTGTTTAGTTTCCTCTCTCAGCTCCTCGGCCATGTTTCTGCTTCATATCACAGAGTTGTAAGAGTTGCAGGCCAGAAGGTACCACCACATCTCTGCATATCACAGGCCACAAACACCACCCAGCACCCGCACACCAAATCCAACAATCGAAATTAAACCCAAGTATTACAGCCTCCAGGAGACTAGACTGTTATGTGCCACAGGCAGAGAATAGGTGGGACCGAGTGTGACAGATTTCCCCAGGGTGCAACCTGGAACTGGGGTACCGCTGAGCCCTCTGTCTCACCAGCCTGGGCTCCCTTACTCACTGTGATGTTGTGACAAGCTGCAGACCTCTTCTGGTTCTGCACTCACACAAACATTTACACAGGCAGAGACACACCCAGCTGCAGTTACCTGAATGCTTCTTCTCAGCCATTCATTAACTAACAATAGAGAGGCTTCAGCCAGTCTCTTTGTCCTGCCCTCGTCAAAGCCTCACCAATGTAAGTTTATTTCCCAGTTCTCCCCCTCTCCCTGGGAGAGAACAATGCACCAGCCTCTGTGCCTGAGTAGATTTCCCTTTGCACTTCAAACACCACACTGTTTTAGGTAAAAAAAAATATAAAACAGATTTATTAATGACAGAAAAATTGATCGGTACACTATTACTTATAATCACTTAAAATTAGGGCTGTCTAGCAATAAATACTATTTACTTTAAATATTTTTGGATGTTTACTAAATTTTCAAATATATTAATTTCAATTACAATACAGAATACAAAGTGTACAGTGCTCAGTTTGTTTTTATTTTTTATTACAAATATTTGCACTGTAAAAAGCAAAAAAAATATTTTTCAATTTATCTGATACAAGTACTCTAGTGCAATCTCTTTATCATGAAAATTGAATTTACAAATGTAGAATTAGGTAAAAAACAACAACCCTGAATTCAAAAATAAAACAATGTAAAACTTTAGAGCCTACAAGTCCACTCAGTCTTACTTCTTGGTCAGCCAATCACTCAGACAAACAAGGTTGGTTATAATTTGCAGGAGATAATGCTGTCTGCTTCTTGTTTAGAATGTCACCTGAAAATGAGAATAGGCATTCGCATGGCACTGTTGTAGCTAATGTTGCAAGATATTTACATGCCAGATGCGCTAAAGATTCATATGTCATGCTTCAACCACCATTCCAGAGGACTTGCTTCCATGCCGATGATGGGTTCTGCTTGATAGTGATCCAAAGCAGTGCGGATCTATGCATGTTCATTTTCATCATCTGAGTCAGATGCCACCAGCGAAAGGTTGATTTTCTTTTTTGGTGGTTTGGGTTCTGTAGTTTCCGCATCAGATTGTTGCTCTTTTAAAACTTCTGAAAGCATGCTCCACACCTCATCACTCTCGGATTTTGGAAGATTTTTAAACCTGTAAGCTGTAGCTATTTTTAGAAATCTCACATGCATTTTGTCAAATCTGCTGTGAAAGTGTTCTTAAAATGAACATGTGCTGGGTCATCATCTGAAACTGCCATAACACGAAATATATGCAGAATGTGGGTAAAACAGAGCAGGAGTCATACAATTCTCACCCCCAAGGAGTACAGTCACAAAATCAATGATGAAGTGAGCTGTAGCTCACGAAAGCTCATGCTCAAATAAATTGATTAGTCTCTAAGGTGCCACAAGTACTCCTTTTCTTTTTGCGAATACAGACTAACACGGCTGTTCCTCTGAAACCTGTCTTTTTTTAATGAACATCATCAGCATGGAAGCATGTCCTCTGGAATGGTGGCTGAAGCATGAAGGGCATACAAATGTTTAGCAAATCTGGCATGTAAATACCTTGCAACACCGGCTACAAAAGTGCCATGCAAATGCCTGTTCTCACTTTCAGGTGACGTTGTAAATAAGAAGCAGGCCATCAGTATCTCCCGTCAATGTAAACAAACTTTTTTGTCTTAGCGATTGACAGAATGAGAAGTAGGACTGAGTGGACTTGTAGGCTCTACAGTTTTACACTATTTTGTTTTTGAGTGCAGCTATGTAAACAAAAAAAATCTGCATTTGTAAATTACACTTTCACAATAAAGAGATTGCTCTTCAGTACTTGTATGAAGTGAATTGAAAAATACTATTTCTTTTATTTATCATTTTTACAGGGCATATATTTGTAATGAAAAATATAAAGTGAGCACTATGCACTTTGTATTCTGTGTTGTAATTGAAATCAATATTGAAAATGTAGAAAAACATCCAAAATATTTAATAAATTTTATTTGCAATTCTATTCTTATAAGTGTGATCGCGATTAATTTTTTTAATCATGATTAATTTTGTTTAAGTTAATCGCGTGGGTTAACTGTGATTAATTGACAGCCCTACTTAAAATCTAAGTTGGTTACCTAAGAAATAAACAAAATCACAATCTAAATTCTATACACTAAACAGGATTTGAATCAAGCAGTGTCTCACCCTGATGGTACGAGCAGTTTGCAGATCTTTCATACACACGCTGGGATTCCTTCTTTCCTGCCTGGGATCACCTTCCCCAGTTCAGTCTTTTTCCTAAGGTGTTTCCAGGTGTTGTGTTGTAGGGAGAGTGAGGCCCATTGGTGATGTCACTTCCCCCTTTTACAGTTTCTTCCATGTGGAGGGAACTTTTGTTTCAAGCAAAGCCCCCAGCACAGTTTGTGGAAAAGTACAGGCACAAGGTTGTTACCTCAAGGGGAATAAGGCAACGCTTTGGAAAGGAAAACTTAGAAATGGTAGAGGGGAGATCAAAGGAAAGCCCCTTTTCTCAGAAGGACAGACTCGACTCCCTTCCGTATCTGTGACCGGTGGATTTAGCTTACAATAAGGGTGTCCCTCCCTCCCTCCCTCTGTGATGTAATAAAAATGAAGAAAAGACAAGGTAATATGGTGCAAACAAAGGTAAGTGGGTAAAGGTACAGAAACCTGGGGAGACGGGGAGGCGGGAAGAAACACAAACTTAACCGTACAGTGATTCAGTGACTGGCTCTAGGAGCTTGAAGCTCAGACCCACAAAACCTCCCTTGGCCTTCAGAAAAACAATAAATGAAACCCCAGTACCGAAACCTTCCCTACAATTTAGGCGCAGCGGACTCTACGCACGGACGCGAGGCCCAGGACCTTCTCCTCTCCGGCCAATTGGAAGCCTTTGAGGAGGACCGCTGGGGGGGTCCCGACAACTGCCGGATTTCGTCGCAGGCGGGGAGACCCCCTGGGATGATGAACACCAGGAAAGCAGGACCCTCCACAGGTAAAATGGATTCGGTTCGCTGGGGCGGGGATAGTGTGGACAGGCCTCTGCTTTCTCAACCTTGCTGCGGGCTAGATGGTACTCTTCTCTCGAGCTTTGGAGAGCTGGGCAGACCCGACCGTGTGCACGCTACCGCTGGAACGGGCAGCACCATGCGGGCACTGAGCAAGATCTTATATATTCTCTAAGGCGGGAAAAGTTTTGAGGGAATGGAACGTTGGGGGTTGGCTCTGGCGGGAAAAGCTGGTTCAGTCCGGTTTGAGCCAGAGGACTCCAGTGTCTAAGTTGTAAACAAGTTTGCTTACAAAGATGGAGTCCAAGTTCACATACTCCATATTAAATTCTATCGAAGCCAGTGGTTTAGTTAACATTACTTCAAAAATACGTTATTAAAATACCGAATTAAACATATTAAACACCCACATTTTGTTACTTTTTATACCTAACAAGCTGGAGTCCAGTATCACGTGATCTAGTCACATGCCCTTGCATGCTTTGATGAGTCATAGAAGCCATCACTTATATACTGGCTGAATCGGCCGCAGGAGAGCCCATCAGGTGAGGATGAGCTTTTTCCATGGCCCATTGTTTTCGTTGATGGGCCATAACCTTGAATAGTCCCTTCACAGTGTGCTGGCTAGACTGGATGTAAATTAACTTGTGGGAGTTACCCAGGAGCAAGCACATTTGAAATACAGATGCAAAGTCTATTAATAACTTCAGATACAAAAATGATACACACCTACAAATAGGATAATCATATTCAGCAAACCACAACTTTTCCAATGCCACCTCACATGACATATTTTGTACAAATCATATCATCCTATCACTATGGTGAATATGGGATGCAGAGTGTTACCTTGGGGCACAGATTGTCACACTGAGGTGCACCAATTCCAGAAGCCCCTGCAATGGCAGGGAAATGATTAAGTGAGATAACCCTAAGAAGTGACCCGCACTCACACGCTGCAGAGGAAGGCATCTTGCCAATCTGATCTTGGGGAAAATTCCTTCCCAATCCCACCTATGCTCAAGGTCTCACTTATCAGAGGTGTAGCCATGTTAGTCTGTATCCACGAAAACAACAAGGAGTCTGGTGGCACCTTAAAGACTAACAGATTTATTTGGGCATAAGCTTTCTTGGGTAAAAAACCCACTTCTTCAGATGCATGGAGTGAAAATTACAGATACAGGCATAAAAATATATTGGCACATGAAGAGAAGGAAGTTACCTTACAAGGGGAGAACCAGTGCTGAAAACCTATTCAGTCAGGGTGGATATGATCCACTCCCAATACTTGATGAGGAGGTGTCAATACCAAGAGAGAGAAAATTGCTTTTGTAATGATCCAGCCACTCCCAGTCCCTATTCAAGCCCAAATTGATGATGTTAAGTTTGCAAATGAATTGTAGCTCTGAAGCTTTTCTTTGAAGTCTGTTTTTGAAGTTTTTTTGTTGAAGGATGGCTACTTTTAAATCTGTTATAGAATGTCCAGGGAGATTGAAGTGTTCTCCTACTGGCTTTTGTATGTTACCATTCCTAATGTCTGATTTGTGTCCATTTATCCTTTTACGTAGAGACTGTGTTCACACCCTACACTCTATTTTAATAATCTTTGTACATGGTATGGCTTGTGAGGTATCATTTGAAAATTCATAGCTTGCTGATCAGTAATATGGTAAAATGTGTGTCGTGGTGTTATGCATGAAGTTATAAATTCCCCCTGTACGGTGTTAAAAATACCATGTTCAGACTCATGTAGCACCAAACTGGTCAAACAGTCCTGTAGCGTATGCTTTTCTTATGTGCATTTAAGCTACAGAGTCATCAAGCAGAAAGGGGGAAGGGAAAAACAAAGGAAGTTCACACCAGTGAAAGAACTCAGCAGGGATGATCCTTCCACACAGACTCTTTGTCTACTGGTTCACAGCTGGAAATGCTTTTCAAGAAGGGGACTGAAACTATAAAAAGGAGAGGCAGACACCCCCCTCACTCTCCCTGTCAGTCTCTGAGAGACAAAGGAAAACAGCCATTGGACTCTGGGGGAGGTCCTGACCTGAAGAATTTGGTCAGTAATGCTGTTGGAAGCATGTGTTGAGAAACTTTGCTTTGAATCCAATATAGTTTAAGATAGGCACTAGAAAGCATTTTTCTCTTTATTTTCTTATAACCATTTCTGACTTTTATACCTCATTGCTTGTACTCACTTAATAGCTCTCTTTGTAGTTAATAAACTTGTTTTATTGTTTTATCTACTCCAGTATGTTTAAGTTAGGGTCTGGGTAACTCTATTTGAGATCACAAGCCAGTGTATATCATTCCCTTGAAGGAATAACGGACTTAATATATTTGGACTGTCTAGGAGAGGGTGGACTGCGCAGGACATACATTTCTGCGGGGAAATACGGGACTGGGAATGTGTTGGGGTCACCCTGAAGTATAACCCAGGCTGGTGAGACCTAGGGTGTGACTGGTAGGCTGTAGTTACATACAGACACATCTGGGAGTGACCTGCATGCTGGCAAGCTGTTTATGAGCGACCCATGTTGGGCGTTAAAACAGTCAGGCATTGCAAGGCACCCCAGATTACAGGCCAAGGGTGACACAGCCCCCCACTGGTCTAGACTGGACCCAGATATGTCAAGGTGAGGGTGGGTGGGAAATCCCTTCCTGACCCCTATTGGAGGCCAGCTGAAACCCTGAACCATGAGGTTTTAGGAACATAAGACAAAAACCAGACATGAGCCCCACGGCTGCTGAGCCCTGCCCCCAACCATCACAAACAATCTTGTCATACAATCACATTCTTAAATTTGTCCAGCTTGCTCTTAAAATTAACTAAGTTATTTGCCCTGACAAAGCCAATCAAGAGGCTGTTCTAGAACTTCACCTCGCTGATGGTTATGTCTATTTGTTCTTGTGCCAACACTGTCCTTTAGCTTAAATAACTCACTTTTCTCCCTAAAGTATTTACAGAGAGCGATCATATCCTCTCAGACTTCTGTTTGCTAGGCTAAGCAAGCCAAGCTCCTCCAGTCTCATAAGATAGGCCCTTCAGGCCCTGATCATCCTAGTAGTTCTTCTCCGCCGTCGCTACAGCACCATCACTGCCACATTGCACACGTGTTTCTTAATTGTCACACAAACTTCTCATCACGCAAACAGACGACTTTGAAAATGCTGAAATGTCAGACACACAAGATCCATCCAACATGTGACTTAACATACAGAATCATCTGCTGTCAACTGACTATACAGACTGGTAAAACTATTCACCCATGCAATATCATTGCCATGGAAAAATAGCATCAGCAGGTCGCTCATTTCTGTTTTATAAGAGGTGTACATTGCTTTGGTTTTTTTAACAATTGATCTTAAGTCCTATAGAGTCTGCAAATATTCTATATTGGAGTCAGCTGTCTACGTGGAAGAAGAGTGGACTTTATTTTAGGATTCTATAACAGAGTTTGCTGGAGGAAAAACTGGGATTTAAGAGAATAAAAAAACGGTGTTGGATTACAGATGACACCATCAAATTACAGGAGAGAAAGAAAGGCCTGGTGCAGAATGGATCCACTGGAAGGTCAGAGTTGAGTCCATGAAGAGAGGAGAAAACGTTCAACAGAGAAAAAGAAATGTCTTGAATGACCAGTAAAGAGGCCTGTTGGAATGATCATCATCAATGGTGGAATAGTATGGCACAGTGCTTTGAGGAAGCCTCAGAAAGACATGACCTGAAATGTAAATTTGAGATTTTTGAAGGATTTTGGACATCCTAACTGGATGTCCATTCTCATGGCTTCTGCCAGTGAAAGAGAAAAATCTAGAAAAGGTATAACAAGAGACAATGGCTGGAAGTTGAGGCTAGATAAATCCAGAGAGAAAATAAGGTGTAAATTTCAAAAGTGAGGGTAATTAACCATTGGCACAATTTATCAAAGGTCATGCTGGATTCTCCATCGCTGGCAAATTTTAAATCAAGATTAAGTGTTTTTTCTACAAACTCTGCTCTAGGAATGATTGTGGGACAGGTCTCTGGCCTGTGCTATGCAGGAGGTCAGACTGGATGATCACAATGGTCCCTGCTGGCCTTGGAGTTCGTGACTTATCCCCATGTAGAGGTGGAGGTCTGAAATACAGGAAAGAGTGGTTTGCTCAGTATCACATGCACTTGGGCTAATCAAAGCCTTGAACCCACATTTTAGGAAGCCAAGGATAATGTTTGATCCACCAATCCATCCTCCCTTCCTCCTAAACAGTACCCTGACGTATGACTCACACCTTTCTCTCAGAAACTGCTCTGTCTCAGAAGAGAGGAAATCCACTTGGAGATTATGACTGACTCTCTTTAAGGCATAGGAAATTACTAATGTAAACTGTGCTTAAAGAAACCTGTCACCACCCATTTTGCATCTAGTCCTATGGTTTTAGATTTTATTGCACAGCCATGTGGATGCCCATTACAGTATGCCTAGGATTTGCTTCTTTGCCGGTGCCACTTGCTATTATTTTGGCTGGCTTTGAGAAACGTGTGTGTCTTTGTGCCAAGGAGATACTCATTTGGGGCACGGGGTGAAGGGTCTTATTGAACAGCAAAAGCTAACACTCTCACATTGATCCAAAGCATACCCATGTGGCTTTCCAATGGTTAATTTGACATTAAGATGTTACTGGCCATATAGCCCTCTCCATTGTTTGCTTCTTTGCTAGATGGATTAATTTCTCCATCGCATCCTCCTGTGGAGAGAACCATTGCTGAGATAATGTCAAGGGAAGTTTAACTATCATCTTTGCAGAGACCACAGAACCACACTGTTTTCTATGGGGCTTTTGGTTGGCATAGCTGAAACCATAAATAAATATTCAGTCAAAAGCCACGGCTGTTCCCACGCTGTAGATTGTAGGTGCTGGTGTGTCACTGTAGCACCAGTTCAGCTAGAGTCAGCCAACTGCACAGACAAGACAGTACAGTTACAGGAAAATCTGGGAACACCCGAGGAATTCTACTGACTGGTGGAGAAAATGATGATTTGTGTCGTTCTGCAATTCCAGGGGTAATGTGTGTGCATTGAACAGGTGGATGCCAGGAAATAACACTGCTTCTTCCACCTACAAGTTAGTCACTCTGAACACTTCATGAGCCTTGGCTGTGTATTTCACCAGGAAAAGAAGTGTGACTCAGACGGGTTAGGCTAACGGACACAGATTTCTGTTTTGTATAGTGGTGACCAAGGAAATTCAGGTACCTGCAAAACTCTGGTGTCTCCAAGGAAAGTACACACACGGCAGCCAGCACTGGCTTCAGAAATGCAGCAGTGGAAATCTGTGCAGCTCCAGTGAAAGGAACAGGCCAGACTGAGTCACTCTGACTCACTCTTGCTTTCAGTGAGGCTCATCAGGAGTAAGATGGTCTTTTATGGGGTTTGGCTTGGGGAGTAAAGTGACCCTTTTGGGAGCATGTATCTAGAACTAGCTTGTGGCTTGGGCACAGCCCTGAACAAGCAGTGGTGCATTCGCTGCACTGGCCCGGAAGCAGCCCCAGGAGGCGCTGTCACTCAGACACCCCATCACAGGATATACTCCCTGCTGGGGCACCTCCTTGTGGCCACATCTGGGGATGAGCTCCACTTAGGTCTGACACCCCTTTCTTCACCCTGTGGTCTCTCTTTCTCTCTGGGACTCAGGGTACTCCTTCTTCGTGACTCAGCCCTCCAGCCAGGTCACTATGGTCCTGCCCTTGCGGGGTAGCAAAGTCCCACTGGACGACTTTCCTAGGCAGTCTTCTGCCCCACTGACTAGTCTGTGCCACTTCCCTCAGTGGCTGGTAGGGGAACCCAGACCTACCCACCACTCTGGGGTCCAGCCCAGGGACCCTATGACCAGCAGCCAAGGTCTGCACAGTCCCAAACCTTGCTACTGTTTCCCTGGGCTGCTCCTACTTCACCTCCATCAGGCTCTTTGCCTCCACCAGGCTCTTTCTCCGCCCTCATATAGGTACACCCTTCCCTCAGGGCTGGGTCTCTAGAGCTTCTGTTCTCCCCATGGTTTCCTTCTTTCCCTCACCAAGGCTGGAGAGTGACTGCAGAGCTCCACACTGCATCCCCTGTCTGCTGCAACCTGCCTGGCTTTAGCATACCTCACCTGTTCCTTCTCAGCTGGACAGTATTCCCAGGCAGGGGTTGCTTATCCAGCCCAGTTCCCCTCAGGTGTAGCCTATCAAGTTAATTGGACCCCTTTTCAGCCTCATTAACCCTTTCAAGGCTGGTCAGGGTTGAACACCCCGCTACACACCCCTCTGAGTCACAATCCCTCCCTGCTTCCTCCTTATGCTGCTGGGGGGTGGAACATGGCTACTGCCCTACACCAGAATCAATTGCACCTCTTGGGCACCAGACAATAGGATGGGCTGTCAGGAGTCAAGACTCCGCCCACTGTACCCTGACTCCAAGGCCTGGCTATTCTATGCAGGGGTGGGGGTGTTCCTATCCTCCTGCCCCCCGGGCAGGGACACTATCTACGTCAGACTCTAGTCCCTGATTGGTCACGTCGCTCCGATGACCCCTGGATCCGATGGCTCACTGGCTGTGACTGCAGACTCGGTCCCAGGGGCTTTGCTATCTGCAACAGTGGAGGAGCTCATGAGCACATCCCTGGGGATGGTCAGTGGCCCTCAGCCTGTCTAAAATACCAATATTTGCCAAACAGAAAAGGACAAAATGGGGGGAGAGGCACCGTGCGGGACTGGGGGTGTGTGAAAAGTGGCTGAACGAGAGCCAGCGTGTGCGGTGCTGGATGTCAAGGGGTAGTATGTGTGTGTCAACAGACAGAGGGTCAGAGACGATTCCAGTAGGACACTAAGGCGCTGGGCCTCCATCCCATACTGAAGGGGTTGGAACAACGTAGGAATTCAGGGCTCAATCGTAAGCCACCCTGGGCCATGCACAAGGGATAAATGGGCATTGCTGCTACTCCCACGCCTGGGCAGGGAGCGGGCAGGGAGCCGGCAGTGCCTTGGCACCTCCCGCCCCCCGTGTGCTGGACGTGGCAGCAGAGCTGGCTCAGCGAGGGAAGTGACCTCTGCTAGGCAGAGGGCTGGCACCATTCATTCCCAGGGAGCCAGGAACCAGGCTGTCCCACGGAGAGTCAAGCTCTAGTTCCAGGCTGCTCCGGGCAGCACTGAGACATGCTGCCCCTCACAACATGCTTGTGCCAAATCCACCAGTTAGCCCTGAGGCAGCAGCTCGCATGGTAATATTGTGCCAACCCTTCTCTGGCATGGGCACAGGGGCTTGTAGTTGTCCTAAGGTAGTGAGCCTGCACCCACTCCTCTCCGGGTCAGGCATTTGCCCCCTTTGCTTACGTGGATCCGGCAGCCCCTGAGCCAAAGACCCAGTTGCACGCAGAGGAGTTCTGCGACCATCCATTTGAAAGGATTTTAGGCCAGGGAATGGAGCAACAGGCTGATGGGATGGGAACTGAAAGGAATTCAACAGCAACGGTGAAAAAACAATAGCACAATCCCTTCCCCCACCTCCAGCGGTGCTGAAAACCCTCCGCTCCCCACGCCTCTGGCCTTGAGGCCTCTAACCCATCCAGTGGTGCGTGCAGCTGAGATGCACTAGCTGGGTGAGGTGTCTGCTGGGTCTGGACCTCCGGCCTGGTGGGGTGCTGCTCCTCGGCCTCCACCTTCCCTTGGGACTCGCCCAAAGTGCTCACCCCCAGCCCCAGCCGAGCCGTGCCAATCACAGCCCATCCCCCAGGCTCATGCACACCCGCACCCAGGCCAGCACAGTCCTCCCCTGCCCTCCATTGAGGCCCAAGTGTCCAAATAGGGGTCAAATCCTTCGCTCACAGACCAGATGAAAGTCTCTTCCTCATTTTTGTCTGAGAAGCTGTTGCTGGCCTGTGGGCAACCCCTTCCCCTTTCCTCCCGCAAGACAATGCTTCCCAGAGAGGGATTCTCCAGTCCCTAGGGCTGAAGTTTTTCCATTCAGGCCCTCCCCTGAGTCAGGGCTCCTCCACTCCCAGCTATGAGGCTCCATCACCAGGCCGGATTCCAGGATTTCCTGGCTTCCCAAGGGTCCAAGTTGCTCAGCTGTCTCCCAACATAGCTCCTAGTTCTAGTCTCAGCCCCAGTAATTTGATGGTCTATGAGACAGTGATATCATCTCCTGGTGGTCTCATACTGCCAGTACTAAAACATCCTTGGGATTTCTAAATAGTATCGATGACAACTTCTTCATTCAAAAGTGTTGCATCCAACACAGGGCAATTCTATATTAGACCTCCTCTTAACAGATAAAGAGGAACTGATCACCAAAATAATAACTAATGGTAACTTAGATACAAGTGATTATGACTTGGTCGTACTTATAATGTGCAAAGAGAATAGAGTCCAGGTCAGTGGAACCATATACACTTGGTGGTTTAAAAGGACCAATTTCACAAAGCTGAAAACAATTATGAGCTAAACCAGCTGGGTGGAAGAATGTAATCAGAAAAAATGTGAATGATCATTGGAAATTGTTTAATAATGTTTTACTAGATGCCTAAAGAGCCACAATTGAGGAAGAAGGCCGTTGTGGTTAAAAAAAACTGACCTGTGTTAGAGGGGAAGTGAAAAAAAATATAAAATTGATAAAGGAAGCAAAGGGATGCAAGGAGAAATCTGTGGTCAACAGAGTTAAGGACAATAAGAAGGAGGTTTTTTGAATATTAGCAACAAAAAGAATCTTAGCAATAGTATTGGTCAACCACGAGATGGAAATTGTAGAATTATTACTAATAATGCAGAAAAGGCAGACTTGTTCAATAAATATTTCTGATTTATATTTGGGGGGAAAAAGATAATGTAGTCATATCATATGACAGCACTTTTTCTATTCCACTAGTATCTCAGGCAGATGTTAAAAAGCATCTGCTAAAGTTAGAAGATTTCTAAATCAGCAGGTCCAGATAACTTGCTTCCAAGAGCTTTAGAAGAGCTGGCTGAGGAGCAAGCTAAACCATTAATGTTGCATTTCAATAAGTCTTGGAGCACAAGGGTAGTTCCAGAAGACTGAAGAAACCTTATATTGTTCCAATATTTAAAAAAGGTAAATGGGATGATCCAGATAATTACAGGCCTGTCAGTCTGATATCAACCCCAGGCAAGATAATGGAGTGGCTGATACAACACTTGATTAATAAAGAATTAAAGGAGGTTAATATAATTCATGCCAATCAAGATGGGTTTATGGAAAATGGATCCTGTCAGACTAACTTGATATCTTTTTTGATGGGATTGCAAGTTTCTCTGATAAAAGTAATAGAGTTGATGTAATACTTAGACTTCTGTCAGGCATTTGACTTGAGACTGCATGACATTTTGATTAAAAACTAGGAAGATATAAAATTAACATGGACTTGTTAAATGGATTAAAAACTGGCTTTGTAAACTGGGAATCTTCATCAAACAGGTGTGTTTCTAGAGGGGTCCTGCTGGGATCGATTCTTGGCCCTGCGCTATTTAACATCTTTATCAATGACACAGAAGAAAACATAGAATCATCACTGATAAAGTTTGCAAATGACACAAGAATTGGGGGAGTGGTAAAAAATTAAAAGGACAGGTCAGTGATACAGAGCGGTCAGGGTCACTTGGTAAGCTGGGCTCAAGCAAACAATGTGCGTTTTACTACGGCTAAATGTATCCATCTAGGAATAGAGAATGTAGGCCGTACTTACAGGATGGGGGACTCTGTGCTGGGAAGCAGTGACTCTGAGGAAGATTTGGGGGTTGTGGTGGCTAATAAGTTGAACGTAAGCCAGAAGCTCCCTCAAAGTGGGGGTGAAAGTGAGCCGGGGGTGAAAGTGAGCCGGTACGGGCTGGTATGGTGTTCGGGTAAGAACCCACACCGGCTCATACCCAGCCCATATTAAAGCACTGACACTTTAATGTCCCTGCCCCTTTTGCCCCCCCCGAGTCGCCGACAGGTTCGGGGGGCAAAGGGAGCAGCTGCCCTGGGGCCAGCGATTTAAAAGCCGCAGCAGAGCCCGGAGCCCCGGGCCCTTTAAATCAACACGGGAGCCCCGGGCGGCGCGGGCCAGGGTTGGGTGGCGGATGGGTGGGGGATGCTGACCCCCCAGCCCTGTCCCTTCCGCCCGAGGCACCACCCCTTCTGGGGGCCGGAACCGCCCCGGCCCCGTACCGGTAAGTGTCCTGACTTACTTTCACCCCTGGCCACTGGCATCTGAATCGTGGCCCCACCCCCGTGCCACCCCTTCCCCCGAGGCCCTGCCCCTGCACTGCCCCTTTCCCAAGGCCCCGCCCCCACGCTGCCCCTTCCCCCATAAAACCCTACCTCCACCCCGCTCCTTTCCCCGATGCCCTGCCCTTGCGCCAACTCTTCCTCCCAAGACCCTGCCCCTGCTCATTTCTCTCCATCTCCTTACCCCCATTTTTGCCCATATGGCATAGCCTTCCCACTTTTAAAAGTGATGGGGCCGTGGCCCCCTGGCCAAAAGGGCTAATGAAATCCTTGAATGTATAAACAGGGGAATCTTGAGTAGGAGTAGAGAGCTTACTTTACCTCTGTATTTGGCACTAGTGTGACCTCTGCTGGAATCCTGTGTCCAGTTCTGGTGCCCACAATTCAAGAAGGATGTTGATATTTTGGAGAGGATTTAGAGAAGAGCCATGGGAATTATTAAAGGATTAGAAAACATGATTTAAAGTGATAGACTCAAGGAGCTCCATCTTAACAAAGAGAAAGCTAATGGGTGACTTGGTTCCCGTCTATAAGCATCTACATGGGGAACAAATATATGAATATAAAAATATAAGAATGGCCATATTGAGTCCACCTAACCCAGTATCCTGTCTCCTGACAGTGGCCAATAGCAGGTGCTTCAGAGGGAGTGAACAGAACAAGGCAATCCTCGCCAACCCCAGTCATCCAGTCCCAGCTTTTGGCAGACAGAGCTTTAGGGACACATCCCTGCCCATCCTGGCTAACAGCCATTGATGGACCTGTCCTCCATGAACTTATCTAATTCTTTTCTGAACCCTGTTATAGTTCTGGCCTTCACAACATCCCTTGGCAACAAGTTCCACAGGTTGAATGCCTTGTGTGGAGAGGTATTTCCTTCTCTTAGTTTTAAACCTCCTGCCTATTAATTTCATCGGGTGACCCCTGGTTCTTGTGTTATGTGAAGGGGTAAATTATACTTCCCTATTCACCTTCTCCACACCATTTGTGATTTTATATCATATCTCTGGTTAGTCATCTCTTTTCTAAGATGACAGTCCAAGACTTTTTAATTTCTCCTCATATGGAATCTGTTCCACACCATCATATTTGTTGCCCCCTTCCCCCCTGTACTTTGTGAAATTCCGATGTATCTTCTCTGAGATAGGGCGACCACATCTGCACGCAGTGTTCAAGATGTGGGCATACCATGGATTTATATGGGGCAATATGATATTTTCTGTCTTATTATCTATCACTTTCCTAATGGTTCCTAACATTCTATTCATTTTTTTTGACTTCCACTGCACATGGAGTGGATGTTTTCAGAAAACTATCCAGAATGACTCCAGGATCTCTCTCATGAGTGGTAACAGCTAATTTAGAGCCCATCATTGTATATGTATAGTTGGGATTATGCTTTCCAACGTACATTACTTTGCATTTATCAACACTGAATTTCATCATTTTGTCACCCAGTTTTGTGAGATCCCTGTGTAATTCTTCACAGTAAGCTTTGGTCTTAACTATCTTGACTGTCACAACCCACAGGCCTTGCACCCAGGTCCGCGGGGTCATGGGAGCAGCCACGCTCCAGCCCTCCACCTGGCAGCCAGTTTGGAATAGCTTATCTGGGACCCATGAAGCCCAGTCCCAGTACGAGGCTCCACCCCTGAGGTCTGACTGTCAGAGCCCTGGATCCGCTGATTGGCCCATTGGCTGTACTTAAGCCAGCAGCAGGAACAGGGAGCTGTCTGAACAGCTAGGCTCCACCCTGCTCTGCACTGGGTGCCTTGTGCTTCCTGCTCCTGCTCCTTGATTTCCTGACATCCCGACCCGGCAGGACTCCTGGCATCTGACTGGTGATTCCTGACCTCCACTTTGTCTCATGCCTTTGACCTCCTGGTATCCTGACCCAGCTGACTCTTGATTCGTGTCTTGTGACTGTGGAGTCTGGCTCTGACTACTAGGTCTGGCTGCCCACGACTAGGCCATGACAGCTTGTTCGAACCGCAGTAACCCTACAGGGCTGAGCCCAGTTGGAGAAGGATGGACCCAGCTGCACTACCAGAGCCACCAGAAGCATCAGACTCACCCGAATGGGGCCTCATCTCCTGGTAGATTATCAAGCTCTGCAGGCCCAAGTTGTGCCACTTGATCAGGGACAGCCAGCAGCTGCAGGAGTGAGCGAGGCAGCTCAGCGCTGAGAATATCATGCTGCGAACATGGCCTGCAGCGTCTGGCCCTGAACAGGGGCCTGCGATACCCTTGCCCAAACGGTTCGAAGGGAACCAGGGCTTCATGAGCCAATGCCGTCTTCCATTTCTGAGGTGTCCCAAAATTCATGCCTCTGATCTGGCCCAGGTGGCCTTGGTAATTAGCCTGCTGACAGGAGACGCATTACACTGGGCCTCCCCCGTTGGAAGGCCAGAGCCCGGAGCTGTCGAACGGGGACACCTTTCTCCCGTCAACGTCAACCATCACCAGTGACCCACACCAAGCTCAGACGGGCGAGGCCGCCCTGAGGAGACTCTATCAGGGGTCAGGCACAGCAGCCTCCCAGGTGGCACACTTCTGCCGCCGCCTCACAGCAGATACGGAGTGGAACAATGCAGCAGAGCTGTACCTTTGCGGTGGGGCCTGCAGGAAGAAATTAAAGATGAACTGGCCTGCGAAGGGATGCCTATGGCCTAGATGCCCTTGTGGACCTTGCCACATCGGCAGAGATGATCGGGGGCGAGAATGAAGAGAGTCCCTCTGTCTCCATACTCTGACCTCACCTCCTGTGTCGCCCCTGAACCAATGCGAGCCAATCTGGCTCATCCACGGCTCACTCCCGAAGATAAAGGAACAGTGCCATCAGCAGCACTTGTGGTTCTACTGCGGCGAACCTGGCCACGCCGTCTCGGTCTGCCCAGCACGAACGCCGAGGAGCTCAGAGAGACAAGTCAGTCCAGGCACAGTGGGGAGAACCGGCCTGGGCCTTGGGAGAAGAGAATTTCCACTACTCTAGTCCTCACAGAGACGCACCCCAAGCCCCATCCAGGGGCTTCTCATTTGCAGGTGATTATCCAGCTGTGCATTCTAGGGGATCCCTGACAGATTCCTCTCCAATCAATGTGGGAGAGGTGGATAATTTTATGGATGCAGCTACGGCTAAGGCCCTACAGATTCCCCTGCTATGCAAGGCCACACTGGACATGACTGAAACTATTGATGGCTCCCTGCTGTCTTCAGGTCCAGTTGTGGAGGAGACTGTCCCCTTGCAGGCGATTATTCAGGGCCATAGAGAAATAATACAATTTGGCATGACTCATTCCCCGCATTTTCCCCTAGTCCTTGGCATCTCCTGGTTAACACTTCATAATCCCCTCAATTCACTGCCAAGAACAGAAGGTCACTTTCCTGACAGAATGCTGCGGCCAGCATGGCCAGGGACCAGAGAACAATTCACCCAGGCTCAAGAAGTCGCCCGAATTGAAACACCTCTGAGAGAACTATGGCACTTCCCCACAAAGTACACTGATGTCTCTGAGAAACAGAATGCAGAAAGCCTCCCCCCACATCAGGACTACAATTACCCCGTAGAACTCCAGCCAGGGGTGAAGATATTGTGTGGGCAAATATACACAATGTCAGAGCCTGAACTAGTTGCATTGTGAGAATAATTCCAGGAGTACCTGACTCGGGGGAATATCCATAGGCCAACTTCACTGGCCAGTGCCCCAGTCCTTTTCGTAAAAAAGAAGGATGGCAGCCGCCACTTCTTTGTCAGTTACTGAGCCCTAAATCAGATAATAATCCAGAACCATTACCCCTAATCCCTGAGTAGCTGGACTGAATGGGGCCCCCCTGCATATTCACTGAACTGGATCTCCGGGGAGCTTACAATCTCTTCTGTATCTGAGAGGGGGATGAATGGAGTCTTTTGGACCCACTCTGGCCACTTTGAATATTTAGTCATGACTTTCAGACTGACTAATGACCCAGCAATGTTCCAGCATTTCATTAATGATATGATAGGAGATCTACTGGACAAGTTCGTCATGATATACTTAGATGATATATTGATCTTCTCAGATGGTCTGGACCAACACACCTCTCACAGCTGCATAGTTCCAAAGAGACTAAAGTTGAAAAGCTAAACTTTAGAAGTGTGCATTCAATCAGACCTCAGCCAAGTCCCTGAGTTTCATCCTGTCCCCAGAAGGGATCAAGATGGATCCGTGGAAGGTCCAGGCTGTCCGTGACTGGGCAACCCCCTGTAATGTGTGTGACCTACAATGTTTTTTCTTTAGGCTTTGTGAACTTTTACCGGACGTTCAGCTCGAATTTTTCAAAGCAAGCCAAAACACCGACTCCAGAAAAACACCCAGGTGCACTGGTTGCCCAAGAGTCAGCACATGTCCAAGCAGCTAAAGCTTGCCTTCATGGTTGCTCCAGTATTGACCCACCTAGACATGATCCAAGTTCTCATTGTGGAAGCTGACACCTCTATCACAGTGATCAGGACAGTCTTCTCCCAGAGGCATGGACTGAAGCAAATACTGCACCCCATCACCTGTTACTCAAGGAAACTTACCCCGGCTGAACAAACCTATGAGATCTTGGACAAAGAGCACTTGGCAGTTAAGACCCGCTTTGAAGAGTGGCAACACTACCTGGAAGGGGCCCATCATCCAGTCCACGTGTTTACTGATCACAAGAGCCTGGAGGATCTGCGCAGGGCCAAGGCCCTAAACCAACTACAGCACTGGTGGGCCCTATCCTTTTCCCATTTCAACTTTACCACAACATGCAGCCCAAGAACTAGAAATGGCAAGGCTCATTCCTTGTCCCAAGATATGGCTCTGACCCACAAGGGCCCAGTCCAGAACCAACCCACATACTCCAATCCCATAATTTCCTCAATGTGACTCATCGCCAGGATGTGCTCATGCTCACCCGCTCTGCTCTGTCTCTGGAATTCCACCCAACAAGATGGCCATTATCAATGGAGAACCATGTGACATTTGGGAGGGGATCACGTTTTTAATGGACAGCATCTGTGTTCCCCCAGGACCTGCGAGAGTGGCAGCTCTTCAATTCTGCCCTGACTCCACAGACACTTAGGGCAATATAAAACCTGACAACTAATGTCCTGGTACTTCTGGTGGTCCTGCATGCGCCCCATGATAGAGACCTTTGTCACTTCCTGCCAGGTGTGTGTCTGCACCAAGAGGCCTTGCCAGAAACATTATGGTCTTCTCCACCCTCTGGACACCGCATCTCAACCGTGGGAGGCCATTTCCTGGACTTTGTGGTGGAACAACAGGATCCAGTGGTTTTGTGACATTCCTGACAGCAAACTGTTTTTCTAAAATAGCCCACTTCATTCCCTGTATGGGTTTACCCCCGCCAGAAAAACCACTGAGTTCTGGATAAACAATGTAGTCCATCTTCATGTTCTCACGGATCATGTCACCTCTGACAACTACCTCCCCAGATTTCACCCACAACTATCCACATCCTCCCCCAACCCATTGGTCTTGGACATAGTACAATACATCCATCACATCCAAGAGGCAGTGAAGGGACACCTTCAAATGAGAACTACAAAAAGCATGCAGACAAGCATAGACAACAAGGTTCCACCTACTCTGTAGGACAAAAGGTATGGCTTTCTATGGAACAACCTCGCATGGACAGACCAGATTTGGAGATGGATCAACCAGGTCATCTTCAAATTCCAGCTCCCTCTATCCCATTGAGTCCACCCCATATTACACATCTCACTTTTAAGGCCCTATACTGAGAACACATTTCCCCATATAGCCCAGTCACTGCCCCCACCAGTACAAAGAAAGGGTCGGGGGAATATGTTGTACATGAAGTCCTTGACTCTAAGATCAAGCAGGGCAAACCAGGGCACCTGACTGATTGAGAAGGTTACAGCCCAGAGGAACATACTTGGGAGCCAGCTGAAGAACGCTTTGTGCTCTCCTGCTGGTTCAGGCTTTCCATATGAACCGGCCTGAGAAACCTAGACCCATGTTGACTGTAGAGTACCCCTAGGGGAGGGGAGCAATGTCTTAAGCCAGGGGTCTTGAACCCATGTACAGAGGGTACCTGAGGGCACTCTAACCCTATACCTGGCAGCCAGCTAGCAAGTGCTTACCTGGGATCCATGAAGCCCAGCCCCAGTGCGAGGCTCAGCCCTGAGACCCAATTGGTGGAGTCCCCGAGCAGCTGATTGGCCTAGGGACCCTACTTAAGCCAACAGGAGGCACAGGAAGCTGTCTGAGCAACTGGGGTCCCCCTGCCCTGGACGGTGTGCCTTGTGCTTCCTGCTCATTGATTTCCAGGCATCTGCCCTGTGGTTCTGATCTCCCATTTGTCTCCTGCTTCTGACCCCTAGTATCCTGACCAAGCCAACTCCTGTCTTGTAACTGTGGGCTCTGGCTCTGATCACTAGGTGCAGCTGCCCACAACCCTGCTGTGACAGCAAGTAATTTTGTATCTTCTGCAAATTTAGCCACCTCACTGGTTACCCCTTTTTCCAGATCAATTATGAATATGTTGAACAGCACCGGTCCCAGTACAGACCCCTGGGGGACACCACTACTTACCTCTTCCCATTCTAAAAACTGACCATTTACTCCTGCCCTGTGTTTCCTGTCTTTTTAAACAATTGCTGATCCAGAAGAGGACCTTCCGTCTTATCCCATGACAGCTTACTTTACTTAAGAACCATTGGGATGGGACCTTGTCAAAGGCTTTCTGAAAGTCCAAGTACACTCTATCCACTGGCTCACCCTTGTGTACATGTTTGTTTGACCGCCTCAAAGAATTCTAATAGATTGGTTGAAACTAAGAACAGAATTATCAGACACATAGATTACCACAATTTGTTGGGGAAGAGTCAACATGGCTTTTATAAAGGGAAATCATGCCTTACCAATTTGCCTAGTACTGAAGTTAGCCTTACTGGCCTGTAATTCCCAGGATCACCTCTGAAGACTTTCTGAAAAATTTGGGTCACATTAACTATCCTCCAGTCATCTAGTACAGAAGCTGATTTAAGCGAAAGGTTACATACCAGTTAGTAGTTCTGCAAGTCCATATCTGAGTTCCTTCAGAACTCTTGGGTGACTCCCATCTGGTTCTGGTGACTTATTACTGTTTAATTTACCAATTTGTTCCAAAACCTCCTCTACTGACACCTCAATCTGGGACAGTCCCTCAGATTTGTCACCTAAAAAGAATGGCTTAGGTGTGGGAATCTCCCTCACATACTCTGCAGTGAAGTCTAATGCGAAGAATTAATTTAACTTCTCTGCAATGGCCTTGTCTTCCTTGGGTACTCCTTTAGCACCTCCACCTGCCAGTGGCCTCCTGATTGTTTGGCAGGCTTCCTGCTTCTGATGTACTTAAAAAATGGTTACTTTTGCTAGTTGCTTTTAAAATTCTTTTTTGGCCTGCCTAATTATACCTTTACATTTGAATTGCCAGAGTGTATGCTCCTTTCTATTTTCTTCAGTAGGAAATGTCTGCCAATTTTTAAAAGATGCCTTTTTGCCTCTAATCACCTCTTTAGTTTGAGCCTCTGTTATGGTGTTTTTAAATAGTTTCCATGCAGCTTACAAGCATTTCACTCTTGGGACTGTTCCTTTGAATTTCCATTTAACTAGCTTCCTCACTTTTGTGTAGTTCCCCTTTTTGAAGTTAAATGTAATGTAATATGCATCCGATGAAGTGAGCTGTAGCTCACGAAAGCTCATGCTCAAATAAATTGGTTAGTCTCTAAGGTGCCACAAGTCCTCCTTTTCTTTTTGCGAATACAGACTAACACGGCTGTTACTCTGAAAATGTAATGTAGTGGGTTTCTTTGGTATTTCGCCTCCTATTAGGAATTAATTACATTATGGTCGCTATTATTCAGTGGTCCAGCTATATTCACCTCTTGGACCAGATCCTGTGCTCCACTTAGGACTAGATCAAAAATTGGCTCTCCCCTTGTGGGTTCCAGGACTAGCTGCTCCAAGCAGCAGTCATTAATGGTGTCTAGAAGTTTTATCTCTGCATCCCATCCTGAGGTGACATGTTCCCAGTCAATATGGGGATAGTTGAAATCCCCCATTATTATTGTTTTTTCTGGGTTTTTTATAGTCTCTGATCTCCCTAAGCATTTCACAATCACCTGCACCATCCTGGTCAGGTGTCGGTAGTATATTCCTACTGCTCTTCTCTTCTTATTCAAGCATGGAATTTCTAGCTATAGAGATTCTATGGTATAGATTGATTCATTTCAGATTTTTATTATATTTGACTCTGCTTTCTTTCTGACATAGTGCCACCGCTCTGCCCATCAGTGTGATCTACTCCGTCACTTCTATGTATTTTGTACTCAGGTATTAACTGTGTGTGACATTATTAGAATCATAGAATCATAGAATACCAGGCTTGGAAGGGACCCCAGAAGGTCATCTAGTCCAACCCCCTGCTCGAAGCAGGACCAATTCCCAGTTAAATCATCCCAGCCAGGGCTTTGTCAAGCCTGACCTTAAAAACCTCTAAGGAAGGAGATTCTACCACCTCCCTAGGTAACGCATTCCAGTGTTTCACCACCCTCTTAGTGAAAAAGTTTTTCCTAATATCCAATCTAAACCTCCCCCACTGCAGCTTGAGACCATTACTCCTCGTTCTGTCATCTGCTACCATTGAGAACAGTCTAGAGCCATCCTCTTTGGAACCCCCTTTCAGGTAGTTGAAAGCAGCTATCAAATCCCCCCTCATTCTTCTCTTCTGCAGGCTAAACAATCCCAGCTCCCTCAGCCTCTCCTCATAAGTCATGTGTTCTAGACCCCTAATCATTTTTGTTGCCCATGACATGAACTGTGACCATATAGATCATTGTTGCAACCACTGTTATATATTTGCAGCAAATATTGTACAAAGGTTGTTGAGTGAGGTGTCTATGAAAAGATGATGATCTACTGGTTATGATTATGCTATCTGTATGCATGTATCAATTTTGTAGTTGAAATTATGAATATTGGCTATGTACTTATATCTCAATGTGTTTGATTCTAAGTAGCATCAGTGAAGCATTTGGTCATCTTCTTGAGAAAGGAATTTGAAGATTAAGGCCCAGTCAAGAAACACTTAACTGACAATTGACCTTGGGAGACTCCAATCCACATGAGAAGTCTCTTCCTGAGAACGTTCAAGGTAGCATGTGAGCAATGGCTGCTCTCCCTGTAAAGAACTGAGTCATGCATGGACATGTAACTTGCCCATGTGACTCCAAACTCCATCTTGCTGCTGTGATTTTCCACAGTAAGAACAAAGGGGTCCTTCCACATGGCAGAGGATATAAAAGGCCCTGGAAACCCCTCCATTGGGTCTTCAATCCTGCTTCTTACGTCTGGAGGAACTTTGCTACACTGAACAAAGCTTGAATGACCCATCCAAGCTGTGGATGTACTCCAGTTACTTGATTTAAGCCTGCAGTTAATTCCATCACTGCTACAAGCCTGAACCAAGAACTTTGCCGTTACTGTACGTAATGGATTCCTTTAACCAATTTTAGCTCTCATCTATATTTCCTTCTTTTTATGACTAAACCTTTAGATTTTAGATTCTGAAGGATTGGCACCAGCGTGATTTGTGGGTAAGATCTGATTTGTATATTGACCTGTGTCTGGGGCTTGGTCTTTTGGGATTGGGAGAACCTTTCTTTACTGGGGTATTGGTTTTCACAACCATTCATCCCCATAAGGAGCGGTGCTGGTGGTGATACAAGGGTACTGGAGTATCTGAGGGAATTGCTTGTATGACTTCTGGTTAGCCAGTGGGGTAAAACCAAAGTCCTCTCCGTTTGGCTGGTTTGGCATCCCTTAATAGTAAAGGAACTCCAGCTTTGGGCTGGAACTGCCCTGCTCTAAGCAGTATGTCCTGAATTGATACTCTCAGTTGTGTCCCACCAGAGGCCGCATCGTTACACTGTGTCCCACTGATTATCATTGTTCAACCAAGTTTCTGTGATGCCTGTTATATCAATATCCTCATTTAATACCAGGCACTGAACTTCACTCATCTTAGCCTTTATACTTCTAGCATTTGTATACAAGCAATTATAAAATCTGTCAATATTTACTTGTTGCCTTCATGTGATATAACTGAATGGGACTCTTTTCTGTTTGAGTGTTTCTCTTCTGCTCCTACCTGTACTTTATCAATCTCTATCCTCTCCTCTTTACTAGGATATAGAGACTCCCATTAATAGACCCTCCCCTTAGTATGTGTCTGTCTGACCCGTGTGCTCCTCCGCACCTGTTGGCTTTCCCCTAGCCCTTAGTATACAAACTCCTCTATGATCTTTTTAATTTTACATGCCAGCAGTCTGGCTCTGGTTTGGTTTAGGTGGAACCCATGCTTCCTGTATAGGCTCCTCTTTCCCAAAAGGTTCCCCAGTTCCTAATAAATCTAAGCCCCTCCTCCCTACATCATCGTCTCAGCCATGCATTGAGACCCTGCAGTTCTGCCTGTCTACCTGGCACTGCACATGGAACTGAACGTGTTTCAGAGAATGCGCCTATGGAGATCCTAGAGTTTAATCTCTTCTTAGCAACCTAAATTTGGCCTCCAGGACCTCTTTCTTACCTTTCCCAATGTCGTTGGTGCCTGTATATGCCACAATCACCGGCTCCTCCCTAGAACTGCACATAAGTCTATCTAGATGTCTCAAGAGGTCTGCAACCTTTGCACCCAGCTGGCAATTCACCATGCAGTTCTCCCAATCATTACAAACCCAGCTATCTATATTTCCAACAATCAAATTCCGCATTACTACTACCTGTCTCTTCCTATTAACTGGACTTTCCTCCCTAGGAGAGGTATCCTCCATGCAAGAGGACACCATGACATCATCTGGAAGGAGCATCCCAACTATGCTCCAGTTAGATGTTCTCCTTCCCCGAGACCTTCATCCTCCTCAACAGCACAGAGGCTGTCAGACAGTCGGTGGGACTGGTTTACTGTGGCCCTGAGAGTCTCATCTGTGTACATGTCTGTCTCCCTTAGCTCCTCCAGTTCAGCCATTTCTAGCTCAAGAGCCCAGACTGTGTCTCTGCGGGGCATGGGTTGCTTGCACTGAATGCACACACATGCCTCCTGCCCACAAGGTAGGTAATTGTACATGCTGCATTCAGTGCAATAAACTGGCTAGCCCCAGCTCTGCGGCTGGACTGCTTCCTGCAGTATTTTTATGCTTGCCGGGGATTTTGGTTTCGTTCTTTGTTTCTGGTTTTGGGGCGAGGTGTTATTGGCCTAAATTTAGAATATGTATGTTGGGGTATCTCGCTCTCATGTTCCCTCTCGACACTCCCGCGAAACTCCCCTGTTTGCTGCTCCTGTTCACTAGCTCCTCTGGTTGCTTAGCCAATATTTAATAATGGGCCCCTCAGTCTAACAGAGAAAGATCTAACATGATCCAATGGCTGGAAGTTGAAGCCAGACAAATTGAGACTGGAAAGAAGGGGTCAATTTTTAACAGTGAGAGAACATAACCACTGGAACAACTTACCAAGACTGGCTGTTTTTCTAACAGGTCTGCTGTAGGGATGACTTGGGGGAAGGTTTCCAGCCTGTGCTATGCAGGAAGTCGGAGGAGATGATCACAGTGGTCCCTTCTGGCCTCGGAATCTATGAACCTATGGATAAATCGCTGGGTTAACCTCCATGAGCAAAGCTGGCCGTCACACTGGGTCTGTGTCCCTGAGGACAGCATGACAGGGCTGGGTAGAGTTCTCTACCAGGCCGACCTCAGCCGAGTGATGCTCCCACCAGTTTCCCTTCCTTCTCCAAATAGCAGCCTGCTTTTCCTCATCTCCATGGTCACAGGACCACTCGTTCCCAACGCAGATGCAGTAAAAGGTCACCTCTTGGACCTCGAGGGCATACAGTGCGTTAACACCCACTCTTGATTCATAGCATGAACAGTCACAGCTTTGGTGAACTCCCAGGGCTCCTGTGAGCCTCTGTTTGGATTCAGGTTTCAGAGGAGCAGCCCTGTTAGTCTGTATCCGCAAAAAGAACAGGAGTACTTGTGGCACCTTAGAGACTAACAAATTTATTTGAGCACAAGCTTCAGTGAGCTACAGCTCACTTCATCGGATGCATAAAGTGGAAAGTACAGTGAGGAGATTTATATACACAGAGACCATGAAAAAATACAGATTCTAAGGAGAGTGATCACTTAAGATAAGCTATTACCAGCAGGAGAGTGGGGTGGGGGGAGAGAAAACCTTCTGAAGTGATAATCAAGGTGGGCCATTTCCAGCACATTTCCAGGAGTTAACAAGAACGTCTGAGGAGGCGGGGGGGGGGGGAATAAACAAGGGGAAATAGTTTTACGTAGTATAATGACTCAACCATTCCCAGTCTCTATTCAAGCCTAAATTAATTGTATCCAATTTGCAAATTAATTCCAATTCAGCAGTCTCTCATTGGAGTCTGTTTTCAAAGTTTTTTTGTTGAAGGATAGTCACTTTTAGATCAGAAATTGAGTGATCAGAGAGATTGAAGTGTTCTCCGACTGGTTTATGAATGTTATAATTCTTGACATCTGATTTGTGTCCATTTATTCTTTTACGTAGAGACTGTCCAGTTTGGCCAATGCACATGGCAGAGGGGCATTGCTGGCACGTGATGGCATATATCACATTGCTGGATGTGCAGGTGAACGAGCCTCTGATAGTGTGGCTGATGTTATTAGGCCCTGTGATGGTGTCCCCTGAATAGATATGTGGGCACAGTTGGCAATGGGCTTTGTTGCAAGGATAGGTTCCTGGGTTAGTGGGTCTGTTGTGGTGTGTGGTTGCTGCTGAGTATTTGCTTCAGGTTGGGGGGCTGTCATGTTTAGAACGTGATTGTGTCCGGCTATTTGCTTTTCAGTGGCTCCTCTCTAGCATTTTTGTGGTGCCACTTCTACCTTCTCCAAAGTAAAACAGGCAATAAAGCAATGTCTCCTGATTTGATTATGAATCTCGTCATAACCAGTGACTTTCTCAGAGCTCCTGCTCCCAGGCTCATGGCATGGCAGGAGAATCTCAGCTGTTGTTACCAAAAAAAAGGAAGTTTCTAGCCCACATGGTTGTGAGAAACTGGGAAATGTAATTCAGGGGCCAGAAGGCAAATAGAGGACCCCCCCCCATTTATTGGCTTTTAAAAAGCTCTTGATTTTTAAGTTAATCTCATGATTTTGGGGGGCCGACCTGTGACTTGAACACTGGGGGTTGTGAGGACTGAGGAAGTCACCCCCTGTGCTTGGTGAAGAGGGAGCTTTGCAGTGCAGGGCAGCGGATCTGACAGCGCACCCCCGGTGCCTGGGCCTCGCAAGGACAGCAGGTAGGATGCTGGTACATGGCACTGCCATTTCTTAGTGTGGTGCATGGGCACTGGGTGGGAGGGGTACCCTGGGAGCCCTGCCTGTCACCTGCCCGCCCCCTGCTGCGTCCTGGCACATTTTTGGGGGGGCTGCAGCAGGCTCACAGGTGCTGGTGCGGTGCTGGGCTCCGGTGGCCTGTCTGACCCGCCCGTTGTGTGCCAGGCAGTGTGGAACCCCAGGGCAGTGGCTGGCAGGGTGGGAAGGGGAGGGGAGTGAAGCAAGAAGACCAGCCAGGCAGCCTCAGCTTTGGTAGCCCTGCCGATGAGTCACAGTGCAGGGGTTGGGGCTGGTTTTGGGGGCCCCTGCTGCCACAGCTCCTTGGGGAGCTGCCCAAGCCACCTGCCGTTCCCCTGTCAACTGCTAGAGCTTGCTGTCATGCCAGCACTGCAGGGGGCTATGGCCACTGGCGGCCCCCTGCCCGCCAGCCACCCCCCGCAGAGGCTGCTTCTGTTCACGGTGCCAGGCAGGGGAGGCAAAGGAGACACAGCTCTGGGCAGACCCCTTCCCTACTGGCTGGAGACAAAGGGCGGCTGCAGGAGCTGCTGGGGTCAGGAAGCAGGGGGCTGGAGGATCCAGCATCGGCAGGGCTGTCTGCCCTTGTGGCTTCATTTCCAGGCCCGTGATATTTCCTGTTTGACCCCCCAGCCCAGCCCTGGAGGCCATTCATGACATGGGAACCTGCCCTCAGCTTCCATTTGAACACACAGGGAAGTTTCTAGCCTTTGTGGCTGTGCAGAAAAGCCGGGAAACGTGAGCCTAGTGCATCTGCATGGCTCACACTGGGCGGATGGACTCACGGTGGCTTGGAGTCTCTGAGACTAGATTAACATTTTCCTGATCCAATCAATCCAGTTTCTGGCACAGGTGCTATGGTGTGTTGAAAGGAGGATGCGGGGCAGTCAGTCTGGGTCACTGTGGTGGTCTCTCTTGCCTATGGGGTGAGTGAAGCTTCCTTCATGAGTCATGGGGAGAACAGAGTTATCTGCATTGCCCCAAACATTCTCATAACACTTGCAGCTCTGCATTATGGCACTGAAGCTAATAAAATCTCATGCTTCAGGCTTCACCCGGTGACCTGCAAGGGTCAGGAAGATATTTACTTCCCCATGCACAATTGTAATCTGGATTTTTTTTCTTTCTGAAGCATCAGGGATTGGCCAGAGCTGGAGACAGGACACTGGATGTGGTGGATCAATGTTCTGAGAATCCTCTTTCTAGATGCCCGGCTGGTGTGCCTCGCTCACATTCTTGGGGTCAGACTGATCACCACATTCAGGGTTAGGAAGGAATTTTCCCCAGGTCAGAATGGCAGGGAGCTTGGGGGAGGGGGGTGTCCCCTTCTTGGAAGTGTGAGACTGGAGCCGCCTGCTGGGATCATCTGGGCATGTCCACCTGATCAATCCCCTGCCATTGCAGGGGCCTCGCTCTCTCCTGGTCGCTGCTTGAGGCTCACAACACTTTAGTCTCCTGAGGACAGACATGCTTTAGTCTAATTAAAGTCACTGGGCTCAAAGCAGGAATAACTGGATGAAATGTGATAGCTTGACTTATACAGGGGCTCAGAGCATGGGTCCCCCCCCCGTCTGGGGTCCCGTCTCCAGCTGTGGCCAATCCCCGATGTTTCAGACAAAGGCCCAATCTGGATTTAAATTCTATAAACTATAAAAGGGAAATATGAAACCCCTGAACCATTTTTATTTTGTAAATCGCTCCTGGTTTTTAAGCCTGGCGGGACTGCACTGGGGAGCTGGAGAGGGCGGTGGGCTGGAGCATGCAGGGTCGACTCTGTAGGGGGCTGTGGCCTGCATTTGTGCAGATGTACCTTTCGTAGGTGTTCTCAGATTGAATTTCCCACCTGTGATCGTCTCCATGTGGCATGTGTGGCCAGGGAGTTCAACAACCAGCAGCCAGACCGGGAAACATCTTTTCCAAAACCCCTCTTCTTTTGGGGCCAATCTCAGGTTTTTTTAATGCTTGGGGTTGGCAGTAGGGGTTCCCTCACCCCTGACCCCCTACAACTCCCACAACTGGCTCCCATGGCCTCCCCTCAGCAACTCCCTTCTCAGGCTTAGACGAGAAGAAGTAGCAGTGGGAAATAGCTTTGGCTATTGAAACTCATTCACAGCTGCACGCTTATTTTTCATAAGATTCTGACCCTTGGAGGAAGAATATGAAAATCAGGGGGCTCTTTTTAGACCTTTGGGAAGCTTAATTTCATTTCAAGACAGCCCCTTGCAGCACGCTGGTATGCAGCGGGATTGCGACATGGCTGGTCAGCCAGCCAGCCATCAGATGGTTGCCATTATTTGCTGGCCAGCTGTGCCGCAGACTAGTCAGCTGAAATTCTGTAAAACTCTCTTGGCGTTCTCTGGCACTTTCATCTGTGTTCCCGTGGGATGATTATTTAATGCTGCTGGGATTTTGTGTAATTAAAGATGTTAAGAAACTCAGAGCCTTGGCTAAGTAACTTATTATTTTAAAATAAATTAATCACATGGCCAGATGAGAGAACACTGCCCTGAATTTTTAACAGAGGCTATTGGCCCTCCTAGGTTAACAGCTATAATAGTTTAATATCTGACAGATGCTGCATTAGGGCTCTCTGTTGTACCACACATATGACCAGGATTGCAAGATCCACCAGGCGGGGACTCTGCTTTTCCGGGTTCTCTGAAGCATGCACAGGGCTATGTAAAGAGTCATTAACGCTGTGGATTAACGGCAGGCAGGAACAGACTCAGTGATTTGCGTGCTTTGATCATACCTGATTTCTCCTTCCTAACGTGCGGGCTGCACCATCCATGGGGCTGCTGTCCTTGGGGCACACCCTGCCCTCTGCACAGGAACTGCCATTCCCCTTGATTCACAAGGGAGCATGCCCCCAGGACACTCCCTAGGGACAGTGAGCTGCCCCCCCCCCCACTTTCCCGCCGTCCCCACCCACCAGTGGGGAAGAGGGCTTGTGCCTCCGGTGTTAGCAGGCAGCAGGCTCTGTCTCGGGGACAGCCCTAGGCCTGCGAGTGCAGACGGCTCCCGTGAGATGGCTCTGGCGAGCCCGCGCAGGAGCCAGGCCCCGTCTGCAGTTGGATCACACACCTGCAGGCCAGGGCTCTCGTTGCCCCGGTTCTAGTCGCACGTGCCTCAGTGAAGGGGAAACGCATGGACTCTGTCCCGGGCAATAGCAAAACCCAGGAGAGGAGAGATTCAAGGGCACACGGCTCCAGTTTTACAGGGCGAGCGGCACTTCCAAGCGGAGCGGGGCCCGGTGAGCTTGTGAGCTGCGTGAGCCGGCTGCAGCTCTCTGCTCCACAGCCCTGGTGGCGCTGTGACCCTTTGCCTGGTTTTCAGAGCCCAGCAGGGCTCCTTGGGCTCCAGTCAGACAAACATGTGTCCGCGATCACTTACAGATGTGCAGCCGTGACCATATACGGGCAGAGATGTACTCAACAAGCCATACCATTGCCGTTATGTACTGCCTCCCCTCCCAGCGGGAAGCTACAAAGCAGCCAAGGGCCAGCTGAAGACGGATACGGTTTCCCTCAGGCAGCTTGTACTGTAAATAAATAAAATACCCGTGGGCCAGCTCTCCACCGTTCCTTTGCTATGAGCCAAGAGTGTGTGGAAGAGAAACTAATTCTCCTTCTCTAACTGGCTCTGCAAAGAGCATAAATCCCACGAGCTCGTCAGGAAAGCACCCCTCCCTTGAGTCGTTATGGTGTCCCCTTTTGCCTGCTACCCTGAGCCTCCAGACTTAGGGAAAACCCTCTGTCCCGTGCGCAGCCTGAGAAGCCGCGCTGGACTCCGGGCTGATGGCTCAAGGAGCAGAGACAGGAATCCTCTGTCTCAAACTACGATGCCCTTACATGACTCACTCCTCCCCGGCACTCTCGTGCCTCGACTCCACCCAGGCCCTGTTTGCTGCCACGCAGAGCCCCCTTGCAGCTAAGCTCCATGATGCCTAGGGGGGGTGCACCTTCCTCCATGGCTCCACACAAGGTTTGCCCCCCTTATCCGGTGGAATGACCCCAGTTTTGCTGCCAAGGGAGCCTTTCCAGCCACAGAGACAGGTCAGGGCTGCATCACTGATTGCTGGTAGCCACACCCTCAGCAGGGTGAAGCTAGCTTCCCAGTACAAGCCCCACTGTCAGCCTTCTCCCCAGAGAAATGGATCTTTCCGCAAGCCACGCGCAGCATCTCATCCCAAGAGGGGGTGGTTTTCTGGGAAGCTGGTGCCAATCAAAAGGTGGGGGGAGTAAAGTGATAGGGTTGGAACCTTTACCTTTTTTCCCACTTAATCTTTGCTTTTTGACTCCTAATGTCTTCAGCGTAGCTTGGTCTAGAACCCCCAGTCTGCCCTGGTTAATTGGCCTTACTGAGCAGCGTCTTTTGTTAGCTCTGGTGGACATGTGCTAGCCCACTCCGAGACAGGCATAGAAAGGGTTAGCTGGAGGCTTTATTAAGGCTTTATTATGCATGTGTGCAAGCTGAAGGGCCATCCTGAGGCTTTCCCCATGTCTTTGTGCTTCCCACACCAAACCTAATTAGTTCACTCTGCTCTTTGGAAATGATGGCGCCTCGAGCACTCGCAATCACCTTCTCAGTCTCTCTAGGTGATTGTGGAAGCCTGGCACATCCTGGGGAGCTGAATGAAAATGTTTTTGTTTTATCAGAATTAATATTGGTCTTGTGAAGGAAACTGTCAATAACATTAATGTCTCTGGGTCCATCACACTCCCTGCTTTCTTTAACTGGCCCACTCTTTCAAGCTCACTTTTCCCCGTGATTTGAAAATGGGATCTGTGTCTCCTCAAGGGAAGTTAGTGTTCATAGAATCACAGAAGATGAGGGTTGGAAGAGACCTCAGGAGGTCATCTAGTCCAACCCCCTGCTCAAAGCAGGACCAACCCCAACTAAATCATCCCAGCTAGGGCTTTGTCAACCAGGGCCTTAAAAACCTCTAAGGAAGGAGATTCCACCACCTCCCTAGGGAACCCATTCTGGTGCTTCACCACCCTCCTAGTGAAATAGTGTTTCCTAATATCCAACCTAGACCTCCCCCACTGCAACTAGAGACCATTACTCCTCGTTCTGTCATCTGCTACCACTGAGAACAGCCGAGCTCCATCCTCTTTGGAACCCCCTTCAGGTAGTTGAAAGCAGCTATCAAATCCCCCCTCATTCTTCTCTTCTGCAGACTAAACAATCCCAGTTCCCTCAGCCTCTTCTCATAAGTCATGTGCCCAGCCCCCTAATCATTTTCGTTGCCCTCTGCTGGACTCTTTCCAATTTGTCCACATCCTTTCTGTAGCAGGGGGCCCAAAACTGGCCGCAGTACTCCAGGTGTGGCCTCACCAGTGCCGAATAGAGGGGAATAATCACTTCCCTCGATCTGCTGGCAATGCTCCTACTAACGCAGCCCAATATGCCATTAGCCTTCTTGGCAACAAGGGGGGGATATGTTGACTCATATCCAGCTTCCCGTCCACTGTAGTCCCCAGGCCCTTTTCTGCAGAACTGCCGCTTAGCCTGTCAGTCCCCAGTGTGTAGCAGTGCCTGGGATTTTTCCGTCCTAACTGCAGGACTCTGCACTTGTCCTTGTTGAACCTCATCAGATTTATTTTGGCCCAATCCTCCAATTTGTCTAGGTCACTCTGAACCCAGTCCCTACCCTCCAGCACATCTACCTCTCCTGCCAGCTTAGTGTCATCTGTGAACTTGCTGAGGGTGCAATCCACGCCATCCTCCAGATCATTAATGCAGATGTTGAACAAAAGCAGCCCCAGGACCAACTCCTGGGGCACTCCACTTGATACTGACTGCCAGCTAGACATCGAGTCGCTGATCACTACCTGTTGAGCCCGACAATCTAGCCAGCTTTCAATCCACCCTATCGTTGTAGTATTATAGTGTTGTACCTGATTGTTAGAGGGCTGGCTCTCACTTTATTCCCCCCTCCTCCCCCCGCATATTTTCAAAGTTAGGGAAAGTGCATTTGAATAGCACTCAGCTGTTGGATGAAATAAATTATTGACCCAGATGGGGTAAGTGTCAGTGTCCTGTTATGGCTTTTTCTGGTGTTTATTGTTATCCTCATTCCACAGGGCTATCAAGATGGGTATTTGTGTACGCAGATACTATTCCTGAGGTGCGGAGCCATTTGGCTTCCTTCCAAAAACTGAGGTAGGTACATTTTTAAAATTAGACCCAGCTATAATATTGCCCCAAATCAAACATCGGATGGAGGATTGCAACTGTTCTAATACAATGGCTGCACCTCTAAAGTTTCTTCCATGTTGAGAGAGATAATGGGTTCCAGTGGGATCTCCCATTTTAGACACGGGGAGTTCAAGCCAAGTCAGTCTTTTGAAATGGCAAACACTCTCTGCACAAGACTACTTGTTCTTGGTCGGGATTTCTACTGGGGGGGTGTGACGTAAGGGCTATCAGGTGACATTCCCTCACCTGTGATATGAAAAGGTCTTTTCTGACCTTAAACTCTAACTGTGAAGAATGTAACCCTAGGGAGAATGGTCATTTCTACAGTTAAGCTTCTACCGCTCCATGGTATTATCAAATTGGCCTATTTTATTAAATTTTATAAAGGTTTTTCAACAGAGACACATAATCTGAATCATATAATTTTTCTAGATGGGAGTTAGCTGAGTACTTAGGGTACCTAAGTGTTTTATCGAGTGGAATCTATAGTTGTCATCTGTCGATTTCCCCAGGCACGCCAAGATGCCTCATTGGACCCCAGAAACTTGTCCAATGCACTGAATCAAAGGCCTGGCAGAAGTTTATAAAAAGTGCCATGCACAGCTCATTACACTCAGCCCTCTTCTCAAAAAGCTGTCTCAAGGTGACGATCTGGTCAACAGAGGAACATAGAGCCGTTATGAGTATCCTGGTCTTTGCCACAAAGTGCATTGATGATTTGAGACATGAACAGAGAAGTGAAGACTTCTCCTGGGAGCAGTCATGGGTTGATACCTCTGAAGTTGCTACATTCAACCTTATCACCCTTTTCAAACAGAGGCAGAATAACTCCCTTCCCCAGGCATTGGAGATGGTATTAGTGTGCCTGGTGGTCTGGAGGAAACTATGCAGCCACAGTACAGCAATACTCTGACAAACCACTAATGCCTTCCCAGACTTCAGCTTGTGGGCTGTGATATGGATCTCTTCTTGGATAAAGGAAGGTACCTCTACTGGAATTTCCTGCCCCTCTTCACATGGAAGAGGGACTGCAAGCAACAAACAATTCAGAAGTGTCTTGAAATGATCTTCTCATTGGTGCAACTGATCCTGCAAGCTCTGGTGGATGCTGCCATCCCAAGTCTTTACGGGAAGCTGCAAGCACTGCAAAGCTGAATAGAGGGTGTGGAGACCATGCTAGCTGGCAGGCTGTTCTAGACTGGCTGCTTGAGTCAGCCACCAGAATTCCTCACCATTCTTACACAATGACTTGACGACGTTCGGAAGTCAAATGCATTCAGCTTATGCTTTTGCTCTCTACAAGTGTGTCTTTGAAGATTCAAATTGTAGCCTTGGTTTTTCCTCAGCTCCATCTGCTGTGAGTGACTCCTCACTAATCCGTGGATGACGTTTAAAGGGCTGAGGCTCCAACGCTGAGCTGGCAGTGATCAGCACTGATGACTTGGAACAATGTCATTCCTCATCAGAGGACAGAAGGAGTGAGACTTCAGTCTCTGATGCTTCAGTGACCCTAAGCCACTCAGAAAGGGAAGACGCCTGGCAGCTTGGCTGTAATACGAGTTTTTGGTTGAACTCAACTAATGTTGGGCAATTAACTGGCTGCTTTTGAAGTCGGAGGTGCACTTTTGTCCACAGAAGCTGATGCTCATTGTCAAGTTCAGCACCTCTGCAGACTCGTACGTCTGTGGCCACTGACGGCCAATGACCGTTAATGAGGACATGGACAATAACTGTCCTAGCACAACCATCTGGGCTGTCCCAGCTCTGCTTGTGAATCCTTGGATGATGGAAGAGCAAGTCAGTGAACACCAGGTCATTTGCAGCCACAAATGCCTGCAGTCACTGCCAATTCCTGTTCTGCCCGATACCAAACTTCTGAAGTACGCTTGCCCAGGTGTCGTAATCCTTCGCTCCTTAGACATTACACTCGCCCAGGTTCACAATGACATCTCTCCTCAGAATTTCATTACGATTGCCTGCAGTTGCTGGTAAAAATGATTTGCAGTCCCATGATGGCATTGATGTTGGTGGGCCCATACGCTGCAAGGATGGTAAGATGACCACAGCTGGTGCAGAACTGGACACTGATAAGTTGCTCATTAATCACCTGCCAACCCTGCAATGCCTGTTGGGCACTAGATGGAAGTACAGTGGCCACCCTTGCTGAAGCCACCGGCCAGGGCAGCTTGAGAATGAAGATGTGAATTCTGCAACTCTCCTTCCACCGACTGCTGGCCAGTGCCCTTCTGGGGAAGCACAGATGTCAATGTTCAGGCTTTACAACTGCTTGGCAAGGGGATACGGCATTAGCTATTTTGGCTAATGTTTGAAAGTTCCGGGCATGGATTTTATATTTGCTACCAACACACAGGAGACCAGAATGGCACTTTTGCAAGCTTTCATTGATCATTTTTGCCTCGGTGGCAGAGAAACTCTTGGCCATTTCAGCTACAGGGGCAATTGACCAGATTGTTACCAGTGGCATAAACCTAAACACCCTCCAACATGAACGTACCAGCCCCGGATGGCCATCTAAGTCAGTGGAGGTAGGGTAACGTATAATTAGCTGCAAATGTGGACTTCAGACTTCTCTGAGACCTCTAGATATCCCCATCAGTGACATCTTAAAGTAATGGTTGTAGAATTTACAGATAAAGGTGTCTGGTGTTCATCTCTTTGGTTGATCAGTTTGCCTTTCACACATTTAAGAAGGGATTTATTAATCATTTACTGCGGTTCTACAGTGAATATCAGGGTTTGGATTGTTTTGAAAAAGAGAAAAGTACTGGACGCATCCGGGACAATTCCTAGAACTATTTGTTGGTACTAAACAAGGATGGCACAATTTGGGAATCAAGGATCTGTGGATTAAGAGCTTGGTGGCTGTGTTTTGCATGACGAGATGATAAAACCTTTCCTGCCCCACAGAGGAGCAATGGACCCTTTCCTGGGGGGTTGGCAGTGAGGGGGGGGTTTCTAAATGGAGTAGCTGTAACAGAAGAAGCAATGACGATAACTTTAAGTTTGACACGTAGGGGTTGAACAGAAGATGACGGAGATTAGTAAAGAACCCGGCATTTCAGTGACTTCCTTCAGTGTCGGAGGCTTGAATCCTCCAAATAGGAAAAGAGCAGCTAGACTGGAATTTAAGAAAATTAAGAACTCGCTTTTTACAAGAACTTCATTTAAATGTGATGGAAAGAAATACGCTAGCACGTGGCTAGTTCCGACAGGAATCATGTGCCACCAGGAACATCGCAAAACGGGAAAAGGCTAAACTGCTGGTCAACACCCACTCCAGCAAATGCTTGCACATCTGAGTAGTCCCAGAGGGTAGCCGGGGTGGCTGGGACTCCCATGTCCATCTTGTCACAGGGGGATGGGGGACCCCGTTTCCTGTCTTCTCCCACTCTACAGCCAGGTAGGGAAGGGCTGGTGGTGGGAGAGTCAACGGAGTCTCCTGGTACCCTGGCCTGTTCCGAGGTCCTTGGGAGCGGTTGTGCTGGGGCCAGGGTGAAAGGAGCAGCAAAGACAGAAGTGAGAGAGTCAGGTGTTCCCAGAGCCACAAAGCACGGGGCCTCCCCTGGGCAAGGCAGACAGTAGGGGAGGCTGCGGCACCCCGAAGCCCTGCTCTCTGGCTGAAGGGAGTGTGGAGGGAAAGCATCAGGAGGAGCTTGCTTCTCTGCAGGCTCTGAAGGGGATCTGGTTTCTCTTTGCCATAGTTTGTCCACAGTATCTTTTAGGAGCCTAAGGGTATCAATTTTAAAAGGGCCCCAGTGCCTCTGACTTTCAATGGACTGTGGCTCTCCAGTGCCTAAGTCAGGCTGCTCAGTCTTTAGGCCCTTTTAGAAAATCTCACGATGGCTATGAAACCCAGGCCAGGTCCAGGCCCTCTGCCTCTTGCTGCCTTCCTTCCCCAAGGCAAAAGCGGGCAGAGCTGCAGGGAAGGGAGCAGAGAAGGTAGTGGGGCTAGAGTGCCATGGGTGGGGGATGGACCTGGAGCTGGGAACCAGTCCTAGAGAGACGGAGGAGCAGGCAGGTTCCTTCCAAAGGTGGAGATTCTTCTCCCTCCCCTGGGTCTGCATCTGCTACCCGGACAGGGGCCAGTTTTGCTTTCTTCTGGGGCAGGTAGTGGGGGTGGGAGTCGACCAGCCAGTCATGGAGACACAGGGCTCTCAGCCTGTTCCCTTGCAAGCTTGGGTTTTGCTCCTCTGGTTTTATTGCAAAGCGGGTGCTAAATGAGGGTTTTATGAGTGAGCCGACTTCCTCCACTTCCTGGAGCGCAGCCAAGAGCAGGAGAACTCAGCAGGGATGAGGAGATCCAGGCCACTGTTTCCTGACAATGGAAACAAGTCACCCCGGCAGGCTGTTTGTTTGTCTATCTGGCTGTTGCTCTTCTTAGTCCCCGCCCCCCACCTCTCAGTACCCCTTTATTTTTCCTGCGCCCAAGACAGGGTTTCTGAGGAGGCTGATCAGCTGGAGTCCTCCTGTCTCCTCTCCTTTCGTCTCTGCATTGATCACAGAGTGTTAGGGGAGGATGAGGGAGGGATGTGGTGGGGGCTGCTTTCACTGTCAAATTTTCTGCCTTTCCGTTTCATTCAATGTCTTGCTCTTGTGTTATGACACAGGGTAAATAGGAGTTTGCCTTCTCTAGATCTTCCACACATACATCCCTTAGCATGTCCCCGCTTCATCTTCTCCCAAAATGAAACAGTCCCTATCTTGTCAATCTCTCCTCCTACAAGAGTCTTTGTCTCGAATCAGTTTTGCTCTCTGACTATGTCTACAGGATGAGGTCGAGGGCAATTCCCAGTTCACTTACACATCCTCAAACTGGTGGTGGTGACATGGGCTAACTGTGCCAAGCAAGTACCCAAGGGATTCAGCAGGTTTATACTTGATGTGGCTAAGCTGTGATGCTTCTGCCCATGGTATTGCAGCTACCACATTAGTGCTCCGCAGAGACCCCATCTCTTTTTCCTGAGGGGTCGCAGGTAATTTAGATCCCAGCAAAGGAGGTGGGTAAGAACATAAGAACGGCCATAGTGGGTCAGACCAAAGGTCCATCTAGCCCATTATTCTGTCTTCCAACAGTGGCCAGTGCCAGGTGCCCCAGAGGGAATGAACAGCCCGGGAAACCATCAAGTGATCCATCCCCAGTCGCCCACAGCTTATGGTAGACAAAGGCTAAGGACCCCATCCCTGCCCATCCTGGCTAATAGCCATTGATGGACCTATCCTCCATGAATTTATCTAGCTCTTTTTTGAACCATGTTATAGTCTTGGCTTTCACAATATTAATTTCATTTGGTGGCCCCTAGTTCTTGTATTATAACACTTCCTTGTTTACTTTCTCCATACCAGTCATGATTTTATAGACCTCTATCATATCCCCCCTTAGTGGTCTGTTTTCCAAGCTGAAAAGTCTCCTCCATCTTGTTACTCTCTCCTCATATGGAAACTGTTCCATACGCCAATCATTTTTGTTGCCCTTTTCTGAACCTTTTCCAAGTCCAATATATCTTTTTTGAGATCGGGCGACCACATCTGCACGCAGTATTCAAGATGTGGGTGTATCATGGATTTATATAGAGGCAACATGATATTTTCTGTCTTATTATCTATCCCTTTCTTAATGATTCCCAACATTCTGTTCGCTTTTTTGACTGCTGCTGCACATTGAGAGGATGTTTTCAGGGAACTATCCACAATGACTCCAAGATCTCTCTCTTGAGTGGTAACAGCTAATATAGACCCCATCATTTTATATGTATAGTTGCGATTATGTTTTCCAGTGTGCGTTACTTTGCATTTATTAACATTGAATTTCATCTGCTATTTTGTTGCCCAGTCTCCCAGTTTTGTGAGATCCCTTTGTAGCTCTTTGCAGTCTTCTTTGGACTTAGCTATCTTGAGTAGTTGTGTATCATCTGCAGATTTTGCCACCTCACTGTTTACCCCTTTTTCCAGATCTTTTATGAATATGTTGAATAGTGCTTGTCCCAGACAGACTCCCGGGGGACACCACTATTTACCTCTCTCCATTCTGAAAACTGACCATTTATTCTTACCCTTTGCTTCCTATCTTTTTAACCAATTACTGATCCATGAGAGGATCTTCCCTCTTATCCCATGACTGCTTACTTTGCTTAAGAGCCTTTGGTGAGGGACCTTGTGAAAGGCTTTCTGAAAATCTAAGGACACTATATCCACTGGATCACCCTTGTCCACATGCTTGTTGACCCCCTCAAAGAATTCTAGTATATTGGTGAGGCATGATTTCACCTCTGGAGACCCTTTTAAAAATTGGCAGCACATTAGCTATCCTTCAGTCATTTGGTACAGAAGCTGATTTAAATGATAGGTTACAGACTACAGTTGGTAGTTCTGCAATTTCACATTTGAGTTCCTTCAGAACTCTTGGGTGAATCCCACCTGACCCTGGTGACTTATTACTATTAAATTTATCAATTTGTTCCAAAACCTACTTTAATGACTGTCAGTGACATGTCTTTGTTCTTTGTTCTCCTCCCCACCCCACCGCACCCACCTTCCGGGGAGGGAGGTGAAACCACAAGAAGGCACCCCTAAATTCTGGGACTTCACTGACCTTGGCCAACAACTGTGAGTGGCGTGCAGGGGAGGAGCGTGTTAAAGGGACATTCATCTGTCAGACTTTCACACTGCCAAGTGCGAAACTGAGGCAAAAGACACTGTCCAAGATACTGTGGGGCAGCTGTTTGTTTATGGTTTGCATACTTTTGTGTCATTGTTGTGATGTTTTCCCAAATTAATGCTGTGCTCCTTCTCCCTAGTAATAAAAACTTTCTTTTGTTGTACACAGACCCAGGGCTTGTGAGCGGGGAAATATTGCCTCTTAGAGATGCCCCAGGGTGGTGCTTAGTTTTCCCAGTTTTTCAGATGGGGCCTTGAGCCAGTTCTGTTTTGTAATGTTAAGAACCCCCCCTAGATATTCAACCCAGCTCTTGTTGCTGCCGACACCACCTGGAAGAAGAGTTACAAATATATTAAGCTACACATGTCCTGTCATGGAACTTTGTGGCACCTTTGCCATGATGAAACCTGGCCTTTTATTCCTGTTTTTTTTGTTTCTTAGCCAGTTTGTCAGCCATGACCGTGACCCTACAAATATTTACTTTCTTAACAACCTCATGTGAGGTTGTGACACTCTTCTCAGGGCATCCAGAAATGTAAGCCACCGTTACCTCTCTGCCTCAGCAAGAGAGCTTTGCTGGAGATTAGACTATGAGACATCTCCCTGCCACACCCATCCATCCGCCTCACCAGAAAACTCCATGAGACTCTGTCAGTCTGAACCTTGCCTTGTAGGGAACATTCAGTGAACCCCAGTTCTCGAGTTCCTCTGAGACATCTCCCTGCAGTGTCCAGTCCCTCTCACTGGACACTCACAGAAGTTATTAAGTTCACTGCCTCCAGAGAGGCACACAGCAGCCTGTTAGGTTGGCTGAGGACTCACCCTCCCCTGCTAATACACAGCACTGAGATGGGTTTGTAACAAAACAAGAATAAGTTTTTTTTAATAAAGAACAGAAATTTAAGTGATACCAAGCAAGAATAAAAGAGATTGAAAAGGGTTACAAACAAAGAAAACTAACAACATTTTGGGGCCCAAAGCTTAACTCTAGCAAGCTATGTCTTTGCCTAATACAGTTTCTCACTTACATCAAGCTACCACCATCTCCAGCATTCACAGAATCAGAGGATGCTGTCCCCTTTGGCTCCTAAGTGATGGCTAACTAGGTCTTTTTGCTCCCCTTATATTTACCAAAGTCCCTATCTTTGCCTCAAGAGACGGGAAGACCTCCCAGAGGTTCAGACTCCCGTGTATCCCGCAGTGTGCTCGCCAAGCTATCGCTCATTACCTTGATGGTTGGTTTACCTTATATATAAATGTACTTTCATTGCCTATGGCTTACAAAGCTTGACCTAGACAGGTAAATCCACATTCCTTTGTGTAAGGTGGGCTTCCCTCCAAAACATATTTTAAGAATATATTTCCAACACACACACACACACACACACACACACACACACACATCCCTCTTTACATACAATCCCTACATGCATAACTCAATCATATTCGTGGCCAGCATGTCACTAGTTTTTATATGATACCTTACAGGACACTGTCTGGCTAAATATTCTGACACCAGCACATTGACTATGCCCTTTGCCAATTGGCATAAAGGCTCTTGGGGTCACAGAGGTACTTTGTCAAAGGCTTTTTGAAAATCCACATAAATTATAAATAAATCTGTTAGTCTTTAAGGTGCCCCCGGACTCCTTGTTGTTTTTGTGGATACAGACTAACACGGCTACCCTCTGATACTTGACACACAAATTATATCTCCTGAGATTATATCTACCAATTTTCCCTTATCTCCTTAGACTGCGAGCTCTTTGAGGCACAGACTGTCTTTTTGTTCAGTGTTTGTACAGCACCTGGAACAATGGAACCCTCATCCATGCCTGCGGCTTCCAGGGGCTTCTGCCAGACGAATAATGATCGTACTTTGCTGATGTGCTCCAATAATCCTTGTTGATGGGATAAGCACAATTTTCCTCATAAGAGCTATGCTGCTGTACATTTATCAAATTATTTTCTGCTAGGTGTTTTATAATTCTGTATTGTTCTGATCCGTTTATGTTGTACTGATATAAGGACAGCATGTGCTACAATCCAAACCTCTGGCTGATTTGAATGAGAGTGCATATATTTACTATCAGCACAGACACTGCATTCTTCAGTGCCTTCCATACTCTGGAGTGTGTATCAGATCGTTCATGTGAGTTGCTGCTATTTAATTTATCATTTGGTCTCTTTTTTAGCTGAAGACAATTGGTCTGGGGTGGGCATCTATGCAATATTCTCTATGGTGAACACTAATGCGAAAAAGTAGAACCATAGCAATGTAGGTCTGGAAGGGACCTTAAGAGGTCATCAGGTCCAGCCCCCTGCACTGAAGCAGGGCCAGATAAATCTAGACCATCCCTGACAGGTGTCTGTCCAATCTGTTCTTGAACCTCCAATGATCAGGATTCCACAACCTCCTTTGGAAGCCTGCTCCAGAGTTTAGCAATCCTTAGAGTTAGAAAGTTTTTCTTAATATCTAATTTAAATCTCCCTTGTTGCAGATTAAGTCCATTATGGTTTGTCTTACCTTCAGTGGACATGAAGTAATTCAGGTTTTCTGCACTGTTCTTATCCCCTTTAACCCATCAGGTCTCTTGCAGGCTTTTTGCTTCTGATATACTGAAAGAATTTATTTTTTATGATTCTCTCTGTTTGTTTGCCTTCAAATTGCCTTCAAATTGTCTTCAAATTGCCTCTGAGCCTTCAAATATCCATCTTACCTCTTCCTGCCATAGTTGAGGTACATTTCTATGGGTGTCACTTCGGGCTGGATTTCCAGGTTTCAAAGAATACCTGTTTGCTTCAAATATCCTACTGAATTTCCATGTAGTTACACTTTATTTTCTTGCCTCCTGGTCCTTTTTTGTCGAGGGGAATGTATGCCCTCTGGGAGAATGCTGTGGTTGGTTAGGTAGCTTCCATGAATCTAAGGGATTTTAATTTAAAGGACCTCAGGGTCTTTTAAACTAGTTTCCTCCTTGTTTAAAATCCCCTTTTCTAAAGTTTAATGTCACCATGCTAGTTTTTATTATGAGCCCTACCCTGTGGTTTTTTTCTTGAATCAGCTTTTATGGTGTTACTTCGGACTAAATCAAGAACAGTCTCTCCTCGAGGGTTCTGTGCTCTAGTACTATCTGTTCCATGAGGCAATGGTTTAAGTCGGGGTCGTCAATTATTTTTTGTCAAAGTCCAAATTTCTTGGTCAAGGTTTAGTCAAGGTCTAGACTCCGGAGGAAATAAAAATTTTAAAACCTCAATAACGATGATAATAATAAATAAATAAAATGTTTTGGGGTCCATTCTAGTCTGGTGGTCCAGATTTGGCACCTATTGGCTACCCCTGGTTCAAGTTGTGAAGGAATTGCTTCTTTAAGCTACTCTGAAACCCTTCTTTAAACTTTGTCATGTTGCAATGTTTAACCACTTTATATGCAGGAAGTTTCAGTCACTAATTATTACTGTTACCTGCCTGTTTGGTCTCCCTTAGCATTGCACACTCAAGATCGTTTTCCACAAGTGGAAACCAGTAATGTAACCAGGATAGTTATATTCCCATGAGTAGGATTTGGACTCACCTGTGTGGTCTTCTCCACTCAGAAATCATGTCCATTAAATGCTCTGGAATCTTTTAGGTTAGTGTTTAGGATGCTATTCAGTCTTTTGGGTTTAGGTCTTCAGCCTTTGCAACTTAATCTGCTCCTTCTGTATAGTTCAAGGCAGGTATTGCATTGTCACCTTGATTTTGGTCATTTCACCATGTTTCAGAGATCCTGGCTATACAAATGGTTTCTTCCACTGACAGGTATTCAGGTCACCTCTTTTTGGTTTTAAGCTTCTCACTCTAGTACATGGACATTTATATTTTGTGGCCAAAATCATCAGACTTGGATGTCTGCCATTGAACTCCTAACTCCCTTTGTGACCACCTGTATTAAATGTGGCCTGAGACTGCAAAGAGCCGAGAACTCCAAATGCCACTGAAGTCCAGGTAAGGTGCAGTGCTAAGCACTTTCGGAAATAGGCCATTTTGGTCTAGGTGTCTACATATGGATTTAGGGGCCTATCTTTAGGCTCCCAAGTTGGAAAGCTCCAGAATATATTTTAACCATGTGACTATTACGATTCAACTCTTTTGCTGACTCCTCAGTGTCCCCAACTAGTCCCTCCTCTATTCCAGCTGCAATTTCTGTCCCATCTCCTTCCCACCACAGAGGAGGTGGATTAAGGACCATGTGAGGAATCTCCCTCCTCTCCTCTGATAGGAAGGGGCAGGGGGTTTTCTGGATTGGGGGTGGGGGGGCACTTGTGTCTCTGTTTTATAGGTGCACTTCTCTGGTCTGGTTTGTATACCTCTGCTTTGTTGTGTTTATGGCTGTGTTGGCCATGTAGGAATCAGCAAAAGAAGTCAGCCCTGGCTTTGAGGGACTGCCTTTGGAAGCGAGAAGCTAGAGGACCCAGTTTGTCACTGCTCTACATCTGGCAGTCGTTTACATCTCTGCAAGCCAGAATAGCAATGTTTGCTCAGCTCCTGCTGTGCTCAGGTGTGTGACTCCCCAAAGTGCAGGCCAGGGCAGAATGAGGCCCCATGTCTCTATTCTGGAAGGACACGAAGGCCCTGGTCCTGTGAGAGTTCTCATCACAGGGAGTGGGAATGCTGGGCACTGGGTGCTCACCATGGGTGGAAGGGGCAGGAGCAGGGCGCTTGCAGGATTCAGTCTGCACTTTGATAAACTCCCAAAGATACATTTACAAAACAACTAGGAAATTGGGATGAGCATTTCTTGGCCTGGAAGGCCAAAGAGCATCCAATAATAAAACATACTGATGGCCCAGTCATACGGTCCTTACATTGACAAAACTCCCACAGACTTCGGTGGAGCTTTGAGTAACGATGCTAGGACGGGCCTAACGTGGGGTTATAAATATGAGCACAAAAATGATACAGAGAGTTTGTTTAATGATGTGGATTATATCCTTAGGCTTGCGACATTCCCGTTCTTCTTTTTAGAACAGCAGCACTGTGGCTATGCCGTAACCCGTTAGCCAACATAGATACAAGATATACGGGGGGAAGCGGGTGGCAAAATATTTTTAAATAGAACTAAATTATGTTTTGATGCAGATCAAGATGGTTTTGCAGGCACAACCATAGCTGAAAAGAAGAAATGGCCCCAAGACAATGTGTTTCAGCAACTCACTGGTTATGCTAAGGATCAACTGAAACTGACATTCTGAGATCCCTCCCCCTCTGGAGTTGGGCAGCTCCTGCTACTTTCCTCCTCATCTTAACTCCCTCTCCCGTGCCTCCTTCCACAGAAACTCAGGGACAGAGTAGAAAATTAGAAAAAATTCCCAACTAAGATAAAAATTCCTTGCTGCCATTCCTGGCCTCTGTCTCCTTCCATTTCTCCCTCCCTTCCTTTCTGCAAGTAATAAATGGTAAATCTGAAATTAGCAAGATGAAGTTAGCAAACTTTTTGTTCACTTTCTTGCTTCAAGTCTGTTTCCTGTGGAGCGGGGCGCTGGCTCAACAGACAGAAATAGTCAACAGAATTGAAACCTTTCAAGGTAAGAATGTCACTCTGGGGTGTACTTTCTTTTCCTTTCCTGTGCGGATAGTTTTCTAGACTGTTAAAGGCGAGATCTGCCTTCAGATCTGTATGCCATGTACTGCCAAACAGACGTCTCAGGTTGTTTATACTGTTGTAACTTTAGGTTTGCCTGAACTTTTAAAAAAAGGTATATTTCAAATGTCTGTTGATTAGTTATTCCTTCCACATGTATTGAATATCTACCTGCTCCCTTCACCCACCTACCCAGTTTATCCTGAAGCCATTTTTTTCCAGTTATCTTCAGCTCTGTCCCATCTCATATGCGATCATTTTTGGTTGGTATTTAGCAAAGAAGGGGACAAAAACAACAAACGTAGAGGATAATATTCCGGAATACTTCACAGAAATTTGATGAGAATTTTATCAAAATCTGTAAACATATTTTTTGGGTTTTTTCCTTTATTTGTAATAATCTCTTGTGTTCCTGTTGCAAAGAAAATTCCTTTGTATAGGGACTTTTTAAAATGATTATTCTTTATATGGAAAATGTATACAAGCGAAAATGTAACCCTACATCTGGACATTATTTTAAATAGTATCTGTCTGATATTTCATTGTAATGAATTAATTCATCTCTAAATAGATATAGCGCTTAGAAGCCTGGGAAAACAATCTTTCATTTTTAAAATCACAGTAAATGTAAAGAAAAATACCAAGTTTTTTCAGAAAAAGACAGTGGCTTTAATCTATTGAATATATGTTCATTTTCAATCCAACCTAGCACAAATGCCATGCAAGTGTGAGTGTGTGCATATGTTTGTAATTCTGACACACTGAGTTATTATTTGCAAGCTGTAAACTTTAACTTAGTATAAAACTGGAACAATGTAATAGAGATACAGACTACTGTAGAAAATGCATTGGCTATGTCTCTTGAATACACATGCTTCACTATGATGCACGGGAGACCCAATCCACCATGACATATCTTGTAGCATAACTGGAAGATGCAGTAACACAGTGCTTAAAACCTGCTGTCTCTCTGTTTTTGAACAGATTGCCCCGTTGATCTGTTTTTTGTTCTGGATACATCAGAAAGTGTTGCTTTAAGGGTAAAGCCATTTGGAGACTTAGTTTCACAGGTGAAAATATTTACCAACCGGTTCATTGACAAGCTAACAGACAGGTAACTGTATTGAAAGCTTTTACTTTTTCTGCACTGCTTATTTTATTTTACTTTTCCATGGGTGTTCACCAGAATAGAAAAAGTGACACCAGTAAGATTTGGGACTCTGCTTGGGAATTTATATTTGTCTTGCATTAAGGCTGTCAGTGATCACTGTGTGCACACGGGAAACGTTATGTGTATGGCTATGTAACAAATGGAAAGAAACTGTCTGCAGCAACGAAGGATTTCATGCGCTCATTCTGGGACCATTGGCTGGAGTGGCTAGATTGAGTGTTCTCCTGTCTGCAACGGGAGTTTTCTGCACTTCTCCATCCCCATCTGCAGGTGGCAGTATTCCTTCAGCAATGCTTGGTGTAGCCAGGTTTGCTGCCCCATGTGGTTTGCTTTGCGTTTTCCTGGAGGTGGAGACCTGTGGTGGGGACGGTCGTGTGGCTGTCGTGTTTCACGGCAGAATGATCATCCAGGATCATTTTTTTAAAAAACAGGGCTTAATCGGAGTAGTTGAAATAATTGAGGCCTGTGCTTAAAATCAAAGCTGGGCCCTGGCCTATCCTCTGCCTTCGGTTTCACGCACAGTCGCTTGTACCCTGCAGCCCTTCTGCTGGGCATGTGCAGCGCCCTGTGATCGCACACCCTGCGAGGGGAGCGTGGGTGCATGCTGGGCCCTCTCCGCAGGACAGCATCGTGCGCACGTCCAGCATGGTGTGCCGCCCAGCTCTCCTGCAGGGAAAGCTGGAGTGGGCTGGGGGTGAGCCCGGGCTGGCCTGGTGAGGTCCCCCTCCCGGACACCATGTTGCTGGATGGGGCTGGCAGGAGCACCTTGGTAACAGAAGGAGAAACTTTATTAAACAGAGGCTTTTCCTTGCACGTTTCCTTGCAAAGCCTTTCCTAGAATCCCACAAACCAGCACAGCCCCTCGCTCTCGTGGTGAGGGACACTGCACCAAGAGGGTAGCTCCCAGGCTTCAGAGGGGCTTGCCTCAGCTGCGGCAGCTGCTGCAAGTATAACTCCCCTTCTCCATCCACCACCAGTGCATGGAGGGCATGGCACAGCGGCCTCGCCCTACCGCACCCTGGCAGCCTCTCCAGCACTTCTCGAGGGGGAGGAGCACTGGACGGAGGACCCAGCTGCTGCAAGCCATGTCTCTTCTCACTGGGGTGTGTCTGCCAAGCCCAAGCCTAAAGTTTGAGGCACTGGAACTGGGTGGGGGTCTGTCCTCCCACTTGGCCCCTTACTCCAGCCAGCAAGGACCTGCCTTCCTCACCCAACCCGCCACACCAACTCGAGGAGACCTGCTGCAGTCAGAGGAAACCCTGTCATCCCAGAATCAAAGGATCCACTTCTCCCCGTCCCAATAGCCCTACTCAGGAAAGAACCTGCTGCCCCCTTGCTCAGAAGCCCACCGGCCCAGGCTGCAGGCTTGGCTGCCCTGCTGGGGACATGTCTGTGCCAGGAAATGTTAGAAATGTTAGCTCCCATCCTGTTAAATACACGTGACACCTGGCGTGGGTGGGCAATGCTCACGAATAACATGGGCACTCCCTGGGGAGAATAGGACCAGCACGTCCTGACACAGCACTTGGCAGTGTCCCCATGAGGGGTCTACTGGGATCTAGGACCAGGGAGCCTCCATGAAGTGCTGGGGGTGAGGAAGCCGGGTGGGGCCCGGTGGAGGGACTGACGGACTGGAGTGGGGAAGAATATGGACTGGATGGAATTGTGTGGGGTGGGGAGGAGGTTTTGGGGACAGGAAATGTCACAGATGTTAGTGACTCCTGGAAAATATTCAAGGGAGCCTTGTCTCAAAGCTGGCTCCCCCAAGGGGGGCCTGAGGGCTGCCACGTAGCTCATTCCTTCCCGCCTCATCCGCAGAGGTCCCCAGCACTGGGGAGAGTGGTTTCCCCTGTATTTTCCCAACCATCGTTCTCTGAACGTCTGAGAGCCCCAGTTTCCATCCCCATCTCCTTGGTGAGCTCTGTACATAGAGCCATGAGCAGGCTGGTTCTCCCACACCAGCCCACATGCTCAGTGTTCCTCACGTTCCCCTGGGCGGCAGGAGGCTGGTGCCCAGATGTGCAGCGTGGAGGGAGGAGGGGCAGGAGAGGCAGTTTGGGCACAGACTTTGCAAATGACTGGGGTTGGATACAGGGCTGTCCCTGCAGCCTCTTTATCCAGCTCTTTCTGGTGTAATGACTCTGCCTGACCAAAGGCTTCTGCTATTCTGGAGATGGGAGACTCATTCCTCTTGGTCCTGGAAAGGGAGCCCCAAGGTAAGGGTCCCCACTAAAACATAGGGCTGAAGCTCCCCACTAGATTAACCCCTCGAGGCTGTTGTCCTGGGCGTATGGCAGTCCCAGTTTCCTTTCCCACAGTCCGTTCCCAGGGAGCATGAAGGTGTTCAGCCAGTGCTGGGAATGACAATGCCCTGGCTGGAGAGAGTCCTGGGAAAGGCAACGAAAATTATTAGGGGGCTGGGGCACATGACTTACAAGGAGAGGCTGAGGGAACTGGGCTTGTTTAGTCTGCAGAAGAGAAGAGTGAGGGTGGATTTGATAGCAGCCTTCAACTACCTGAAGGGGGATCCAAAGAGGATGGAGATCAGCTGTTCTCAGTGGTGGCAGGTGACAGAACGAGGAGTAATGGTCTCAAGTTGCAGTGGGGGAGGTCTGGGTTGGATATTAGGAAACACTATTTCACTAGGAGGGTGGTGAAGCACTGGAATCGTTACTTAGGGAGGTGGTGGAATCTCCTTCCTTAGAGGTTTTTAAGGCCCAGCTTGACAATGCTCTGGCTGGGATGATTTAGTTGGGGATTGGTGCTGCTTTGAGCAGGGGGTTGGACTAGATGACCTCCTGAGGTCTCTTCCAACCCTAATCTTCTATGGTGTGGACTCCCCACTGACTGCTTCTCCCCACACCTGATTGCTCAGTGCACCTCCACTGATCTCACACTGTGTATGGGAATAAGGTATTGTCTCTTTGCTAACCACCTCGCCCCCTTTCTTATCTGGTTCCTTCACTGATTCCTTGCCACCCCTGTAACCATTTGGCTTAACTTACTGCTCGCTGGGTCATCCATTGGCTGATTGGCTGCACATCTGTTCAGTAATGATGACCAGGCACTCAGGGCTCTGGTCACACCCCTCTGCCGTGTCCCAATGTCTGCTCCTCCCTCCTCTCCTTTATCTCTCCATGCCCTCCCTCTTCTGGGTCACCACATCTGCCCCCCACGCTTGTCCCTCCCTCTGAAACCTCACAACCATTCCCTCCTGCCGCCTCGCCCGCTCTGGCTCCAACAGACCGCGGCTGTCCACAGCTCCTTCGTCTCCTGGCTCTGCCCTGGGCCTAGACCACCCGACGCTGCCCAGGCAGCTGCTCGCCTCCTCCCACGTGCCACACTCAGAGCATCATGGCAGGGGTGTCATGTCTTCTCCTGTGTTGCTCTTCCCACTCCAATCTCTGCCCCGCCACTCCTCCCCACTTCCCCTCCCGCTCCGGACTGCACCCTCCAACTCTTCTCTCCTTTCACCCACCCAGCTCCCCAGCCCCCTTCCGCTCTGATTTTGCCTTCTGGATCTCACTCTGCCGCTCCTCACAATCTCCCAGGCTCCTCCCAGGCAGGCTCAGCCTCCCTGTGGGACCCCTGCGGGGATTCCCCATTAGGTTTTGGCTCAGCTGGGCCCTATTCTTGATATGCCTCCAGGTGTGCCTTCGAGGCGTAGGAGGCCCACCTGTGACTTGGGCAGCCATTTACTCCCATGCACAGCGTGGGTGGGGGGCTGTAGCCTGCAAGCAGTGTGGGTGGGGAGCATTTCGCACTCGCTGCGCACTGGTAGGAGTGGCCACGCTGCCGGGCCGTGGAGAGGCAGGCCGCCGGTCCGTCGTACAAACCCATCGGGGAAGGGGAGCAGAGTGAGCCACTGCTGCTGGGCCAGGCTGGAGAGAAGCCCCCCCAGGCTGCACGGCCGGAGCCCGGCATGCCGTCGTGACAGCCCTGCAGGCGGGTGGGTGCAGCCAGACACTGGGGTGGAGGGAGAGAATGGGGGGAGCTCATTTTTGTGCTGAGGTGGCTCCACTAAAGCCCTTCGGGGCTTGTCTGTGGGAATGTGTGTGATGGCCACCGCTGGGGAGCGGCTTTCAGGCCAGGCCGAGACACCTCAATGCGATGCAGTGGCAGGGGGTGAGCGAAGGGAGGGGGCTGATGGCTCAGGCTGATGGCCTTAGCAGCCAGGGTGCAGGAAGAGGGTTGGGATCGAAGCATAGCTGTGTGAACAGAAAGGAAAGGTTGGTGTCTAGGAACGTTGGGGGGGCAGAAGAGGCATGACGGGGACCTGGCCTGGATGTGTGGGACCAGCGGAGGAGAAGCCAGCGCTGAGCCCCTGATTGACAGGAGGGCAGTGTTCATGCCAGTGGTGGGGAGGATAGGGAAGGTGTGGGGGGGAGAACAAGGAGTTCACTTTTGATTAATATTGGTGGCAAATCTTCCTGGAGGGGACCCTGCTGCAGAGGCCGAGATAAGGGAGCAGGCAGGGGAGATGGGCGGGGGCGGGGGAGAAGGGAGACGGTGCGGAAGGAGAGTGGAGAGGTGGGGACAGATCCTGCCACTCTGCTCTTTGGCGCGGTCAGTGTGGCCTTGTCCAGAGGGGATGGAGGGAGGCAAAGGGCTCTGATGGGTGTCTAGGCACCAGCCCATGGAGGAGAGAGGGCGGGTGGAGGGTAGTGCTCTCTGGGGAGGACCACGGCAGTGCTGAAGCAGGAGAGACCTGGTCTGTAGGGGAGGATGTCTGCCTGGGTGCGAGGCTGGGCAGAGGTGCTCAGAGAGAGAAGCAAGGTGGTGCATGTGGATGCTGTGGGTGCACCATTCATGGGCGTCTAGGATGGGCTTTGTGGTGGGGCAGAGGGGCAGAGGAGGGGGGTTCCAGGAGCAGGTGGGAAGTTGGCTGGCTGATGCAGGAGGGCAGGGGAGCTGTCCAGAAGGTGATGGAGCTTGGCCTAGGGATTAGGAGGATCTGGCATTCAGAAGCATCAGGGAAGGCGGTTGAGAAGTTTGTCCCTGTGGCGATGGGGGTTGATGTTCCTCTCTGCTCCTCCGAGACTCCCTTCCCCAGCCTTTCACCAGCGTGCTGTTTTTGCCCATGGCAGCTGACCCACTGCAGCACACCCTGGGCAGCAGAACTTCGTAGAAAGACCCTAGCCCTTCCTGCCTAGAAACAACGACACTCCAATTTCCAGGGACCCAGCCTTTTGCTGGTTCCTCAGCAGATCTCAGTAACAATGGAGTCTGTGTCAGTGAGTCAGGATCCCCGTCCCACGTGCTCTGACATGGGCTCTCCTTGCCCAGTCCATGTCAGGAGAGCTCTCACTGGGTATGGAAAACCACCTAGCCCCACGTGTACTACTTGACATGACAGTTGGGATGGGACTCTGCCAGGAACTGCGGCCAGGATGCTGGAGAGCTGGGGGTTACTTCAGGAGCCAGCTTGGCTTCCAGGGTGCCGGAGGGTGAGGGCTCCTGCATCCTGCCATGCATAGAGCCAGCCAATGGTGCGCACTGCCAGCCAATGCACCAAATGGCATGGTGGGCCAGGCACCGACACTCCCTGGCAGAGAGGCGTGGATTGGCCTCATGGCAGGGAAGGCAAGATGGCCTGTGAATGAGGGGTTAGCAATAATCAGTGCCCAGATAGGGTTTTTCGGGGGTGTGGGGTGGAGAGAGGGTGCTAGAGTTACAAAGAGGAAAAATGGAACAGGATGGGGAAAGGGGAGAGCGATCAAACGTGACAGGCCATGTCAGCTTCCCGTCTGTGCAAACCCTTCTCCTGAGACACGATCCTTGTCAGGCGGGATGGCACCTGTTGCCATAACAAGAGTCAGATGCCTTATGGTCTCAGCATTCCCCCCCTCCCACATATATTCACACGCAAACCCCTATCTTCACATCCATGCATCTACTCTACCCTCTATTCATACACATTTCATAGAATCATAGAATCATAGAATAACAGAGTTGGAAGGGACCTCTGGAGGCCATTTGGTCCAACCCCCTGCCCAGAGCAGGACCAATCCCAACTAAATCATCCCAGCCAGGGCTTTGTCAAGCCTGACCTTAAAAACTTCTAAGGAAGGGGATTCCACCACCTCCCTAGGCAACGCATTCCAGTGTTTCACCACCCTCCTAGTGAAAAAGTTTTTCCTAATATCCAACCTAAACCTCCCCCACTGCAACGTGAGACCATTACTCCTTGTCCTGTCATCTGCTATCACTGAGAATAGTCTAGATCCATCCTCTTTGGATCCACCTTTCAGGTAGTTAAAAGCAGCTATCAAATCCCCCCTCATTTTCTCTTCCGTAGACTAAACAATCCCAGTTCCCTCAGCCTCTCCTCATAATTCATGTGTTCCCCAGTCCCCTAATCATTTTTGTTGCCCTTCACTGGACTCTCTCCAATTTCTCCACATCCTTCTTATAGTGTGGGGCCCAAAACTGGACACAGTACTCCAGATGAGGCCTCACCAATGTCGAATAGAGGGGAACGATCACGTCCCTCGATCTGCTGGCAATGCCCCTACTTATACACCCCAAAATGCCATTGGCCTTCTTGGCAACAAGGGCACACTGCTGACTCATATCCAGCTTCTCGTCCACTGTCACCCCTAGGTCCTTCTCTGTAGAACTGCTGCCTAGCCATTCGGTCCCTAGTCTGTAGTGGTGCATGGGATTCTTCCGTCCTAAGTGCAGGACTCTGCACTTGTCCTTGTTGAACCTCATCAGATTTCTTTTGGCCCAATCCTCCAATTTGTCTAGGTCCCTCTGTATCCTATCCCTACCCTCCAACGTATCTACCACTCCTCCCAGTTTAGTGTCAGTCTTCACACCCATGCATTACACCCCTCTATGCACACCCATTTACACCGAGAATTTTCTTCTCATTTCGAATTGATACATGAGACACATTCAGCCTTAAAAACGTGCAAAAGGAACTGATTCTACGCCCAGGTTTATTCACAGATTATGAAGTCAAAGGGTACCACTGTGATCATCTAGACGTAGGACTTCCCTGAATTAGTTCCTGTTTGAACAACAGCAAATCTCTTAGAAAAATCTCCAACCCTGATTTTAAAATCTCCAGTGAATCTCCAGCATGTCTCTAGGTAAATTGCTGCAATGGTTAATTATCCTCACTGTTAAAAATTTACACCATGAAAGCCTCTAACGTCAACTTCTAGCCACTGGATCTTGTTGTACTTTTGTCTGCTAGATTGAAGAGACTTCTCTTTTCAAACTTCTATCCGCCATCTTGATACTTATGGACTGTGATGAAGTCACCCTTAATCTACTCTTTACGCTAATCAGATTTGTTAAAATAAACAGACTGAGCTCCTGGAGTGTCACCATAATGCATGTTTTCCAGTCCTTTAATCTTTCATCCCCTGCATTGCACGAGAGACAGACCTGAAAGAAAGACCTAGAGAGGCAGGACTCTGACCGAGGCAGAGGCTGTACCATTACCGAGGATGTTGTTTGTAAGTCCGTAAGATGCTGAAGTCAGGGCAATATTTAGGTAGAGCTGAGGGAGCAGAAGGTCTGTACAGGGCCACTCCGCTGCCAGAGAGACAAAGCCAGAGATGTGTGGGAACTGGGAGGGGGCCATGGCGGTGATGAGGGGAGGGTACTGCAGGGGTGGGGGAAGCAGACACTGAAGGTGGGTGTCCCTTTTTGTCTCTCCAGGTATTACCGGTGTGACCGGAACTTGGTGTGGAATGCCGGAGCTCTGCATTACAGCGATGAGGTCGTGCTGATCAAAGGGCTTGTCCGAATGCCCGCTGGACAAAATGACTTAAAGAGCAGAGTGTCTGCTGTGAACTACATCGGGAAAGGCACCTATACAGACTGCGCCATCAAGAGAGGGATTGAGGAGCTGCTCATCCGGTGAGTGAGAACAGTGCCTCCCACACAGTGCCCAAGGAGCACAGAGGAGAGAGAAGGAGGTGGGCTGGGAGACGCCTTGTCCTTGTTCTGGGACACAGTCATTCTCTGCTGCCGGTTGAAACGTTCTGGAGAGGCACTATGGTCTGACTCCACCAGGGAGCTTCCCCCTTCGCTTCTCTGGGCTCTTTGTTTCTGTTTACCTCCAAAACACCCCAGGAGACCGCTGGTGAGCCTCAGCTGGGAGAAATCTCAACAGAACTCTGACAATGGACACCGGCTAAGGATCTGCCCCCCGTTACATTTAGCTGCACCTCAGCCAGGCTCAAGTGCTCTGAGCATAATTTAGTGACTGTGTCCACGATGGACACAATCAGGTGGCTGTAGTTCTAAATGGGTGTAATTACAGGCACAATTAATTGTGCCTGCAGTTAATTATGTAGAAAAATTGTACCTCTAATATTGACTAGAACCTCTTTTTGCAAATGTACATAAGAACATAAGAACGGCCACGCTGAGTCAGACCAATGGTCCAGCTAGCCCAGGATCCGGTCTTCTGACAATGGCCAATGCCAGGTGCCCCAGAGGGAATGAACAGAACAAGGAATCATCAAGTGATCCATCCCCTGTTGCCCATTTCTAGCTTCTGGCAATTGAAGGTTTAGGGACACCCTGAGCATGCAGTTGTGTCCCTGACCATCTTGACTAATAGCCTATCCTCCATCAACTTATCTAATTCTTTTTTTGGGCCCAGTAGTATGGCTACCCAAATGTAGCCATAAAGGTGTGGCAGAGCTCATCACACAAGGCTCACCTCTCTGAATACTGACTGGGGAGCGAATGGGCCACTTCACCCTGAATGGTGCCTGAAATATGTGTTCACTACTTATGCTAAACAATCTGTTTCACTTTGTCTGTAGCTATGACACTCTGAGTACCTTTCCCAGACCCGCAGGAGAGCTCTGTGTCAGCTTGAAAGCTTGTCTGTCTCACCAAGAGGAGGTAGTCCGGTAACAGATATTACCTCCCCGACCTTGTTTCTCTAAGGAGCTCTCAGCATTTCACACAGGGGATTCCATCTCTATGTGGAACATGCCTCCTTTTGAAATCCTTCATTAGTTAAAAATTGTATTAAGATGTTAAAATAAAAAGAAAACAGCACAGAGTTTAAGCACAGAAGTTCCTGTTTATCAGGGAATAACATACAGATTATCAAGGGGTGCAAAGTTCGGTTTAGGATCGGATGGCGTAAGGAATACATAATCTGCAATATCCCCAATTGGGGGTAAAAGGTTAACGGGTCAAAGGACAGACATTGAGGTATGAGGTTTGTTGTTCGTATAATGGCTATGTTCAGGTGTGGAGTATAATGAGTGGATACAATGATGAGGATGGATTTACCCTCATTAGTTGTATTACAGTAGCTCCCGGGGCCCCATTTGGGATCCATTGCGCTAGGTACCCTACAGAAAGACACAGGGTCTTCCCCAGACAGTTTGCAATCCAAGGCTCAGGTCATAGAAAGGGATCTGCACAAGGTGCAGAGTTCAATTTGTACTGACTCACTTGTATGTTTGGGGCCTAGATCAAGAAAAGACCCAAGTGAGGGTAAGAAACTGTAGGAGGGGAGGGAGGTCTACTCTAGTAAGAATATGCAGTTCTATAGTCCAGTAGAGCGCACAACCTGAGTCTACAAAATCGATCTAAAACAATTGAATTTACATTTACCTTGCAAATGTCTATTTTTAGACATTTTAAAACTTCTCCATTTCTCTATTTAATTATTTTTATTGAAACCCCCCCCCCCCCAAATTTGAAGTGAATTGAAAAGTTGAACTAAATTTCCCCAGTTCCTTCCCTCCACTTTTTGAGCTTTTTTGCAGTCCCAAGAGACACTGGTGGGACAGAGACGGGCAGGGACAGGGGTCACAGAACAATTACAGAGCAAGTCAGTGAATAAAACATCCAGATTTCAGTAAGCCTCACAAGGAGAGCTGGGCAAATCACCGATTTCCCAGTTTGTTGGCAATCCCCAAAAAAGAATTTGCTTCAAGCTGAACCTGAAGTGAATTGAAAAGTTGGAAAAAATGTTAAGGTCGAACAAAATGTGTCCTTTCTACATTTTAGAAGATTTTTGATGGTCTTTAATAAAGCTAACGGTAATTTGAAAAAGAAAAGTTATTTTAAACTGAAAACTCAAAATGTTTTGAGGGTTTTTTTATTAATTTGAGTTGGAGGGGAGTTCAACCAAAATAATTTGGTGAAATCGACATGAATTCACTAAACCTTTTGGTGTCACTGAATCTGCATTTGTGGCCAGAAATATTCCTCCCAGCGCTAGTCCCAGGTCTGCGCTGCTGTGTTTCTTGTTGCTGGGAAAGCAGCACAGTTCAGTGCTAAAGTTTGCGGCATAGTAGCTCTGTTGTGGAGGTAAACTGAGAAGAGTATCTGCCAGCTTTCTCCATTAACATACTGGATTCTTGAGCTAATGGGAGAGGATCCTTCCCTCATGTGGCTCAGGGAGGAGCCAACCCCTTTAACCAGCTCACATGGGTCGTGATTTGGGTCTCATTCTCTAAGGAGACTGAATCTGCACCAGTCTTAAGAGCACCTCTTAGTGACATGATCTTCAATTTGTATGTAGCTTTATATAATGGGAGCAGGTCAGCAGTTCAGAAAACTATATCTCAGAATGAGAGTGACAGAATTGCCCCAGCCACCCGGACCAGCTGCCCTGGAGTGGTGCCCCACTTTGCCCAGGGCACAATCAGGACAGGTGAGGTTGAATGAGAGTCAGTGTTTGAGGCCTAGAGCTTCCTCACCCTCAGAAGAGAATTAGAAATGGGACCTTCCCACACTATCAGCAGGTGGGCTGAGTCTAATTGGGGAAGACATCGCTGATTGCCCGGGTAAAAACCTAGGACACTGCAAGTCTGGCAGCGTAAACCCGGCGATGACAAAAGTACATTTTGCAGCGACACTGCTGTTGAGGAAGCCAGTTCTCTGAACCAAACCAAAGAGAGAGATGGCAGAGAGAATGTTGTCCTTGGCTCTCAGATGAAGTGATTCACCGCCATCCACTTTCCTGTAATTGGCAGCCTTTCCACAGAGGACTTGACTTGAATCCGTTTTTTTACAAAAAAGCAAGATTCTAGCCCTCCTGGTGGCAGGGAAGGGCTTGAAAACATGCGCCCGAAAGGCTCAAAACCTAGAAGGGTGAATAAACAGAGTGCAAGGAGGATTGTTTTTTAGACTCTCATGGTTTGTAAGCCAGTCTCACCATTCGGGGGCCTGACTCCTGGTTTCTGCACACTGGGGTCTGGCAGTGCTGCTGGCCCTTTGAAAGGAGTCTGCTGTTTTCTAAGAGTTATCGGAGTTTGACTGAAAGTCACCAATGAATGTAGAGCAAACCACAAAGGCTATGTCAATTTGGGCCTGCTTAGCCCTTCCCAAAGTCAGTCGGCACCCTGCCTTTGACTCCAATGGGAGTTGGATGGAGCTGCTCACCAGCAGCAGTTACAACACATTCCCAACAGAAACGGAAAGAGTCTTCAGACAAGTTAGAGTTACAGCTACCTGAGAGACTTGCCCCTCTGCGTTTCTCCCTCCCGCCTCGGGGCAAACCAAGCCCAGCCATTTGCAACCCAATTCAGTGCGGGAAGCAGAGGAGCCATTTTCCAGCAACACCCGCCAGCCAGGTCTCAGGCTTCCAGTGCCAGTCAGTGTGCCTCCTGGGAACTGTTGTTTTAGGGGAAGCCAAAGTGGAGCAGGAAGCTAGTGACACCCCCCGGTTACCAGTGAATCAGGTTTAGATTAGGACCAGCTGTTTGTAATAGGTGAAGTCAGAGACTGTGTGTGTCCGTCCTAGTTCTGTATGCTTCTTAGCATGCCGGTTAACCCGTCTTGTCACTCAGGCCTGAAATTTTCACTCCCATAGATGGCAACCAGAAGCAACACCTCTTGTGCTGTGACGAGAAAAGCTCGGCATTATGTCACAGAACCTAACGGATGCCCTCACTTCATGTGTGAGTGCCCATGCGCTTAGCTTCAGCTGGAGCGTTGCCTTTCTCCACCAGGCTGACAAAAGCCATCCTGGTCCTTTTGACACTTGACTTGAAACTGCAAATGTGGGTTACTGCACTCCCCAGTAAAAGGCTTTCTGTTCTCTGCAGTGATGAGGAATTGTCATGTGCTCTCCCCGACCCACCTTCCCTTCCAGATTGCGTCAAAAGTTAGCGGATCAGCTTGGCCTGGGGTTGCAAGTACTGCACTCACCTTTCTCCTCTGTGTCCCTTCATTGGAAGTGTTTCCTGTTGGAAGTTAAGCTGCTGTCTACACAGATGTTACCTGTGGATCTGAGTTTAGCGATATCGTACTGTGTAGTTAGATAGTCTGGGGATTAAATTATGAGCATTGTGTTTCTTTTTGAAATGCAGCGTATAAGCTCTTTGTAAATAGTCATTAATAATGTTTATCTGGCTGCTTCTGCTTCCTGCTGCTGAGTGACATGAAAAGGGAAAGATCTGGCTCAGTGTGTTGTTGGTTTAATAATTCAAGTTCTTTGTATAGAAATATCCTTACACGTAGTATTAAACCATCACCCAAGGAAATCTAATTCCATTCCAAATATCCTTTTATTACATTCATGTTGCAGGATAAGTAAGGTTCAGGTTAAAGCCATAAAACAACCCTACAAATTGAGACAACATTGTAAAAATAGTTTTTTACAAACTCTTGGTCCAACCCCCATCTCACACTTATGATTTGTACAGTACTGGAGGTTGTTGGAAGTGTGAGGGGGGTGATCCCTGTGTTACTGGGAGTTCATCACTTGGAATGCAGGACTTCCCAGGAGTCCAATCTATGATATAATTTAAATACATCCATGTTAAATGCTGATCAATTATTATTGTCCTAAAAATGAGGCAAAAATTTTCTTAAGAAAAGAGAACCTCAGAAAAACGCTGTGAATTCCCCACCCCCCTCCCCGCGTGTCACCATCAACACAATCAGGCTGAGATGCCAAGCGTTTGAACTCTGCCCTCTTCCAGCGATGTATACCTGCAGACCATTAATCCTTCCGTCACGAGGGCATCAATGTACCCCAAACAGGCATTGCCATAATGCTGTGAAACACAGCGAGTGGAGGTCATGTCAGAATAGAAGCGGGGGGCACTCATCAAAGCTACACATTCCCAGCTAACCATTTTGAATTGTTACAGCGGCTCCCATCAGAAGGAGAACAAATACCTGATTGTGGTGACAGATGGACACCCCTTGGAAGGGTACAAAGAGCCATGTGGAGGACTGGAAGATGCTGCCAATGAAGCAAAGCATCTGGGAATCAAAGTGTTCTCCATTGCCATTTCTCCTGACCATCTGGTATGAATTGCTCAAATGTGGCCCTTGTTATCGCCTAGGTATTTCATAATTGGAGTGGAAAGGAATATAATTAGAAACAGGATATTACTGAGAGGAGTCAATTAATCCTCTCTTTGATGCAGAGGGTCCCATGACTGACAGCAATTCCAGGAAGGGCAGCCAGTGAGTATAAAGTTTGAAGCTGGGGGGAAAAAACGATGATTAGAAATAAAGTACCAGTGGAGCTATGCCAGTTGACACCAGCTGAGAATCTGGTCCAATGCCTGTAATTAACACAGAGGGTCCCAAAACAAACTCCTGGATCTGACACCCACACATTAACTCTGGGGAAACTTGGATTCCGCTCCATAGCCGAATGTTATGATTGATCCTATCTCTACATTCGGCTGAGCAAAAGCGTCAGATCCCAGCAGGCCCAGACACTGAGATGAAATTGAGGTATGACACCTTCTGGACCATGCTATGCAAGATGGCAGCGTATGCCAGCTGGGAAAGAGAGACGCAGACACAAGGCCCAACCCCAGCGACTTTTAGCATGCTATGCTTGAGCCAGCTAGTGCGAGTCTGTCTCCCCACACTGGGAGACTCGTTCCTAGCTGAAGTGTAGATGTACCCAAAATGATTTAAAGATGATCAAGCATGTCTGGCTGATGGGTCCTCCTAGAAACAGGGGGAGGTTCACGGCCCAGGGCAAAGTTCAGCTGGCATTTCTAGTATGTAGCTTGCAAGGCTAGCCCATTTAGGAATGCCATGAAGTTGTGTTACTTGAGTTAATCATGGATGGAAGGGCACTTAGGAGGCATCACAGCTCCTGATCTCCTTTGAGTCCAGCCTTGCTGCTTTGTTGTTGTTTTACCCCAGGAATCAAGGCTGAATGTTATAGCCACGGACAACAACTATCGGCGCAACTTCACAGCAACCAGCCTTGTACAGTTTCCGGTAGATACTGACGGTACAATAGAAACCATCATAGATATGATTGTGAGTATTCCCTTGCTCTTCCCCTCCATTGCTCCTGGCCCCCCTTCTCTCCTGTCTACCCCAGCCCACTGCCGCGGGGTATTTGGCCACACTGTTCTAAAGGGGCTCATCAAATGTTTGTATTGTTTTTGCTATTTCAGAAAAAGAATGTGGAACAAATGGTGAGTCTTGCGTTCTCCGGGCTTTTCACTTGTGCAGCAGGGGCCCACTGCCCTCTCCAGCTGAACGTGTTCCCTTTCTAGCCCCCTCTCCTTTGCTGTCTGAGTCAAGCTGGCTCTCCTATGAGCCGCGATGAAAGGCAGAGCTTGTTCTCACTCCATCCTACACAACAGTGAGCCCAGAGCCAGGGCCATTGGGCTATCTTCATCTATAGCCCAGAGGCAGTAAAGGGACGCAGCGTGACTCCTCCCTTCCAGGCAGTAGGGAACAAACTATGCCAGGCCTGGAGAGCTACCCCTGAGCCTTTTCTGCTCTCCAGGCCCCGCAGGGGTAGGCAGAGCTTTCGCGGACATGCCTTGAAGTGTCCTGCCTAGCACAGTTCAGCTCTCGGGGGGAGGGTGCGTGTGTAGCTCTTCTTATTCCTGCTGGCAAAAAGTACAGTGTGCCCTCTCTTAGCATTTGTTGCTAGCTTCTAGCAAGTACCCAGTGGGATGGAGCTTGGCCACGCACCCAGACGTACAGTGCCGTGCCCCCTAGGGTCTGGTGCGTGCAGCTGAGCATACTGGGGGAAGAGACTTTCGGGTATCTTATTATCACATCAGAATAACCCGGACTCCCTGTATAGGGAGAGTGGCTAGCCTGCAGACTGGGGCACGTCAAGGCTCTTCTTGACCTTATAACAGCGTAAGTCGCCGTCGGGCACTGCCTGCCTGGACACCTACAGTCTGGTCCAGCTCGCCCCTTCCTGGGTTTATGGTGGTGGGAAGATGATAATTCAGTGTTTCAGTTTCTGCCCAGGTTAATTGAGGTAGCCCAGCCCCTCCATGTCTCTAACATTGTGCTTTCTTCTTCTCTCTGGGCAGTGCTGCTCCTTTGAGTGCCAGGTGAGTTGGGCGCGACTAGCCCTCCATTAGCTTGCATTGAATACATCTTTCTCCATGTCTGTGCACGTTTCCCTGCTCTAATCATTACACGTTTTTTGCAGCCTGCTAGAGGGCCTCTGGGACCACCTGGGGATCCAGGATATGAGGTCAGTAAATAAACGCACCCAGCAACTTCCCTGCCATGGGAGCTGAGGCTGAGATGGGGTACACCAGAGCAGAGATCCAATGGAGGGACGTGGGGAGGCCACTGGACAGGGATACTCATGGCATAATCGCCATCTGATTTGTGCTCTGCCCTGCGGCCTTCCTGAGCAAGGCTGCCTCGGTCAAGAAAATATAGATTAAGGATCTAAGCAGAGAACAGTACCTGTGGCTTTAACTTCATGCCCTTTTGTTAGACCACCCTCCCCCCAGAATCACTGCTGTCTGAGAGCTTACAAGCCAGCCCTCCCTTAGCCCCACAACACAGCTGCATCCTCCAGGCAAGAAGAGCTGGGATCCTACCCAGATGCTATTCACACTCCCAAATGCCAGTGGTGGGCCATGCCAGGCCACTCCTCTCCTTGGAGCTGACACTGGAGTCCTGTGACAGCCCTGTCACTCCCCAGGGTCAGCAGGCAGCACTGAAGCTGGGCCACCACCCCAGCAAGGCTCCCAGCAGTGGGAAGTAGAAGAGGGGGACAGTGTGAATGGAACCAAGGGGGGCATGTGTTGGGATCACAGCTGTGCTTTCCTGAGCTTTAGGAGAGCTAGGGTGGTGGTGACCCTCAACTGAACACCAGTCAATCCATTGTGGCAAGCCCTGTGACTCCTGCAGCCACGCCGGCTCACAAGAGTTCCCCTTCCACACGGTCTCTTAGCCGTACATCACTGGTTTCTATTTCAAAGGAGCAGAAGTCAGACTTACCGACCAGTCATTGCCAGGATCACGTTCCATTGCCTGCGGGAAAGTCAGCGCCATGTTTGCTTTTCTCCAGTCTCCCCCTAGGCTGGGGTGGGAGATGACACATGAGATTGGGAAATAAGGAACCAGTCATGGGGAAAACAGGAGCAAAATCCTTTGGGCCCATTGGCTACAGTTTCCAGTTTGCTCAGTGGACCACACTGTTCTCTCTCAGAAGCTCTAGAGATGTAGTGAGCTGGCCTGCCCGGAGGTATCGCTGTTTATGAATCAGGAAGCTCCTCGTTGGTGAGCAGCCTGTCACAGACCCAAAGCAAATGAAGTCATTTGGTCCTAGACAATAAGATTAGACACACATCCAGCTGATCAGAAACATTAAGCTAATGACAAGGAGCATGCCCGGGGCCACCTGTCCTTGCAGGAGAGTCACTCCAGGGAGTTATGCTGGGGATGAAATTGGATCACTTGATAAAGCTACATATAAATAAAGATTGTGTCCTACATTGATGAATGTTTTGTGTTTCAGGGGGAAAGAGGAAAGCCAGGTCTTCCCGGTGAGAAAGGAGATGCTGGAGAGCCGGTAAGTAGGGAAGGACACACAGCGCTTTGACGGGGGAGATTGAACCAGAGGCTACGCTTTGACCCTTAATGGCTCGTGTGAAACACTTGAGAGCCCCTGGGACAGCACTCCCTTGTGGGATGGGTCTGTATGCTCACCTTCTTCTGGGCTAAGTACATGTGGGATGGCGCTAGACAGTCACCTTGTTCTGGGCTAGCTTGTTGCATTCCAAGAAGACGTTTGCAGGTGTAACGTTCTGTTTCAGTGTGTCAGGTACGGTGAGGTTCACACTAGCATGCTGCGGCACAGGCCTCGTTCGCCTGGGGCACAGGGCGGTATGTTGCTGGTTTTCCAGTCAACTGTAGCTCTGACCAATAAGTCTGTCAGTCTGTCCTGTAGCTCTGCCCAACACTGGGTGAGCTAACAGGTTTACAGTGTTCAGAGGGGTAGCCATGTTAGTCTGGATCAGCAAAAACAACGAGGAGTCCTTGTGGCACCTTAGAGACTAACCAATTTATTTGGGAAAGCTTATGCCCAAATAAATTTTTTAGTCTCTAAGGTGCCACAAGGACTCCTCGTTATGTTGACAGTGCTAGCTGTCAATGGTCCATCACGGCAGGAAATATGATGCCCTGGACTCCAGATAATAAATAGGATGTACCCTGTTACATGAGAATGTCCAGTCTGCTAGATCATACTTTCCCTTATTGTGACCCATCTGGAATTTTTGTCCTCCTTCCCCCACCTCCTACTTCTCTTGGGGACCAAGACTAAGGGGTCTTAGGAAATAAAATCTCTGCAGCAGCTGTCCACTAGGCCACTCATACCTGTGGCTTTCTGGTTATCTTCTCTGCACAGACCCAGCCTGCTGGGACGTCCTGGCCACAGTCTCCAGCGTTGTTAGGGAGTAAGGACAGCCCTGTGCTGGCCAACCAGGAAGCAAACCAAAGTAGCCAAATAAATATAAGAGACGGATTGGTAATGACAGGCCTTCCCACGGCCAGTGGGTCAATCAAGAAAACCCAAGGCGGTGCGGAGTCTGAATCCCTGACCGGCCTGAGTCTGAGCAGAAATGAGTTCCAATGATGATGCTCTGTTTTGGTAGTAGCTGGCCTAGAGATTGCTTTCACGTCAGCTTCTCTTCAGGGTCAGGGGGGTTTCATAGGCAGGTCTATGTTTGGGTCCCACGCTGGCCACACAGGAACAGTTCAGAGGGAAAAGGTAGATGGTAGCGACATCTGATTGGTTACAACAGAATAGTAGGCCGGCCAACGAGTGCTCTCTCCCCGCCCGCATTCCCAGTCAGGGCCAAAGTGTTTCTGTGGGACACCACGGTAATGGTGCCGAGAGTGATGACAATGGTCTGATGACTCAGATGAGGAGCCCTTCATCGCCTCACTGCAAACTTGTAGCCAACAGGCTTCTGAGTGCCAAACCCGAAATAACTAGTTTTCCTACAGGGTATTTCTCTGACTCACCCATCCCATGGATGCCCGCCTCACTTTGGCTCTGATGCGCCTTTCCCACTATAGACAGGGCAGTGTTACAGAGAGGTGTTTAATCTGCTAACAGGAGGAGGAAAACATCATTTTTCCTCCTCCCCTTTTTAGTAGGTACATTTATTTTTGTAGGTGTATTTCTCCCACACCCATCAGTGCACAGTCAGCTTGTGTGTTTTCAGCTTGGAAAACATGTGACTATATATTTTCTTCTTTGTAGATTTTTTCTGAGACTTAACTTTCATCCCAAACGACACCTCTTGTAGCTCTCAGTTTCCCCAGCCCTGGAAAGGACCTGATTTTCAGATATTCACATGGAGAGCTTTAAGGGGATGAATGCTTCCTTACCTTCCCAAGGAAGCAATTAAGTTTCCTTTAACTTTCTGAGATGTTTAGATGCTTGCAACATAAATGTTAATGAGTACTCCCTGTGTATTGGTATGTGAAGAGGAATTGCTCTGTATTGCACTGGTAAAGTTTGGATTTGAAACCCAGCAGCAAAATTTGCACTGAAATACCCAGCGTAGATGTGGCAGAAATGAATCAATTTGTCTTCACTTTCCTTTGTATTTGCTGATAAGATTGTAGCCCAGATGTAGAGAGGTGGGTGTTATGCGGACGATGAAAAGTGCAGCTCAGTTGAATGAAGTTCTGAAGTGGACAGAGATATTTCAGAAACATGATTTTTGGTGTGTGGGTTTTTGCTGAATTTGTTTTAAAACCTAGAAATAGAAAAACGTCATAAATAGAGAGAACTTGAATACCATCTTCCCCTTATATGTACATAGTATGCTGCTGAACAGGAGGAGTGGTGGCTAGCTATTTCCTGCTATAAAGGTTCTAATGTGTTTGGGTTTTGTACCCTAGGGCAAGCAAGGTGACCTGGGACCCATTGGCTACCAGGGGATGAAGGTATGTACAATTTTCTTTGCAGTCTATTGGAGGGTGATGAGGAGTAGTAGCATCATCATGGCATCTTAGAGCTGTGTTTTGACGCACACTTCGTTGTCTCAGTTTAATCGTTGTCTTTCCTTTGTTGTTTAGGGAGAAAAAGGCACTCGAGGAGAAAAGGTGAGTATGGCATGCAGTGTGCAGTCAGTGGCCTTTGCCAGCCCCACAGGTTTTGCTCATTTCCCCACACAGTCTCCTGTGACACCTTCCCCCTTTGGCAGCATGACTAGGCTTTCTCCTGGAGACTGAAATGTGGCCACTGCCAACACCATGTCCCGCGGGACGGGGGGATCCATCAGCTACGTTTATCTACCTTTGTGCTCCTTTGTCAGCTTAGTGAGTCTATGGTTGCTTCTCTCTCACACACACACACTGCTGCGGGTCACTGGTTTCCCCTCCTGACGCTCACACCAGAAGGGCTTACCTCAGGGGAGTAAAGAGAAGCAGGTTTTTCCTAGGCGTGGCAGGACTCAGACCCTGGCTGATTCAGCCCTAGTGGGGTCTGCATCTCCAAACATTGGCAAGTTGAGTGTGGGCGGTCCAGCACCACAACACAGCTGTGTATGTTGTCCTCACAGTCCAGCAAGGCAAGGCCAGAGGGACAGGCGCTCTAGGACTCCCCACTGTGGAGTCAAGAGGGACTGGGGCTCAGAGAGCTGTAGTCCAGACTGATGATCCTTTCCATGAACTTTCAAGCCTAGCATGCTGGGCATTCGCCCACCCGCCATGTCTCCCCTCTTCTCCAGCGCCCGGCTAGGAGCAGCAGGTTACCCGGGCAGTTGAGACAGAGACAAAGTGCTATGGACAGGCGCTGGAATATGCACCAGAGTGAAGTGTTACTTTGAAACACCAGTTACCCGCCGGTGTGAATGTGTCCTTCCTCCCATTAACGAGGGGAGGGGGAAAGCCCTGCCTCCTTTACTAGGGAAGAGGCGGGCCAACTTCGAAGGGGAGCTTGCATCCTGTGTCTCCCGTCCTTCCTGGTCAGCTGGGCCAAGCCAACGCATAGCCCACACGTGGCCGGGAGGTGAACATGACCTGTCTGCTGTCACTAACCTCTCCTCTCCTTTCCGGACAGGGCTCGCGAGGATCCAAAGGATATAAGGTCAGCTGCTGGGATTTTCCTATGACTTGGTGGGCTCTGGCGGGGTGGGCAGTGTGCCGGAAATGGTTTCTACACCGTTCTCTTGTTTCTCTCCTCCCAGGGGGAGAAGGGCAGGCGTGGCATTGACGGCATAGATGGCATGAAGGTGAGTCTCGCGCTTGGGGCACAGCGTGCCGGGAGCGCTGTCTCTGTACGCTGGTTATCATAGAGACACCTGTGGGCCGGGAGGCTCTGTTTGACTCCAGGGCGTTTTGGGCTCCCCATGCCCTCAGGGGTGGGGTCCTGGCACAGAGTGATCGGGGGCTGGGTGCAGGAACAGGCATTGATCTTGGGACCTGCGGTAAAGCCATACAGCTACTGGGATGGGAGCAGCCAAGGAAGGGAGAAAGGTGAGGCAACTGCCCAGGCCTGACCTCCCCCCTGACAGCACAGGTCCCATAGGAAGAAATCTGGCCTGAATCCAGCTGGGGATCCAACTGCTCCGTGTGCTGAGGGCTCCTTTCTGGACTCCCAGTGAGGGGCCCGTCACTAGGACAGGGCCTGGGCTGGGTGTCTCAGCTGTTCCCCGCCCCTCTCAGGAACAGAGTGCTCCCGGCTGTAGCCAGTTACTGTGCAGCCCATCACAGCTGTGTCTGGGCACATTGCAGGACGTAAAGCAATTCATCAGCTCAGTGGCCTGTGCCCCCTGGCTGGCCATCATCAGTCCCAAACTCCCACCCCTGGCTTGGGGATGGAGCCCCTCCTGCTGCCTTCGGGGAGGCAGGAGTTCCCCCAGGACTCCCTCCAGCACCGCTACCAGTAACACCCAGTTTTATCAGCAGCTGTCACCTCTTCCTCTCCAGTGGGGAGAGGGGCTGGCAGCTGGGACTCGGGCATGGGACTCCTGCCCAGTCCTCCAGCCAGCCAGTGCCCCTCTGTGTGGCCCCTAATCTGTCAGGGCTCGTCAGCGGAGGCTGCTGATCTGTGGAGGTGGGGTCCGCAGCTCCTACTGCCTTCACGTCCCATGGGCGTTGCCTGCTCACGTAGCATGATACTCATTGGTGGCCTTTTCCTTTCCTTTGCCAGGGGGAGAGTGGATTTTCTGGATTGCCAGGCTGCAAGGGATCACCAGGATCTGATGTACGTATTGGCTGGTTTGCTTTTCGTTTCAATAACAAATACAGCTCGATGTGGAGAGTGGTGGAGCCTAGGCCTGGGAGCCGGGCAGACTGGCAACCAGTCAAAGAGAATCTCAAAGTGGGGGGCCTCTGGGTGCTGTCCCAGCGGGGGGCAGCGTGAGGCATGATGGCCTTCCTCATCTACTGCATAGGACCTGCGTGTGCTGTCTGGGGCCTTGAGAGAGCAGAAAAAGGGCTTTGTTCCCCCTTTCCCCGTTGAGTTGTGACTCTGATTGGCTAAGACTTCCCCCCTGCAGGGTATGGGGTGTGGTTGTTAGCCATATTTGGGTCTAGCTCTGTATGTCGCATTCAGGGCACTGGTCAAATTGGGCTCATTTAAGATGATATTCACTGGAGCAATCTGAGATTTGTGACCAATGTGAAAGCCCAGAAATCACCCCAGGCAGACTACAAAACCTAGCTGCCTGTGACAAAACCTCCTCTATAGAGAACAAGGAAGTCTAGCATGGCCTAGTCTTCAGCTAGCAGAGCACGAGTGAGGAATGACAGGGCAATGCCTAATGGGTTTATTGGCACTGCAGTGCCAGTCTCTGGCTTTCTCCAGAGCATAAGTCAGGTATCTGAAATTCGGCCAATCGTTTGCAAGACAGCAGGAAATACTGGGTCACCCAAGCTGCTGGACGGTACAGGGGGTCTCTTCCGCTGAAGGGGCAGAACCCCTGCCAAGTTTTGTAATGGAGGAAAGGTTTAACGGTCTCAGCTGCACTGACCTATGGCCATCCTTACAGCTGTTAGAGATTTGAATGTGCAGGTAATTCACATGACTAACTCCCTCCTATCTGCGGTTTTCTGGACAGTACAGTAGTAGTTGTATAGGAAATTCCAGGAGTAACAAGGGTTTTCTGGGGTGATTTGGCAGCTTTTCACCCATAGGTCCTCGTTGTGTGGCTTTTCGGTTTTGAAACCATTATATATAGGCAAATCTGCAAGCTGCTTTGGGTGAAATCCTGGCTCCATTGAAGTTGGTGGCAAAACTCCCATTGATTCAGCGGGGCTGTATTTCATACTTTGTATCTTTGTGAAAATGTGGTTTGCTCGTGGTGAGAACCTTGTTATCACGGTGTGGCTTGAAAGAAGTAATGTGGAGTGTAAGTTTGTCTGGGACTTTCTATGACATTCATCACCACGGCATCCAAGTGGTTGGTCAACATTTTCAAATGTAAGCCTCAATCAAGATGGGCTGATATTCACAGCTGCAGAGCATCTGCATCTCCCTTTGATTTTAGCTAGAGTAGTGGATGCTCAGTGCTTTTGATAACCAGGACACTTTACTGAGATGACCAAAGGCCTGATTCTGCGAATACCTATGCTTGTGGGTAAAGTTAGTCCCATGTGTGAGCATTCGCAAGACTGGACACTAAATACTGATGGATTAAGGTCTCTAACTTTAGGGACTTAACTGAAAATTTTGACCTTAGAGTTTAATGTACTAAAATCAACAGAGAACCCTGACCGCTAAACAGAAATAGTCCAGCTAATCCTTTGATTATAGTGGAACCTCCAAAGGAGACGATTCAGTCTAGCTATACCTCTGAAACCTGTGTGTATGTGTGAGTGTTTCCTTCCTAGCTGAACACCTTGTTTTGTAATAAAAACATGCATCTTATAGCACCTCAGATAGTTTGAAATTTGCCAAGAAGAGTAATTTTATTAAAACAAAACTTTCAAAACCTAAGGCCTGAATAGTCCGATGTGCAAATCCTCTGCCTTGACTTTTCAGGTTACATCATTCATCACTCAGGGGGTTGTTATTCCACACCCAGTGGTCTGCTTTTCTAGGAAGGGTGTTTCAGTGTGTAATACATTTTCATTTGCTATACTTTAAATGTGAGTATTCACCCAGGAGGTGTAGTCCAAAATAGGATCAAAACAGAAATTTTTATACATACTCCACTTGGTTGCACTTTATACAAACTGTGGTTTGTGCAGTTTCATTGGTGTACAGGCAGATTAAGTAATTAAAGGAAATCATAAAATCTTCTCTGACGAATGCTTGGGAAATGTTCAAGACAGAAACAGTGTAACTAGGGCAGATCTTGATTCATTCTTGTGTTTTGGATACGGGTCACCTAAAAATTGATCACAAAGGGGTGGGGAATGTATCCGTTCCATTTGATGGATTTAAGGGGGTCAGGACCCCATTTTTTCTAAAAATTGTAAAATAACCACATTATTATAGCCTTTGCCTGTTCATTTCTGTGTGCCAAGTTATGTCAGTCTCTTAATTGTTCCATTTGCCAGGGGTTAGATGATCAGCTATTTCCCATCTTTTCATGGCACAGCACATTCTGCTTTATTGGCATTAATACAACATTCAAATTTAAACATTTTCACTAGAATCCACCAATGAGGCTCAAAAGTGGCTCTGCTTTAATTTATTTTTAATTTCAAAAGCAAGTCAAGGGTTACAGCATTTTATAAGAAGACGCAGTGTCGGAATGTGACTCTCACAACCCCAGAGATACCTAGCTCAAGCATACTTTAAACTTCCTCAATCCATCTGTTTCTGACTAGTTTACTTATCCACCTCTCCATTTCGAGTCCCCAGAATGCGATAGTTTAGTTTAGTGACGCTTGCGATGTTTGATTTTGTGCATATGTTGACAATTGCCTTGTTTTTAATAGGGATTACAAGGCCCTCCTGGACCTAAGGGAGATCCCGGTTCTTACGGCCGCAAAGGAGCAAAGGTGAGCCATGAGTCACACCCAGTATTAAATCAGCCATGATACATCTCTGTCAATGCTGTGGGGGCTGCAGGCCACTCTAAGCTCTGCCCCTGCTAAAGGTTAATGCCGGGAGGATGAAGTGAGAAGCCAGGAGGATACATGTACAATCCAGCACAAGGGAGTTGGAAATCATGCTCCTATTAACAGTAGATGGGCGGTACTCGCCTTGTTCTCTGCCTGCCATGTGGACGGGGATTTAATTGTTTAACAGAGTGCGAGGTGTCACCAATTGTTGTGAAAGTTTCCTTGGCAAGCAAATCCGTGTCCCAAAGTGAATAGAAATGCTGCATCTCTTACTTGGTTAAATTCAATTTGCAGGGCTACATTGGGGCAAACCTCTGGTTGCAGCCAGTGGAGCTGTAGGTGCCCAGAGCAGACCTGTGATACCCAGGGCTTTTCTCTCTTCAGGGCTAGGAAAGTCAAATGGTCTCCATTTTGCGATTGCCCTTTTTTCTTCCATCGATCCATAAACTTCATTATCATTAAAGGATAAACATAAATACCCTGCCACAGCCCAATGGTATGTCTACTCAGCGGTGCTGCCTTTGTGGAGTTCTGGAGACCAGTGAATCCAGCAGCTGAATGTTACGCCACCTGGTACGACAATGAGCCCCAGCATAAGAGGCTAAGTGTGTTAAAAAACACACCAGTCCTGGCAGCACCCAGCTAGCAAACAAGGACATTCCTTGGTCGAGCAGCCTTGGAAATGGGGCGTAGGAGCTGCTCAGTTGTTCATCCATCACCAGTGTCCTCATGCTGAAATGCACAGGTCACTGGCCACCAATAATAGACGTCTGTCTAGATCAGTCGTTCAGACTGGTGATGAACACAGTAAAACAGGTGTCTGGAGAGCTGTGCAATGGAAAATGTTATCATGGCATTAGGCCTTGTAAGTCTAGGTAATAAAAAAGAATGCTACTGGCTGACACTGGGTGAGTTCTAAAAGGGCTTAAAACTTCAGCCTAAACACAGACTCCGGGTTCAGACTGTACTGTTTGTAACTCACTTTGGAAAGGCCCAGATTGGCACGGACTACTGGGGCCACCAAAAGGTTCTTAGAAGTTTACAGGGCATCATGTTTCCTGTCAGAGGCTTAACTGGGCCGCTTTCAGCTCTGTGGCTCATGGCCCTGTGATTTAAAGAACAGAAATGTTTCCCAGCAGATGAATGTGCAGCTGCAAATGTAAGGGGGATGCAATTTTGAAGCCCTGATATCATACTTGTCCCAAGGCTCTCCGGGTTCCTAGCAAGTTTTCACCAGCATGTGCTGAGCTGTTTGCTGTGCAGCTCTGAGGGGAGTCTCCGAGCTCCCTTTAATGGAATGCCTGCAGGGCGCAAAAAGTGCTCACCTGGCATGTGGCAGTCTAATGCTGCCGTGCTTTTCATGAAGGGTAGTCTCCAGACCTTTGTTTCTGGAAGGTTCACACCATGGGGGCCAAGCCAAAAGAGAGACTGAAGAGTTGTGTGAATGTGGCGTCAACTCCCAACAAGAGACAAGGCATTCTTGGAAGACTGAGATTAATAGTTTTGGGCACAGCAGTCAGAATACATAGGCCACTGCGATGCATCACTTCCTCCGTTAGTGTTATCCGCTTCTTCACAGCTTTCCAAGCGGCCTGAGATAGTAGCAGAGAGCACAAAACAGTTCAGAATACACACAAGCAATCCCGGAACACCATGGGGCAGAGCAAAATGGATGCAGGGATGCAGAAGCCTCGTGGTTTCATAAAACCATCTCCTCATTTCTAAGATACCTTCCTCCTCTGAGAGGTATAAACCCAGCCACTTCACAGCCTTGACTGCAGACGGCTCAAAGTGGCGAATTCACTTTGAGGTCAGCAAGCATGTGGGTAAATCTGCCGGGCTTAAATCCCTGTCATTGGTGCGGAGAGGGCCCTAATGATCTGTTACCCATGGCTGAGCTCTCTGTGGCCAATGACAAAAATTGGTCTGACACTTGAAGGAAAAATGGCTTTTGGTAAGAGCTGGGAGCTGGGTCTAGTTGCTTGAAGTTTGATACAACTAAACTCCAGGGTTTAAGACGGACCAGTGTGAGCTGGGAGGGGTGCTTCGTATTTATAACACCCTTTATCTTTTATCAAGGGAGAACCTGGGGTGGATGGGAAACCTGGCAGACCTGGGAATGCTGGAAACTTTGGAGACAAGGTAAACCACCTTAGCAACCAGACTGCCCTCAGTCCCTGTGCTCTATCCCTGTGCTCTGCCCCTGTTACTGGTGGCCAGAGCTGCCATGTAACTTCCAAGCACCCATGCAGGGCAAGGGCAGTTCTCGGCCTTTGCTCTCTGATTTCATCTAAAAATTCAAACTGAAAGAAAAAATGAATTGTTTTTTTTTTCACAAACCCCGGGGGGAAATGTAACAGGATGTGCTGGCAGTGTGACCAGTGGGGAAATGTTTGGTTCTTTACGCAGCTCCTCTTTGGGTCCAGTGGTTAGCTGGGGGGAGTCTTATCAGTGGGGCTATATGGCCTGGCCTTCATGCCCAGAATCCTTGTGCTAGTGTGTTGCTGTCCTCACCCGAGGAGCTCCATTACAAGTGAGTGAGGGTAAGCCCGTGCAGAAGTATTTACAACAGCAGGGCCGTAACCAGGAGGGCTGGAACAATTTGTGTAGTGGGGGTGCTGAGAGCCATTGGACCAAACTGTAAACCCGGGATAAGGTGGGAACCACTTCAAGCCGGGGGGTACGACAGCACTCCTAGGTCCAGCACCTATGGCGTTAACCCTTTTGATCAGAAAGAGAAACGCTTTCAACCGGCCGATTTGCTTTCTCTGGCGAATAGATCGACTGTGTAGTCTGCTGCTGTGTTACTAGTGGACAGCTAGTTTGTTACTCCAAACCCCCGTGACTGATCTTCTTTTTCTTCTGTCTGATCTGCCTGTTTAGGGACAAGCTGGAGGTCCTGGTGGCCCTGGAGAGAAAGGGGAGTTGGGGGATGAGGTGAGTCACATGTGCGCCTGGATTTGGCTGATTTGATTTGCTGGCACTTTCAACTGAATTAACACTGCTTTTACGTCTGTGTAGGGAGCTCCAGGCCCAGACGGCCCACCTGGAGAAAGGGTAAGAGCGCCCTGCTATACTGTACTTCCGGGTCACAAGCCATGGCGGGAGGGGGTCCCGGGCATGTCTGGGCTTGGCTACCCATCAGAGGGGCTGAGGTAACGGAGGCGTGAGCAGACAAGCTGGGACCGGCTGAAAACGGTCGGGGAGCCCTCCAAGAGCCTCCTTTCCAGCAGCTCCCTGCACTTAGCCTGCTCGGAGCCCTGGGAGTTCTGCGGCTAAGTCATGCCGTTCTTTGGAGGGTTCAGGGGCGACCTGGGAGTGTTTGTTTAAAACCCTGCGTTCGAATCTGTCCCCAAGTAACACTGATGGAACAGGCCGGAATCTGGCCATACATTCCTCCATCGCCTCATTTAGAAACCGATTCAAACCGAGGTTAACTCTCCTCCTCTCCCCACTGGCTGAGCAAAGGGCTGTTTCTAGTTTATGTATTGCTGTGTTCGTGTGTTGGAATGGTACACACTTAATGCAGTTATAACCCTGTGCCCCATGATCCGCAAAGCCGAGGGAGCCAGTCTGAAGTGCGGGGTACGTTGTAGTCGCTCAGAGATGATAGTCTAGGAACCATGGAAATCTCTGCACAATGAGCTGGATTATTCCTCCAGTGGGAGGAGGCTCGGGGGGAGGAAATCTGTGGAGACCCTCCCCCCTCCCCCCTCCCCCCTTTATTGTTCCATCAGAGGACAGGGGTTTGGACCCATCTCCAAACCTGGTAGATATCCACGTATGGGCGGCCTTGCCATCCTCACTGGGGCCCTGTGCTCTGCCCTAGCTGTGCCCCCGCCCCCAGCCCTTGTGCAGAGCAGATTCTGAACGAGCACTCTGGTTCTTTCTAAACAGGGAGGCAATGGAGAACGAGGGCCACTGGGCACCCCCGGCATTCGTGGGCCCAGAGGAGACAAGGTAACTACTCGCGTGCACACAGCTGTACCTCGCTCCTGGCTGGCTGGGCTCGGCACACCTGCTTCGGCACAAAGGCACTAACCTGGACAGGCAGGGAGCTGAAATGTGCTCCCAGCCTCCAGCCCCCACCGGACGGCTGGCCAGTCCTGCAGTGCTGTGCCATGCCAAGCTGCCGCTGACTCCACTGGGCGTTCCAAGAGCCACAAGGCTGCATACCCGGGGCCCTGCTGCCTGTCACCTACCCAGCTATCCCTGCCGTGACTGTCAGTGCCAGCATGCACTGCCATGGCCGTCGCTTCAGATGGCTGCAGCGTTAGACTCCCAGGGGACAGAACCAGGGTGTGGGGCAGGGGCTGTGCAAAGCTGGCTTCATGTCCCTTCATTGCTCGGGCGTTCTAGGCTCCCAGCCCTGCCCAGCACAGCTCCGTAGTTCCCAGGGGAATGGGGCTGGGGCAGGCAGAAGAGGAAGGTAGTGATGTGGTAAAATTCCTCCATCTGCAGCATTGGCTCCTCCATGGCTACTTGTATGAAGTGAGCTACCTATTTCCAGGGGGGCACGGCTAGCTGGGAGGGAAGGAGGCATCATATTCCCCTTCTGGGGGGGCATGCCTTACCCGCTAAAACCCAGGGCTGGTGACAGCTGCTCAAAGGCCCAGCTACCCCCATGCACCTGTGGGGCACTGCTGAGGTGTCTGGGTATGTCATGGGCGGGACACTCCCCCCGGCAGCCCCACAGAGCCATGCTGGCCGCTCCAGAAGGTGGGATTCATGGTGCAGGTGATAGGAAACGCTGGCCATGCGCTCTGCTCCTGCCCGCCCCATCTCTGGGAGAGGAGAGCACTGTGGGAAGCGACTGTCACAAAGACCCCAGCCATGTGCAAAGCATCCCCCACCTTTCCCACACTGGGATGGCTCACATTTGTCATGGTTTGGGGTAGGTAACGCCCGAACCTGTCTCGGGCCCAGCCAACCTGAACCTGACCTGAGAGTGTTCAGTCCTTTTCAGACCTGACCTAATACCCCCCTGAATCTGTATCAACGATGTGCCTCATCCTCGGGACTCGGCCTGGTGCTGGCTGCCCACTCCCCAAGCCCAATGCCCACGACCTGTCTCCTGCCCTGGTGCCCCGCTCCTGCCAGCCACCACCCCCAGCTGCGCTGTGTGTCCTGAGCAGCAACTCATCGTCACACTCACTCCACTGCACCCAGCCACTGCCACGCCAACCTCACAGGCCAGGGAGGGGATTGGAGATGACCTGAGCCGAGCCCAGCACAGCTGGGTTGCTTCCCAACATGAGCCGAGCCCGACAGGTGTAGTTGGGCCCCTTTGGGCCCAGGCTGGGTTTCAAGGCTCTGAATTGAAATCCCTCTCAGCTTGGTAATGGTAGCCTTGAAGGAGGCCGCTGAGAAGCTGCTCTGGTGGGAGGAACTTGTGGCTAAGTGTAGAAAAGTCTCCGTTCTACGTTGCAGTGAGGAGCCAGCCTGGGGCAGGAATGTTACTGCAACCCCCAGCTCGGAGCCAATAAGTAAACAATGACCATGTGGGAAAGAGCTTCCCGAAAGCAAGGGAAAGGGCGAGAGAGATGAGCCACAGCCTTGGTCTGACTCTCCATGCCCTTCCCAGGGGGCTGCGGAGCCAGCTGACCGGCTGCATGCATGGCAGAGGTGCTAGGAAATAAACGGCTTAACGTTTTCTCACTGTACTAGCAGCAATCCGGCGTTCTAGCTTCATGAGTTCACCGCTTCAGAGCTATTTTGAGGGCGAGTCTCTCCCAGCGGTGCCGGTGTGCAGGCTCCGGGGACGGGAGACTCAGCAGGGAGTGGGTGGACGGTGCTGATCTGGCAGTGGGGAGCAGGAAAACGTGTGTGCAGGAGAGGCTCCTCTTTCATAAGGGCTTGAGCGCCTCGCATGGGCTGGGAGCCAGCAGGACAGTATCCGTGCGTCTGCCGCGGGGTGGCTCATCCAGCAGGCTCTGCCCAGCCCTGGGCACTCTGTTGTCCAACACCAACAGGCTGCAAACCCTGGGCGCGGGCACAGGTCATGCCAGGTGGGGGGGGTGTACAATTGCCTCGAGAAGCGGCGGTGGTGAGGAATCAGAACAGCACCTGCAGGACGTACTGTGCTCGCTTGCCACGGATGGATTCCCATCTGTCCAGCCCTGTTGCCCACAAGATGGCTATGGGGCTACCACAGCTGCGTTTACGAGGCAGCCAGCTCGCTAGCTGGGCCGTGCTCCCCCCACACGCTGTAAGAAAGGCCCCATGAAACCCCCTGTGAAGCGCCAACCCACACAGTGCGCAGGGTCAGACCTGCCTTCGGTGGAGCTAGCGCCCACTCACTTTGCCCGCGTGGCTGAGCCCCTTTAAAACCCAGTGCAAAGTAACCTGCTGAAGCTTCCCATCTCCACGTGCGCACGGGGGAGCAGGTCTGCACCAGCAAACTGACCGCCTGCTGTGTGCGGTGGATTGCTAGTCTGGTGATAGGGCGGGGGGGTCTTTCAATCAAGCTCCTTTGTTTTGCCCTTAATCCTGATACCCCGGCTCCTTCTTCTGCCCCAAACCTAGGCTCTAAACAACAATCCACTTTCAACAGCTGAAGTCACCAAGTGAGTCACTTCCCAAAGGCCCTGTCCATCACCCATGGCTCTCTGTGCTTCTCCTGGTCTGGGTCTTCTGTCGACCCCTTCCTCTCCCATGTCATCGGCCAGCGCTGCCGCACACACCTTGGCCCTCTGCTTTGCAGCAGTAGGAAGTACTCAGCAAGTGTAGGATCAGCCCCACAAAGCCACAGGGAGAGCCAAGAATTCCAATGTTAAGCTGCTGCATCTGATCAGTATGGTGCGGTTTGCTAAACTGGGCATGGGGGTCGTCTATCCATGCAGCAAAGAGCTGAGCAACTCCCGATGGGCTGGGCAAGCCATTGCCCGTGGTTCTGACTGGCAGAGCATCACAGCCAGGAGGATCTCCCAAAACCTGAGCGGATTTGCCAGCATCTTAGGCCCATCTCTTTCCCTCTGCCATACGGCAGGGAGGACAGCACGTGTGTCCTGAGGATGTGACAGTGGGGCTAGATGGACAGTGGATGGAGGAGTGGGGCAAAGGCTGCTAAAAGCCATGTGTGCCCCAATGTGGAACCACTCCCAGCCCCTCTGGGAGACTCCATGTGATTCTGAATGTGCCCCATTTGGGAAGGTGGCCCAGCTAGAGGGGGAATAGAGGAGTTATGGGGTAGCTGCCATAAGCAGCAGGCTGCTTAGGCCAGTGTCACTCATTTCTGCATCAACTCTGCACTCAGAGGCGGAAGCCACCTGATGAGAGAGCCAAAGGTATCCCAGCAAGCCAGTCCTGCTACCACATGGAGAGGGGGCCTTGCCTGTGGGGGGCTATGGCTGGTGCATGAGCGGTCAGCGTCCATGGGGTCAGGGCTGGGATTTCCTGCTGATCCTTAGGGCCTGGGCACTTGCCATAGAATCGTAGCAAGGCAGGACTGGAAGAAACCTTGAGAGACAGGACCAAGGCAACCTAGACCATTTTTGAAAGCTGTTTCTGCAGCCTGTTCTTCAGTGATGGGCATCCCACCGCCTCCCTGGGAAGCCTGGCCCAGAGCTTAGCTGCCCCGGCAGTTAGAAAGTGTCTCCTAGTGTCTAACCTAAACCGCCCTTGCTGCAGGACAAGCACATTACTTCCTGTCCTACCTTAAATGGACACTGAGAACCATTGTTCACATCCTCTTTATAACAGCCCTTAACACACCGGAAGATTAAAAACTTGCCTAAAGCATGGCACACAGATCTGGACACATTACTCCAGCTGAGGCCTCACCAGCACAGAGAGCGGGACAGTTACCTCCCATGTCCTCATACCACTCTCCAGTTACTCTACCCCAGAGCTTAGCCTTTTTCATAACGGCATGGCATTAACTCACGTTCATCTACCCCCTAGATACTGTTCAGCGGTACGAACACCTGGCCGGTTAGTCCCCCTTTTGTAGTTGCGCATTTGATTTTTCCCTACTAAGTGAAGTGCTTTGCACTTGTCTTTATTGAATGTCATCTTCTTGATGTCAGACCAATTCTCCAATTTGTCAGGGTCGTTTTGAATTCTGCTCCTGTCCTCCAAAGTGCTTGCAACCCCTCCCAGGGTGGTGTTATCCGCACATTTGATAACCATACTCTCATCTCCATTATCAAAATAATTAATAACAAATGATGAACAGTACTGGACCCAGGACTGACCCCTGTGGGACCCCACTCGAAACAACCTCCCACTTTGACAGCAAACCATCGATAACTGCTCTCAAGTAGTCGTGCACCCACCGTGCAGTAAATTTATCTGGTGACATTTCCCTAGTTTGCTGATGAGAATGTCACATGGGACTGTGCCAGGCTGCTGTGCCTTGCCAGATGCCATGATGCCTTCCATGAATAGGTCTAGTGCTGGGCTTTCCCAAGAGACTTAAAGATCCAGTTCTTCCTGCCCTCTGGGGCGAGCTAGGAAAGATTTACACAGCTCTTATCATCTCCACCAGTTAGACATGGTAACTTATTTCTCATATCACACCTCTGTTATCTAGTTACAGAGGCTGGCTGACAGCAAGAGAATGCAAACTGGTATGCACCCTGCTGCAATGAGCATTGGCACTAGAAGCCGTGAGCGTGGCAGAGATCTACCTGGCGTTATAGACATGCAGGGTGGGGCGTGTACAGAAAAGCACAAAGGAAACTCCGTGGGGTTCTCTAGTCCGGCTTGTTGTTGGAAAATGCCAGAACTGTAATTTCCTGTTTACATATTGTGTCCTGGGAACAGCAGGCCCACTCTCTGTTGTTTGCAAGGCAGATGTTCATTAGAATGAAGCCACAATAGTGCTTTGGAATGAAACTGTCCAGAAAGAGGCAGAGGCGAATTTCCAAGGCTCCGTTCTGGCTCGAGGGATGAGCGCATTGCCAGAAACATCTCCATCAGTATTCAGGACCTTCATACTGTTACAGTTTATATTTACTTCTTTACGCCCTATGGAAGTGTCTAGCTAGCAAACAACGGCTTTGTTGCTCTTCATTTTATAGCCCCCCCCCCCCCCCCCCGACCCTTAGCCATTAGGCAAGGTTGTAAGTAAAGTATAAAAGTGATGGAAGATTTATCTGCTAGTTTTTACCATGTGCCAATGCTTAGCACGGCACTGCCAGGCTGAGGGAATGCAGGGCTCAAAGCAGGCTATGGAAGCATGGAAGGAGAAGTGGAAGAGTCGAGATTCCCATCAAGTGGGCCTGATGGTAGGGCCGGCAGATCTCAGGGCGGAGGCGAGTATGCACAGTGGCTGTTGCTGCCGGGCTCATAAGCACACAGCTAAGGGACAATGTGCTGTGCGTGGGAGAGGAGCTAGCTTAGCGTTGCAGAGAACTGGCTATTCGCCTACGTGGCTCTGAATTCACAGTGAAACCTGGGGGATGAGGCATTTCCTGACTGTTCAGAGCTACATGTTGCAACTCCTGCCAGTCTCCTTTCTTGGTGTGGCATATATCCTGAGATTCAGGGACGGCCAGTCAGCACGCAGGGATGGCACAGTTTCTGGGCTTTCTCCATAGTGTTCTCCTTTATGCAATGCTCTGCACTGTGGTTAGTCGTGGGGGGTCTGACTTGCAGAGCCACAGTGCAAGGTTTCCTCACTAACTGGGCAGTCTGGGACTCCCTGACACTGGCCCCTACCACAGAGCGCTTTGAAAGAAGCAATCCTGGGCTCAAGGTTTCAATGCTAAACGCACATCTGCCCATGAGTTTCCATTCGCAGCTACGCTGAGCGGGGCTCTCCAAAGCAGGACAGAGAGACATCCAGCTCCAGCACATCATCCGTTTCAGCTGTAGGAAAAGCTCTGAAAGTTTAACAGTGCCAAGTTCCCAGGAGAATCCCTGCTTCCTGTGTCCAGTCACCACCTCTCAGCCCCATCTCTCTCCCCGGCTCTCAGCGAGCCCTGGCAGTCTGTACAGCCAATAGGTGTGAGGAAGGGGACGTTAAGGGAGAAATGTGGAGATCCTGACCCTTTAAAAGCAGGAAGTGACGAGCCATTTCATGGCCATCCCCTTGGCATTGCAGGCACCCCCCCATCCCAGCATCCTCCACAGGGATTGTTCCTGGCCTTTGCTCCCTGGAATTCCTTTTCACCAAGCCAGGCCAGTTAGCAGATACATTTCCAGGCTCTCTGCTCCCACTCCCTGCTCAATATTTCAACAGGGCCAATTCCTGCCCCTCCCTTTTCTGAGCACAAAGTCCCTAAGCACCTGGCAATAGCCCAGAATGGGCGGGGTTGGGAAGCCCTGTGCACTGTGGGAGATACACAGGTCAATGGCACACCTCTTTCCAAAGCAGAGCTGAGGTTAGGGCCCAGTTGGGAAACAAGGGCCCCAGCTCCGCTCTCTGTGTATGTGCAGTGATAAAAGTATCTTGTTCGTGTGCAATGCAGGGCACCCACCAAACAGTGGGGAGAGAGATTGGGCAGATATCTTGGCTTGACTATAAGATCATTGAGGAAGGGACTTATGCAACCCCTAGCTCAGGGGGGCCTGATGCTGATTGGGGACAAGGGGTGCCGTTGCCATACTCATTGACAATGATAAATGAAACTTCATGGGAGTCGTTAAGGCAGAGATGGGCCCAAACCAAAACCCTAGATACAAACATCCCTGTACTGGGCAAGCTTGGCTCTCAATCCACTCTGATCGTCCCAGATGAACCCCATTTGCTGATGCTCAACTCTGCATGCAAACTCCCTGGAGCACTAGCTAATTTCCCACCTGATCTTTGTGACTTGGACCCATCTCGCTAGAGGGCTAATGATCCAAGGTGCTTTGTGTGTGAATAGAGGTCTACTTTCTGAAATACTCCATTTTCTGCCCACCCATGCCGCTTTGCTCTCTCTGTCTCTGTGCTGCTCAGTACCTGCAGGACTCTTGGCTTCCGAAGTGACTCCTTGAGTTATATATTTTTTCTGCCTTTTCAGGGTGAGCCTGGCCCACAGGGTGACCAAGGACGGGAAGGACCACTCGGAGTGCCTGGAGACCCAGTAAGAACATGGCTGATCCTTCCGCCTGGGGCAGGGGGGAAATGGGGAGCGTGTTAAAATCAGACAAGGATGTGACTAGAGATGGGGTGCACCCAGCCTTTCCTTCCCAGCTGGACACATGCCCCCAAGAAGAGAGGCAGTGGGAGTGGTGCATGCCAGAGTCCAGGACCTGGGCAAGCCTAGAAAATGGAGATTTGGCTTGCTGTTTGGGACTGAGAAAATTCCACGTCGTTTCCTCCTTCCAGTGGAAACAGGTGCCAGAAAGTCAGTCCGGCAGATTTGGAAACCTACAGATCTGAACAGCAGCAGTGAAGGAATGCTAAGCCTTAGGGCGAGACCTAGGTCCTCTTAGTCACCTGAGTCAGTGGGCTACTGCGGGGAGTTGGGGCATGATTTGGCCCCTGCATTGTCATCTAGAGCCCCTCATCTTGATATGGTCTGTTCTAAAGCATGCACGGATGGAGGTCTCCTTTCTGGGGCAGCCCTGGCTTTCCAGAGTGCTCTTCCAGTAATTCTGCTCCTCCCATCACCAAAGCTGTGTGCGCCAGGGTCATGAGAGAAGGGGAGGCTGCAGGGCCCAGAGCAGTTTGCTATGGGAATGGGGACATTTCCACGGAGACTTCTCCTCCCCCAGCAGGGAGCAGCCCTGGCCGTCTCCACGGCAGGTGGGTGGGCGCTGAATACGAGTGAGGGTGCTGTGCTGCTAGCCGAATGCTGCTTCCCCTCCCCTTCGGAGCTCTTATCGCTCTGTGCTAGCTGGCTCCCAGGGGCCCAAACATCCCCCAAATCATCGGCAAGGAGGGCACCCCCATGCTGTCCCCACTCTGCGTTTCATGTCCCCCCAAGGCATCTGCCTCCATCCTGCACTTGCTGACTCATAGCTGGGGGGGGTGTGGGGGGCAGGCAAGGAGGAGGCCCCGGGGCAGGGCTTGTGGAAACGCACCTAGGCCCCACTGCACTTGCCCTGCCATGTTCAGCCCTAGTTCGGCAAACTCCAACGGGAGGATTAAGACAGCTGTTTATCTTTGTCACCATGCACACTGATCCCTGCCCTTTGTGAGTCCGGAGCCTCTCTGCTTCAATCCACTGAACGCTGAAAGAGCCCTTTGCCCCCACCCGTCGCTGCTTTCCCGCGGGAAGACTTGTGCTGTGTGCTGCCCCAGCCGTGCCCCGGGAGCCCCGCTCTCAGCGGAGTGCCCCGAGCCCGGCGGGAAGCGCTGCTCCCCTGCTTGGCTGCTCCAGAGCGGGGAGCGCTTAGCAGGGACCCACCCGCAGCTCCTTGTCCAAGCTCTTCTCCCCAAGCTTTAATCGTCCCTAGCCCGTAACACCGAGCTGAGCTGCCGATAACGCGGGCCCCCGGGCCAAATGGCAAACAGCCACTAGAACTACAGCTCAGCAGGGCTTCACCGCTGCGCGATGGGGCCAGAGGACATGCCCTCCTCTGCCCAAGTTAGGGGGGAGGCTAACTCTCGGCTGGACCCAAGATACAGCTAGGCGATGTTACAGAAATTCCCAAGTGGCTGGAATACGAGTCCTACATACAGATGATTCACCCCCACGGCAGGGACAGAGATAAGGCTGCACCCGAATCCGGGGTTGCTAAGGGCCGGGTAACTGGTGCAGGCCAGGTCTGGCCTAATTTGTGCCCTGGTTGCCATGGCCCCAGTGGCCTATTGCATCAACCCAGTCCCCGGTGGGTAAGAACCTCTGGGGCACTCTATTGTGCCGGCATCATTCGGGCAAAGGGGCCCCAGGGAATGCAGCTTTGTGGGGCTAACCCTGCCCCTGCGTTCTGGTGTGGGACGTGTCTTCAGGAGGTAGGTCTGTGTGGACAGGGAGCACGGCTGCTTCCACACTAGCCTCCTCGCCTCCCCCAGAGCCTGTGCACGGAGCTCTGAGATCCCCCCCCGAGGCACTGCAGAGTGCCCCCCAGCACAGAGTTTAATTGATGTGCCCCATCTCTCCCCCGCGCCCCTCCGCCCGCCCCCCCCCCCCCCCGCCCTCCAATGCAGAGTTTAATTAAAGGCAGCCGCATGGAAAGATGAAGCGCAGCTGCTGGCATCAGAGCTGGTCTGTAACTTGGTGCCAGCCACAGCTTGAGTCAGCCCAGGGAGGGGGACATTTTGTGCTGACACTGGGCACTGAATCCAGTTAGTAGTGGGATGCTGCTGGGCCAGATCCTGACATCCTTAACTGAGCCAAGCTCCTGCTGCAGCCAAAGCATTTAACTCTCCGAAGGCGGCAGGGTCTGGCCCGCTGACGGCTCTACATTATACAGCTCTGTGCTGTCGCTCGTCTGGAAAGGGTTTGGGTCTGGGAGGGAGTTTGGTTGTAGAAAAGCAATTCATTTTTATGAGCATTTATGGTATTTCCCCTGTGCTGGCTCAGACTCTTTGCAAAGGCTTTTGCCAAGAGCAGCCATTTCAAAGGGCTCCGAAGTGCTTGCCTGTACCTTCCCCATCTCCAGCCACTCTGCAGCAGGAGACCTGGCCCAGCTGGGCTTTGCCCCTTCCCCTGCCCTCATTTTACCTTTCTGAAATAAAGCAGGAAGAATTGGCCCAGTTTCCCCAAATCTGCAACATGAGCCAGCCCTCGCTCGGCTGTGTCTGAGCAGCCAGCTCCTGCGAGCAAAGCTGCAAAATGGGGCCTGGGACCACAGATATGGGCAGGGGAAGCCAGCAGCCTGCAGTGGCTGTTCTTTAGCATCTGGGGGAAGGAGAGAAGCAGCAGCAGGGATCTGAGAGCCAGTGCACCGCATGGGCCTGTTCTCCCGGTCAGAAGGGGAGGGCCGGCTCTCTGCTGGACATGAGAGGGATGGTAACCATTGGGAAGGAGAGACACACATTGTAGGTTTTGACTTGTGACTTAGAAGCACTTCAGGCCCTCATACCATTTTGTTCTTTTAAAATATATATTCAGAATGGCGGGGAGGAGACAGACTGCGTATGTGCTGGATACTTGTCAAGAAAGGGCCAGAGACGACAGACACATGCTTATTCTGTCACTCTCTTGGAATGTGGACAAGCTATATCCATTGGTCACTAAGATGCTTCATTTGTGGTTGAGGCCTGTTCCAGATTTGAACTACGAACACAGGCATTTGTCTGAGCCTCAATGCAAACCTTGAGACCAAGATTTTAGGGTAGGTTCATTGCTGGGAATCTGTTCAGGGTGAGTATATTCTGCCCCCAGTAAATCCATCCACCACTGTTTAGTAAGAATCCCAGGCAGTGGGCCTGTCTCTGTGCTGCAATATGTGGAAGACACAGTCTCCCTCCTTCCGTGGAAGATATGGTGGTCCAATCAGTCGCATGTCAGAAGAGCAGGATATGTTCTAACCTCGGATCTGAGTTCTTCCCAGACAGGAGACTTGCTGAGTATCTTGGTCAGGTCTAGCTAAAATAGATACAGGGTTCCAGTAAGATTTCAAAAGCGGTTGCGCTCTGAGATGTTTTTTCCATAAGCTAGGGGGAAATGCTTTTGCTCAGCCAAATAGAAAATAAATATATAATTGGCATTGGGAAGGGAAGGAGCTTGGCAAACAGTATTTTTCAAGGCTTGTTATCTGCGAGTTCTGGCTCTTTGAATGTGTTTCTCTTGGCTAAATGTAGGGCTCCTGCTAACCCTTGAGTCCCTTTCACTTTCTTTATGTCTGCGAGAGAATCTAGAGGTCAGTGTATTCTTTCTTTTATCTCTTTGAAAGCCCTGGTGTAACCTTCTGTGCGTGTGCACGTGTGTGTGTCACCCCCACGTTACAATGTACACACACACACACACAGTAGGTGGATGGGAATTGCTGAGATCTGCTGCATACAGAACCCTAAATGCACTCCAGGCATGGTACCAAGTCTGTAGAAATGGCATGGACAGCACAAGCCAAGAGTATATTTGTCAGGGTTCCAGGCACCATAAAACAGGGCAGTTTTCTGTCTGCACTACCGCCATCTTCCCAGCTTTCCTTGTTTTCAGGTTTATTGTAGTAGATAGGAATAAGGTAGTATCCCTTTAAATAGTCAGTGAGCCTTCTAGTGGTACTCACTGTGTTCTATGTTTTACAAGTCATCGGAACCCAGCCAGAGCAGCCACGTGTACATAGCTAGGCCTTGCGTGTTTGGGTCTATTCAGTAAATACGGTTATTTGGGACCCAGCTGTACCCCTGTGGTTTCTTCATGTTATTTTTTTCGTGCAAAGAGCAAAAGACCCAATAATCAGAGATGAAGATGGGATACCAGATGACAGCATGGAGCCTACCTCTACAACTGTTAAATTGAAAAGACAACAGATGAAATGTTATTTGGATTCCCCTTCAAGTGGGAGGAGTAAAACGTACAATGGAGCTAGATACAGCATCTGCTCTTTCTAATTTCACAGCAGGATTATCAGAGACCACTTAATAGGGCGAAGTTGCAGAAAACCTCAGTGCTACTAAAATCACTCAGGGGAAATCCCTGGGCATTATTACAGTGAAGGGAACACATGACTGGAAACAACGCCTTGCAGATCTCTATGTTGGGAAGCAAGGAAGTCCTGCTCTACATGGTAAAGAATGGCTGGGAGAGATTCAGGTGGACTGGCAAAGCCTAACATGCCTGGAGGTTTAAAACAAAACAAAACTCCAGGCCCAGACTAAAATGAGCAGAGCTTTCGGACAAGGCAGCTGATGTCTTTCAGGATGGTATCAAAACCTCAAAACATATGAAAGCAAAAACTGAGCATTAGGAGGAGGTAGTTTCTGCATTTTGCAAAGCGCAACCAGTGCCTTTTGATATATGGCCAGAGGCAGAGACTGAACTGCAGCATTTACAGGATGGTGGAATTATATCCAAGGTGACCTGAAGGAGAGGAGCGCCCCTGTCATGGCAGTGATGGAAAGACTGGCGCTGCCCATATCTGTGGTGATTTCAAGGTTCCTTGTGAGGCTGGCTGAGCGAGGACTTAGAGCAAACAAGGAGAAATGTGAATTCAACTGTGTTTTGAGGCCAAGCCATTGAAAAAGAGATCACATTAGAAAGCTGAAGCCTCTGAATGTGTCACAATGATGTTCCTTTCTAGGGATGGTCTGTCATTTCCACAGGTTCTTGCTTGACAAATGACATAGTTACAGCCTCCAAACCACCTGTCACACAAGGGACAGAGATGAAGATTGTCCATACAGCATTGCCCAGGCTTCGGATGCCCTTACCAGCTAACGTGTAGCTTTGCTTGTGATCCTTCCCCATGTGACATAGGAGCAGTAATGTCCCGTGGTGGAAGATCACATTGAAAGACCAATTGCCTTTGCTTACCTCAGCAGAACGTACCTATGGTCAAATTGATGGAGAAGCTCTGAGCTTAGTCTGAGGAGTTAAAGTTTCACCACTCTCCATCTGGAAACAATTACTCTAGTTACAGATCTTCACCTTTTAACCCAAAGAGCAGTCCCAGCAATGGGATGATATTCTTGGGTGCTTGCTGTTACAGTATTTGAGTTCAAAAGTGCCAGTGATTTAGTTGGGGATTGGTCCTGCTTTGAGCAGGGGGTTGGACTAGATGACCTCCTGAGGTCCCTTCCAACCCTGATATTCTATGATTCTATGAACCACCATGGGAATGCAGACTGCTTGTTATGCTGGCCCATGGAAGAGGCAGGTAAGGATACCGAATGGAACCAGAGACAGTCAATATGTTCTATAGGGCACAAATTGAACAAATGACACAGTACAACGCGAATTACTCCAGGCCATCTATGGGACAGATGTACATGATTGCAGTAGATGTTCCTTCTAAATGGACTGAAGCATTCTGTATGAATTCAACTAGTTCAGCGCAGATGCCGAGAGCATGCAGACTCGCGTTTCTGGGAAGGGAGTTCCGGAACAGATTGTAACTGACAATGGGACCCAATTCACATCTGAAGAGACCCAACTATTTGTCAAAAGAAAGGCTATCAAACATGTCATATCAGCTGTGTTCCATCCTTCCACAAGTGAACTATCAGAAAGATTTATTCAGATATATCGGAACTGATTTTATAGGCAAAGCTGCATTATTGTGGGTAAGGACCATTTCAGGGAATATGAACTTCTTGTCCTTATTCAAAGAGTTGGTGCCCTGTATGGACCAACACTATTCCTATCCATTGTGTGACAGTTTGATTAGAGGATTTAACTTTGCTACTATGTTAGGAATGCAGTCCATACTACTACAAATCAGACACCAGCCATGTTGCTCACGAGACATCCTTTAAGGTCTCGTCAGGACGTGCTAAAGCCTGATATCAGTAGGGACATTTGTAAGGAACTTTGTGATCAAGTGGCCACAAATAGTCATACGCAACTGCGTAATTTTCATGTGGAAGAGAAGGTCTTAGTAAGACATGCCTCAGATAATTGGTGGGATCCAGGAGTGATTGCATCACAGACTGGTCCCTTGGGGGGTTTTCAAATAACCCCATTTCAACTCAGGACGGGATGCAGAGATAAAATTTCTATACACTATTAATGACAGCTTCTTGGAGCAGCAAGTTCTGGAAGCCACAAGGGGAGAGGCAATTCTTGATCTAGTCCTAAGTGGAGCACAGGATCTGGTCCAAGAGGTGAATATAGCTGAATCACTCAGTAACAGCGACCATAATGTAATTAAATTTAACATCCTTGAGCAGATGGGGGGCTACCAAAGAAACCCATCACAGTGGCATTTAACTTCAAAAAGGGGAACTACACAGAAATGAGGAAGCTAGTGAAATGAAAAGGACCAGTCACAAGAGTGAAATGCCTGCAAGCTGCATGGAAACTTTTTAAAAACACCATAATAAAAGCTCAAATTAAATGTGCACCCCAAATTTAAAAAAAAGGTAAGAGGACCAAAAAAATGCCACCATGACTAAACAACAGAGTAAAAGAGGTGGTTAGAAGCAAAAAGCCATCCTTTAAAAATTGGAATTCAAATTGTTCTGAGGAAAATAGAAAGGAACATAAACTTTGGCAAGTCAACTGTAAAAGTACAGGTTTCAGAGTAGCAGCTGTGTTAGTCTGTATCAGCAAAAAGAACAGGAGGACTTGTGGCACATTAGAGACTAACAAATTCATTTGAGCATAAGCTTTCATGGGCTACAGCCCACTTCATCAGATGCATAGAATGAAACATATAGTAAGAAGATATTTATACATACAGAGAACATGAAAAGGTGGAAGAACCCATACCAACTGTAAGAGGCTAATTAATTAAGAGGAGCTATTATCAGCAGGGGAAAAAAAACCTTTTGAAGTGATAATCAAGATGGCCCATTTCAGACAGTTGAAACGAAGGTGTGAGGATACTTAACATGGGGAAATAGATTCAATATGTGTAATGACCCAGCCACTCCCAGTCTCTGTTCAAATCCAAGTTAATGGTATCTAGTTTGCATATTAATTCAAGTTCAGCAGCTTCTCGCTGGAGTCTGTTTTGAAGCTTTTCTGTTGCAAAATTGCCACCTTTAAGTCTGTCACTGAGTGATCAGAGAATGAAGTGGGCACGAAAGCTCATGCTCAAATAAATTTGTTAGTCTCTCAGGTGCCACAAGTCCTCCTTTTCTTTTTGTAAAAGTACAATTAGGCAGGCCAACAAAGAAGTTGAAGAGCAACTAGCAAAAGACTCAAAAACCAAAAAATTTTTTGAAAAACTGTAAGTACATGAGAAGCAGGAAGCCAGCCAAACAATCAGTGGTGCCGCTGGCCGATAGAGGTGCTCAAGCAGCACTCCAGGAAGATAAGGCCGTTGCGAAGAAACTAAATGAATTCTTGGTGTATCCCAAGTGCAGCGTGCTTCAGCAGCAGCAGTGGGAGCAGCAAGTTGCAGACGACAAACTGTGGCACGTTGGGAGAACGTCCTGGCTCCTGCCAAGATGCACCCTCTGCCCTCCCAGTAGGACGTTTCAGCTGGGAGCCCGAGTCAGGCAAGCTGGCAGAAGGCTGCTGGACTGGAATCCTGTTCGGTTTCCTTACAGAATAACGCCTTGTTGCTGATGATTTGTCTGAGCGGGTCTGGTCTGAGGTGACACACACTGACACACAATGCAGGGCACATGGAGGAGCCTCAGGCCCAGTATCCCAGTGTTGTGTAATAAGCCCCAGCGCAGACTTATCCCAGCTTGAACAACCTCAGAGCGTGCCAGGGAACAGGATGCTGGGTGGGTTACATTTGTATCAGTCTTCAGTGCAGGGGATGTGAGGGAGATTCCCACACCTGAGCTATTCTTTTTAGGTGACAGATCTGAGGAACTGTCCCAGATTGAGGTGTCATTAGCGGAGGTTTTAGAACAAATTGATAAACCAAACAGTAATAAGTCACCAGGGCCAGATGGTATCTAGAGCCTGGGCTGCTGACAAGCCACAAGCCAATGGCTGCAGGCCTTCCAGGTTCCTGTCACCTAACCTGACAGGCTGGTGCAGTTCTGGGTGCATGGGAAGCCCTGAGCCGTGGAACTCCCGGGCTCCCCATCAGGCTACCTGGCTATGGAGAATATAAAGTGGAACAGTTCCAGTAGGGGAGACTGACAAGCCCACCTCACAGAATAGCTTATAGCTTGATGGTTAAAGCATTCACATGGGATGCCGCATTCATCACGCTCCCTAGAACAGGACATAACAGTGAGATCAATTGAAAATGTAGGCCTTTGAAAGGCGACTCTCCTAGCGGTGAGATGGGAACAAAGCTGTGATCACAACATATTATCTACAGACCTAGAGACGAAAGACTCCATTCCTCATCCCGGCTTTTACCTTACTGCGTCCTTGGGGCAGCACTGGTCTGCTGCAACGAAGCTCTTGGCTGCGGCAGTGCCCGGCGATGCAAGCTGCTGCAGGTTGTTGGGCAAGGATGTGGCTGCCCAGCTGCAGAGAGGAAAGGACAGGCTTGTGCAGCCGGGCAAAAGCAAATGGCTATAAACTGGGCATCAGCAATTTAGGCTTGAAATTAGGTGAAGGTTTCTAACCATCAGAGGAGCGAAGCTGTGAAACAGCCTCCAAAGGGGAGAAGTGGGGGCAAAAAACCTGACAGTGGGGGCAAAAAAAAGACTGGACTTGATAAGCTGACGTAGGGGACGTTATGATGAGACTGTCTACAGTGGCATGTAGCTGATCTGCGACTGCTAGTAGCAAATATCTCCAGTGGTCGGTGATGGGACACTCTTGAGTTACTACAGAGAATTCGTTCCCAAGTGTCTGGCTGGTGGGTCTTGCCCACACGCTCAGGGTCTAACTGATGGCCATATTTGGGGTTGGGAAGGAATTTCCCCCCAGGTCAGATTGACAGAGACCCGGTAGGGTGTGGGGTTCGCCTTCCTCTGCAGCATGGGGTCACTTGTAGGTTTAAACAAGTATAAATGGTGAATTCTCTGTAACTTAAAGACCTTAAATCTTGATTTGAGGACTTCAGTAACTCCTCCAGAGGTTCGGGGTCTGGGTTACAGGAGTGGGTGGGTGAGGTTCTTTGGCCTGTGATGTGCCGGAGGTCAAACTAGATGATCGTAATGGTCCCTTCTGACCTTAAGATCTGTGAGTCTAAGAGACACAACACATAATAATGTGTATTATGTACGTTACCAAAGCCTGCATGGAAGAATGGCTTTTGCTGCTAGCAGAAAGGAATTAGAGGCCACAGTTTATATTAAGGTTCCATGTATAAATAGTGATATAAGCTTGTTCCTGACAGGAGTAATATGTGTTATAGATTGCTAGATTCAGAGATCCCAAGACCTGAAGGGACCATTGTGGTCATCCAGTCTGACCGCCTGTATTTATAAATGGAAACCTCACTGTAAACTGTGACTCAGCTGGGCATGACCCATTAATGTGTAATGGGTTCATCAGGCACCAGCCCTCACCCTGTGGGTCAGGAAATGAAGAAATATTTCCCCGCCCTGGTGAGCTAAATTTGAACGTGAATTGAAGCACCGTGAGGCCTGCAAGGGTGAAGTTTGGGAATGAGTCACCTGGCAGAATCTGGGCCGCCAGCCACCGCATCTGTGACTGTGCAGTACTCGCATTGCTGTCTTGCTGGATGCTCAGAATCCAAGGTGAGGTTTGTGGTGTGGTGACCAGGGTCCAGCCCCATAGCAGGATAGGGGGAATCACATTTCTGCACAAGCCAGGCACACAAAGCATGAGAGACGGCTATGCGTTCCTCTGGGCAGTGCCTCCAGAGGAGCGTAACCAGCGAGACAGGGAAGAAATGAAACCTTCAGTTCTCTTTTTACTTTCACAGGGGGAAGTTGGTCCAATTGGACCCAAGGGGTACAGAGGAGACGAAGGACCCTTGGGACCTGAGGTTAGTGTTCTTTATCATTGTCTTGAAGGAAGGCATGGCTGTGTGATAGATAAACCAGAGGGCGGTGATCAAAAAAGGCTCTCTCTTCTGCATCCCAATGGACAGGGTGCCTAGCCTTATGGATCTTGGAAAACCACGTGGAGCCCTTATAAACAGGAACAGAGAAGCTGGTTTTCCAAGACACACAGTAATTCACGTCCATGATGGGATGGTAGCATTTTAAACGCTTCTTCTTCAGTGTGGACCCACAGATCTCTGGGGTCAGTTTTCTGAGCAGAGCTGGTAGACAGTATAGCTACTCACTAGGTGATTCTTATTAACAGCAGCCTGTCTACACTCTTTGATTTCTGCAATAACAACATTACAGAATGTAGAGGAGGGGCCCTCTTAGAACACTAGTCTAACCTGACAAGCCCGGGTTGGATCATTTCTACAGTGCACCTTGTGGGCTTTGTCTGGTCCTACTCCGGAATGGATCATCTGACAGGCCTGCGCCACTGCCCTGAGGAAAAGGGGGAATTGAAACAATGGCAAAGGTGCACAGTTTACGCCATGTGCTGTCCACAAATAAACAACTCCACTTGGAATATTGCAATGTTCCCGTTTGTATCCTTCAGCGCATCAGGGTTCTTCTAAGGTAGGAAGTGAGGGATCAAAATGTCACAGGAAAATGAAAGCAGCTGGTTTGCCTTTGAAAGGATCATTTGCTGTGCATTCATGTCCTTTACAATATGCTTGACCATTTCGCCCTCTCCCTTCAGGGCCTCAAAGGACCCCCTGGACCCACCGGATTGCCTGGAGACCCTGGCGTGATGGGTGAAAGGGTGAGTGGTATTTCACAGTGGAATATGACATATGAAAAGTGGCTTACAACTGGTCGTGCTCAGCAAGAGGAACCCCCCCCCTCGCCCCCTCCTTGGCTTCCCCAGCAGGACTGCTGAGTGCTGTGCAGGAGTCCCCACTGGATACTCCCCTGTGGTCCCACGCACGATGCACATACACAGGGCTGATCTTCAGCTGGTGAAAATCAGCATCGTTCCATTGACTTAGCTGGAGATATGCTGAGTTACACCCGCTGGGGATCTGGCCTATTCATGCCAATGGTGCTACATCTGAGTTACACCCGCTGGGGATCTGGCCCATGGAGTAGAGCCGCAGAATGGTAGACTCAGCCGGCAGGTGAAGCCCATTCTAGAGTTTGGCCTCCAGCTGTGCTGCATGGTATGTCAGGATGCTGGGGGAGAGGGATCAAAGCATAACATCTGCCAGCGGGGTGGGCAGAGAGACTCTAGCGGGCCAGTGTACACACCTGGGTTTACTTTGTTCTTCAGATACATTCAGGCCCTGACAGAGACCAGCCTGGAACCCATTACTCTCAAGTCACACTCTGCAATTTGTGTCCCTTGGTACCAAATGCACTTAGCATACTGGACCGGCTCCCCAGCTGGTGTGCTCCATCCATGTCAGTGGTGTTACACTGATTCCCGCCAGCTGAGGATCTCCACATGGGTCTCCCATTCTTGCCTGCTTTGTGTTTTCATCCCCCCACCCCCGCTGCTTCATATTCATTTTGTATTGTGAATTCATTCATTGTCCTGCGAATGGTTGGAGCTGAATCCGTTGCTCTCCACAGAGAAGTTCAGAATATTGTGTCAGTGGAATGCTATAAACCCGTGTTATCGTTTGGGTTTGCTTCTGTGGGTTTAGTTTCTATAGAGAAGAAGTGAGCCATTACAAGCTCAGCCCCTGGTCCCAGAGACAGGCAGCTTTTCCTGCCAGTAGCTCAGCCACAAAACTCTCCTTGCTTCTCTGATTGCTTCTCTTCTGAACTTTTCCCGTCTCACTTCTCTGATGTACATAGAACTGAAACCAGCATGCCTGTTACTTATTGTGTGGGCAACAGCACACTACTAGCTTGCAGCCTTCAGCTGGAGTTCCCTAAAGGATTTCTATGGCACAAGTCACTGCACTGCAATGGAGGTTCATTGCGGTAACAAGACTCATCCAATCCAGAGGAGAAAAAACAGCCCGTCTGGCCTACACGTTTTCCGGTGGAAGTGGGATTAATTGTATGTCTATCATACTGTCACTCGCCAGCCCTTTGAAAAGAGTCCTTTCACTATGTCCTCCAGCTCTGCAGGCTGGAAGAGTCGTGCCTTCAATACACACTTCAGTAGAGGACCCAGAGGTCTAAAATATCAGTCTTCTGTTAAAGCTGCTCGTTCATCTATTGGGGTGTGTATATATAACGCATGTGTATTAGTGTCTTGGCTGCACCCTCTTTCCAATGGCCAGATCCCTTATGCCTGATCTCTGAAATGTCCCCATCACAGTGAAACTCCAGTGGAGGAAAAGGAGATCTTTGTCCCTTTCCCACCTGCTGGCCCCCGCTGCCGCTCTCCCTTTTACTTCAGGAATAAAGAGCAGGCACTCATGCGGCTTGAGATACTGAAGAGAAAGATGACGATTGGAGGTGGAGAGGGAGTTAGAGCAGTAACCCCACCCCCAGCCTCTCTGCTACGCTCAGAAGCTTTAAAAAGGACCAGCTCCCTCCGCGTTTGCGGATGGGGCTATAGCACTGAGTAGGTGTGTGAATGTGGGGGCAGGTTTCTGCCCCAGGAGAGATGAGGCAGGAAAAATTATATTTAACTTGACTGAATATGAATTGTGGTGGCTCCTAAACAATGGCCCTATAAAAATAGCATTGGGGGCATCCGTGCCTATTCTCTGTGGCTCCAGATCACACACACTCAATGTACAGGTAGAAAGGTGTTTTCGTTTCTTCCGTCAGCACTGTGAAATCAGGCTGGAGTTTGACAGTCAAGCTGCAGTCCCACTAACAAGAGAGGGAGACGTAGCTAACAATTCCATTACAGATGCTGCACCCCAGGAGAATCCAGCACGGCTTCTCACAGCTCTGCATTGCAAATAGGAACCAACTGGAGTCCAAACTCACTGCAGATAGGAAAATGAGCAGATCTTTTCAGCAAGGAGATGCCATCATGTCACAGTCACTTTTCTGATCTTAATGACACATTAAGCATTTTTGGGTAGTCATCTCAAGAAGATAAAGAGCATCTTTAATGATATGCAACCTGGAAAAACTCTTTCTATCTCTATATTGATCCTGTCTCTTGCCGCATATCATCTTTATATTTCATTACCACTTTGAGGGTCTAGTAAAGCTCTGATTTCCATGTCACGCCCTTTTACAAAGCACAAGCTGTTCACATGGTGATTGTAATGGGTTCATTGTAGTTGTGGACAAGATTTAAGAGCTTCCACTTAGAAGTGGCTACTAAAGCTTGTGATTCATATGCCTAATGACAATTGGTACAGGGGAGAAACCAGCAGGACGTATTGATAGTTGGCCCATCATTGAGAACTTTCACTTTATTCATCACGACTGTGCCTCTAGAGAAGGCCCGGAGGAATGTGGTAGGGTTCTGACCTGCAAGTGTCCCATCCCAGTGAGAAGTTATGGGCTCTGTTGAATAGCAGGAGAATGTGTGAACACCAGGCTGTGGGGGAATGGCTGCCTGCTAGAGAAAGTGGGACATGCGGATAAGTGAACTAACTGGTTTGGCTTTGACACCTCACTTATTTTTGCTCTTCCCACTAGGGAGCGGACGGCATTCCAGGAAATGGCACAGATGGTTTCCCGGGCTTCCCAGTAAGTTACATAGAAAATTTTTACGCAATAATTTAACAGTATTTCTATTCCTCTGATTTAACATGCTGTCTTCCCTTCCCCTCAGGGCTATCCAGGCGACAGAGGAAACCCTGGTGCGAATGTAAGTCTGCCTCCGTCTCTCCTACAGGGCTACATAATACAAAACTACCTGAGCAGTACATCCTGGTGATGGCCCCTCGCATTGTTCACCACTGGCCACTTTGCTCCAGAGCCCGTTGGCTGACCGTGCTCTGAAATGGCCTTCCCAGCGCTGGCTGGCCAGCCCTGCTCATCCCGAAGGCCTTGTTTCCAAAAGGTTGGGATGTCCCCTGCTACCCCCGTACCTGTGCTGTGTGGGCATCTTTAGCTATAGACAGGCTTTGTATGGGTTTCCCTTTCTGAGGCAACTCGTAATAACTTGGGGAGGGGGGTTGCAAAAGCTGATGGAATCGCTGGCATGTGTTACAAGGTTACCTCAGTATGGGCTGTATGGTAACTTATGCCAAGAAAGAAGGTCTCTGTCTCGATGACACACTTTTATTGTAACTCAGCATCAAGAAATAAAGACCAGCTGTGATTCCTCAGGGATGTCTGCTCTGGCAGCTTGTTCTCACGCTTGCTGTAGGCGAGGGAGGACGCTTGTTACTCTAATGCCTGGCTTTTAATTCGCAGTGTTATTGGTGTCGTTTTTCAGGGCACTAGAGGCTATCCTGGTCCCAAGGGCGATGAAGGAGAAGCAGGAGACCCTGGGAATGATGTGAGTGCAGAAGGAGGCTGGTATCACTTTCTTTTTAAAGCTGAATCGTTCCCCCTGGAGGGGGAATCCAGAGGCCTTGCTCCTGTTCTAAATTATTGGTGCAGCCTGCTGCAGTGCTGTAAAGCTCCCCAGTCTGCGGAGTGCAGTTTGCCCAGGTGGTACTACCCTGTTAAAGTGTTATGGGGGAGGATGGCAGGGAGGTCATAGCTCCAGATCTGTTTGATTTGTTTTCCATAAGAGCAACACTGTGAATGTAGCCTGGAGCCCTGGTGTCCGGCGTTCCTCTTTAGTTCGCTGCCCCAGAGCAAAGGACAGATAACAAGGGGCTCTGGAGCTGATGCCAAAGGCGAAGTCCCTAGCCATAAGTATGAATGGAGGACAGGCTCGGCTAGCCATACCCCGAGTGCCCTGTGGCCCGGGAGAAGCAGGTAGCTGACAGACTTTGGGACTCCTGCTCTCTCTGCTGGGCAGCGGCTGGGAACATCGCCGTGCGGTCTAAGTCCTCAGGCACCCCTGTGCAAGGGGAACTTTTCCACGCACTTGTGAGTGAAGAACCGTGAAGCAGCACGAACACCTCGTAAGCTGCAGCCGCTGCCTGCCCAGCCATTCATAGCAAAGCCATTACCCATATCCTAGCTAGAACATCCACAGGAAAGTTCATCAGGTGGAGATAAGCTTCTTGCGTGGCCCATTGTGTTTGTTGATGCGCCATCAACATGAATATGCCAGTGGTTCCCAAGCAGGAGTACATGTACCCCAGGGGATACACAGAGGTCTTCCAGGGGGTACATCAGCTCATCTGGAGATTCGCCTAGTTTTACAACAGGCAACATGAAAAGCACTAGTGAAGTCGGCACAAACTCAGATTTTATGCAATGACTTGTTTATACTGCTCTACATACTCTATACACTGACATGTAAGTACAGTATTTATATTCCAACGATTTATTTTATAATTATATGGTAAAAATGAGAAAGTCGGCAATTGTTCAGTAATAGCGCGCTGTGACACTTTCGTATTTTTATGTCTGATTTTGTAAGCTGGTAGTTTTTAAGTGACATGAAACCAGGTGGTACACAGGACAAATCAGACTCCTGAAAGGGGTACAGTCGTCTGGAAAGGTTGAGAGCCAGGGGTCAATGTGAGGAGCTGAAGGTAGCTATCCCTTGGGCTGCTAGACTAACTATCAGCAGCCCCAGCAGAGACTGAAATTCAGCCCATCAGGAGCAAGCTGGACACGGCAGGGGTGTTTATGGGTTCAGAGGCCAGTGAGAAGGTTGGTTTGTGACAAGGTCCACACGCCCAGTCAGCACAATCAGGGGCGCTTTCCCCGAGCCAGAGATGAGAAATGCTGGAGGCGAAAGCACTGACCCCGGCTGGTGCCGGCAGGGTGCTCAGCCCAGGAGCTCAGCAACAGCCAGGCAGCCCCTCTCCCAAGGGTCCCTTCGCTCCCCGCCATGGGCAGGACAGAGAAAGCAGATCATGCTTCAGATTCATTTGCTTTTCCCCCATGGGGCCTGTTTTCCATCTCTAAGGACAAGCTTCAGAAAGCAGCCTGGCCAGAAAGAAAATGCCCAGGCTGACAGAGCAGAGCCTTCACCCTGGCTGTGGCCACTATTTCTATGCAGGTGTTTAAGAGGCACCCCTCCAAGGCCCAGCGGACATGTGCAAATCATTTCAAAATACACACACACTTCCATCTGGCCTGCTGGCCACATCGGACATGCCAGATTTACTAGGAGACATTGTACAGTCAGGACTGGTGTCTCCCATGGATCTGCCCTCTCATGACTTGTTTTTCACTGTGGAAGTTATCAAGTAGCTTTAATCCTACTGCCATGGGCCTTCGGTGCTACAGTTTAGTTTGGTTATCAACCTCATCTCTCATGAACCAATTTCAAATTGCACTGGGCTAAACGTTGGTGAGGATTGGGGCAGCTGCTGTCAGTCAGACTGATCTGGGGGAATGTGCTTTTGCAAATCTGACTTCAGCAGTTTGGTTGATCTAGTGTAGTCAGAGGTTATGCGGGGAAAGCTGAGGAGCCAATCCTGCACCCCTTGCTCATTCAATTTACCTCACTGTCTTCATTGGGGCTACTCACACAAGGATGACTTGTGGCACCAGGAGATATAGACACTGGCCCTAATTAGTTCATGCTCCTGTTGGTATAACTTGAACTTTGCCATGTTGGTGTTAGTCTATTCCACAGTTTATAGCAGCACAATAATAACTGACAGGGCACAACTTGTGTCGCCCACGTGCTATAAATCTACTCGTGTGAGTGCTCACCAGTGCCAGTAGAAGGGCATCCTGGAGGTAATACGCTGGCCTTCTTTGGAAATGGGCTCCACCGGCCATGATTTGGCCATTGGTTTTAAAAACACAATCCAGACTTGGGGCTTTTGCAGTGGTCTTTCAAAAGTCCTTGTTTTGGTGTATTCTTAGTTGGCAACAGAAATCACATATCATTTAATCAAGATAATAATGCTGCGTGTCTGCAAGTGGAAAGTGCTCTATAAAACGCTACCAGGGTGGGTGACGTGTGGGGCCAAAGTCAGTCATAGCTCCCGAAGTCCCACGAACGATCCCGGTAACCCAGCAGAGCTGACAATGCCACTGCAGTCTCGTCCCTCAGTAATGGCACGTTCTTTTCTTCCAGAATCCCAACCCTGGTCCCAAAGGCGTTAAAGGGGCCAAGGGTCACCGAGGCCCAGAAGGCCCCCCGGTAAGTAACCCAGCTCTGTGAAAGAGTTTGTATTGAAAAGCACAGCAGACTGGAGGGGGCAGAGCACCGAGGAACTAGGGCCACTGGGAGCTTTCTGATCTGCTCTTCTGACCTGCTTGTGGTGAACTGCAGGCCAGTTTGACAGAGATTGTTGTGTCCAGTTTTGAACCCGGTTGTGAGTGCCTGAAGCCCTGAGCAGTGACAGAGCTCTATGAACTCTATAACAGACATTCGAAGCGGCGCTTAGCGAAATTTTGAATGTCGGTCCCACAGGAAATTCCAGTATTTCCACAATTGTTTGCGTCCCAAATTGTGACGAAATATTGAAATATCAAAAATTTTCACAAAACACACTATTCCGAAAAATTTTGATTCAGAACTGTCTAAACATTTCTTTCCAGCATTGTCGATCAAAACGAATCATTGAGACATTCCCAGAATAGAAACATTTTATTTCAGTTTGCAAACTGACTAGAAACACTTCGGTGCAACGTTAAACCACGTTTCACCATTTTTGCGCATTGCCTCATGGGAGTTGTCATTTGGGAGCCTGATGCCTCCATTATCCCCTATGGGCCATTCCCCTGGTTGTACTGCAGCTCCCGGGATGCACCCACAGTCTTGTAACTCCAGTGATATACCACACAGTTTGGTCAGTGGAGAGTCTGCATTGTCTCATAAGAGATGTCCGCCTGCGAGCCCCACCCATAGGAGAGAATAGGGGCTTGAAATACAACTCCCAGGAGGCATACACCACAATAAGGAATGTAGTTTAATGTTGAACGGACTCAAAATGGAATGCTTTGGGTCAGGTCAGCAAAATGAGTTTGTGTTGAAAACTTGGGGTTTTGGGTTGAACCTATCAGAAGCCAAATAGTTTGTTACGTTACTTGCATCAGAAAAACAGTGGGTTTTGGCAAAGTTGAAATTTTCTCATAGAACATTTCAGTGAAGCAGAAACTACATTTTGAGTAGTTTCCCTCAGAGAAAACCATCCCAGTGGAAAATTCCACCCAGCGCTAACTGTACGTTGTGCATGAATTCTACCATGTTGCTGCACCAACGGATCACAGCGGGGCCACTGTTATACCACACATACCCAAACACATCCAGTTCAGTTTTCCATGTGCCTATGGCAACCTCACACTGACTCTGATGCGTAAAATAAATGTCTCCTTTTCCCCTGGGTAAGCAGATTCTCTACTGAAGAGGAGAATTCAGATGGAGGCCAGTGAAGATGGGATATAGACCCTTGCCTGAATTAGCCAATGCTATAATACAGAACATGCCTTCACTAGGGCATCTGAGCCCAGCTGATAAATACAGCCTGTGGGAGGGTGATGAGAGCCAAGGGCCCAACTCCTCACTTGCCCTGCCCTCCTGGGAAAATGAGCAAAACTCTCCCAAAGCTGAATGCTGGTGTTTGCAGCCCCTGCGCCCACGGTGCCCCAGCATTCATGGGGCCCAGAGGTGGCCCCGAATGTCTTCTTGCGGCAAGGTCCTGAGCGGAGCCCAGGTTCTTCCATCGCAGCCCACGAGGTGGCTAGGAGAGGTCAGCACTGTACCCCCGCCTGGGGCTGGTCTCCAGGAGTTTCCTGCACAGCCTTGTCTCTACTGTGTTTGTACAGCTGGAGAGCTAATTCACATTGGGGATCCCAAAGGAACCCAATCCTTGGGCAGAGAAGGCTAGCCAGTGACCTGCCCCGAGGCAGCGGGAGGGGCTGCTGCTGCTCAGTGGTCAAGCTCCGGCCACTGGCAGAGTGGTACCACCAGACCTGGAAGCATGCCCAGTCCTAGCTGGCCACTAGCTCTGATGTCAGGGGGAGAGGGAGGAGGGTGCCATGGCTCTGACAGAGATGGAGGGGACGTTCCCTCCCACCGCAGAAACTCCACTCTTTTTAGCAGTGCATTTCTGGCCTCGTCTGGCGAACGTGGATAAGGCTGGTGCACAGAAGCTGGGAGCTGCCACAGCAAATGGCTCCTCATTACACAGCTGGAGTGGTTTGGGAAAGTGCTTCTGATGATTTACCTTGTGGCTTGGCTCCATGGGCCTGCTCAGACAGGCAGATGGACCTGCTCAGAGCTCAGCTCCAGCAGCTGAGTCCTGGGAGCGACGCTGCTTTTCCAGACTCTGCTCTGTGTTGTTTAACAGCAGATAGTCCGGAGAGAACTGCAGAAAGCTCTGGCTCCTCTCTTACCCGTCTTTTCAATGCTTGGTTTGACAGGGACCTCCCGGACCCCCGGGGCCTACAGGACCAGATGTGAGTGACACCGATTGTGTGCACTGCTTGCTTTCCTTCTCTGTCTTTCAGCTGCCCTGTGCTATGGCTTGAGGGGAACCATGTTCCTTTAGAAGGTTCTTAGACAGCAGCATGTGCAGGGCAAGTCCCCAGTAGGGCTGTGTAAACTCCAGGGCTTATCCAGAAGGAGGCCAAACCCAGTTGTGTCTTCCTCCCCGCATGCCCTCCCAGTAATTCCAATCGGTCTTTTCCACCAGTCTGAAGCCCTGTGTTTTGTTGGGACCCAGCAGCTGTAAGGGCCTGGGTTTCCTCTCACTGAGGAGGGCACAACAAGCATATACCTCACCCCTTAGCATCAATGTGGGTTCCATGAAACCTGCCCACTGTAATAGAACTGGCAGCCTTTGACTGTGATTTCACAGAGATTAATGACTTCTTGGTACACTAATGAGCTTGTCGCATATGCTGCGATTCGGACACTACTTCTGCTCCACTCGCTGCCAGAGAGGGGAGGGAGTGGCCAGACGTGTCCAGGGTGTAAGATCCATTGCTGCAGTGATAAAGCAAGACGGAAACGGCCACATAGTCTCTGCCATTGGCCTGTGCAACGGATCTTATCGATTTTCTCCAGAGCGGTGACGGTCACCTGCTGTGGACTCAGAAATGCCCCCTGCAGCTCATTCCCCTTTCGGCTGTCTAGCAGATGCCCAGGCTGCAGGTGCAGCCGTCTGTGACGCTCACACAGGGCAGCAGTCGCTCCTGGCAGGGCAGGGGCGGGAGTCAGTCTGCACCTGGCCCTTCAGCGTTTCTTTTCCTTTCTTTTCAGGAATGTGAAATTTTAGACATCATCATGAAAATGTGCTGTGAGTATCCCGCTCCTGGTCGGTCTGGGAAGGCAGGCAGCCTGCCAAGCCAGCTAGCCACCTGCAAGGCCTTGATCTGGGACTGGCCCCTGGGTAGTGACCTGCCAGACAAGCCCACATGACGGCCAGTGTTGCTGCAGGAAAACCCCCGTGAAAAGAGGGAAACGTCTTAAACAGATTCTTGCCTGAGGTGAAAACCTGAGCAAAGCCCAGGGAAGCGTGGCGCGTGCCCTGGTCCTGAGCCGCGGCAGCTATGCTGCATCGTGAGGCCATGCTGGCCACCCCAGTGCACGGCAGAGCACAGCTCTGTCCCCCTGGGGTTGAAGGGAGCCTGGGGCCAGCACGCCTGCCTCTGGGTGGACCCCGCAGTGCCCACATGCTGCCAGAGTAGAGCCCAAAGCCCATTATTTGGCGCATTTCCGCTCAGACCCGCTCCTGTGCCCAAAGCAGACGGAGAACGACCCCAGGGTGGCAGGTCAGCCATCCTGGTGTGCCAGCCAGTCCCCTGACAGCAGTGGGGCATGAGGGCCCTGCTTTCAGACCCTCGTCCTCCACTTAGCTAGGTGAAGTGAAATGGCACGGGTGGAAAATCTAGGCATCGCTACTTTGTCAAGGAGTCACCCATGGTGATACCAGCTTCTGCCACTTGTCACCCACAATGAACCGTGGGACTAGTCACTGCAGAAGGGTCAGAGATGGAGAAGCAGGCACCATTCCTGTCCAACATGCCAGAGAGTCTAGCAACTCAGCCATGGTCTAACACTATCTGCAGCTGGGAGAGCATCTGAAAATGCAGGCACTCACACTTGTATACTGTCCTCCGTAAGGCAACCCCTGTGCCACCCAGACTGCCAGGGCTTGATTTTTAATGCCTTGTGTGCAAAGGCATGTGTAATTTACACATACCATTTTTGCAACTGCATGTGTAAATCAGGTATTTGGTGGTGGCCAGTGAGACACATGCAAATACCTGAATTGCACATGCAAACACTGGATTTGTGCGTGCTCCTGGTAACTGCACATACAAATTATGTGCACATCTGTGCATGTATTTTTGAATGCCTCTGACTTTGAAAATCAAGCCCTTAATATTTTTCATTAAAAAAGGGATTTAACGTCTCTTACTGTGACTACCAGAGAGTATGATGTTGTTTGCCTTTCGTGTAGTGCTCAGTTACCCTGGCCAGCAAGGGATTCACAGTGTTTGGGGAGCTGAGTTTGCAGTCTGCACCCTGACTGACAATTGCTTCATCTTTCTGGGTTTATCCTTTATTTATATTTTTAAAAGTAATAAATCACTGTACCTAAGAAAGAAACTTGGCCAAGTAAATTGTTTCAAACTTTCTAATACCTAATGCATCCAAACCTGCAGAATGTGATAAGAGACACTATCTACAGTGTTTGGGAAAGTTTTCAGTGCATGGTGACAGCATGGGTTTGGTTTTTTTAAATTTGAACTAACATTTCCCAGCCCGTATTCAGCACAAGTAAGCAGGATTCCTTGTACACAGTCTATTCTAAAACCTCCTCTTCTGTTTAGAAAATGATTGGCCAGTCCACTGAATTGCAGACATGTGTTTGGGTACTCCCTGAAAGATTCTGTTTTGGTATCATCTGGTAGTAATTTATTCTCCACACACATTCCCTGAGGCTCGTCAATCTTTTCATTAAAACCTCTCTTGCCTAGCTGGTGCTTAGGCCTGCTGCGGAACGTGCACGTTCTGAACCTAGGAGATGTTTTGAAATGCACCAGATGTGAGGGAAGCATTGAATGGAGACATTATAATTTTGCTATGTCCTTGTGTCCATCACTCATGCTGTAATATTTCATGGCAGCTCTTGCAGTTGTACTGCCTGAGTTATTGTGGGGAAGAACATTCAGTACACTCAGCTTTAACTTTCTCTCTCTCTCCCTTTCTTCCAGCTTGCTGCGGTGAGTGTCACTTTACAAACTCTTTGGGAATGTTTCCTGGTTCTTTTGCTCCTTTCCATCCCACCTCCTTGCTGCCCCAGTACTTGAAGCCACAGTAACTAGCCAGGCAATTCAGTCTGATCATGCCGAAAGAGCTCAGAGAACACAGCCTCAGAACCAGGCAGGAATTGTAGCAGGGAAAGCTTGAGGGCCTCCGGCACTCGCAATAAGGAGGCCAGCATGCATCTGTGCTGTATCTCTAGAAGATAACTGTCCAGATGACCCATGGCCAGCAATGCTCTGGGAGACCTTTTCCCACCATTTCTCTACTGAAAGAGACAGCAGTTCTGCACATGTAAATCCAGATCTGCCGCATCCTCCCCTCCCCTCCTCTCCCCTCCCTGGGATGAGGGAGTTGCCATTTCGCTTCCCTTTACAGTGTCTTGATGGAATGGTTTAGGAACCCAAAGGCGGGAGGGGGAAGCAGGAGGTGGCTGAGGAAAATTGTTTTCCAATGGTGGAGCTTCCCCACCAAACCCAGATGGCCCAGTGAATCTGTAGCTGAGACCGGGCCCTAGAGGAGAGCTAGCTGGAAGAAATGAGAATTGTAAGGGACCTGGTTAGTGCAGTTTGGGCTCTTTGAAATGTTGCCTGTGTGTCTAATAAGCTGGGTAGAACATTTAAAGGTCAGGAGAGGCAATGGGGAAATCAAAAGGAATAACTAGCTAACTAAATCTCCAATCCTACGTGTGGTGATTTTGCTGCTTGCTTTTGGGCTACATCTTCTCTGTTGGCAAAGCGAGCACGTCACTATGGACTGACACCGGCTGTCACTCCACGGGCTCGTGCAAGCTGCACTATGCTGTGTCAAAGCAGCCAGGCTGTCTAACACACATCCCTCTGGGTCTGTGCTTTGCTGCAGAGTGTAAATGCGGCCCCATCGATGTGCTTTTCGTGTTGGACAGCTCGGAGAGTATCGGCCTGCAGAACTTCCAGATTGCCAAGGACTTCATCATTAAAGTCATTGACAGGCTGAGCAAAGATGAGCGTGTGAAGGTGACTTTTCAAGGGGATGTGTACTGTGTGCACGTACAAATCTCCCTCCCATGCAGAATGGAGGGACTGAGCCACCCCACCCGGTGCAGACTCACACACCAGGCAAACGCTCCTCACTTGTATGCTGACAACATAAGGCTCAGCTGGTAAATCACATGTAACTACAGGGGGCTCCTTCCCAGCTGAGCAGAGCAGTGGCAGCCGAAACTCCTAATACAACATACCAATCCTGCACTCTCCAGAACTCTTTGCCATGGGCTTATCTCCCTTGCCTCAGAATAGCCAATTCTTAGGGGACTTGTTCTGAGGAACGCTCTCTGGGTGGCTGGATTGGATGAACGGGGACATCCGTTCCAGCTCCCTTTGAGTCTACAAAGCTCCCTAGCTAATGCACTTGTGGCCGAGAGGTTCAAACATGGGTTCCTGCCGTTAAGCTCCTAAGCCGCATGTAGATGTCCTGGGAAGTGCGGGGGCAGTGCCTGGGAGAGGAGTGTGGGAAGGGGGCTGCTGTGCTGAGGCCACTCTCAGCCGCCACCGTGGCCTCCAGGAGTTTGTGGCAGCCAAGCGGACGCAAAAACACCGTCCAACGCTGCTCTAAGTTATGCCAGGGCCAGGCTAAGATTCAGGGAAGCACAAAGGTGGTTTAACGCCCTTCCTGGCCGCCTCCATCTGTTCCTACGCCACGTCCAGCTGGAACAAAACGAATCATAGAATCATAGAATATCAGGGTTGGAAGGGACCCCTGAAGGTCATCTAGTCCAACCCCCGGCTCGAAGCAGGACCAATTCCCAGTTAAATCATCCCAGCCAGGGCTTTGTCAAGCCTGACCTTAAAAACCTCTAAGGAAGGAGATTCTACCACCTCCCTAGGTAACGCATTCCAGTGTTTCACCACCCTCCTAGTGAAAAAGTTTTTCCTAATATCCAATCTAAACCTCCCCCACTGCAACTTGAGACCATTACTCCTTGTTCTGTCATCTGCTACCATTGAGAACAGTCTAGAGCCATCCTCTTTGGAACCCCCTTTCAGGAAGTTGAAAGCAGCTATCAAATCCCCCCTCATTCTTCTCTTCTGCAGGCTAAACAATCCCAGCTCCCTCAGCCTCTCCTCATAAGTCATGTGTTCTAGACCCCTAATCATTTTTGTTGCCCTTCGCTGGACTCTCTCCAATTTATCCACATCCTTCTTGTAGTGTGGGGCCCAAAACTGGACATAGTACTCCAGATGAGGTCTCACCAATGTCGAATAGAGGGGAACGATCACGTCCCTCGATCTGCTCGCTATGCCCCTACTTATACATCCCAAAATGCCATTGGCCTTCTTGGCAACAAGGGCACACTGCTGACTCATATCCAGCTTCTCGTCCACTGTCACCCCTAGGTCCTTTTCCGCAGAACTGCTGCCGAGCCATTCGGTCCCTAGTCTGTAGCGGTGCATTGGGTTCTTCCGTCCTAAGTGCAGGACCCTGCACTTATCCTTATTGAACCTCATCAGATTTCTTTTGGCCCAATCCTCCAATTTGTCTAGGTCCTTCTGTATCCTATCCCTCCCCTCCAGTGTATCTACCACTCCTCCTAGTTTAGTATCAAGTATCGAAGTTTAGTATCGAAGAAGGAGAGGAGGGGAGATCCCATTGCTGAGTATAGACCTGGACTTGTAACGGCGAGCCCTCTCCTCCCCAGCAGCAGGAGATGGGCCTGGGAGTGGGGCCCTCCCTCCACTCATTCTGGGTCAGTGATGATGTGTAGGGGCTTCTTGAGCAGGCCCGAGCCACAGCATCCCTAGGCACTGCAGGCACAAAATGGGTCCCCAGCCGGGTCTTTCTGAGCTGCCTCTGGGCCCCATGATGCATTACCCTCTCGCTAACATGTGGTTGACGATGTTTGTCACAGATCCACCGGGTCTGGTCAATGCACCAGCCTGTAACCTGTCCCTTGGCAGTGACCTGTTTAGTGTGCCAGGCCCTAAGGACCCACACAGTTCCATGGAGCAGGCCCTGGCCTCCACAGCTCTGAAGCTGGGCCTTCGGGTGCCAGCAATCCCTGTCGCTCTCCATGGCTCCTTGCAGTGAGTCCAGCCATGCCAGAGTCCTACCAGAGGCTTGTTTCCCGCCTCCTTTGGGTACGGGGCTCCCAGCGTATATTTGCAGTGACACTCGGCAGCCGTCTCAAAACCAGGTCACCATCTATTGGGCACCTGGCTACAGAACCCTTCGCTTAGCAGAGAGAAGCAAAGGTTAGACATCATCTGTACTGACTAACGCCAGCGCTCCCTTGACCCATGCTGCTGTAGGAACCATCTTGGTTTCCTTTCTCTGTCTTGTTGTCTGTCAGTTCCAGGTGAGGCCAGTGTCTCTCGGACACCCACAGCTGGCCTCTGCCAACCAACTCAGGCTTGTGGGGCTCGGGCTGCAGGGCTGTGTCACTGCGGGGTAGACTTCCAGGCTCGGCTGGAGCCCAGGCTCTAGGACCCTGCAAGGTGGGAGGGTCCCAGAGCTCAGGCTCCAGCCCAATCCAGGAAGTCTACATAGCAGTGAAACCCGCAGCCTAAGCCCCTCAGGCCCAAATCAGCTGGCACAGGCCAGCCGTGAGTTTTTCTTTGCTATGTACCCTGAGAGCTCAGCTCTACACCTCTTTGTTCTCTGGACCCAGCTGGGCTGTGTTCCCACGTTCAGCTGCGTCTGCAGGGAGGAGTTAATCGTCAGTCCTTGGGAGTCCTACTGTCTCTGTGTCTCAAGTCCCTAGGCTGATCTCCCGTGGCCTACGGAGAACACGAATTCTTTCCCCCACAATGGATGCCAAGGTAGGGGGGGCCACTCACGTGTCCCTGGAAAACCGGACATTCGGGGCCTTCCAGGAACAGCGTGGGCCTGCCCCCGTCCAGCGGTGTGTCAGTGTGTATATGCTCACCCTGCAAGGACCGGGGGGGATTTTTAAGAGCCAGAGGGGGTGAAGCAGTGCCCCCGTCCAATACCGGACAGAACCATGTCCTATTTTGTCCCAGTACTGGATGGGGGACACGCCCGACGAGAAGAGGACTATCCAGTTTAATATCGAACAAGCGGCTTCCCTGGTCCCAGGTGATAGGTACAGAATCATGCAGATAACTCTTAAATATATGACAGAAAATTCCTACCTTGGTCACAGCTTCCACTCATGTCTCACCATTGCTCAACAGTTTGAACCGGGGGATTCCCGAGTGGGTGTCGTGCAGTACAGCCATGACAACACCCAGGAGCTGGTGGCTATGGGCGATGCCAACATTGACAACATCGGAGCCTTGAAGGAGTAAGTCGATAGGCCTGAGAGCTGGGCTTCGGCCAGCTGCTCAGAGACCAGCACCAGGGCCAGACCGAGCAGTTACGGTCCTGCACGTAGCACCGCCCGGGTCCTGCATCGCTGAGTCCTGCTGCTGGAATAAGCAGCACCACACTAATTGCATCTTACCTGTGTGTGTGTCACAGCCCTCCCCGCCTGTGGAGACACACCCAGAGTCAGCAGCGGGGCGTTGGAGGGCCTGTCCCCATAGGCTGAGACGAAAGGCAGGGGGTGGTGGTCAGAGGTGGGTGGCATGCTATTTCCACAGTCCCTAGCGACTGTATTTCTCCTTAGCTCGGCCTGACAACACACCCAATCAACCCCATCCTGCAGTGACAGCTCTGAGCCGTGTCCATCTCCACAAGTGCTTGGCTCTTCGTCATATCATGAGCCATTTACAAGAGATTATACCCTTGGCTGGCATGTACGGACTACACAGGGCTATAAAGCCCTCTCCGTGGTGTGGATGCAAGAAGTTGTGCCAGTGAAGGCCAAACCCCCTACTTGCTCTCCCAGATTAAGATTGACAGTCCTTTCCACCTGGGAGCAGAAGTCTTTGCTTTCGCTGGTGATTTAGCCATGAAATATAGAGCAGCCTAGCAAACCCCTCTTGTCTTGTAATGCCAGCACATCAGCCCCAAAAGCAGCTCATTCCCAGCTGTGAACTCATCTGACTTCTGAAGTCTAGGGGGAGAGGATCGTCTAGGACCAGGGCCTGTTAGCTCTGACCTCCCTTTGCCGCTTGTTTGCAGGGCCGTGAAGAATCTGAACTGGATAGCGGGTGGCACCTACACTGGGGAGGCCCTTCAGTTCACCAAGGAGAAACTGCTGTCGCGGTTTGCCTCCGACAAGAGGGTGGCCATCGTCATCACAGACGGGCGGTCTGACACGCTGCGGGACCTCACCCCGCTCTCCTCGCTCTGTGAAATCAACACCCAGGTAGGCAAGCCTGGGCCTGAGGCTAGCTGGTGCTTCCCAAGAAGGGAGGGTCCCTAGAGGAAGAGGGCAGCCTTGCTCTGAGCAGTAGTGACCGTCTAGGCAGACGCGGGTGCAGCTAACGCCCACGCTCCTGGTGCCAGAGCACGCTAGCTCAAACCACCAAGACAGCGAGAGTTCGTGTCAGTGCAACTGATGAGCACTTATCGATTAATTCCGTCTACTGGTGTGTATGTGATGTGTGTGCTGGGATCACACCCCTCTTCCCTGCCTGGCTGCCGGTCATCTTCATTAGAAAACTCTTCATGTTCATACAGTGCATGCCACACCTGGCCCAGTGGGAGCTGGAGCCTGACTGAAGGCACCTGGGCACCACCGTAATACAGAGAGACAGAGTGACAACCAACCCGTTAAACACCAGTAACGAATCTGTGCTTGCCCCATAGGTTGTTTCCCTGGGCATAGGTGACATCTTCCGAGCATCCCCTAACTCGGAGCAGCTCGGTGTCATTGCGTGTGAAGGCACATCCCACCGCCCAGGATTGTCTCTTCCAGTGGACAACTACGCTGAGCTGCTGGATGACGCGTTCCTCCAGAACGTCACCTCATATATCTGCCGAGGTGGGTGACCGTCCTCTGCTGGCCTTGCTGTGGGATGGTGTCCACGTGCTGCTTACCCGTCTGTAGTGTTGCTGGAGAGCCAGAAGTGATGCTGGGGGGCAATACACAATGGGAGCCGGGGGGCTAATTGGGGAGGGGTGGTCACGGCCTGATCAGGTCCCAGCTGATCATGTTCTCAGCTGTTATTCCAAAAGGGAGCAGCCTGTGTTCTGAAGTCAGGGGAACGGAGGTGATTCAGGAGTCTGATAAATGAGGGGTTCTACCATTTTGAAATGTCTCAGACTTTGGGTAAATCAATAACAACAATCTCTAGATGTTTTGAAATTGCCAGCCTCTCTCCAGCCAAGGGATTTTTTAGCAGACAGTGGCCCTCTGACAATACACTGCACTGGCAGGACGTAGCACTGCAGTTAGACCCTGTGATTCGAAAGCACTTTTCAGCTGTGTACCTGCCTCTTTGTGCCGTGGGGTGACTGTCTAATAGATTCACACAGCATCTAGCACAGGGGGGCCTCAAGCTAGTCCAGGCTCTGAGCGCTATCACAGTACAAATAAGAAATCACAGCAATGTGATTTCACCACTAAATCCAGCAATTACCCGCCCAAGTGCTGTCAAATGTGCCCACAGTTAATTGCAGGTTTAAAAACACAGGCACAAAACTGGAGGCTGTGGTAAAGTCTTCCTGGAAATCATGGTCGAAATCATAGACTCAGAGAAGATCAGGGTTGGAAGGGACCTCAGGAGGTCATCTAGTCCCACCCTCTGCTCAAAGCAGGACCAATCCCTGACTAAAAATACCAGGGCCTTCCGGTCCTTCCGTGCCCATTTGCTGATGGTGGGGGGGTGGTATTGGCCTACTCTAGACATTGGCACTGCAATCCAGGTACCCTAGCACGACTGTGGGCTTGGGGTAACTCTATAATCTCCCTGCCGCCCTGCGCACCCACGCTGAGCCTTGGGACAGCCCAGCCCTTCCTGAGACCCATTTCTAGGTCCAGTGGAGAGCTCGCCCCGCCCCGCCACTCCCCGACCTGCTCTGGCATGCCCACGCCCGAGTGCTACGCTCCGGTAGGGTTATTTCATTAGCACTGCCAGCTGGCACGTACCCAGCTAGACGCACACTCTGCCTCCTCTTGGAACAGAGGGAGCCTCAGCTCGCAGCCCGGCCCCTCCCTGAGTCCTTCCTGGGCTCCTGGCCTGTCCCTGAGGATCAGTCACTGCCGCCTAGCCACAGGGACCACCACGCTGCACCGCAGCTGTGGGGTTCACTCTCCGCCACTCGGGGAGCAGAAGAGCTGGCGCACCTGGCAGTGGTGCTGGGCGTCGCGTCCGGCCTGCCCGTGAAATCCAGCATGGCGCCGTGCAATCAAACGAGGGGCGACTGCCCTGGTGACGCCACTACCATCAGGGAGAGCCATCCTGTGGCATCTGGCAATAGCACTGTGTTGTGCCACGGTGACTAACGGGCGGCGGGTGTGCAGCAGGGAGCCCCAGCCCGCTCCTGCGGATCTGGCTATAAACGCCGCGTACTGCGTGGAGCTCTGGGGGATGGTGCCCTGCATCGACTGAATGTTCCAATCCCGGGGTGCCAGGAGGACACCATCGGCCTGGGGGCTAGACAAGAAATACCCTTCCTGAGGGAGGGGAACGATTTAAGGTGGTTTGTTTTGCTTGTTTCTCTTGCAGAGAAGAAATGTCCAGACTACAACTGCACAAGTGAGTATTTCCGACTCGTGAGAGGCAGCCCAGGAAGGAGGGCAGGTGGGGGAACAGAGGTGGGGGCGGAGCACTGTGCCGAGGAGGTGCCAGGGAATCTGAGATGCAGTTTCTGAGTGGAGAGGACCACACAGCAGGATCTGTCTCTGAGTCCAAAAGATGACTGTAGGCTTGCCGGGCTGTACTGCTGGCCCCGATGGAGAGCACACCGTGGTGAGGAAGAGGCAGCTAGGTCAACAGTGATCATGGAGGAATTTGGCTACCCGCAGACTCGCTGGACAAATGACACAGTGGAGTGAGGGCTAGAGAAGACTGAATAGTTGCCTTCAGAGCAGCTGGAGCTGTGACTATTCTCTGGCCATTCTTGGTTTAGTCCTAAGTGACACCCAGAAGTTGCTTCAGAAAGCAGCCACAGGTGAACCACGGCATAATAATGACCACGGCGGAATTAGGGTCGGAATTCTTGGGGAGGGAAAGGTACAGAAATTAGCAAACTTTAGAAAAGGGTATTTTTTTAATGTGGAGTTTAATCCAGAACACCCTAAAGCTAAAAGTAAGTAAAAAAATCCTTAGACTCAGGATGGAGGCTGCTGGATCAAACAAATCAGAGCCCCAGAAGGCATTCACGCTCCTAGACGAAAAAGGAAGCAGGAGGGCAAGGAAAACAGCCTAGTGTGTTTAAATGACTATAGGTTTTTCAAGCTACATACAGACCTGAGAATCTACCCGAGAGAAGCCAATAGACAAGAGCAAGATAAAGTGTGAGATGAAACCCAGGGAAGCATAGATAGAAGAGCATAGAGGCAAAGACTCAAAATTCATTGAGTCTTCAGTAGCAGGAAGCCTGAGACAACCAATGAGTCCACTGGACTCTTGTTTGGGAAGGGGAGCAATTAGGGAGGATAAGCCATGCAAATAACAAAGAACGTTTCTCGATGCAGTCACCTTCACAGAGCCAGCTGACATCACTCTCTTGGTGGACAGCTCCACCAGTGTGGGGAGCCGGAACTTTGAGCTCAGCAAGAAGTTCGTGAAGCGGCAGGCGGAGCGGTTCCTGACGGCGCACATGCCTTCGGAGGACTCTGTGCGCGTCTCTGTCGTCCAGTACAGCGGCAAGACCCAGCAGAAACTAGAGGCACAGTTTCTGCAGAACTACACCGTGATCGCCGACGTGATTGATGGCATGGAGTTCATGAATGATGCCACAGATGTCAGTGCCGCCCTCCGGTATGTCACCAACCTGTACCGGCAGTCCTCCCGGGCCGGGGCCAAGAAAAGGGTACTGATCTTCTCAGATGGCAACTCTCAAGGGATCACGAGAAGTGACATAGAGAGGGCAGTGCAGGAGGCTCAGCGGGAGGACATTGAGATATACGTGCTGGCGGTAGGCAGCCAAGCCCACGAGTCCAACCTCCAGGTCCTTGTTACTGGGAAGACCACAGAGTACGATGTGGCCTATGGGGAGCGCCACCTCTTCCGAGTGCCTGACTACAACTCCCTGCTACGAGGCGTCTTCTACCAAACAGTCTCCAGGAAGATCGCTGTTGACTGAGCTGCAGGGAGGACCTCCCCCAGCCCAGAGGACAGGCTGTGTATGCTTTGCGTCTCTTAAAAATGAAAAAGTTAGCAATATTCTTGATGAACTTGTTTTTCTATATAAAGCCATAGTGCCAGAGTCTGTCTGTGCACAACCCTCTGCCCCTGCTTGGAGCTCCCTTTTCTTCCCCTTGGGTCTGAATTGCCTTCCCCAGCCGCTGAGTCCCCACAGCAGACAAACACAGGGGCAGCCTAGCTACTAGCCTTCAGAACACATACAGATCCCTGGGGTGAATTATGATGAGACGAAGACCACTAAGAACTTGCCCGGTTTTACAAGATTGATCACACACTTTACATACAAATTTTTGGTTTTCTTTATTCAAATTAAAGCTCTTTGCTTGCCCCGTTCTCCAGGGGCCTCACCAGTGCCGTGTTTAAGGTTAAACTTTAAAGTGCCAACATCTCTCTGGCCAGTAGAGAGGTAGGATCATGGTCATGGCTGGCAGGTTTGTTTCACATCTCCTGCTCCAGTGGGGGACGAATGGGCTTTAGAACCATCCTCAGCATCTCGGTGCCGGAGATGGGTCCAAAGTGCAAACGGCTCTCAGTGCCATGGGTTAGACTCTGTTCAGCACATCCATTTCTCCCAGGGCAGTAGTGGAGGTGATGAAGCACAGTTGGCCCCCACGCACTCCCATCCATATCAATGGGATTCAACGGGGCATAAATCCAATCCCATTGGACCTTTTTACTTAAAAAGAGTTGGAGAATAACCAGAGGGGGAAACAGTGGAGGAACAAGGTAACAGTGCTCCTGTGCTAGCTAATCTCATTCCCATGTAACAAAGCTGGAAATCCCACCTGTGATCTTATGATCTGTTGTGTTCCAAAATATCCTTTGGAAAATCTGTCAAGGCACATTGTAGTATATACTGATGCAGACTCCAGTGATGTCAGTGGAAAGATTGCCATTAGCTTCAGTGGGTTTGGGATCAGATATGGTAACAAAGGTGCTACCCTCACCTGGGTGATATCTGCCCTATATGTTTACACAGTAATTGCCAAGACCACGCTGAAGACGTGGATTGGCTTGGAGAAGTTTCATTCAGTGTTCCCAGTGGTGCTCTTGCTATGAAGTCGTGCTTCGAAAAGGAAGGCCATTGATGATGCCAATGTTGCAGTCTATTTTACTCTGTAACCAAGATCCATTTTACCAGTTAGTTTTATTTTATGCCTGTTTTACTGAAATGTCTCCACGTCAAGAGTTTGTCCAAATAAATGGTTTCCCACAGTCCTGTTGGCAGGCTGTCTGTGTGTAAATGGAACCCAGGGAGATGGACTTAGCTTGACAATTTCATACCTTGTGGAAGGAGCCACTGCATGGAAAGTGTGGCTAACTCCCAGTACATCACACAAGAGCCTGTGGTGATCTGTGAGTCTCTATGGAGCTGCATGGGAATGTTGCATATGAATACAAGGGAAGGGAACCAGTGTTTATAGCTCACAAAAATGGTCTCTGTTGGATTTCCTGATTTCAGAAATGTGCCCAGTTCCATGTCCCAGGGATCTATTGGTCAATTGATACAAATATTACATTAAAATAACATTAAGGTTGCAGAGTTGAGCACTGAAGAAATGCTGGAATTAAGGTTCATCCATGCAACTTAAATTCGGCCCCCTTTCATGTATGCATTCTGATATAGTCCCTGATTCCAGTCACACAGTACTTTTCCACGGGCTCCCTGCCTCATTCAGGGCACAGGAGGGACAGTGCTCATTGTGTGAGCAGCTGTTCAATAGTTCATTTTCTCACTGTTCAATGGGTGCCCCCAGATCTTATTTCCTGCTGCCTAGTCAAACCCTGCTCCAGCGACAGAATTGATAATTACCGCCTGGGTTCATCACTACAGTGTCTGAGTGCTTCGCAAAGAGTAATGCGTTTAGCTCACCTGGGAATTGAATGGGTATTAGCCCCGTTTTAAGGAGGGGGAGCTGAAGCACAGAGAGATTAAGGTCATAAGAGTCCACTGATTTGCGGTGCCCAACTTGCGGTGACCTGGGCCTTGTGGAAACAGTGGGAAAGATTTGAGAGACGAGGCTACAACACAAATGCTTCCAAAGAGGCCTGAAGATCTGGACTCAGACTTTTTTCCTGTTTTAAAAGCCACCAATTCCCCCACTCCTGCAGAAGCAAATAAAATGACCCACTTCCTCCCATGCCCTCATCATGAATCAGTCAGCTGTAAACAGTTACCTTCTTTCCCTGGTTAGCCCTCCCCCTTCAATCTGCACCACACTTGCATAAGCATTTTGAAGCAAATTCCAAGCAATGCCCCACAGCAATACAGTGATATTTTGAGGCATGTGATGCTTCCCCTACCACAGCTCCAGCTGCTCTTCCATAGATTCATAGACTCTAAGGTCAGAAGGGACCATTGTGACCATCTAGTCCGACCTCCTGTACAGCACAGGCCAGAGACCTGCCCCAAACTAATTCCTAGAGCAGAGCTGGTAGAAAATAAAAAATCCAATCTTGATTTTAAAATTGTTAGTGCTGGAGAATCCACCACAACCCTTGGTAAATTGTTCCAATGGCTAATTACTCTCCCTATTAAAAACTTACACCTTATTTCCAGTCTGAATTTGTCTAGCTTCAACTTCCAGACATGGGATCGTTTTATACTTTTCTCTACTAGACTGAAGAGCGCACTTATTTATTCACGTTCAGCTGATTATCCACCACAGCACACCTCACCCCAAACCTTTTTCAGAGTCACTACTTCCCAGGGTAGTATCCCTCATCCTGTAAGTACGGCTGACATTCTTTGTTCCCAGAAGTATGCATTTACCTTTTGCCATATTAAAGCACATATTGTTTGCTTGCGCCCAATTTATCAAGCAATCCAGAGTGATTGGAATCAGCAACGCTTCATTCTTTGCCACTCCCCCAATTCTTGTGTCATCTGAAAACTTTGTCAGGGATGATTTTATGTTTCCTTCAGGTCATTGATAAAGATGTTAAATAGTGTAGGGCAAGAACTGATCTCTACAGCATCCCTCTGGAAACAGACCTGCTTGATGACGATTCCCCATGTACAGTTACATATTGAGAGCTATCAGGCAGCCAGTTTTTAATCCATTTACTGTGTGCCATGTTAATTTTACATCATTCCAGTTTTTTACTAAAAATGTCATTTGGTACCATGTCCAATGCCTTACAGAAGTCTATTAGGTCATCACTATTACCTTTATCAACCAAACTTGCAATCTCATCAAAAACGCTATCCAGTTAGTTTGACAGAATCTATTTTTCATAAACTCGTGTTTAAAGGAGAAAAGGTGGGGGAGTTGCATTATATGTATGGGAGCAGTATGACTGCTCAGAGCTCCGGTATGAAACTGCAGAAAAACCTGAGAGTCTCTGGATTAAGTTTAGAAGTGTGAGCAACAAGAGTGATGTCATGGTGGGAGTCTGCTATAGACCACCGGACCAGGGGGATGAGGTGGACGAGGCTTTCTACAGGCAACTAACAGAAGTTACTAGATCGCAGGCCCTGGTTCTCATGGGAGACTTCAATCACCCTGATATCTGCTGGGAGAGCAATACAGCGGTGCACAGACAATCCAGGAAGTTTTTGGAGAGTGTAGGGGACAATTTCCTGGTGCAAGTGCTGGAGGAACCAACTAGGGGCAGAGCTCTTCTTGACCTGCTGCTCACAAACTGGGAAGAATTAGTAGGGGAAGCAAAAGTGGATGTGAACCTGGGAGGCAGTGACCATGAGATGGTCACGTTCAGGATCCTGACACAGGGAAGAAAGGACAGCAGCAGAATACGGACCCTGGACTTCAGAAAAGCAGACTTTGACTCCCTCAGGGAACTGATGGGCAGGATCCCCTGGGAGAATAACATGAGGGGGAAAGGAGTCCAGGAGAGCTGGCTGTATTTTAAAGAACACTTATTGAGGGTGCAGGAACAAACCATCCCGATGTGTAGAAAGAATAGTAAATATGGCAGGCGACCGGCTTGGCTTAATAGTGAAATCCTTGCTGATCTTAAACACAAAAAAGAAGCTTACAAGAAGTGGAAGATTGGACAAATGACCAGGGAGGAGTATAAAAATATTGCTCGGGGATGCAGGAGTGAAATCAGGAAGGCCAAATCGCACCTGGAGCTGCAGCTAGCGAGAGATGTTAAGAGTAACAAGAAGGGTTTCTTCAGGTATGTTGGCAACAAGAAGAAGGTCAAGGCAAGTGTGGGCCCCTTACTGAACGGGGGAGGCAACCTAGTGACAGGGGATGTGGAAAAAGCTAATGTACTCAATGCTTTTTTTGCCTCTGTCTTCACGAACAAGGTCAGCTCCCAGACTACTGCACTGGGCAGCACAGCATGGGAAGGAGGTGACCAGCCCTCTGTGGAGAAAGAAGTGGTTCGGGACTATTTAGAAAAGCTGGACGAGCACAAGTCCATGGGGCCGGATGCGCTGCATCCGAGAATGCTAAAGTAGTTGGCGGATGTGATTGCAGAGCAATTGGCCATTATCTTTGAAAACTCATGGGGATCGGGGGAGGTCCCGGATGACTGGAAAAAGGCTAATGTAGTGCCCATCTTTAAAAAAGAGAAGAAAGAGGATCCAGGGAACTACAGGCCAGTCAGCCTCACCTCAATCCCTGGAAAAATCATGGAGCAGATCCTCAAGGAATCAATTCTGAAGCACTTAGAGGAGAGGAAAGTGATCAGAAACAGTCAGCATGGATTCACCAAGGGCAAGTCATGCCTGACTAACATAATTGCCTTCTATGAAGAGATAACTGACTCTGTGGATGAGGGGAAAGTAGTGGACATGTTATTCCTTGACTTTAGCAAAGCTTTTGATATGGTCTCCCACAGTGGTCTCTTGCCACCAGGTTAAAGAAGTATGGGCTGGATGAATGGACTATAAGGCGGATAGAAAGCTGGCTAGATCATCAGGATCAATGGGTAGTGATCAACGGCTCCATGTCTAGTTGGCAGCCGGTATCAAGTGGAGTGCCCCAAGGGTCAGTCCTGGGGCCAGTTTTGTTCAATAGCTTCATTAATGATCTGGGGGATGGCATGGATTGCACCCTCAGCAAGTTTGCAGATGACACTAAACTGGGAGGAGAGGTAGATACGCTGGAGGGTAGGGATAGGATACAGAGGGACCTAGACAAATTAGAGGATTGGGCCAAAAGAAATCTGATGAGGTTCAACAAGGACAAGTGCAGAGTCCTGCACTGAGGATGGAAGAATCCCATGCACTGCTGCAGACTAGGACCGAATGGCTCGGCAGCAGTTCTGCAGAAAAGGACCTAGGGGTGACAGTGGACGAGAAGCTGGATATGAGTCAACAGTGTGCCCTTGTTGCCAAGAAGGCTAAGGGCATTTTGGGCTGTATAAGTAGGGGCATTGCCAGCAGATCGAGGGACGTGATCATTCCCCTCTATTCAGCATTGGTGAGGCCTCATCTGGAGTACTGTGTCCAATTTTGGGCCCCACACTACAAGAAGGATGTGGAAAAATTAAAAAGAGTCCAGCAGAGGGCAACAATAATGATTAGGGGGCTGGAGCACATGACTTATGAGGAGAGGCTGAGGGAACTGGGATTGTTTAGTCTGTTGAAGAGAAGAATGAGGGGGGATTTGATAGCTGCTTTCAACTACCTGAAAGGGGGTTCCAAAGAGGATGGCTCTAGACTGTTCTCAGTGATAGCAGATGACAGAAGAAGGAGTAATTGTCTCAAGTTGCAGTGCGGGAGGTTTAGGTTGGATATTAGGAAAAACTTTTTCACTAGGAGGGTGGTGAAGTACTGGAATGCGTTACCTAGGAAGGTGGTGGAATCGCGTTCCTTAGAGGTTTTTAAGGTCAGGCTTGACGAAGCCCTGGCTGGGATGATTTAGTTGGTGTTGGTCCTGCTTTGAGCAGGGGGTTGAAATAGATGACCTCCTGAGGTCTCTTCCAACCCTGATATTTTACGATTCTATGACAACAACATTCCAGTCATGGGAGTTGTCCCACCACCTTTCACTAGCACCAACTAGATCCAATTTATGCAACTTATCGAATGAGCAATTCCAGTTCCGAAGTGTGATCCTCACCTGCTTCCATTTGGGACTGTCTGGTAGTGGATCTGACTGCACTGGGAGCTGGGAGCACCCAGCCCCTCTGAAAATCAGCTCGCTGCTATTTAGGTGCCTAAATGTAGAGGCAGGTATCGTGAGTTTGTGTCCAGACTGGCCTCCCCAGTCATGGTGGAGTTGGGGCCGGGCAGACACACTGTCCCAGTGTATGTCTACACTACAAAATTAGGTCGAATTTATAGAAGTCGGTTTTGTAGAAAGCGTTTTTATACAGTCGATTGTGTGTCCCCACACAAATGCTCTAAGTGCATGTAGTCAGCGGAGTGTGTCCACAGTAGCGAGGCAACCGTCGACTTCTGGAGTGTTGCACTGTGGGTAGCTATCCCACAGTTCCCGCAGTCTCCACCACCCATTTGAATTCTGGGTAGAAATCCCAATGTCTGATGGGGCTAAAACATTGTCACGGGTGGTTCTGGGTACATATCGTCAGGCCCCCCTTCCCTCCCTCCGTGAAAGCAAGGGCAGACAATCATTTTGCACCTTTTTTCTTGAGTTACCTGTGCAGACGCCATACCACGGCAAGCATGGAGCCCGCTCAGCTCACCGTCAACGTGTGTCTCCTGGGTGCTGGCAGACTTGGTACTGCATTGCTACACAGCAGCAGTTTATTGCCTTTTGGCAGCAGACAGTACAGTATGACTGGTTGCCGTCGTCAACGTAGTCCAGGGTGCTCTTTTAACCGACCTCAATGAGGTCGGGGTGCCTGGGCAAACATGGGAGTGACTCAGCCAGGTCGTTTCCCTTTTAAGTTTCATCTCATGGCGATTGAGTCCTACCGGCAGTGCTCTGTCTTTTAATCTGCAGCCAGCAGAAGACGATGGCCGGCAGTCATACTGCACCGTCTTCTGCCGAGCACCCAGGAGATGACGATGGCTAGCGGTCGTGCTGCACAGTCTGCTGCCAGCAAGATGTATAAAGATAGATGAAGGGGCTCAAAACAAGAAATAGACCAGATTTGTTTTGTATTCATTTTCTCCTCCCTTCCTCCATGAAATCAACGGCCTGCTAAACCCAGTTTTGAGTTCTATCCTTGAGGGGGCCATTCTGTTTCTCGCAAAGCCACCCCCTTTGTTGATTTTAATTCCCTGTAAGCCATGTCATCAGTCGCCCCTCCCTCCGTCAGGGCAATGGCAGACAATCGTTCTGCACCTTTTTTCTGTGCAGACGCCATACCATGGCAAGCATGGAGCCCGCTCAGATCACTTTGGCAATTAGGAGCACATTAAACACCACACGCATTATCCAGCAGTATATGCAACACCAGAACCTGGCAAAGCGAAACTGGGCGAGTAGGCGATGTCAGCACAGTGACAAGAGTGATGAGGACATGGACACAGACTTCTCTCAAAGCTTGGGCCCTGGCAATGCAGGCATCATGGTGCTAATGGGGCAGGTTCATGTGGTGGAATGCCGATTCTGGGCTCGGGAAACAAGCACAGACTGGTGGAACCGCATAGTGTTGCAGGTCCAGGACGATTCCCAGTGGTTGTGAAACTTTCGCATGTGTAAGGGCACTTTCATGGAACTTTGTGACTTGCTTTCCCCTGCCCTGAGGCAAGATGAGAGCAGCCCTCACAGTTGAGAAGCGAGTGGCAATAGCCCTGTGGAAGCTTGCAACGCCAGACAGCTACCGGTCAGTCGGGAATCAATTTGGAATCGGCAAATCTACTGTGGGGGCTGCTGTGATGCAAGTAGCCAACGCAATCAAAGATCTGCTGATATCAAGGGTAGTGACTCTGGGAAATGTGCAGGTCATAGTGGATGGCTTTGCTGCAATGGGATTCCCTAACTGTGGTGGGGCCATAGACGGAACCCATATCCCTATCTTGGCACCGGAGCACCAAGCCGGCGAGTACATAAACCGCAAGGGGTACTTTTCGATAGTGCTGCAAGCTCTGGTGGATCACAAGGGACGTTTCACCAACATCAACGTGGGATGGCCGGGAAAGGTACATGATGCTCGCATCTTCAGGAACTCTGGTCTGTTTCAAAAGCTGCAAGAAGGGACTTTATTCCCATACCAGAAAATAACCGTTGGGGATGTTGAAATGCCTATAGTTATCCTTGGGGACCCAGCCTACCCCTTAATGCCATGGCTCATGAAGCCGTACACAGGCAGCCTGGACAGTAGTCAGGAGCTGTTCAACTACAGGCTGAGCAAGTGCAGAATGGTGGTAGAATGTGCATTTGAGTGTTTAAAAGCGCGCTGGTGCAGTTTACTGACTCGGTTAGACCTCAGCGAAACCAATATTCCCACTGTTATTACTGCTTGCTGTGCGCTCCACAGTATCTGTGAGAGTAAGGGGGAGACGTTTATGGCGGGGTGGGAGGTTGAGACACCAGGGCAGTTAGAAGAGCACAGGAGGGTGCAGTGCGCATCAGAGAAGCTTTGAAAACTAGTTTTGTGACTGGCCAGGCTACGGTGTGAAAGTTCTGTTTGTTTCTCCTTGATGAAACCCCCCACCCCTTGGTTCACTCTACTTCCTTGTAAGCTAACCACCCTCCCCTCCTCCCTTCAATCACCACTTGCAGACGCAATAAAGTCATTGTTGCTTCACATTCATGCATTCTTTATTCATTCATCACACAAATAGGGAGATAACTACCAAGGTAGCCCAGGAGGGGTGGTGAAGGAGAGAAGCACCAGGAGGGGTGGTGGAGGAGGGAAGGACAAGGCCACACAGCACTTTAAAAGTTTAAAACTTTAAAACTTATTGAATGCCAGCCTTCTGTTGCTTGGGCAATCCTCTGGGGTGGAGTGGCTGGGTGGCCGGAGGCCCCACCACCACATTCTTGGGCATCTGGGTGAGGAGGCTATGAAACTTAGGGAGGAGGGTGGTTGATTACACAGGGGCTGTAGCGGCGGTCTGTGCTCCTGCTGCCTTTCCTGCAGCTCAACCATAGGCTGGAGCATATTAGTTTGATCCTCCAGCAGCCTCAGCATTGCATCCTGCCTCCTTTCATCATGCTGCCGCCACCTTTCAGCTTCAGCCCTCTCTTCAGCCCGCCACTTACTCTCTTCAGCCCGCCACCTCTCCTCCTGGTCATTTTGTGCTTTTCTGACATTGTCTGCCTCCACGCATTCATCTGTGCCCTGTCAGTGCGGGAGGATAGCATAAGTTCAGAGAACATTTCATCGCGAGTGCGTTTTTTTCACCTTCTAATCTTCACTAGCCTCTGGGAAGAAGAAGATCCTGTGATCCTTGAAACACATTCAGCTGGTGGAGGAAAAAAAAGGGACAGTGATATTTAAAAAGACACATTTTATAGAACAATGGGTACACTCTTTCACGGTAAACCTTGCTGTTAAAATTACATACATAGCACATGTGCTTTCGTTCTAAGGTTGCATTTTGCCTCCCCCCACCTCATGGCTAGCCCCTCATCCCTCCCTCCTCCCCGTGGCTAACTGCAGGGAACATTTCTGTTCAGCCACAGGCAAACAGCCCAGCAGTAATGAGCACCTCTGAATGTCCCCTTAAGAAAAGCATGCTATTTCAACCAGGTGACCATGAATGATATCACACTCCTGAGGATAACACAGAGAAATAAAGAATGGATGTTGTTTGAACGCCAGCAAACATACACTGCAATGCTTTGTTCTACAATGATTCCCGAGTACGTGCTACTGGCCTGGAGTGGTAAAGTGTCCTACCATGGAGGATGCAATAAGGCTGCCCTCCCCAGAAACCTTTTGCAAAGGCTTTGGGAGTACATCCAGGAGAGCTGCGAATGCCAGGGCAAATTAATCATTAAACATGCTTGCTTTTAAACCATGTATAATATTTTAAAAGGTACATTCACCGGAGGTCCCTTCTCCACCTGGCGGTCCGGAAGGCAGCCTTGGGTGGGTTCGGGGAGTACTGGCTCCAGGTCCAGGGTGAGAAACAGTTCCTGGCTGTCAGGAAAACCAGTTTCTCCACTTGCTTGCTGTGAGCTATCTACAATCTCATCATCATCATCTTCCTCGTCCCCAAAACCTGCTTCCGTGTTGCTTCCATCTCCATTGAAGGAGTCAAACAACATGGCTGGGGTAGTGGTGGCTGAACCCCCTAAAATGGCATGCAGCTCATCATAGAAGCAGCATGTTTTGGGCTCTGACCCGGAGCGGCCGTTCGCCTCTCTGGTTTTCTGGTAGGTTTGCCTCAGCTCCTTAAGTTTCACGCGGCACTGCTTCGGGTCCCTATTATGGCTTCTGTCCTTCATGCCCTGGGAGATTTTGACAAATGTTTTGGCATTTCGAAAACTGGAACATAGTTCTGACAGCACGGATTCCTCTCCCCATACAGCGATCAGATCCCGTACCTCCCGTTCAGTCCATGCTGGAGCTCTTTTGCAATTCTGGGACTCCATCATGGTCACCTGTGCTGATGAGCTCTGCATGGTCACCTGCAGCTTGCCACGCTGGCCAAACAGGAAATTGAAATGCAAAAGTTCGCGGGCCTTTTCCTGTCTACCTGGCCAGTGCATCTGAGTTGAGAGTGCTGTCCAGAGTGGTCACAATGGAGCACTCTGGGATAGTTCCCAGAGACCAATACTGTCTAATTGTGCCACAGTACCCCAAATTCGACCCAGCAAGGCCAATTTCAGTGCTAATCCCCTTGTCAGGGGTGGACTAAGGAAATCGATTTTAAGAGCCCTTTAAGTCGAAAAAAAGGGCTTCGTTGTGTGGACGGGTGCAGGGTTAAATCGATTTAACGCTGCTAAATTCGACCTCAACTCCTAGTGTAGACCAAGGCTAAGTGACCCCGGGCTCAGACTCAAGCCGATTAACCGGATATTAGGAGTCACACCCACATTGCTATTTGTAGTGCTCTAGACCCGGTGAGGCTCAATCCCAGTGGCCGGGCAGACATGCCCATAGGTTCTGAGGCCCGAAGGGACCATTTCCTCTGAGCTCTGCTGAGCAGAGGCCAGGAAATGACACCAGTGAATTCCTCCCATGACGTCTGTTTGAGCTAAAACTCTTTTTAAGGAAGACATCCAGTCTTGGTTTACCAAACAAAGGCCCCCCCAATTTTCACTTCTGGCATGAGAACCTCTGCTGAGGTAAGGGGGAGTCCGTGCCCCAGGACACGTTAATTTGGAACATCACTGAAGTTCAAGGGGGTCTCATTTTTATTAGAGTTGGTTGAAAAATAGAAATTTTCCCCGTGAAAAATGTCACAAAAGCCACATTTTCTGACAAAAAATATTAGATTCAGAGACATTGCCTAGCTGTAATTTTCATTCCCAGTCTCTCAGTGTAATATGTATTTTGTGCCTTTTGTTCATCCTTGGGCCATTTGCTTAACAGCCAGTCCAGAGGAGGTCTGTGCCCCGGGGGCAGGGTGAACCCATAAATGCTGGGCATTTCCTGTCCCCATTTCTGCACTCGGTCACTGCTGTCATTTCGTTCTGCATTTAACTTCCTGTCCAAGGAAGGTTCAAGCCCCTGCAGGCCTGTTTTGTTAATTCTCAGCTGCCTTGCAGATGTACAGCAGGGCTGGGGGAGGGAGGTGTTCGATAACAAAGACAGACTTTGGCCCACTTCTCAGCCTTTTACTGTAACTTTCCTTGTTTGAGGCTAGTGCTGCTCCGTGTCCTTGAGCCGCTCCTTGCCCACAGGCGATAGGGGGTGTCGGTGTGAGCAGTGCTGAGCTCTGCTGGTTAGGCCGGGCTGTGGGGAGAGAAGTCGAGTTGGCATTGCTGAACACACTTTATAAGGAAGGCTGTAGGAACATTCACTGCACAGCTGAATTCCTAAAGGGCAGATGGACACATACAAAGCAGCTAATCACCCTCTGATGAGGAGTTCAACCCACACAAGGCCAAAAACGGGTTCTCAAACTGGGGCTCAGGACCCCTCATGGGATCATGAGGTTATTACATGGGGGGTCATGAGCTACCAGCCTCCACCCCAAACCCTGCTTTGCCTCCAGTGTTTATAATGGTGTTAAATATGTTAAAAGTGTTTTTAATATATGAGGGGGGTCGCACTCAGAGGTTTGCTATGTGAAAGGGGTCACCAGTACAAAAGTTTGAGAACCACTGGCCTAAAGGAGTAAATTAGGCCAATTAAGTTTTGGAGGAAACCCAGGGAGTGCTAGGTCCTAATTGCTGATGAAGTCCAGCTGGAGAAGGAGGCAGTTGGTAGGCTACAGGGAGGAAACCGGCAGTCATATTCCCTGATGCAGGAAGGTGTAATGACGGAATAAGAAGCAGCCCAGGGAAGTGGCAGGGAGGGCTGAGAGAGTAAAAGCCCAGAGCTGCTGGATCGAGGGTCCCCAGACTGAAGCCTGGTGTGGAGGGCGAGCCTGGGTTCCCGTACAAGTCACTGCTGAAGTGACACACTAGAGAGAGCCCAGTTGGGGACAGCTAGAAGCAGTCTGGAAGCAGACTTTGGTGCTACCCTAGAAGTGGGGAGAACTTTAATGAGACTTAGCCAGAGGGCTCATCCAGGATGAGAAAAGCACTGCCATTCCCGGCTCCTGAGAGGCCAGGGAGTGAGTGAGTGGAACCATGGGCTGAGTAACTGCAGGAAGGGGTGTCAGACCAGGTAGCAGAGCTAATTCCCCAGATGAACCACAAGGAGGCGCCACTGAGCAGTGAGTAAAGCAGACCCTGCCGCACACCCGTAAAAATGGGTAACTCATCAACTGGCAAAATAACCATCAGGATTAACCCAGTAACATGCAAATGCAGATATGTCACTTCTCCCCTTTTCAGAACATATCCCCCAAAGGGATGAAAGACACCAATCCACAGATATGCCTGTCCTCCCTGTGAGGCTCACTTGTTCCCCAGCATGCTAGATTGTCACACATGCGGACAGGATTGTTCTGTCAGATAATAACAGCTGAGATCTCTATGTTTCTTAAAGTAAATTGTCTCTTTATTAAGAGAATTATGTACAGAGGTGTGCAGCTGTAGCTGGCATTCCAGCCATGCACACACAGACTGATATCTTGGTTGCACTCCAAACTCTCGCCTGCTGCAACCCATGTTCCTCCTTCCAAGGCCCATGCAGGTTGCTACATCTTTCTTTTTAATAAGTATTGTTGTCATTGGCATGTTTCTTGTGCAAGCATTTGCTGATGTGCTGGGGCCAGAGGTAGATAGCCCATTACAAGGACAAGCCCTTTAGTGCCAGCCTGTTGAGGCCTATCAAGCCTCAGTCCTTCAAGTGTGCTGTCTTCAAACCAGTCTCCTACACCTTGTTGTGTTATCACTGTTAGTGGGGGGACTTGCTGCCTGCCTTCATTCTGTTGGGTGAGATCAGCAGGAGGGTCTGGGTATGAGGGGGTGTCAGGGTTCCTTCCCCACTCTGAACTCTAGGGTACAGATGTGGGGACCCGCATGAAAGACCGCCTAAGCTTATTTCTACCAGCTTAGGTTAAAAACTTCCCCAAGGCACAAAGTTTTTGCCCTTGGATTAGGTAAAACGCTGCCACCACCAAGTGATTTAACAAACAATCAGGGAAAGGACCACTTGGAGTTCCTATCTCCCCAAAATATCCCCCTGAGCCCTGTGACGATGTGACGCAGCAGGGAGAGGGGAGTGTTGACCTGGGAATGTGCCCTGGGGATGGGAGACCTGAGAGCCTGTCACCTGAGCCAGGAGGGGGAGGGGGAGGTGACACCTCTGCCCAGGAATGTGAACAGAGGCTGCAGCAGGGAGCCTGCTGGGGGGGGTTAGTTTCAGTTTGGGGCTGGGTGGAGGAACGCAGGGAACCCCAGGGCTGGGGTCTAAGCTCCCTGCTCCCCCAGAAGGACAGGACTGAGGGGTCCTGGGTGTCCCCACAAGCTCTGTTTTGGACTGTGTTCCTGTTGTCCAATAAACCTTCTGTTTTACTGGCTGGCTGAGAGTCTCAGTGAATCCCAGGAAGAGGGGTGCAGGGCCTGGACTCCCCCACACTCAGTGACAAGCCCTTACACCCCCTTTCCTGGGGAGGCTTGAGAATAAACAAGATGAGCACAGACCAGCCTTGGATTTTTAAGACCCCAAAAAAACCAATCAGATTCTTAAAAACCAGATCTTTATTAGAAGAACAAAAAAAGATAAGAGAACAACTTTGTAAGATCAGAATGGAAGATAATCTTACAGGGTAATCAGATTCAAAACATAGAGAATCCCTCTAGGCAAAACCTTAAGTTATAAAAAGACACAAAAACAGGAATCTACATTCCATTCAGCACAGCGAATTTCACAAGCCAAAACAAAGACAACCTAATACATTTTCTAGCTAGATTACTTACTAACTTTACAGGAGTTGGAGGGCTTGCATCCTTGATCTGTTCCTGGCAAAGGTATCACACAGACAGACAAAAGCCTTTCCCCCCGCCTCCAGATTTGAAAGTATCTTGTCCCATCATTGGTCATTTTGGGTCAGGTGCCAGCCAGGTTAACTGATCTTCTTAACCCTTTACAGGTAAAAGGACTTTGCCTCTGGCTAGAAGGGATTTTATAGCACTGTATAAAGAAAGGTGGTTACCCTTCCCTTTATATTTATGATGGTCTGGATGTGTGGGGGTTGGGTGGATGTGAGAGAAGGTCCCTGTACAGTGATCCCTCCTCCTTCAGCTGAGAAGAGATGGGTGCAGGAAATGTGGGGTAGGGGGACAGTTTGCAGAGCTTCCTACAGTCGGAGGAGAAATCTAGGGGTGGCTCTGACACAGCCCCAGATGCCATGGAGGGGAAGAGGAAATCCCATCCTCCCCAGCCCAGCCGGGACTAGCAGAAAAAGTTTTCTCCAGTCCCGCCCCCTGCGCCACAGTGATTTACCTCTCTGCTGGCTGCCCTGGGCACCCGAAACATACTTCTGAGGAGGATCGTATGACTACTCTTGTGGGTTCCCTTTACTTCCCCATCAGAAAGTCATTTTTCTGCAGGGAAGCAAAGAAATCTGTGGAGGGACATAAATTCTGCGCATGCATAGTGGCACAGAATTCCCCCAGGAGTAACCTGCAGCCAGCATTCTAGCCATGTGCACACAGACTGATTTCCTGGTGCTTCCTCCACACTCTTCCCTCCTGCAACCTGTGCTCACCCCTCTGAGTTCCACGCTGGTTGCTACATCCAACATGCCAGAGTGTCATACACACAAGGCTGGGATTGCTGTGGATGGCATGTCGATGAATTCCAGGCACACTACATGTATGTGCAAACAACAGCACTTTATTCTCAGAAACAGCAGCATCGGCTGCCAGTTCCCCAGTCCCACTCCAGCCCCTTTTGGGTGCTCTGGAGATGCAAAGGGCCCAGGAAGCTAGTATAACATATCAGCTGGGAATTCTCTGGCCTGGAAGAATGCCTGGGTGGTTGGTGTGCAGCTAACACTGGCTCTACACCACCCGCTTCCCCCAGCCTCAAGCATAAGAGGCACGTCAGGGTGTGGCTGTGGGGAAGGGGATGTGTCCCTGGGGGCTACAGCCAGCTGGCATAGTGTAGAACAGCTCCCAGCGCCAGGAGCTGCCAGTGTCTGCTGTGGATCTTCTCCATCCCCAGGCATGCCTGGCTTGTGCCCCATATCTATTACACAGGCAATCCCATGGGTGGAGCCCAGCTCATACGAACAGCCCCAGTGAGCGGATCAGATTGCAGGATCAGGGTCCAGTGAGTTCCTACAGGTTCTAACCATGAGCAGTGTCTCCCTTGGACAGGAAACTTGTGATTTAGGAGCAATCACATGCCTTTGAGCAAAGCATACCAAGAGAGTTAAATTGTATTTCCACCAGGGATTGATAAGTAAGGCTCCAATTTATTCCAGTAAACTAGTACACAAGAAGCCATAGTTCCATCTGCTTACAGTCCCAATTGGACAAAACTCCCAGTCTCATCAGTTGTTGTAGTAAATGTTTACAGGAAATGCTGTGTTTTCATGTTCCCCATGAAATGCTTGTCTTTAGCTTCCAAGTGACTGGGATTTGCGATATGTAGGCCAGAAAAACACAGCTGGAGAAATTTTTCTGAACATTATCATTAGCAAGGAGAGAGAAATCATGATGGGACATCAGGATAATTCAGCCACATCGTATCCTTCACATCATGTTTCTGGAGATTTTTTTTCTTTTTCCTGGCAAAAGGACACTTTTGTCTGTTTGTTGTAACATTTAGTTCAGAATTATTCTAGGGGGCTTGGTAGATAAACTATGGATTGAAACTAAGAGATGAGCTGCCCAGTGCCTCTACTAAGAATTTATTTCAATGGAAGAAACAGAGACTTCCTGAGCATAGCCAGCTTCCCTGGCACCATTGTCCTTGCTTTGTGTCCTGCGCACATTGACAGACAATGCCGAAATGCGTTCCGGTGGCCAACGCACTGCTTCAGACACTGCTTTGGATTAATATCAGAAGGGTGCACACACTGTAGTTAATTGTTGTGCAAGCCTCTGTCTACTCTAAGAAAGTACTTGGAAAGGCCTCTCTTCATAAGAAGTCTTTGCTTAAACACTGGGGTACGGTCCTCATTGGTCCCGGCTGGTTGGACTGCTGTATGCCAGCCCAGCAGAACAGTCTGCAATTTCCAAAACATTGTGATTGATTTTAATGGAATTTACTAATCTCTTGTTAAGTGTTTCATTATATCCTCATAAACAAGCATGTCCTCTGTAGCCAGGCAGCATTGTGATTTCTCCAACACCAGTTATCATTACCATGAAGATGTCACCGCAGCTGACTTACAGACCCATAGGGAACCCTGCTCAGCTGGCGAGATAGCTTGTTTTCGACGCCTCTTACGGCGGGAAGGTTGCGCAATAATAGCTCAGCTGGGATCATTATGGAGGAGAGCTGATCAAAAAGCAGAATTTCCACTGCGATGAGGCAGAGAAACTGCCCCTCAGCACAGCAGGGGTTAAGGACAGCCTTTGAGTCCAGCTAGCCCCACCCCCTTATACCTGCAGCCAATGCCAGGCCTGGAGGGGGGAGAAAAGGAGGGAGCCTGGCTCAGTTGGGGGATGACTGGCGAAGGGGCAGGAGCTAGCCACCTCCCGACCTGAGAGGCAGGGGCACTAGCCTGCCAGCCAAGGCAGCCACCGGTGAGTGAGCGCTGTCTCCCCAGCCAAGGGAGACTGCAAAGGAGACCTAGGAGCCTCCAGCTCCAGAAGTAACTGAGTGAGCGAACCCACAAGAGGGTACTATGGGAAGCAAGCCACCCAGCCAACTGGGCTCAAGGGCCCCACCCCAAACTGGACGGACACAGGTAGGAAGTATCCCAGGGCAGAGGATTGAGACTTCCTGCTGGGAGAGCTTCTCCTGTTCAGGGGTTGATGCACACAGGCCCCTGGGCTCGGACCCGGTGGAGAGGGAGGGCGTGGGACCCCTATCCTCCTGGTCTTAAAGACTGAGGCTCCTCAACCAAGCAGGGGACCAAAGGTCTAGCACTCCAACCACTCGGCCACCCAGCCCTCCAAGCCACCTGTTACAGATTGGTGGAGAACACGGGCACACGTCCTCGTCCCTGCATAAGGGAACTGAAAAAAACAGAGAGAGAGGAAGAAACCCTTAAGCCACCAGCACGCAAATCCCATCCTGCTAAATGGAGATGGAGCCACTACTAACACAGATGGCCGAACAAAACACCTACCAGCAGCTGCAACCACAACTGCTTCAGCAAATGGCTGACAAGCAGCAGCAGCTGATCCACAAACTTGCAGCCCAACAGCTGGTTCAGCAGGTGACCACGATATTCCGGCCACCCAATCTAGCAAAGCCGGCAAACTGTACCCCAGCTGGGACTGATGTTCTGATCAGGCTTACCAAGATGGGGCCTGATGATGATCCTGAGGACTTCCTTGAGTGGCCATGGTAGCTCGGTGGCCCTGAGACCAATGGGCCGTGGTGCTGGCCCCATACTTAACCAGAGTAGCACAAGCTGCAGATCATGTGTTAGATCCTGGTGAGGCCCAAGTCCATACACAGGCCAAGGAAGCCATTCCTGATGCCTTGGACATCTCAGAAGAGACATTCCAGCAGTGCTTCCATTGGGAACAGTACCCGCCGGGGGCAGGACCCCACCTGGTTGTCCCGAAGTTACGAGAAGCATGCTGGAGGTGGCTCAAGCCCAAAATAAAAATGGGGGCCCAGGTAGTCAAGCTGGTCCCCCTTGAACAGTTCACCCAAACACTGCCCCCTGGGGGAAAGCAGTGGGTGTTACGGCACCATCCCGAGACCATAGTTGGTGTTGGTCCTGCTTTAAGCAGGAGATTGGACTAGATGACATCCTGCGGTCTCTTCCAACCTAATATTCTATGATTCATAGCTGACGCCATTTGGCTCGTCAAAAATTACCTGCTGCCAAGACCTCTGTAATGACATAGCACTAGGGGTCTGTGGCGATTAAGAGCCCCGCACCAATGGAGGAAGCAACTCCCATACTTCGGAAGTCAGGATGACACACTGAGAAAGACCAGTAGCCCAGGGAAGTTTGGAATCAACTTCTGGTCCCCCAAAACTACTGGCGGAGGTGATGTGACTCACCCACACCATACTCTTCACAGGGCACCTAGGGAGGGAGGGCTCCCCTGTACAGGAGTTGATGCACACAGGGCCTTGGAAGGGGACCTGGTAGAGAGGGAGGGCCTGGGTCCCCCTATTTCCCTGGCCTTAAAGACTGAGGCTCCTCAACCAAGCAGTGAGCTAAGAGCTGTGTGCTCTAACTACTAGTCTGTCCAGCCCTCCAAGCCACCTGTTACATCCTCCTTATAGGAAATTCCAATACTTGGACATTTGTTTTTGTCCCAAAGTGGGACAAAAAGTTGAAACTTTTATTTATTTATTTATTTATTCACTGGGGATAAATTCAGAAAAAGTCCGTCTGGAAATGTCAAAATGTGTTTGGAGTCACTTCAATATTAAACTGCATCTCCACATGGTGCTATGGTGTCTCATGGGAGTTTTTCATTTGGCTGACCCTGTTCTGCCCTTTGGGCTGGACTCTCTTGCTGCACTACATCTCCCAGGATGCACTACAGCCATGTGACTCAGGGCTCAGTCAGATGTATCCTGGGAGATGTATCCTGGCCAAGAAGCCCACTCCATGTGAGAGAATCATAGAAGCTCAGGGTTGGAAGGGACCTCAGGAGGTCATCTAGTCCAACCCCCTGCTCAAAGCAGGACCAATCCCCAACTAACTCATCCCAGCCAGCTAAATGGGGGCAGGAGATGCAGTTGAATATCAATCTGACAATACCAAAATGTTTCGGTGCAGTTCAACAAACCATTTCAATTTGGGTTAAAAAAAAACCCAAAATGAAATGTTGTCGTTTGATTTTCCCAATAGAAAATTGAAAAGTTTTGGCAAAATTGAAATTTTCCTGTACAAATTTCATTTTAGCAGAAGCTTCATCATCTGTTATCAGATCATTTCCATGAAACTTTCAATTCCATTTCAATTATGTGTTCATGTAACTTGCGTGCCTTCACTGTGCATTTCCATATCTTAATATCTTTTAAGTTTACCCTAGTCCTGAAATTCCTGGGTTTAGAACGCTTGGTTTTATTTACGATAATTACAACACTCTTGTGATGTGTGTTAGCCTGAATTTAATGATATGCATTTCAACTTTAGCACTATCTTAGCCATTTGGTATTTTATTTTCTATTATTTTTGGTCTGGGAATAGCTATAGATCTATAATGTGTTTAGTGTACGTAATAGTTAAATTTAAATTAGCTGTAACTCTTATGAAGTTCAAACGTCTATTCTAACTCCCCCTCCTCCTTTTGCCTCCCCCACTTTTTCAGTTCCTGATGTCATTTTCGAATTAATCCCTTTTTGGCTGAAATTCTCCAACCTTGATGTCAGCCCGGAGGTGAACTTTTTAAAATTATATTCCTGAGCTAAATTGGCTCATCATAAACCATTTTTGAGTTATATCTTCCAGGAAAAGAAGTGCACTCTTTCCCATACGTTCTGATTATAAATACTGTGCAGTACATGCAGACCTACAAGCGTCAATCTTGACTTGATTTTGTAGATTTCAGTGAGATCAAAAACATACGGTGAGTTTGAAGAAAAGCCGTCCAGTGGTTTTAGTGCGATGAGGACTTAAAGCAGAGCTGTTTGTGAAAGTTGAACAGAACCTTGCAGTGCCTTCTTTCACTGCACGAGTTATCACTTCCTTTATTACACGGTGCTGGGCACGTAACTGGGCAGTTGCTTGAACAGTTAACAACACAGAGATGCAAACTTACATTGTGAAGTACAAAGTGCCAGGTCTTGGGGGAGGGCACAAGAAACAAAACACACGTTGTCGTCAGTAAGTGCCAGGCAGCTCTAGCTGACGCCATGAAAACTGGGAAGCAGGAGCAGTGCCCATGCCTAGCGCCACATGGGGACCTAGCCAGTGAACCAGCTACATTGACCACCAAACTCATCCTGCAATATAGAATCACAGAATCATACATGTTCTCCAGCCAAATGCTGGCCCATCACAGACTGGCTACTACTATTGATCTTTGTGAGTGGGGCTCCTGGAGCATCTGCACCTGATCACACTCACTGTGTTACAAACCATGAGGAATGAGTAACTGCTGTACAACTGAGATACTAAGAGAGTATCATAACCCATGGGTTTCAAACCCAGGCCTACAGGGGCACCCATGCTCCTATCCTCCACCTGGCAGCCTGCTGACAATTGCTTATTTGGGACCCATGAAGCCCAGCCCAGTGTGAAGCTCTGCCCCAAGATCCAATTGGCAGAATCCCAGGGCAGCTGATTGGCCCAGTGTCCCTACTTAAGCCAGCAGCAGGAACAGGAAGCTGTCTGAACAACTGGGCTCCACCCTGCTCTGGACTGGGTGCCTTGTGCTTCCAGCTTCTGCTCCCCTGGCTTGACTTCCTGGCATCCCAACCCAGGGTGACTCCTGGCATACAATTTGCAGTTTCTGACCTCCAGCATGGCTCTTGCCCCTTGCCCACAGGCGCAGCTCCCATTGGCCGGGTCAGGGCAGGGGACAAACTAGCGTGACTCGCGAGTGCTCAGCAGGTGGCTATTGAGGGGTCGTCCTCCTGCGTCCACCGCCGGCCCCAGCAGCCACGGACTCTGGGCAACTCCTCCCTCACAGCCCTGCACCCTCATCACTGCATCCCTCCCTGTCCCAACCCCACCCTCACTGCCTCCCTCCACCGTCCCATCCTGCCCTGCCCCCCACACCTACCCATCCCAGCCCTGTACCCCTTACAGCGCTCTCCCACCCATCCTCTCCACGTCCCAGAACCACCACCCCTATGTCCCTCACCCCCCACAGCCCTGCGCCCCATTCACCTCCGTACACTGCTGCACTCCCATTATGTCCCTTTACACCCTTCTAGCCTTCTGCCTCCCCCTGCATCCCTATCCACCCCACATAAGCCCCACGCCCCCTCCTCTCTCCATCACTTTCCCCTCTCACCCCCACCTGGCTCTCATCCTTGGCCTCTTTCCCTCCCCATCTTTTCTCCTCCACCCCCCACATCTTTTCCCCTCCAGCCCACCCGCCTCCCTTCCCGACTCGGTGATTTAGGCAGCCCCTGGAAGAGTGGCGTCCTCCCGGGCGCCATCATAATCACAGAGAGAAAATAAAAAGACAATAAAACCAGACAATGAAACTCAGCCAGCAGCCCGGGGCCCAGGCAGAGCAGAGCCCTCTCAGTGCCAGGCGGCCAGCCTCTGGCCCCTTCGCTCCGAGGCCCAACCTTCACGCCGGGCATGGCAGCGCTGCAGCCCCGAGGTGCGCGGTGCCCACGGGCATGGGAAGTCTCCTGCAGCTAGGGTGACCAAGCGACAGAGGGAGGGGAATGGAGTGAGCGGGGGCGGGGCCTCGGGAAGGGGCGGGGCAGGGCTGGGGCCCCAGGGAAGGGGCGGGGTAGGGGGCGGGGCAAGGGTGTTCGGTTTTCTGGAATTAGAAAGTTGGCAGCCCAAGTTGCGTATTCAGTGTGTTTTAGCCGTGCTGGCTTGCAGGCGGGCACCTGACTGTTGCTCAGAGCGTGCCGTTGGCTGACTTCGGTTCAGGCCTCGGGCCTTGCACCGGGCCCATGCCTCGGGCTCTCCCACGGTTGCTAGAGAGGAGACTGGGTTTCACTTTGCTAGCAAATGACTACGTCTCTCTGACCTGGAAATAATGAACAGAACAGAGCACCAGAGCTTGGGCCACCTTCGGTGAGATGTGTTTGCATGGTAGACACTCTCCCCACCGACTGCGAGCAAACAGGCCTGGGCCAGCTTGGCACAGAGAGATGGCTGCAAAGGAGGGTTGGGTAGGTGGAGGAGAAACCCCCTTTGTAACGTGACTCAGCACTGTGAAAAATGTATGTTGAACAAGCCAAAACGGTACTTTCAGCAAGAAGGAGTGTGGGACCCCAGGGCCTGTCTGTGCTGTTCAATGGTCCTGGAACTTAAACAGGGATTCAGGTGCAGACTGCTTTGAAAAACGCCACCCCCCGCAAGCTGTCGAAAGTGGTGTCTGGGGTACGTGCAGGTCAGCAGGGCATGCTTCAGTCAGATGGTTTCAGTATGGGGCTTAGAGTGCCCAGAAAAAAGGACCCTCTCTAAACTGAAAACCAGAATATGGGCTGGTCACTTTTCTGGGGATGCCACAAGAGACGGGGCAGGTTAGAACATGAGTTCCTAACAGTCGCCGAAAACCTGCGTCCATCCAAGAAATTCAGCTCTGTCCGATTGCCCCTGGGCAGGCCCTGCCTGGCTCTTTGCCCAGCCCAGCAGCGAGTCCCTAGAGAGGTACCACTCCGATATGCAGATTTATCCAGCCCCAGGAGCAGCACAAAGGGATGGATCGGACAAGGGGTTGGATTGGCCCGGGCACCGCCGTGAGTTAGGAGACAAGTGTCTGGGTGCTGGAGATGGGAGCACTTGCTAAGCTGTTTTAATTAAAGCCTGCAGCTTTGGGGGCGTGGTTCAGACCCTGGGTCTGGGTTGCAGCAGGCTGGCGTGTCTGGCTCGACAAGGCAGGTTCTGGAGGCCCAAGCTGGCAGGGAAAACGGGCTCAGAGGTAATCTCAGCACATCAGGTGACAGTCCCAAGGGGCTCTCTGTGACCGAACCTGTCACATCAGCAAACTGTGACCAAATGAAGACGAGAACCCTCTCTGGATGGGAAGGAAACGGCCGGTTTCCTTGTGGTCAGGAGATAACACACAGCGGGCAGCAAATGGCCCTTGGCAAGCCACCCCCAGAGACCTCTTCTGGGGAAGCTGCTGCTCACAGGAGGGGAGGGTCTCAGAGCTTGCGGCAGTGGCCCCATCGGGCTGGCCAGGCAGGAAGGCTCAGCGCTCCGTCTGTCAGCCCCCGGGAGGGAAGTACAGCACCTGCTCTGTGGAGATCACAGCTCTCTGCTCTAGCCCAGCTCCCCTTTCCCTGTGCCCTCTGCTGGGTGACTGAGGCTGGCATTAAATGGCATGTTCCTGTGGAGAGAACTTCTTGTAAAGTCTAGATAAGCGGAAGCCTGGGCTAAGCAAGAGTCAAGACTGCTGGTCGCGACTACATAACCCAGCCGCTCAGACTTTCCGAAACACACAGTAACTCAATGCTGTCTGTCTTCCGCAAGCCAGCCAAGTCCTTCTCCTCTGTGTGTGAAGGAGTCCACACCCATTAAGTTGTTGCTCTTCCACTTAAAACGTTCCTGCTTCCATCCCCAGTGGAGAGGCTGGGCCCAGAACTCCCCAGGATTTCTGATCTGTCTCCCCAGCTGTTAAATGAACCCTTTAGACGTGTATCTAACATGCAAATGGAGTAGACACGTATGTGGTGTTTTCCTTAAGTACCTCATGCCCTTGGAGCGGCTTTTCTGACCTCAGACGGTCAGGGGGAGTGTTGGACATAACGAGGGGCTGCAGTTCCCTTGCTCTGAGAGCCTCCCAGGGAAGAGCCGGATGCAGCTGCTGGCGCCTACGGCTGGGTCACCCCAGTGGAGTCCCAGCTGGAATTCCTTACAGCTCCTCTGAAGAGGGTGTGTTAAAGGAGGGTTAATGGGGGGGTGGGAGGGAAGGGATGAGAACAGATGCAACAGGTTAAGTCTGATAACGCCCAGCTCTTATCTAAAGCATTTCATCCACAGCTTTCAAAGGGCTTTTCAGGCTTTCATGTATTTATCCGCACACACCCCTGAGAGGGAGGCAAGTAGCATTATCCCCAGTTTTACAGACCCTGCTCCATGCTCAGAACTAGCCTCAATATCAGCAGTGTGAGAGCAAAACCCAGCCTCGGATTTCACAGAGAGCTGTGATGGGGTGTGTGCCCCACACAGGCCCTGAAGGGTTGAATGTGGGCCTTCAGGGCCAATGAGGACACCCGGCGGCACCTGGAAGGAGAGCCAGGTCTCACGGAACAAAAAGCCCAGCGGGGCAGGAGTGGGCTGGATTATAAATCCAGGAAGTTTGCAGCGGAAGGGGGCTGCAGGCAGGCGGGCTGTGGTCACTCTCTGGGAGCAGAGAGGAGGCGGGGGGAGAACCCAAGAAGGGGAATAAGCCCTGGGGGGTCTAGCCCTGGCAGAAGAGTCACCGCCTGCAGAGCTGTGGGGAAAGGAAGACTGAGTGGGCTAGGTAGAAAGAGGCCCATGGAAACAGCAGCAAAGGGTGGAACTGTGCAGACCACGGCTGCTTGTTACAGAGGCCCTGGGTTGGACCCCAGTGTGGATGGCAGGCCTGGGCTCCTCTGCCAGTCACTGGGGAGATGCCAGCTTCACAGCTGGTCTGGGGAGACATAACTCCAAAAGGGGAGGACTGTAGTGACCTGGCTGGGGGGCCGAGCCGTGAAGAGAGAGAGGGTCACAGCTTGAGTAACCGGCAGAAGAGAGCACCAGAGCTGATCTCCAGAGCAGCCACAAGGAGGCGCCGCCTGCAGCGATTGGACTGTTCAGGAAGGCATGAGCCTGAAATAACTTGTTTGTTATAGGTCCTACTCTAATTATTATCTACTGTACACAACTGGTGCACCAGACCAACCAATGTGCTCGACTGGTGTGGGGTGCATCTCGTTACTGACACAGGAGCTGGGACGGGACACGCTGTCCCCATTCAACAGGATCTTCCTCCTCTGTCAACGCTCCACATCCCACGTGAGACTCCACTTTTATTAGACAAACAGTGGGCCGGGCCCCTTCCCCGCAGGCAGTCACACTGGCTCCAGTGACTTGACAAGCTAACGATTTGGCCCAGTGACTTTGGTACTCCTGAAAAACAGGGCTCAGAGCCCTCCCCAAAGCCACGCACGCTGCAGACAGGCTCAGACTGCGCCTTGCCAGCCAGTACCCTACTGCATACCTCCCATGGCCCGTCCAGCCCCGCCCAGAGTCCCCTGGGCTTTGGGGACAATGTGTCTCCTCGGCACTCCAGAAAGTACCTGATTCCGGTGCACTCAGGACTTGCTCGTGTCCCCTGGGTTCACCCACAGCGGGCTTGTGGCAAGGAACATGCTGCAGCCCGAGTGCCGTCACGTCAGCCGGAGCAGCACAACCCTCCCCCTGGCCACAAACTGTTTGGGGTCCCCCTGAGACCGCAGGGGCCTGCAGCCATAGAGCCCAGAGGTTGGCCTGGGCAGGGAGGGCAGGACAGAGCACAGCGGCACACGTCGGGCCATGGCAGCCGACCCTTGGCCAGGTGCTAGGACTGGCCCCGGTGTCTGTGGGGCAGGGGAGGGACAGCAGCCATGGGCTCTGCAGGCCTCCGCAGCCAACGTGGGTGGAGCTCCCTGGACTCAATGACACTACGGCAGGGCGCAGGGTTTCTCCGCTTCGTCCACGGCAGGATTCGGTGGCTGGATGCCCTTCGTGTGCGAGCCGGAGCTGTTCCCAGCAGCATGCTCAGCAAAGGATCCATTGCCTGTACCGGAGCTGAACCAACAGCATCCCCCAGTTTCGTTGTTTCTCTGATTCGCTTTCAGGCTGGCTTGCCACTTAACAGCCGATTCCGTACTTATTCTTGCTACAAAATCGACGCCTTGTCCCAGCAAAGACAGAGGCCAACCACTGGGTAACACGCGGATGTCGTGAGCGGCGGGAAGAAGAATGTGCTGAAGGCACTTCAGCAGGATGTCCTCTGTATACACTCTGGAGAGACCACGCTGCCTCTTGGCTGGCTGCAGGGTGGGTGGTCTGGCAGGGAGGAGCTGGCTGATAAACACTTGCACCTGGTCAATTGCCCGGGGGCTCAGGCAGGAAAGTTTGCTACGTCTTGGAAAGAGGAGGGCAGGACCACAGCATGAGAAACCTCTACCCCCACCTGTATGGGGACAGAGGGAGAGGCCCCTCTAAGACATAGCAGGCATTAGGCACTTCAAGCCAACTGTTGCCTCTGTTACATGGTTTATGGCTCAAAACCCCGTGGAGGGCACTTTCACCGAGTGCACGCCACGATCCGTGACCTACTGTGTACCTGTCGAGCTGATTTTTCAGACGGGGAGCTGAACTGAACAATTCAACCCGGATTATTTCAAGTCAACCCCAAAGGAGCATTTTCCAGTGATGTTTGGTGAAAAGAGAAAGCTGAGAAAAGGCCATGTTGGATGGAAGGAGTCATTCCAGAGGCTCTGAGATGCCAGTTGGTGGCATTGACACAGGAGATGTCAATGGTGCCAGGCCCCTGCCCTGCTTGGGTGTGCTGGCAATCCCGCCACATGCCTGTCTGCATCTGGAGGGGCTGGATCCCTTGGTGGCTGTGGTCCTCAGCGGCTTGTGTCCCCACTGACTTTTAACAGGACTGCAGCTTCTCAATGCCACAGGGTACGTCTACACTGGGTTTAAAAACCCGCGGCAGCGAGTCTCAGAGCCCGGGTCGGCTGACTCTAAAACAGCACTAACAAGAGCCGTGTAGACACCTCTGCTCGGGCAGGAGCCTAGGGAGGGGGTGGGCTTCAGAGCCCCAGCTTTACACAGCTGTTCTTAGCGCAGTAGTGCGATCCCGAGTCCGTCCACCCAGGCTCTGAGACTCACTGGAGCAGGCTTTAAAACCCAGTGTAGCCGTGCCCTGGTGTGAATGGGGCTCTGGCCCCTCAGTCACACAGGAACTTTGTAAATGTTACTCGGTATTTTCTGGGTGGATTAGCAGGAACCTGGCCAGTTGTGTCTTGTCTGTAAGAACTTTATCTCAGCTTCCTATTCTCCTTGGCTCATGGCAGCCAAACAAAATGAAAGGCTGGTGCTCTTTATAGAGCTGTGAAACTGGAAACCAGCGCCCACAATTGACATGAAAACACTGTTTTTTCAGCTGATTCTTAGCAAACAATTATTCGCCATTGGAACACTATGGGAACATTTGTGCTGCATTAGTGCGAATAGATCTGCTACAGTGCAGATCTTTTCCGGGAAGCAGAAATTTCCATTAGGCCACTTGACAATAATTTTGCTTTATTATGTTTTTTAAAATGGACATTTACTGCCACCTGTATAAGATTATTCAATGAGAAACTGTCTCACAGACACTTCCGATGCTGTAGGAATAACTTTTTTTAAAATAACTCAGAGGTAGGGTTGCCAGGTGTCCGGTTTTCGACCGCAACACCCGGTCATAAAGGGACCCTGGCAGTACTGCCGACCGGGCCGTTACAAGTCCCATCAGCGGCACGGCGGGGCTAAGGCGGGCTAGTCCCTACCTGTCCTGGCATCGCACCGCTCCCCGGAAGCCGCCAGCAGGTCCAGCTCCTAGGCGGGGGGGCAGGGCACAGGGCTCCGCACACTGCCCCTGCCCCAAGCACCAGCTCTGCACTCCCACTGGCCAAGAACCACGGCCAGTGGCTCTGGGGGGGTCGTACCTGCGGGCGAGAGCAATGTGCAAAGCCTCCTGACCCCCCCCCACTCCTGCTTAGGAACTGGACCTGCTGGCTGGGTGCCAGGACAGGCAGGAAACCTGCCTAAGCCCCGCTGTGCCACTGACTGGGAGCTGCCCGCGGTAAACCCATGCCCCAACCCCGAGCCCCAACCCCCTGCCCCAGCCCTGAGCCCCCCCCAAACCCAGAGCTCCCTCCTGCACCCCAATCCCCTCATCCCCGGCCCCACCCCAGAGCCCGCACTCCCAGCCCAGAGCCCTCAACCCCTCCCACACCCCAACCCCCTGCCCCAACCTGCAGCCCCCTCCCACATGCTGAATCCCTCGGCCCCACCCCCCAGCTTGGAGCCCCCTCCTGCACCCCAAGCTGCTCAGCCCCACCCCAGAGCCCGCACTCCCAGCCCAGAGCCCTCAACCCCTCCCACACCCCAACCCCCTGCCCCAACCTGCAGCCCCCTCCCACATGCTGAATCCCTCGGCCCCACCCCCCAGCTTGGAGCCCCCTCCTGCACCCCAAGCTGCTCAGCCCCACCCCAGAGCCCGCACTCCCAGCCCAGAGCCCTCAACCCCTCCCACACCCCAACCCCCTGCCCCAACCTGCAGCCCCCTCCCACATGCTGAATCCCTCGGCCCCACCCCCCAGCTTGGAGCCCCCTCCTGCACCCCAAGCCGCTCAGCCCCACCCCAGAGCCTGCACTCCCAGCCGGAGCCCTCACCCCCTCCTGCCCTCCAACTCCCTGCCCCAGCCCAGTGAAAGTGAGTGAGGGTGGGGGAGAGTGAGCCACCAGGGGAGGGGGAATGTAGTGAGCAGGGGGGCAGGGCCTCAGGGAAGGGGTGGGGCAGGGGTGTGGCCTCTGGAAGGGGCGGGGCTAGGGTGTTCGATTTTTGTGATTAGAAAGTTAGCAACCCTACTCAGAGGTCTGATCCCAGGTCTGTGAGGAATGGTATGCTGATCTGCAGCTGAGTGTCTCCACTGCCTATTCCTCTTCCTCCTCAGCGCTGTGGTTCCTCGCAGAGCTGGGCCGAAGCCCGAGGTCAGCCCTGGACCTGGACCCTAGCTTCCCTGCAGGTCGTGGGTATACCCAGTGCTGGCTCACACCCACTGCTACTTACAGCATTTGCAAACATGACCCTATCGCTAGACATTGCCTTCCTCCAGTGGCCCAAGGGTTCGCTTTCGTGCTGGGTGCTGCGTTGCGTCTGGAACTGGGTTATTACTAAAAATACCCATTCAAGGCACAAGTCATGCTTGTCTGCCTTGTGTGAATGAGAGGGGCTGGTGCCCAGCACAGGGCTGGGGCTGCCGGCCACCTACCTTCCCCCACCCCAGAGCCTGCAGGGAAGCGTTAAGCCTCTGCTCTGAGATGTCACAGAGAAGCGTTTTGGGAGGGGGGGGGGATGAGGGAGGTCAGTGAGAAAAAGGGAAGAAATGGGGGTGCCCTCTGCCTCCCCCACTTTGGCTCAGGCCGAGTCTCGGAGATGGGAAGCGCTGTTTATACTCCCTGACGCGTCCCTCCTCCCTCACTCTCCCAGATTTGAACCATTTTAAAGCCGGCCAGGTTTGAGGCCCGTACTACAGCCGGGCCGCTTTGGCACGGGTAGGAGGGTGAGGCTCCCTGGAGGCTGATGAGCTGCCAGCCTCCCCCTGAGGCCGAATGACACGTTCTCCAAGTGCAGGACGGAGCGTCCTAAAATCACTTGCTAGCATGTGTGCCTGGCAGGGAGGAGCAGCAGCACTTCCACCGAGGGGGCCATAGCTTGTTTTAATTGCGCTGTTCAGTCAACGTCCCAGGAACTTGGCAGCTCTGCCTGCCCCTTCCAAATGTTTCCATTTATGGCCGGGATCTTGACTTCTCTTTCCCTCAAACCAGCGCACAGATGGAAAAGCTTAACTGGACAGGCAGCAGCCTTAAGAGCGTCTCCAGCAGCCAAGGGAGGAGGCGGCAGGAAACACACACTGCGTACACCAGACTGTACACTTCCAATGCCTGCCCAGGAAGCACACAGCTCCCGCCCGCCCTGGCCGTGCTGAGCTTCCCAGAGCGTCGTGAGGGTCCTTCTGGCACAAAGCGAGTGACTCAGGGAGCCCTGCTGAGTCCAGGCACAAGGGCGTCCAGGGACAGAAGCATGATGCTAACCTGGGCATGTCCTTCAGGCTGCCAGCACACTATGTGCCTATGGCTTATTCTATGTGCAGTGTGGGTATGAAGGAAAACAGGGCTGCAGCAAACATGTGGGCAAGGGGGATCCAGTGGATAGAGTGTACTTGGGCTTTCAGAAAGCCTCTGACAGGGTCCCTCACCAATGGTCCTTAAGCAAAGTAGAGACAAGGTGGGGGAGGTAATAGCTGTTATTGGACCAACTTCTGTTGGTGAGAGAGACAATATCCTGGGACCAATATGGCTTCCTGAAGCAAAGTGAGCTGTCACAGGATAAGAGGAAAGGTCCTGTCATGGATCAGTAACTGGTTAAGAGACGGGAAACAAAGGGTAAGAATAAATGGTCAGTTTTTAGAATGGAGAGAGGTAAATAGTGGTGTCCCCCAGGGGGTCTGTACTGGGACCAGTCCTATTTAACATATTCCTAAATGATCTGGAAAAAGGAGTAAACAGTGAGTGGCAAAATTTGCAGCTGGTACACAGCACGACAGTTAAGTCCCAAGCAGACTGCGAAGAGCTACAAAGGGATCTCACAAAACTGGGTGACTGGGCAATAAAACTAGGTGATCCGACATCCTGATATTTTCGGGACTGTCCTGAGATTAGGGGCTTTGTGTTACATATGCAACTGCATGGAACAGCTTCCAGGCGAGGAGAGAGTAACAAGACTGGGACTGTTCAGGTTGGAAGAGACGACTCAGGGGGGATCTGATCAAGGTCTATAAACTCATGACTGCGGTGTGGAGGAAGTGACTAGGAGAGTGTTAGTTACCCCGTCACGTAACACAAGCATTAGGGGTCGCCCAACGAAATGAATAGGCAGCAGGTTTCGAACAAACAAAAGGCAGTATTTCTTCACACACCGCACAGTCAACCTGTGGGGCTCATTGCCGGAGGAGGTTGTGAAGGCCAGTAGTATAACTGGGTTCCAAAAAGAACTAGATAAGTTCATGGAGGATAGGTCCATCCATGGCTATTAGCCAGGATGGGCAGGGATGTGACCCCGTACTCTGGGTGTCCCTAAACCTCTTTTATGCCAGAAGCGGGGAATGGGCGACAGGGGATGGATCACTGGATGATTCCCCGTTCTGTTCACTCCCTCTGGGGCACCTGGCAGTGGCCAGTGTCAGAGGACCGGATCCTGGGCTGGATGGACCCTTGGTCTGACCCAGTGCGGTCGCTCCTATGTTCTTATTTCCTCAGCTGGCGTAAATCAGCGTAACTCACTGGAGGTACCGCAACGTACACCCACTGAGGGGCTGGCCCAGGATCTCCAGGGTGCAGTGTAGAAGAGAAGTGGAGAGTGGCCAGATTGCGCTGCTGGGCCATATTGTCAGGACAGACCGGAGGCTGCAGCGGGGGCTTCGTTATGCTCCAAACCCACTGAGCTGATTGTTAGTTACTGCACGGGTACTGGAAATGGCACCAAGGGGTTACTGAGCAAGCCCAGCCCAGGCCAAGCGAGAGAGAGAGAGCGCTCCGTGCCGTGAGAGTGCTGGCATTGTAACCACAGAACAATGTGACGGGGTGGCAGGGGGGTAACAAAATGCTCTGTGCCATTGCTGTAGCTTCAGCAAACAAGGCAATGGGTGCACAGGTGCACGGCATTTGGGATTCAAACCTCCTCCATGTTACACGTGTGCCTATTACAAAAGCCGGCCGGTGCTTCTTTGGAAGAAAACCTGCACGGCTTCTGAATGTCTGAAGGACAGATTCCAAGGGCCCTTGGTTGGAGCTGGTGGTGGAGAAGCCTGTTGCTCCAGGTGCTAGGAAGAGGTATGTTCAATACTGTGTAGCACGGGACTGTCGTAAGCACCTCATCAGGCGTTCCCCTTCCCATCTCCCTCCCACGCACCGGCAGGCTCTGCAGCGCTGCTCATCCAGCCTGGGCGGCTACGTGGCTAACCTGGAGCAACGTTTGGGCTTCGGCCGAGCCGAAGCGATTTTAATGAACAACGTGCGTGTCACTGCTCCACTAGAGCGCTGGGCTTGGGACGAGGATGGATGCTGTCCTCTTAGGCCCTGATTCAGCCAGGCACTTGAGTGGGTGCTTCAGAGCCAGTGACGTCAACGGAACGGAGGAACGTGATTAGTGCTAAGCACATCCTTCAGTGCCTGGCTGAATGCGGCCCTGGCCCGGGAGAATGAGCGTTCTGCAGTCTCCGGCCCCCTGGAGGAGGTCCCGCCCAGAAAGGCAGGAGCAGGAGGGATGTGGTGGGGTGATGAGAGAGAGATTGCTCGGCTTTGGCTCACAACATATGTACCTATTCTCCGTGCGGAAGCCATCAAAACAGGGCATAGGCCTCATTCTGGCTCTGCACAGGGCCGAACTTCATCCTGTGACACCAAATCCCACAGCCTCCCCCTCAATTCCCACGCCATGAAACTGCCATCGAAGCCAGCTGGAGTCCTGGTAGAGCTGGGTTGGTATTTTATTTTATTGATGTGTGTTTTGAGGTAGAGCCTGGGAGCCCTCGTCCTGGACCACGGCCCCAGGGTGCCAGGCGCTGTACAAACAGAGAACATAGCGATGGGCCCTGCCCTGCAGACCCAATGTTCTAAGTACAAGACAAGAGACGCGATAAAAAGAACCAATGAGACCGCATTGGCCAGCCTTAGGGACAGTGCTCCCGTCCTCATCGAGCTCTTTGCAGGTACTGCAGCAAAGGGGGGCCAGGGGGCTGTGAGGTGACTTTGTGGTGGGAGCTGGGTGGCCTTTTTCAGCCAAAACATCAGGTTTCGCCAAATTGTTCATAGTAAAACACACACTGGAAAAGTCAAAACAGTTTCCACATTTCCCAAACGAAACGTTTTGACTTTTCAGTTCAACATTTTCTTTGTCAAAGTCAGATTCAGGACTCACATAATCTGTCAGACCACTCTGTTTATTAGCAAAGCGCTTTGCTAATGCACCCAGATGTGAGCCCCTCTCTGAGGCTCAAGATAACTTATTTATACAGCTAAGCCAAAGCCAATTTAACATAAGAGACAAAAGAAAGCAGAAACTGACAAATATACATACATATCTTATTTGCATACTAACGTTTACCAATCTCCTAGCTCAGTAGGAGCTCTAAGTTAATTAGTTTGAGGATCCATTGTCTCACACTCCTTAATGTTTCTCTTCCTGACAACTGTATTTCAACAAACCCTTCAAGTAGCATTTCTTTAATGAATTATAATTTCAATATAATTCATTCTACTTTCACACCTTTAATTTTGTTTCATATATTTTAGGTCAAACAAAGTGTTTCACTGGGCCCAGAACGAATTGTTTGATTCACCGGAAATTTCCAAAGGTTCAGTTTTGAGTTCCCCTGAAATGAATGGGGGGTTTTCCAAGCGTTGTGAAGTGGAAAACTGCACAGCTGTATTTGTGACTATACGGGGAACACCTCCCAAGTGTGAGGGGCAGCACGGGGAAAGCACGAAGCTGCTTGTATGAAAATATAACAGCTGGGACTGAGGTCACAGGCCGCTGGGAGGCAGGAACCTGGAAAATGAAGACAAGCAGCTTATGTTTGACACGACTGAGAAGCAGGGTTGGCCAGGGCAGAGGGGAGCAAAGAGCCCTGAGTTAGGATGCTGCCCTGGCTCCTTTCACTTCCACACAGACTGGAGATAAACTATTCAACTTTTTAAAAAAAGTTGCTTAAAATATTTGGCCTGTTTCTGTGCAGAGTCTTGTGACTTCTGCAGAAGCCTTGGAAAACGGGGCCTCAGTTTTCCAGCCAAAATTGACAACACTTGGCAGATCTGATTTCTGTTGAATCCTGTCTAGCAGGAGATACCCCGCGTTCCGTTCCCGCAAACACAGGCCTGGGGGTGGGTAAAGCCACCCCGGGACGGATGAATGCCTTAACAAATCCGGTAATGCCTAATGAAATGGAGTTTGCTTCGCTGTGGGCCTCTGGCACAGCCAGCGCTCCCTAAAGGGAGGGAGATCCACGAAGAATCTGTTGTTATATTGCATCCTTCACCCTCCTGTCTTAGGTCCCTGGAAGAGGACCCAAAGTGCAGAGACCAGTTCCTAGGAATAGGAAGCGCACCAAGTCTGATCCGATTCCCCCTGAAGTCAATGGGCATCTTTCCATTAGCTGCAGGGGGTGCTGGATCGGGCCAGCCAGCACTGGGCAAGCTATGCATCTCTAATGGCAGCCGGCAGTAAATTCCTTAGCTGGGGCATGTCACTACAAAACACTTTCAAGACCCCTGACTTGAGTGTATATGTGGGGCACGCCGACCTTGGCAGCCGACTGACTAAGGCTAAGCTGGAAAGAGGGGCAAATTGCGCCCCCATGCAGAGATCAGCAGTGGACAAAGCAGCAAGAAGCAGCACCCCCAAGTCAGGCCTAACAGGGAGCTGCATGTTAAATCAGTCACAGGATGATTACAGTAGGACCTCACTAATTCACAGTCCTGCTGGCAGAACCCATGTCCCTAAGCCTCTGTTTGCCAGAAGCTAGGAATGGGCGACAGGGGATGGAGGACGTGATGATGCCCTGTTCTGTACCTTCCCTCTGGGGCACCTGGCACTGGCCACTGTTGGCAGACAGGACACTGGGCCAGATGGACCTTTGGTCTGAGCCAGTCTGGCCATTCTTATGACCTAGCACATTTTGGTAAACGAATGACAACACGAAAAAGTGAGGCTAATGCCGTTCCAGATGTGCTTTTTCCTTTCTTGGCAATTATGGCTCTGCTCCTCTTAGCTGTGATCCTGCATGATACACGGTGTTTTCTCTCCTCTGTCTCCCACTACCTCCGCTTACCCACGTGGCCCCAAAAGCCAAACCCTGAACCAGGGGCGGTTTGGCCATTTGCTTAAAACACAAACCACGACTGAGGTTTTCTCAAAACCGAACACCGCCTCCTTCTGCTCCATGGCGTCTCCTCTCGCCAGGCAGTTCTCCCTGAGAGAGGACGACATTCCAGCTCCGCCAACGCAGTGGTCTGGCAATGGCATTTGGACGCTCATGAGGCAAGGCTTGAGTAATTTAACCGCACGTGGTCGGGACTTTTCCATCGGCTGCTCTCACAGTCTTCGTGAGCGGGATCCCCGAACGGGATGTGCACCTTCCCCCTGCCCCGCAACTTCCTACTAACTCCTCCTTCCCCACTCCCCTTTGCAGCCTCGTTTCCTGGCCTGCCTGCTGCCCCACCCGCCCCAGTCCCCAGCTTGCTCTTCCTCCAGTCTCCCAGTAACATGCCACAGCGCCGCACTCCACCTGATTGTTGGTTTAGGGTTTGGATTACGGTGGTGCCCAGCCCCCTCCAGAAAGCTATGGGTCCCGTTGTGCGAGGTGCTGAGACAGAGACTCAATGATTCGCCCAAGGTCACACAGGGCACAGATACAAATGGAACCTGGGTCCCCTGAGCCCCACCCCAAGTGCATCCTTCCTCCTGGGGAGTCAGACTCGGACCTGTCCTCTGAGCCTTACAGAGCGCAGCGCCCAGGGGCCTGGCCAAAGCGAGCTGGACAGCCGCGTGCTACCCTGCTCACTGAGGCAGAGCTGAAAGCAGGTGGTTGCCATAAGTACACACATCTGTATGGGGGCACCACCATGGGCTCACACCAGAACTGGCCCTTCACTCCTGGGAAAGCCCCCTCGCTTTGGTGCTTTGGGAGGGGGCGGGCTGCGGTTGACATGCTGTGCCCCAGACCAGAAGCTGTCTTCAGGCAGGGCTGTAGCTGTGTGGCTGACGTACCTGTGACGAAGTGGGACTGTTCTTAATGTTTCCTCTGAATAGTGTGGGGGTGCCTCAGTTTCCCCTAGGCAGTTCTTAAGTCTCTAGGGGGTGGGGTAAGGGTGTATGATCATTGCAGAGCCCTAGAGGGCAGGTGTGTGCAGGAGTCTGGACACAGAGAATGGCCGACACCCTGTTTCCTGGCAACTGATGGCCTGGGCCCTTCCCCCCTGCAAGGTGAGAGCTGAAGGGTTGGAGAACAAAGGAATCAGGTGACCTCCTGGCCCGGGAAAGGAACAAAGCCCAGAGGAGGAGGGGCTGGAGGGGGTTTTCAGTTTGGGGCTGGCTGGGACATGGAGTGAAGTGCAGACGTGGTTGTCTGGCTCACTGCCCCCCAGAATGGACCCAGCTGAGGGGTCCCATTCTCTGCACCTGCAAGCTCTGTTTTAGACCATGTTCCTGTCGTCTAATAAACCTTCTGTTTTACTGGCTGGCTGAGAGTCACGTCTGACTGCGAAGTTGGGGTGCAGGACCCTCTGGCTTCCCCAGGAGCCCCGCCTGAGCGGACTCGCTGTGGGAAGCGCACGGAGGGGCAGAGGATGCTGAATGCTCCGAGGTCAGACCCAGGAAGGTGGAAGCTGAGTGAGCTGTGTGTCCTGAAGACAGGCTGCTCACAGAAATGCGACTACCCCAGAGTCCTGACTGACTTCATGGGGAGCAGTTCCAGAGCATCGCCCAGGGACTCCGTGACAACTGGTGGCAGTGGTGGGATGTACTGCACCCCGTGGATGGCGCTTCCTGCAGTAAGTGACTGGGGAGCAGTAACACGAAGGGGGATTGCCGAGGACCAGGCCTGCTGAAGGCTCAGAAAGGAGCGGTTTCGGGGGGCGGTTAACCCCTGGGAGTGTGTGACCAGTGAGAGGGACTGTGCAGTAATGGGGTCCCCCTGGGGACTGCAGTGAGCAGTCTCAGGGGCGGAGGAGTCTGCAGCTCGACCCTGGCAAAGAGGTGGTGACCTCGAGAAGGGCTGGCACACTAGGGGTTCTCCCTGGAAACCGTGGGGAGCTGAGAACACACGGGCCTGTGAGTCCACAACAACTTGGGAGGAGCGGAGTGATGGCCTGTCACCGTCTCCTTAAGAAGGACATTGTAACCCTGTGCAAAAAGAGAGGGTTGAGCGTTGGAAAGTTCACCAAAGCAGAGTTAATCGTGCAGCTGGAGGAGGATGACCGCTCGAAGGAACAGATTCCTGACCCCAACTGGGGCTATAGCAGGATCTGGGAGCAGCTGGAGCGGGAGCCAGGCATCGCCAAGACTCCTGTCCCCGACCAGACGGGGGTCTTCACGATCGGGTTCCCCATCGGGGGATCGAGACGGACGGGATTGGAGCTGAGTCTGAGAGAGCAAGAGGACCGTGGGAGACAGCGAGAGCCCGAGAAAGAGCTGCAGAAGCAGCAGCAGCATGAACTGGGGGTGGTGGGGCGGAGAGGCCTAGGGGACCTCCCCGGGGTGAGTGGGGATAGATCCCGGGGGGCCAGTTCCGCAGGGAACCTCGAGACTAAATTGCTGCCCCTGGTTAAGGAGGGGGGGGTGTGGATGCCACCTCACTGCCTTTGAGCAGGCTGGAGATTTGAACCAGGGGGACCCTGCGGAAAAGCCCCGGTGTCTAGCTCCCTTGCTGGGTCCCAAGGCCATAGACTCCGTCAGCCAGATGGTTGGGGATGTGGACAGGCTCCCACTCCTGACCCCAACCTATATGTCTGTGTGGAGTTTCCTGGGGCCAGGCCCCTCGGACCTCCAGTGGGAGCAGAAGGTGATGGTCAATGGGGAGACATTCTTGGGGTGGCCAAAGGGCATGGGCTGCATAAACCTTCCCACATGCAGCCTGCGAGTGCTATCGACCACCCCTGACCTAAGGGAGGGTGTGAAACTGGAAGGGCCTGGTGTAACTCCTACCAAGGAATGGGAGAGATGCTGGGGCATCCATGGGAACGTTGGTGGCTTCGAACTTCCCCAGGTCACCGGCTAAAGTGACCCCGCTCAGTTCGATCTCGAAGGGGGGAGAGATGTGACGAAGTGGGACTGTTCTTAATGTTTCCTCTGAATAGTGTGGGGGTGCCTCAGTTTCCCCTAGGCAGTTCTTAAGTATCTAGGGGGTGGGGTAAGGGTGTATAATCATTGCAGTGCCCTAGAGGGCATGTGTGTGCAGGAGTCTGGACACAGAGAATGGCCGACACCCTGTTTCCTGGCAACTGATGGCCTGGGCCCTTCCCCCCCTGCAAGGTGAGAGCTGAAGGGTTGGAGAACAAAGGAATCAGGTGACCTCCTGGCCCGGGAAAGGAACAAAGCCCAGAGGAGGAGGGGCTGGAGGGGTTTTCAGTTTGGGGCTGGCTGGGACATGGAGTGAAGTGCAGACGTGGTTGTCTGGCTCACTGCCCCCCAGAATGGACCCAGCTGAGGGGTCCCGTTCTCTGCACCTGCAAGCTCTGTTTTAGACCATGTTCCTGTAGTCTAATAAACCTTCTGTTTTACTGGCTGGCTGAGAGTCACGTCTGACTGCGAAGTTGGGGTGCAGGACCCTCTGGCTTCCCCAGGAGCCCCGCCTGGGTGGACTCGCTGTGGGAAGCGCACGGAGGGGCAGAGGATGCTGAATGCTCCGAGGTCAGACCCAGGAAGGTGGAAGCTGAGTGAGCTGTGTGTCCTGAAGACAGGCTGCTCACAGAAATGCGACTACCCCAGAGTCCTGACTGACTTCATGGGGAGCAGTTCCAGAGCATCGCCCAGGGACTCCGTGACAGTACCCCAAAGGAGAAGTGTGTCCCTCATATTGCAGGTACCCAGCTCTTCCGACCGGCTGACAAGCAGCCAGCGATTGGAAACAGGTCTGATCCTAGGAAGGTGCTAACGACCTCAGTGCACTGGGCAGCCTCCCCATGTGCAGCTACCCTGACATACGGCACGACTGCTGGGCCTAGGAGACTTTCCTAGCCAGGCGCACCTCACTGCCCGGTGACTCTCTGTGAGCACAGAGGAGCAGGAAGACGAGAACAGCTCAGCTTGTGACTTCGACCTTGTGCTGAGCCAGGTGCACGGCGCTGGCTGACGAGCGCTTCATTCCACAGCGCACTTGTGGTCCTGCAATTAGGATTAGCCACGTCTTCAGGCTTGGGACAGCAGGCTTGACTTGCCCCGGCCGGACCCCAGAGCATCAGCGGCAATGGCCCAGCCCCCAGCAGCTGGAAGGGGCAAGGAGCGAGAGACCCTGTGCTCTGCGCTGGCTGACAGTGTGGTGTCCATTGAGAACACTGGGGAGAACGGAGGGATTTTTTTGGCCTTTTGAGGTTTAAATATCTACAGTTACTTCCACACTGGCCAGGAATCCTCATTGTCATTTGAGCAGACAGGCCTCCGCTCAGCAGTGGCCAGGGACCAAGCTAGCAGGGATTGTACATGTCTGAAACCTGTACACAGAACACACGTACAATGCTCCCTGTTGCTATGGGCCTGGTACAAAACAGCGTGGCTGGATTGAACTCAGGCCACCCCCATTCATACCAGCTGAAGGTCTAGCTCTATACATATACAGTGTATAAAATCACGTGTAAAACCATCACCACTGCTGGGTCTGGTTCTGGGGCAGGGATGGAGAGCTGGGGCAAAATACTTTGGAGCTTCTCCATTATAGGGCTGTGCCGGGGCCTGCCTAAACCCTGGTGTAAGCAGCCCTGAGGCTGCTCTAAATTATGCTCTGCTTCCCATGGCACTCTCTAGCCATAGTGTAGCCCAGCCACGCCCCGACCCACCCCACCACCCTACAGGGACTGGGAGTAGGATGCTATTTCTCTTCCGGACAAGGCGGCATTCCCCGGGGGCTTTCTCCACCCACTTCCAGGCCCCTCTCGGCCGCCAAGGAATACGAAAGGGCCATAGTGTAACCGAGAGTTGGGCCCATTGTGTCTCAGCCAATTTGTTTGTAATGAAACAATGTTCATTCCTCGTCCATGTTCTTTCCTGCATGGCAGCAGCTGCTGCTGCTGAGCTGCAGGGCGAGAGGGCGAGAGGGGTGCTGGAGGTGCACGATCATTTTTTCATCAGTGGGTGAATGATCATTTGAGTTTTCACCTTCGAAGAACCTGTTGTCTGTTCATCATGCGCTAAAGGTGAAAACCCAGCCGCCACTGGCCTGCAGACAGCGTCCTGCATTTCCATGGTGCCCCCATGAGCCAGGAGAAAATCTAACCTACCGTTCTGTACCACCTACCTGTGGAAGGGTTATGCAGCGTTAACAGCAATGGCTGGATTCCTGCAAGGACAGGCCATCCTGATCCCCAGCCAAGCGCTGCTTGGAGAGCAGGGCAGCTCTCCGGATTGAAACAGCCAGAAAGAGCAAAGAAACCGAAGTCCCTCCAGGCTGGAAAAGCGCCCCGCTGTTAGCTTTGTGTACCCAGCTAGCTAAGGTAGACCCCTACCTTGCCCTAGCGTCCAGGGATGAGGATTCACCAGGCCTCCCAGCTCTCCGCACAGCACTCCCCTCTCATGCATTATCCCACTCCGGATTTGGAGACGCCAGCGTGAAAGTGACGAACGCTTTCAGCACGGCGTTCTAGCCATGGCTCGCCACAGTCTTTGAGGCCTCGCTGACTGGTGATGCTGTGATGGATTCTCACAGTGCTGCCACGCTCCGGCTGGCAGGAGCCCCTCATCCGTTTGCTTTACAAGGTAGACAGACAGAAAGGGGCCTCTGTGAGCAAAAGTTTCCCCAGGGTACAGCAGGACTGCAAGTGCATCTCCGGGTGCCTGGCACAAGTGATTTGTGTAACCTAGGACAATGTCAGAGTTATCTTCAGGCCACAGGCCTCTTCTTTCAGTGGTTGCCATGACAGGCTTCCCTGCTGCTGGAGCAGTTTTCCAAAGGAGTCTGCTATTGGTCTGTGGAGGGGGCATGCGTGTATCTATGGGTGACCCCATCTTTCTGTGGGATTGCAACCGGCTCTCGTGATGTCAATGTGCTTTGCCATCCTCGAGCAGCGAGACTTTATATAACGGTTTAGGAGTCTGCTGCCAGGCTCAAGGTGCCAGAGCTGGTCCTTTATACACAATACAAGAACAGGGGGCCACCCAATGAAAGTAACAGGCCACAGGTTTAAAACAAACACAAGGAAGTATTTTTTCACGCAACACACTGTCAACCTCTGGAACTCCTTGCCAGAGGGTATTGTGAAGGCCAATACTATAACGGGGTTCAAAAGGGAGCTAGGTAGATTCATGGAGGCTAGGCCCATCAATGGCTATTAGCCAGGATGGGCAGGGATGGTGTCCCTAACCTCTGTTTGCCAGAAGCTGGGATTGGGTGACAGGGTATGGATCATTGGATGATAACCTATCTGTTCATTCCCTTTGGGGCACCTGGCACTGGCCACTGTCAGAGGATGGGATACTGGGCTTGATGGACCTTTGGTCTGACCCAGTCTGGCCATTCTTATGTTCTTTAGCTCAGGCAGTAGAGCAGCATGCTTCCAGATCCCTGTGTCCTGGGTTCAGTCCCGGCTCACAACCTGTCCAAGAGCATCATTAAAAGAGGTACTCTGGGCGCTTTCGGGTTTGAGCTAAAGGCTGAGATCTCATTAGCCCAGAGGGAGCAGTAGACTCACGAATCTCAGTGATGCAGACAGAGTGTAGCGGTGGCTACATCTACGTTGATTATTTGCATTATAATAACACCTAAAGAACCCAGTGAGGACTGGGGCTCTTTGTGCCAGGTGCTGAATCAACACATCAGAACTCTCTGCCCCGCAACGCATGCAGTACAAATGGGTGGCCCAAAAAGGAGCCAGTGGCTCAGAGCTAGCTGGTCACCTTGGCTTCAGTGGAGTTAGTCCCAGTTTGCAGCAGTGCAAGTGAGAGAAGAATCAGGCCCTTTGTCTGTGGAGGCATTTGTGTGCTAGTCACACCCTCCTCCAGGCTCGGGGCTCTCGCGCTCACTGTCCCCAAGAAGTGCAGCAGCTTGGAACAGAAGGGATAGGATTTTCTGATAACTTCCACCAGAGAGAAGGGGGAAGCCTGACAAGTACTTGGGGAGTGACTTCTGGAGAAGGCTTGGGCAGGCTTTTCCGTCGTGTGCACAACTGGACCAAGTGCCCGTGGGAAGCAGTGCAATCGTGTGGGCACATGTATGGCTAGGAATGTGCATCACTGGGCTCCCGGGGTGCCCCGGGTCAGGTACTGCTGCTCTGCAACACATTTCCATTCCCGCAACGAGGTGGAAGCCTTGGGGACGACACCAGCAACTGGGCTGGAGTTATAAACCCCAGGTAAAATGTGTGGGTTACAGATACCCCAGCAAAGGACGAATTCATCCAAGCCATCAAATCCTTAAAAAAGGGGAAAGCTCCTGGCAAGGACAATTTGAATGCAGAATAGTTCAAGGTAAATCCTGAGTTAGCAGCATCTATCCTGGCCCCTCTATTTACATCAGTCTGGGAAAGGGAAAAAGTGCCAGATGAGTTGACCAGTGGGGTTCTAGTGAAGATACCAAAGAAAGGAACTCTCTGAGATTGTAATAACTGGCGTGATATCACACTTCTATCAGTGCCAAACAAGGTATTGTGTAAGATCAATGTCCAGCGTATATCGGAGGCAGCTGATAGTGTTCTCAGAAAAGAGCAAGCCGGTTTTCGGAAAGGGCATCGATCCATGGACCAGATCTTCTCTGTACAAAACACAATAGAACAATGCTTAGAATGGCAATGGCCACTCTACATAAACGTCGTAGACTTTGAGAAGGCTTCTGATAGCAGTCACAGGACCAGCCTATGGTGCATTCTGCGGGTATATGAAATTCCTCTCCATATAATCAACATCATTAAAAGCTTCTATTCCAACTTTACATGCAGTATTGATCACAGTGAGCTCAGTTTTGAAGTCAAAATAGGAGCACGTCAGGGGTGCATCATGTCTGCCATCCTCTTCAGCATTGCCATCGACTGGGTGGTGCGGCGTACAACAGAAGACATGCCAAGAGGCATGAAATGGACACTCTTCTCATCCCTTGAGGACCTGGACTTCACAGATGATCTCGCTCTTCTATGATATACCCAACACCATATACAAGAAAAAACAACTCGACTCAACACATTCAGCCAGCAAATCAGACTGAAAATCAACAGCAATAAGACAGATCTCATGACCTTTAATATTGCCTCACCTTCACCAGTATGGATAGAGGATTATGTTCTCACCAATGTAGGAACATTCACATACTTGGGCAGCACCATAAGCCAGGACGGTGGAACAAGCCAGGACATCCGGAACAGAATCAATAAAGCCAGGAACACCTTCAGGAGCTTAAATACAGTCTGGAAATCATGAAAATACGACACCAAAAACAAACTCAAGATTTATCAGAACTGTGTAGTTTCAACACTACTTTACAGTGCAGAATGCTGGGGAATGAGAGAGTCTGACATGTCCAAACTGTCTTCATTCCATACAACCTGTCTCAGGAAAATCCTCTGTATCTTTTGGCCCGGAACAATCTCAAACCAAGACCTATTCACACAGTAAAACCAAGAGGATCTGAGCACCATCCTTGCCAGGAGACGTTGGAGATGGATCAGTCATGTGCTTCGGATGGAAACTGATTCCATCACCAGAGCAGCAATCAGATAGACACCTGAAGGCAAGCGAAAATGAGGCCACCCAAAAACAACATGGTGAAGGGCTGCGGAAGCCGAGCTGAAAAACCTGGGGCACAGCTGGGGAACGCTTGAAAGATGTGCCAGAAACAGACGGCAGCGGAGGAGCTGCCATTAGCGCCAGAGACATAATGGGTACTAACTAATTAACTAACTAACTAACTAAAGGTGGGGCTTTCCAGGGGCCCTCCAATATGGCCACAGACCATGCACCGCCAGCAAAGCGGTCAGTGGGTCTCGCCTGCCTGGCGCTGCTGGGGTTTGCTGCTTGAAGAAGCAGGGCTGCGTTCCAATCAGCTGGAAGGGAAGCCAACGCTTGCCCGCACTGCAGTCCTCTCCCTAGGCCCAGAGGGTAAGTCAGAGCGGGGCAGAGATCTCTCCGTTATTTTTATTATTTAATATTTTTACTGGCAGGATCAGAGCCCCTTAGTGCTACGTTCTGTGCAGGGACCCAGACAGAAGCAGCCCCTGCCTTAAAGAGCCCACAGCCCACCTCACAGCAGGCACTGTCTCAGGAGAGCGTTCTCCTCTGAGCTGCCCAGCAGGAGGTGCCATTGTGCCAGGCAGTGTCTCAGGTCCTTTTCTCTGGGCCCAGGCTGGGTTCCTTTCCCGGCTGCTGGCCCTTAACCCTTCAGGAGTCAGTGTCCGAGCTGGTGTCTCTCACAAAGGTATTTGCACAGATGTCCCAGCCTAGGATCGCATCCGCCAAACCCCACCAATGCGGGGTGCTCACCTGCATTCAGGATTGTAGTCAGTTCCCATTGGACAGCTCCACTTTCACACCCCCACATGCTCCTAAAGACAAGCCTGGCAGCTGGGGACTGCCAGTCCCTTTTCCAAGTGTGTGTGTGGGGGGGGGAACGTACCTTTTGCTAATTAACTCCGTTGCTGATGCTGCGTGGCCCTGATCACAGGCATAACCTTGAACTCCACTCCCTATCTGTCTTCTAGGGCCTGACCCACAGCTCAGCCAAGTCAATGGAAAAGCTCCCCCTGACTTCACCAGATTTGGGATCAGCTCCTTCCCGCTGTATGATTCCTTTTTTCCCGTGCCATGTGAAATGTGAGTTGCCCACACAACATGAATTACTGTCCCGAGGGTCCCGGTCACTCAGGAGCCAACACGGGGGGACGTTCCTTTAAGAAGCGGAACAGCGGGGCAGTGCACGGAGTCTGGGATTAAAGGCAAGAAAAGCGATTCCCATGGAAATTTCAGTCTCTCATCCCTAACACTTCCTTGCCAGCCCAGTGACCCACCCAGGGAATGGACACAGGAAAGCCACACTCACTCCAGTTGGGAACGATTTATTCCCAGTTCCAGAGCTGCGAAGATCGCTTGGTCGCATCTACAAAGCCAGAGGAAAGTCTTGTTTTCTCCCTGACTCCTTTAAGCTTCAGCCCCCTCTTTTCCCAGACTGCTGAGCCTCTTCTGATGGCTAAGGCTCCGATTAAAACCTTTCCTCTCTATTTATAACCGCTTAGTCACTGCGGCGGCGTGGCTTCATGGTTTGAGTTAGCCAGTGTGTCCCGAGGGGATATTATTCATTCAGTCAACGCAGGCTAACAGCAGAGAGACTGGATGGGGTCCGTAACCTTAGCCCGAGGCATTACTTCATGGGGTGTTGCTGCCTTCAGGTTCAGGCAGTAAAAGGCAAATGCTTCCCTAGAAACGAGGAAGAAAAAGGGAATTCAGATCCATTTTCTTAGGCGTGTGTATGCAGTGAGGGGGGTGGAGAGGGAGGGAGTACAGAAATGTATGTGGGTTGGACCATCACTGGGCCTGGCAGGGAGAAGGGAGCGGGCTTTTCTCCATAAAAAATACATACGTGAGTTGTTAAGATTGCCTGGGAAGATCAGGATTTTCCCCCTCGTTCCTCTGGTGACAAGAAAACAAAACACATGCAGCTGGGTCACTCGGCTCGAGCTGTCTTTCACCATGGAACGCCAAAGGCAGAGGAAAAAGCCATCTTGTGCACCCCACCATCGAAACCGACGGTGCTAACCCGGGTACTGCCCTGGCCGAGGACAGGGGAACTGGTCTGCAATGCCCTGTGGGAACTGCACTGCAAATCAGTGGGGCGGCGTATGTCTGCACTGCAGCGGAAGCCCCGGGCTAGAGGGACTCGAATCAGCTGACCCACGTGAGGGACCCCTGGGCGTGAGTGGTTACATAAGAATTTTCTGACCCATGCTCAGACGTAGGACTCTGGGGTCCATGCTGCAGTGGAGGGGGGGTGGGATGATGGCCGCACAGGTAGACACCCACACCAGCACTGACTGAGATCAAAGCAGACTCGAGTACCAAGAGCAGTGAAGCCATGGCACCAGGAGAGATGGCACAGGGTAACCACTCGAATCTGCAGCCAGGATCCTGCCCACACTGCCCTGGCTTCACTGCTAGTGGTATTCTACTTAGATCAAAGCGAGCCTGGGAGCATCCACACACGCAGCAGTCCCACCCCTGCCCTGCAGTGCAGCCACACTCAGAGAGTATGTCTACACAGCAACTAAACACCCGGGGCTGCCAGCCCCCTCAGGCTTGCGAGGTTCAGGCTGGGGGTTGTTTATCTGCTGTGCAGATGTCTGGGCTCAGGCTGGAGCCTGGGCTGTAGGAGCCTGCAAGGTGGGAGGGTCCCCGAGCCCAGAAGTCTACGCAGCAATGAACCGGCCCTGCAGCTGGAGTTGGCTGGCCCAGGCCAACCGCAGGTTTTCTTTGCTGTGTGGACATATCCAGAGAAATCTGCTCCAGCCCAGCCAGCAGTGATGGGTGGGATGCAGGAATTGCGCGCTAAGGGTCTCTGGCCTGTGCAATGCAGGTCAGTCTAGACGGTCACAGTGCTTCCCTCTGGCCTTGACATCAATGACTCTGCGAAGCCTGTCATTATTGCAGGGCAAATTACGTTGCTGGACATGGGGAGGGAGGAACACAGGGCAGTGAGACCTTCCCACTCCCCAGCTGCGCTGAAGGGGAAGGCGTCTGTGGGGGACCCTGCATGCAGCCAGCCGAGGGCTCTTCAAGCCCCAGGTGCAGGGAAAGGCCGGGGAGCTGGGCAGAACTTTGCGTTCCGACAGGAAATGGGCTGAACAATGCTGCTGCGGGGGGCCGGGCATGGCTCTGAATTTGGGTCGAGCTCACTGGATAGCTTTGGCCACAGAAAAATTAGGAGAAAAATTTCAAAAAACTTTGAACTGGTTCGTTCGGCCCGAAGGCAGCTTCAGTTCAACTCAGCCCAACCAATCCGCTTGCTGAGCTCTGAGAGGCAGCTAGTGCCTGCAGGTGGGGGCCAGGCTAGCCTGGGAACTGGATGCGAGCAGGAGCTACCTGCTGGAGGTGGCAGCGTGAGGGAAGGCTGGGCAGACAGCTCCCTAGGAGGTGCTGGCAACAGAGAGCTGGGTAGGGAAGCAGGCAGCTGCCTGGCCTGGGGCTGCAGCAGCAGGAGGAGGACAGGGCAGCCTGCAAGCGGGGCACATGGGAGCTGCCCATGAGCAGGGGCTGCAGAGGGCACAAGTGCCCAGGTACCCCCTTCTGGGAGCTGCTGGCTCGCTGGGTGCTGTCACAGTTAGCATGCCAGCACCCAGGGGATCGCACCTTTCATTTCCGGTGTCCTAGTAAAGGAATCTTCTGTTCCTGGCTGGGCATGAGCAGTGAGGGGACCCACTCCCCAGCCCCCATTTCCTTATGCAGCCCCATGTCCCCCTCACTTTCCCTCCTGCACCCAATCATCTCTGCCCAGCCCTAGGCCCCAACTCCCCACACACACCCCATTGCCTGGAGTCCAGACCCAACCCACACTCTGTCCTCCAGGCCCTGCCTCCAGGGGGCATGTCAGTGTGGGGGAGTGGCCAGAGCATGCTGCTCTCCATCTGGCCCCAGGAACCTGCAGAGTTTAGAGCGACTCCCAGGCTGCTGTAGGCTTTGCAGGACTGTGCGGGGTGCAGCACCAGCCAGCAAATAAAGAATCTCTCTCTGCCCATTTCCATGAGAGCCCAACCACTCCATCCAGTGCAAACTTGGTGTAGCAGGGGAGCTGGGCCATTATCCACATACAGCCTGTTTCTGGGGTGAAAGAGCCTGAGTTCACGGACCGGGACTGGGCAGCCCAGATAGCGTGAGTGGGGGTTGAAAAACCCTTAAGCCATGTTTAAATACAGTCCTAGCCATTTCTAAACAGTACACTTTCATGTGTTAATAAATATTCTTTTATCTGTAAATACACCCAGGTGCTGAATACATGAAGTACAATTCTAGGAGCACATAGGATTTTCATGTTAAAGCCAAAGGAACATACAAAGCCTCCAGCTGCACTTGGAGGTTCATGTTAACTTTCTAAACATCCTGGAGCCTTTGGCTGAGTGGCTGAACTCCCAGGGAACAGAGCCAGAGCGGGAGCTGGCCAGTGCGTGTTTGCACGGCTGTTAGAGAAACTGTCGGTGCTGTCACCGCCCGCCAAGATTCAGGCATAACGGGGTCTCTGGCTTATCGATTCAGAGCTTACACACCTTCCAGTGGCTGCTGTGGGCATATCACTGCTGCTCCCAAGGAGCTCTATCTGGCACTTATGCAGCCCCATTGCTAGAGCAAAGGACCAGATCAGAACCACTCCCGGGACACCAGCTCGTGCTAGTATCTCCATTGTACAGAGGGGGAAACTGAGTCACGGAGAAGCTAAGTGACTGGACCATGATGACACCAGGATGCTGCAGCTGAATAATGCCAAGTCTCAGGCTAGCCCCTTAATCCCTGGACCATTTTTCTACTCTCTTTCATCTCAGCCTCAAATCCCATGCAGTGGTATGCCAGTCTCCCAGCACCCACTGGGTCATACCACCAGCCATAACAATTCAAAGGCACTTCGGTTCAGTTCTGCTCTTTCATGGCCCCCAGCCCCCTGCCCCCCGGATAATACAGCTGAAACAGAGCTTCCACTGCCTTTTCTTGCCGATGCCTCCCATTCAACCCTGTAGCCTTCACCTCGTCCCTCTTATCAGGTCCGGCGCCAAAATGACCCAGGCTAGACCAGTCAAACAATTGCTTTTGATGGCTGCTTCATGTTTATTTCCTGGCCTGAGAGAGGGGTGGAGAAACCTCTCACAGCCCTGGGCTGCAGTAAATGAGCATTTTCCAGGTGGACTTGCAGGGAGCCTGGGCTGCTCTGGAAAGGCTGGGCCCATGCGGTGCAGCGTGTATGGAGCTGTGCGGAGGGTGTGCGCCAGTCCCTAACTGCAGGAGTTCTACTGCCAGTGTGCACGCCCAGCCCGAGCCGTACGTACGGGGCGGTCCCACTCCCATTCCAACCCTGTTGTTCTAAGAAATTCCTTTGGGGAGGAACTGTTTCCATGCCGGCAGTGAGGGGATCCAGTGATTTACTGCCAGGCAAGGGCAGAGATCCTGGGTATTAATCTGGTTTCATCTTTTGGGCAATGGATGCATATTTCTGGATTCAGAGCAGATTTTGCTTCTCTCCTCCCACTGTTGAACTCCACTGGCCTCCAGCTCCAGTCTTCCCAGTTAGGAAGGTAAGGAGAGCAGATTTTGAGAATTTAAATCCCTTCTATGTCTCTAAGGTGCTTATCTGGCCCACAACACCATGGTACATGAGCAGCTCACAGTCTTTCCCGGATTTACCCTCACCCCCCCTCGCCCCCCGTTCTGCAGGGAAGGGCTGTTATCCCCATTGGACAGAGGGGAACTGAGGCACAGAGAGGCCAAGTGCCTGGCCCAAGGTCACACTGAAAGTCCGTGGCAGAGCAGGGAACTGACCCAGGTCTCTGACTGGGGCCCAGCCAACCCTCTTAACACCTGTATCACCACTCAAGTAACTACTGACGTATCAGTATAGTAGAAAGGTTAAGGGCTCTTCCGCAGCCCATAGATGATAACTCTGGGGTGTAGAGAAGCTACAGAATCAGGGAGTAATCACAGCAAAGGGAAGTTCTCTGGTGGTGTAAGGTTGGCACAACAGACCTACGCCAGCCTCCATCAGAGGCCCAGGGCTTAGCTGAGAAGGGGAGGGGGAGGTGTGGCCGCGGCACACTGCACTCCAGCTATTCTGGGCTGCTTGCCAGCTACATAGGAAGCTGTGCAGGCAGAAGAGGTTAGAGTAGCCCTGGGGCTGCTCTAGCTTACAGTGAGGACTGTCTGGCTACCTCCTGAATCTGGGAGGCTCAAGGTGGGGAACCAGAATCCAGGCCTATGTTTAAAGCTGCCATTTCTGAATGAATTCCTCTGCTGGGTGAGACTGTGGAGAATATCAGTGTTACTACAGGTGCATTCTTTACAGCTAAGGACTAACTGGGAAGGGAGGTGAGATACTGAGGGAGAAGGAGGGGGGAGGAGTGATAGAAAATTTTTGTTAAAATTGTGTGAATACTCCTTGGCAAAGGCCCTGGGCCAGGCTCTGCTGACAGCTGCTCCTTGTGACTGGACTAACTGATCTGTGCCTAGATCTGACAGCGTGCACTGGGTCAGCTCTGCCTTCCCCACAGTACCCAATTTCACAGCCACACAGCGAAGGTGGGAACTCCAACCCTGCACCCGCACAACCCCCCCAAGCAGGCAGGTGACTCCATGAGCTCCCCGGCAGATGTGCCCTGAATCATTCTGCCGGGGGGGGGGGGGTGGAATTTGTGACACACGCACACACACACCCCCAGCAGGAGGCCTCGCCTTCATCTAGGGTCAGGAGCATCCAGGCAACCCCCAGTGACTCTGCACTGTTCCTGGTGACCCTGCTCCAGGACCCTCCCTCTGGGGCATGCCCAGCGGAAATATCCATGCAGATTTCCACTCAGACACACTTGGCTGAGCTCTGACTCCTGCCCAGCCTGTGCCCACAGAGCCCCCCGTCTGAAAGGGCTTCCACAGTGTCTAGTGGCCGGGTGGACCACGCAGCAGGAACGATGTATCTGGGGCCTTTGGGGGTTTCCTGCATCCTGCACAGCAGACTGTGGCCCTTGGCTTGGCATGGAGATCAGGGAGGTGGCGTGGTCTGGTGTGTAGGACACTAGATGGGACAACTGAAGACCTACGTTTTTCTTCGACCTCAGCTGCTGGCTGACCGTGGGCAATTCTCTTCACTTTGTGGCGTGCCTCACATACCTCGGTGCACAATGCTATCCACCCTTGTGACGGGGTGTCCACCCCACACCGGGCTTGAAAGGCTTAAGGTGTCCGCACGGCCAATTAGCTCCCCAGGCTGCACCTGGAAGCGGAGCCAGGTTTGCAGCTCAGCGAGGCAGGAGCGGGCTGGGTGAAGCCCAGGAGCTGAGAAGGCTGCAGGGAAGCAGGCTGCAGTCACTCTCTGGGAGGAGGGAGTTGGGAGGAAGCCAGGAAAGGGCTTAGGAGGGAAGCAGCAAGGTAGGACAGTGGAGGTGTAAGCAACAGATTAGTCCGCTATTGTGGAGAACTTTCCTGGCTTATACGCTACCCCGGTGGGGTGGGCTAGCGAAAGGATCTGAGTCCTCGCTCCCACTCCCTTTACCCTGCCTGACCTCGTGGGCCCCCCTTCTACTCTCCTGTGGGGCGGAGTCCTCATAACCCCGACAAGGCTGGGCCCAAGAGTCCTGGGGTCTCGAACCCCCCAGGCTTGTCATGGTCTCTTGTGCCAGTGGCTATGGTGTCCCCACTCCAGGTGCTCTCTCTGCACCAGACGCCTCCCGGGCCCACTGATCAGTGCATTGAGTTCAAGCCAAACACAATTTATTAACCAGCAACCAGGAAAAAAAATAAGGGGAAAATGGGGAAGTTTAAAGGAAAACCGGTCACCCCGCTCTGTGGCGCGAGGACGCCACAACCAGCTGCCTCTGGGATGTGAGGGAAACCCACAGTCCATTCCTCACTGCTCTGGCGGTGGCCACTCGCCCTCAGGCGCGAGGTGGCAGGACCCTTCTCCCCAGCATCGCCCCCCGGTCAGGTCACGACCCGCCTCCGAGTCCGGCCTGCCAGACCCCTTGTCCAGAGACATCTCCCTGTGCTGGGCCCTTGGCCCAGAGCCCCCCTTGCTCTCTCGTCCGCTCACCGTGCTCGGCTCCAGGGTCACTTCTGGCACAGCAGGTTCTGCCCCCAGCTCCAGGCCCGCGGCTCCCCGCTGCAGCTTGGCCCTGGTTGCTTGTCCATGCAGCCGGCCCGCACTGCCCCAGCTCCAGCTCCACTCTGCGTCCTCGGGCACCTCGCTGCTGCTCTGCCCAGCCCAGCCCTGGCTCCTCCGGCACCGCCCCCAGCCCAGCCCTGCCCCAAGCCCAGCTCTGGCTCTGGCCCGGCTAGCTCTGATTGCTGCTCCTTCAGCCCAGCTCAGGCTGCTGCTCTCCCCTTAACTCTGCCCTACCCCAGCTCAGCAGCTCCAGCTCATACAGAGGATGGGACCCCGCGCTCCTGATTCCCTCATTGGCCTGCCCACCCTGTCAATCAGGCTGACTTGAATCATTGGGCTCTCCCCATTGCCCCCGGCGACTGTTGGTCTCAGGCGATTGATTTCTCATTGGCCATTCCCCTTCCTTTGGTACTGCGAGAGGGCTGACTAAAACACCCTGATAAGTGTCAGTGGTGGGCCAAGAGCCCCCCGACACCGGCAGTGGCTGCAGACCGGGGGCCCCTGAGCTGGAACCTGGGGGAAAGGGCAGCCCCGCATCCCCCTGCCAGCCCCGGGAGGGTGGGACGCTCGGAGCTGTAACAGGAGGACTGCCATTGTGTACAGAGAGATTTTGACACCCTCCATGAAGGGGAAACACCTGTGGTGGCCGGGCTGGAGGGAGAGGGAGCCCCTGGAGCAGCAAACAGCGAGAGGACGAGGGGAGAGACACTGCTGGAGGAATGCTGCTCGCCCCCAGGACAGCCAGGAGGAGGCGCCACGAGCAGCGAGTGGACCCTGTGACAGCCCTACTTCGGAGCACCCGGGAACCTGCCGCTGAAAAGTGCTCAGTCAGGCCAAGGCTTGTTATTACTGTTGTAACAGTCGACCCCTTCCTGCATGGTCTCCGGGGCAAGCTAAATCTTGCGCAAGCCTGGAGCAAATGTAACCACCTGCATCCCTCAGTCTGAAGGCGACCCTGTCTCGGATCCACAGGATCTGTGCTACGCCCCAGCTTTTAAATGGTCTCTGGGGGAACCCCATTAGTGTGCCAGACCCCCCAAGGGATCCCACTCTTCTTTCAGGGTAGGCCATGCAGTCTCACCGCCTCCTAGACTGAGCCTCTGGGCCCCAGCCCTCCTGCTTCACCCGGTAAGCGGTGCCCAGCGAGTCCCACTGAGCCAGACTCTGCTCATAGAATCATAGAATATAAGGGTTGGAAGGGACCTCAGGAGATCATCTAGTCCATCCCCCTGCTCAAAACAGGACCAATCCTCAACTAAATCATCCCAGCCACGGCTTTGTCAAGCCTGACCTTAAAAATATCTAAGGAAGGAGATTCTACCATCTCCCTAGGTAACCCATTCCAGTGTTTCACCACCCTCCTACTGAAAAAGTTTTTCCTAATATCCAATCTAAACCTCCCGCACTGCAACTTGAGACCATTGCTCCTTGTTCTGCTACCACTGAGAACAGTCTAGAGCCATCCTCTTTGGAACCCCCTTTCAGGTAGTTGAAAGCAGCTATCAAATCCCCCCCCACTCTTCTCTTCCGCAGACTAAACAATCCCAGTTCCCTCAGCCTCTCCTCATAAGTCATGTGTTCCAGTCCCCTAATCATTTTTGTTGCCCTTCGCTGGACTCTCTCCAATTTATCCACATCCTTCTTGTAGTGTGGGGCCCAAAACTGGACACAGTACTCCAGATGAGGCCTCACCAAAGTTAAATAGAGGGGAACGATCACGTCCCTCGATCTGCTGGCAATGCCCCTACGTATACATCCCAAAATGCCATTGGCCTTCTTGGCAACAAGGGCACACTGCTGACTCATATCCAGCTTCTCATCCACTGTAATCCATAGGTCCTTTTCTGCAGAACTGCTGCCGAGCCATTCGGTCCCTAGTCTGTAGCGGTGCATTGGATTCTTCCGTCCTAAGTGCGGGACTCTGCACTTGTCTTTGTTGAACCTCATTAGATTTCTTTTCGCCCAATCCTCTAATTTTTCTAGGTCCCTCTGTATCCTATCCCTACCCTCCAGCATATCTACCTCTTCTCCCAGTTTAGTGTCATGTGCAAACTTGCTGAGGGTGCAATCCACACCGTACTCCAGATCACTTATGAAGATATTGAATAAAACCCGGCCCGAGGACCGACCCTTGGGGCACTCCACTTGATACCGGCTGCCAACTAGACATGGAGCCATTGATCACTACCCGTTGAGCCCAACAATCTAGCCAACTTTCTATCCACCTTACAGTCCATTCATCCAGCCCATACTTCTTTAACTTGCCGGCAAGAATACTGTGGGAGACCGTACCAAAAGCTTTCCTAAAGTCAAGGAACAACACATCCACCGCTTTCCCCTCATCCACAGAGCCAGTTATCTCGTCATAGAAGGCAATTAGATTAGTCAGGCATGACTTGCCCTTGGTGAATCCATGCTGACTGTTCCTGATCACTTTCCTCTCCTCTAAGTGCTTCAGAATTGATTCCTTGAGGACCTGCTCCATGACTTTTCCAGGGACTGAGGTGAGGCTGACTGGCCTGTAGTTCCCAGGATCCTCCTTCTTCCCTTTTTTAAAGATGGGCACTACATTAGCCTTTTTCCAGTCGTCCGGGACTTCCCCGGATCGCCATGAGTTTTCAAAGATAATGGCCAATGGCTCTGCAATCACATCCAAAAATGATAAATGATCTGGAGGATGGTGTGGATTGCACTCTCAGCAAATTTGCGGATGATACTAAACTGGGAGGAGTGGTAGATACGCTGGAGGGCAGGGATAGGATACAGAAAGACCTAGACAAATTGGAGGATTGGGCCAAAAGAAATCTGATGAGGTTCAATAAGGATAAGTGCAGGGTCCTGCACTTAGGACGGAAGAACCCAATGCACAGCTACAGACTAGGGACCGAATGGCTAGGCAGCAGTTCTGCGGAAAAGGACCTAGGGGTGACAGTGGACGAGAAGCTGGATATGAGTCAGCAGTGTGCCCTTGTTGCCAAGAAGGCCAATGGCATTTTGGGATGTATAGGTAGGGGCATAGCGAGCAGATCGAGGGACGTGATCGTTCCCCTCTATTCGACATTGGTGAGGCCTCATCTGGAGTACTGTGTCCAGTTTTGGGCCCCACACTTCAAGAAGGATGTGGATAAATTGGAGAGAGTCCAGCGAAGGGCAACAAAAATGATTAGGGGACTGGAACACATGAGTTATGAGGAGAGGCTGAGGGAGCTGGGATTGTTTAGCCTGCAGAAGAGAAGAATGAGGGGGGATTTGATAGCTGCTTTCAACTACCTGAAAGGGGGTTCCAAAGAGGATGGCTCTAGACTGTTCTCAATGGTAGCGGATGACAGAACGAGGAGTAATCGTCTCAAGTTGCAGTGGGGGAGGTTTAGATTGGATATTAGGAAAAACTTTTTCAGTAGGAGGGTGGTGAAACACTGGAATGCGTTACCTAGGGAGGTGGTAGAATCTCCTTCCTTAGAGGTTTTTAAGGTCAGGCTTGACAAAGCCCTGGCTGGGATGATTTAACTGGGAATTGGTCCTGCTTTGAGCAGGGGGTTGGACTAGATGACCTTCTGGGGTCCCTTCCAACCCTGATATTCTATGATTCTATGATTCTATGATCCGCCAACTCCTTTAGCACTCTCGGATGCAGCGCATCCGGCCCCATGGACTTGTGCACATCCAACTTTTCTAAATAGTCCCGAACCACTTCTTTCTCCACAGAGGGCTGGTCACCTCCTCCCCATGCTGCGCTGCCCAGTGCAGTAGTCTGGGAGCTGACCTTGTTCGTGAAGACAGAGGCAAAAAAAGCAGTGAGTACATTAGCTTTTTCCACATCCTCTGTCACTAGGTTGCCTCCCTCATTCAGTAAGGTGCCCACACTTTCCTTGACTTTCTTCTTGTTGCTAACATACCTGAAGAAACCCTTCTTGTTACTCTTAACATCTCTTGCTAGCTGCAACTCCAGGAGTGATTTGGCCTTCCTGATTTCACTCCTGCATCCCCGAGCAATATTTTTATACTCTTCCCTGGTCATTTGTCCAATCTTCCACTTCTTGTAAGCTTCTTTTTTGTGTTCAAGATCAGCAAGGATTTCACTGTTAAGCCAAGCTGGTCGCCTGCCATATTTACTATTCTTTCTACACATCAGGATGGTTTGTCCCTGTAACTTCAATAAAGATTCTTTAAAATACAGCCAGCTCTCCTGGACTCCTTTCCGCTCATGTTATTCTCCCATGAGACCCGTACGCTTGTCAGGCACCCCCGCCAGCATTTGCCTTGCCACTAGTATTTGCAGCCACAGTGTTTTTAAAACAGAGCAGGGTTTATTAGTCAACCCTGGCAGTCCGTAGGTTAGCACAGAGAAATAAAAGTTCAAGCATAGTCCATTCTGGCCAATCCAGCACCATTCAGCAGCCAAGCTATAATGACTCCATTTCATGCTCTGTCTCTCTCTGACCCCGCCCCAGTCAATCCCAGGGGAGAGCAGTCAACTTCGACACTTCTCCTCTGCTGGACACGGGTCTCAGTCCTTTGTTCTTGAGCTGGGGTCTCTGCTCAGCTTCCCTTCTGAGAGGGGGACACCCAGGCCCCATGTCTTGCCCTGCCCCAAGACAATGCAAAGTGCAGGGGGAAACTGAGGCATGCGAAGAATTTCTAAAGATATTACCGAAAATTCCCACTTTGGCACAGAACGTGTGAGGGAAGTTGGGAGAGATGGTTGCAGTGCTTCCAGGTTGACCTAGAAACAACAGGGATTTCAGACACCTGCAAAAAACCATGAAAGCAAACTCCATTCCTCGGCATATAGGCAGGGGAGACTGCTCTGATAATGCAAAGACTACACCTTTTGTTGGGTCTCTTAATATACATTTATCAAGCAAGGCCCTGCAACGGAGCAGTGCATGCTATTGAAAATGCACCAACGCACAGTGAATTTCCTAGTACATGGATACTGAAGTAGAGTGCAGAGTAACCACAGTGTGTGCAATGGAACCACTGAAATCACATGAGATTCCTGGTCCCCATCCCTGGGGCAGACCTATTTGAGTTAAACAGGAAAGATTAATTTGTATTGCGGGGCTGCTGCTCAATTTTAAGAAAAAACTCAGCAGTTACCCAGCCTCTTGAGTAACAACATAATAATGCTTCATAAATCACGTTACTTACCATGGGAATGCAGATGAATGACTAACAGCTAACAGCTGTGACTCGTTCATGTCAAGCCCAACCTATGCAAAGTCAAAGGTGTTAGCAGAAAAGTCAGCCCAAATACCAAAGAGCAAGGAACTTGATTTTTTAGAAAAAGCTGGCTAGATTGTCAGGCTCAACGGGTCAATGGCTCGATGTCTAGTTGGCAGTCGGTATCAAGCGGAGCGCCCCAGGGGTCGGTCCTGTGGCCAATTTTGTACAACATCTTTATTAATGATCTGGATGATGGGATAGATCGCACCCTCAGCAAGTTCGTGGATGACACTAAGCTGGGGGGAGAGGTAGATACGCCAGAGGGTAGGGATAGGGTCCAGAGTGACCTAGACAAATTGGAGGATTGGGCCAAAAGAAATCTGATGAGGTTCAACAAGAACAAGTGCAGAGTCCTGCACTTAGGATGGAAGAATCCAATGCACCGCTACAGACTAGGGACCAAATGGCTAGGCAGCAGTTCTGCAGAAAAGGACCTAGGGGTGACAGTGGACGAGAAGCTGGATATGAGTCAACAGTGTGCCCTTGTTGCCAAGAAGGCCAATGGCATTTTGGGCTGCATTAGTAGGAGCATTGCCAGCAGATCGAGGGACGTGATCGTTCCCCTCTATTCGGCTCTGGTGAGGCCACATCTGCAGTATTGCATCGAGTTTTGGGCCTCCCACTACAAGAAGGATGTGGAAAAATTGGAAAGAGTCCAGCGGAGGGCAACAAAAATGATTAGGGGTCTGGAACACATGAGTTATGAGGAGAGGCTGAGGGAACTGGGATTGTTTTGTCTGCGGAAGAGAAGAATGAGGGGGGATTTGATAGCTGCTTTCAGCTACCTGAAAGGGGGTGCCAAAGAGGATGGATCTAGACTGTTCTCAGTGGTAGCTAATGACAGAACAAGGAGTAATGGTCTCACGTTGCAGTGGGGGAGGTTTAGGTTGGATATTAGGAAAAACTTTTTCACTAGGAGGGTGGTGAAACACTGGAATGCGTTACCTAGGGAGGTGGTAGAATCTCCTTCCTTAGATATTTTTAAGGTCAGGCTTGACAAAGCCCTGGCTGGGATGATTTAGTTCGTGTTGGTCCTGCTTTGAGCAGGGGGTTGGACTAGATGACCTCCCGAGGTCCCTTCCAACCTTGATATTCTATGATTCTATGAAAGCTCCATTATTAGATCATCACAGTGCCCCTCACAACGTTATTATCAACATCTCCAGTTCAGGGACAGAGAGGGAGAAAGGGAGAAACCATAGAGCCAGCCTCTAACAGTCATGCTGAGGCAAAGACAATTACCTGTCACTTAAAGCAGCTACCAGAAGACTAGTGTAATGCCGATTTTTAAAAAAGGCTCCAGAGACAATCCCAGTAATTACCGGCTGGTAAGCCTCACTTCATTTCCAGGCAAATTGATTGAAAGTATAGTAAAAAAACAGAGTTATCGGACACATAGATGGAAACGATTTTCTGGAGAAGAGTCAACACAGCTTTTGTCAAGGGAAATCATGCCTCACCAACCTATTAAATTCTCTGAGAGGTTCAACAAGCATGTGGACAAGGGGGATCCAGTGGCTACAGTGTACTTAGATTTTCAGAAAGCCTTTGACAAGGTCCCTCACGAAAGGCTCTTAAGCAAAGTAAGCTGGCATGGGATAACAGGGAAGGTCCTCTTCTGGATCAGTAACTGGTTAAAAGTCAGAAAACAAAGGGTAGGAATAAATGGTCAGTTTTCAGAATGGAGAGGGGTAAATAGCGGTATCCCCCAGGGGGTCTGTACTGGGACCAGTGCTGTTCAACATATTCATAAATAATCTGGAAAAAGGGGTGAACAGTGAGGTGGCAAAATTTGCAGATGATACAAAACTACTCAAGATAGTTAAGTCCCAGGCAGACTGTGAAGAGCTACAAAAGGGTCTCTCAGAACTCGGTGACTAGGCAACAAAATGGCAGTTGAAATTCAATGTTGATAAATGCAAAGTATTGAACATTGGAAAACATAATCCCAACTGTACATACAAAATGATGGGGTCTAAATGAGCTGTAACCACTCAAGAAAGAGATCTTGGAGTCACTGTGGATAGTTCTCTGAAAACATCCACTCAATGTGCAGCGGCAGTCAAAAAAGCAACAGAATGTTGGGAATTGTTAGGAAAGGGATAGATAAGAAGATAGTAAATATTATAACGCTGCTATATAAATCTATGGTACGCCCACATCTTGAATATTGCTTGCAGATGTGGTCGCCCCATCTCAAGAAAAAACATATTAGAAATGGAAAAAGTACAGAGAAGGGCGGGGGGAAAAAGACAAAGGATATGGTACAGCTTCCATAGGAGCAGAGATTAAAAAGGAAGGGACTGTTGAACTTGGACAAGAGACAACTCAGGGGGATGTGACAGAGGTCTATAAAATCATGACTGTTGTGGAGAAAGTAAACAAGGAAGTGCTATATACTCCTTCACGTAACACAGGAACCAGGGATCACCCAATGAAATTAATGTCAATCCAAGGACATGAATTTCTAGCTGGTGCAATCATTTGCAGTCACTCTTCACAAAGGGTATAGTATATCATGGTACTGTCTCTTTAAAATTAGCCATGCATAATCCCCAGGGGGTTTCACACCATGAGGATCTCACCCATGAAGTGGGCAAATTCAAGGTCTGCGTGCTCAGGGCCTCTTGTCACATGCCTAGTGGAGTTCTGCTTTAGACTTTACAGCCCTGGTCTGGCTCCAAAAGCAGATTGGCTGCAGCATCCTCCCAAGGACGACACTGCCAGCTGCCTGCCTATGTCAGAAAGCAAATGGGGGGCATGCCGATGCAAGTGTAAGCAGGGTATGAATGAGCTCTCCCCTGACAGCTAGCTGGGAGGGGGAGAGACTTCAGGAGCAAATTGTATTTACATGAACACACCTACTCTGCCTAGATATCTAGCAGATAGAGCGCTGTTGCTCAAAATAACCAACTTTGACGGGTATTGGGTTACAAATCACTGAATGTGGGGGTAGTGAAATGCTGTTATCAGTGTTGTCTTTATTGTATGAATAAAGGGGAGCAGAACTGTGCTTAACCTGTCCCAAATGAGAGGGTCACCCTCAGCTGAAAGGACCTCATTAAGCCAAGGGCTCGAATGCCAGACCCCTGTGAAAGTAAGAGGAGTGGGGATAGGTATCTCAGCTAGGAGATGTAGACTCCTAACGGTCCTTGGTTGGATTTAGCTTGTTTCTCCCCACTATTCAAAGATAGGCTTCATTAGGAGCCTTTTGTTATTTTAAGTGTGCAAAAGAGCTGAACTCACTTGTGGTAGGTCAGCATTTCTGCCTAGCCTGCAATGCTAAGAGCTGACGATCACTAAGAGGCTGACCAGCGGAGGTCACAGCAGAGAGGCAGCAGAAGGTAGCTGACAAGCAGCCAGCCAAAGCAAGTGCTCAGATGGCAGAGCAAGCCAGGTGCCTTCTTCCCTGGGTGGGAGGTGAACTCACACAGATGAATCTCTGAACCCTGGATCCTCACTGACCAAGGACAACAACGGTGAGTGGGGTATGGTGAGGGAGCAGAGGGGGGCACGGAAAAAGGAACTTTTGGCTGTAGAAGTCAAGAACGTGAGGTGGAAGGTACTGCCTCGTGCACTCTGGGGTGGGCATCCTGCTCACAGTTTTAGGTTTATGAATCCTGCTTGTGGTATTTTCCCCTCATTATTGTTGGGTGATTTCCTTCCTTTCATTAAAAGTTTCTTTGCTACACTCAGACCCTGTGCCTGTGAGTGGGGAAGGATTGCCTCTCAGGCACCCAGGGGTGGTGTGTAATTTTCCCAGGTTACTGGGTGGGGGTTCAAGCCAGTTCTGTGTTGTATTGTTGAAAAGGAACCCCTAGATACTGAACCCGGCCCTGGTTGCTGCCAGCTTCACCTGGCAGAAGGGTTACACAAGGAGCCAGGCCCCACACATCTGGATGCTCCTACTGAAACTTTTGGGACTCTACCAGCTGGATCACCCCTCGCTCCTTCTCTCTCGGCCCTGAACGTGGGTGAGGGAGGTGCAATGGTCGCTGTGCTCAACCGCTTTTGTAGATGCTTCGGGGAGGCCGGTGCAGCCCTTTGGCAGGTATTTCTCAGACTGTGAGCTCTTTGGGGCAGGGAGCATCTGTTTCGGCCATGCCTGGCACAATAGGGGCTTGGTCCAGGATGGGGGTCTGGGAGCACCACCACAATAATGAGATTTCTGAACCTCAAAAGGAGTTTGTTTGGCTCAGGAGTTTATGTCCCTTCCATATGCGGCCAGAGATGACAAAAAGGTTTTCTCCTCAACCGTTTTTCCCCCCCCTCTATCTTCCTGATCCCAATACACTTGCTTTTCAGATAATATTTAGCGAAAACAGCCTATGCAAACTGAAAACTGTTCAGCTCCAGTGCAGACTGTACATGTTGTGTTTGGTGCTGCACAGCTGGAGTTTATACGGCAATGTCAGTCTCTCAGGGGTCTATTTTATGACCCAAGGAGTTGGCACTGAGCAGAGCACTGCAACAAATGACACATCGGATTTATGATGAGGAGACAGTTAACATCATTTCTGTCTCTATCTGGAATTTCAGTGTTTAGAAAATGGACCATGACTAATCCTCGTTATTTGGCTGATGAATTTTTAAGCAATCAGTTTGCAAACATCTAGAAGATAATAAGGTGATAAGTAACAGTCAGCATGGATTTGTCAAGAACAAATCGTGTCAAACCAACCTGATAGCTTTCTTTGACAGGGTAACAAGCTTTGCGGACAGGGGGAAGCAGTAGACATGGTATATCTTGACTTTAGTAAAGCTTTTGATACTGTCTCACATGACCTTCTCATAGACAAAGTAGGAAAATGGAACTTAGATGGAGCTACTAAGAGATGGGTGCAAAACTAGTTGGAAAACCGTTCCCAGAGAGTAGTTATCAGTGGGTCACAGTCATGCTGGAAGAGCATAACATGTCGAGTCCCGCAGGGATCAGTTCTGGGTCTGGTTCTGTTCAATATCTTCAATATCTTAGATAATGGCATAGAGAGTACACTTACAAAGTTTGCAGACGATACCAAGCTAGGAGGGGTTGCAAGTGCTTTGGAGGATAGGATTAAAATTCAAAATGATCTGGACAAACTGGAGAAATGGTCTGAAGTAAATAGGATGAAATTCAATAAGGAAAAATGCAAAGTACTTCATTCAGTTGCACAGATACAAAAAGGGAAATGACTGCCTAGCAAGGAGTCCTGCGGAAAGGGATCTGGGGGTCATAGTGGATCACAAGCTAAATATGAGTCAACAGTGTAACACTGTTACCAAAAAAGCAAACATCATTCTGGGATGTATTCAGAGGTGAAAGTAAGCCGGTACGGCGTACCGGGGTGGATCGGCTTCCCCAGGTGTAATTTAAAGGGCCTGCAGCTCCCAGCAGCGGCTGGAGCCCCCAGCCCTTTAAACTGCTGCCAGAGCCCTGGGGTAGCGGCGACGGGGCTGGGGTGGTGATGTAAAGGGCCCGGGGCGGTAGCGGCGGCTGAGCCCTGGGCCCTTTAAATCATCCCCGTCGCCGCTTCCCCAGGGCTCCGGCAGGCTCCGGGGACGATTTAAAGGGCCCAGGGCGGTAGCGGCGGCCGGAGCCCCGTCCCCGGAGCCCTGTGGCTGGAGCCCTGGGGAAGCGGCGGTGGGGCTCCGGGGACGATTTAAAGGGCCCAGGGCTCCGGCCACCGCTACCGCCCAGGGCCCTTTAAACCGCTGCCAGAGCCCTCGGCTGCCGCTGTTACCCCGGGGAGGGGGAAGGAGGCACTTGCCGGTACAGGGTGGGCCGGGGCTGGCTCTGACCTCCCCCAGCCCCGCCCCTTCCACCCAAGGCTCCGCCCCTTCCGGGGTTCAGAGCCGGCCCCAGCCCAGCCCCGTACCGGTAAGTCCCTAGACTTACTTTCACCCCTGGATGTATTAGCAGGGGTGTTGTAAGCAAGACACGGGAAGTAGGTCTTACGCTCTGCTCTGTGCTGATTAGGCCTCAACTGGAGTATTGTGTCCAGTTCTGGGTGCCACATTTCAGGAAAGATGTGGACAAATTGGAGAAAGTCCAGAGAAGAGCAACAAAAATGATGAAAGGTCTAGAAAACATGAGCTGTGAGGAAAGATTGAAAGAACTGGGTTTGTTTAGTCTGGAGAAGAGATGACTGAGAGGGGACATGAGAACAGTTTTCAAGTACATAAAAGGTTGATACAAGGAGGAGGGAGAAAAAATGTTCTTAACCTCTGAGGACAGGACAAAAAGCAAAGGGATTACTTTGCAGCAAGGGAGGTTTAGGTTGGACATTTGGAAAAACTTCCTAACTGTCAGGGTGGTGAAGCCCTGGAATAAATTGCCCAGGGAGGTTGTGGAATCTCCATCATTGGAGATTTTTAAAAGCAGGTTGAGAAACACCCGTCAGGCACAGACTGATAATACTTAGCCCTGCCATGAGTGCAGGGGACTGGGCTAGACGACCTCTCGAGGTCCTTCCAGTCCTGTGACTCTGTGCCCCTAGGGCCAGCGTCAGCACACTTGCATACTATCCTACACTTAAATATACAGTGCGCTTCGAAGTCATCTCACTGCTACCATGCAAAGCCGCACGACTGCACACTCTGAGGGCCAGAGGGTGTAGCGCTGGCTGGGTAAAGCTCCCTGGGGGCCATTAGGAGCCAGTACAATTTCAAGCAGCCCAGGGGCATGACAGGATGAAGCAGAGCTGGGCTAGCGGTGAGGATCAGGGCTCTCAAGAGGGTCCCGGGTAATTTATCGTTTATTTTCTAATGCATCTAGGCAAAGCCATCCCTCATACAATGTGATGGAACAGACGTACCATGCTAAGCTGCACACTCCGCCACGCTGCTGTGAATCTGGGGTAATGGCACTTACCTCCATGAAACGATTTCCCTTTTCCACCAATGGGTATGTCTACATTCCAGCCCTGGGGCGTGACTGCAGCTCACATAGACCGCCCGAAGCCAGCTGTGAAGCTGCGGCAGCATGGCTAGCTCCTGAAGTAATTACCAACGATCCAGGCAGGCTTGTACCACCCGTACTGAAGACCATGCCGCTGTGGCTTCACCGCTCCAGTACCTGAGCTGGCTACATTAAAGCTGTGATTGCAGCATAGGCATTGTAAGGGCTGGGGCGGGGTCTCGAACCTGCAGAGCTGCCACCTAGCAGCAGCTGTAACCAGCTTGCACTCCACTACCTCTGACCCACTGTGGACACAGATCATGGGAAGTCCCACCTCAAGGGGTCTGACAGGCAGTGGCCTCATGGCTCCTGATTGGCTCCCTGCCCTATATAAACCCAAGGGGCATTCCAGGAAGTGTCCAGACAACAGTGCAGATCTCCTGTAGCTGTCATGACCACTTCTGGTCTTGAACTTTGACCTTGGCTTGATTTGGACTCTGCTTCCTAAGCTGAACCCTGAAACCTGACTTGGCCTCTGACCTTTGGTATTGACCCCAGCCTGGAACCTGACTAAGAACTCCTCCACTACTCCCTGCCTCAGGTTTGGCCCTGCTCTAACCCTTGTTCCTGACTATCCTTGCTGGGATCCTGATGACATACCCCAAGAGTAGAATTTGGCCTACATTGTACACGTGTGGACTGAGTATATTTCTTATGGTATCTAATGAGTCAGATACCAGATGGGTAGGGAGTCATGAAAATCTATCCGAGAGTTGGTTGAAAGATTCATTCGTCTGAAATGTTTTGGCTTAAACTTTCAATTTTTGCTGGAAAAATTTGAAACAGTTTTTATTTTGATGCAATTTTCGAAAACTGAAAACCTTGAAAATTTTGGATGTTTATGTTTTCTCCTTTCTGTTTTCCACTACTGAATGCCATAGAATGAATTATATCTTGCGGTTTACTTCTTTTCTTTTCTTCTTTCCCCCCTTTTTCCACTCTGTAATTTCTCAAGATTTCTACAGCTTTGGAAAAGTTAGAGTAGCACATTTATATTCTAAATTCACATTCCTTGTTGTTGTTGCTTATTTTTATTATTATTTCAAGCATATTTCATTTCATACCATATGTGCTTCACAAAAGGAAACTGCCCATATATGACTGTACCCTAAGTCCTGCCTCCAGGGTTCTCCAAGTTTTCCACTCTGCAGAGCATTCTGGGAAAGAAAGACTTTATCATGAGCCAGCTGCCCACCTCACTGCTTGGTTCTCAAATATTCCATTCCGTGGACCACCAGGAAGGGCTCTGTGACCTTTGGTAGTCCCTACACCACAGTTTGAGAACCACATAAGTATATGGAAAATAATTGGAAAATTACATGCAAGGGCTCTTTTTCCATGTGTGGCTTTTCCATGTCCAGTACTGCGGAGTGAATGACTCATCAGTAAATCAGGACTGCTAGCCTGTTGAACTGAAATGCATGGGGCACATTGGGCATGGAGCAGTTACAATAGCAGAAAAGCAGCAAAATTCAGATTAGGAAAACAAATAGTAACATGGGTATTCATTGGAATGGCGGGTCTGGCTTGTACTTGGAACCCAACGGGGTGCAGCCTGTGAGAGCTACGCACAGGCTACAAACCCAGCACCGCGACTGGCAGATCCCTCCGAGAGGCCAAGGGCTGAATGGGTTTGGAGAGTGACCTGGTCCCCCACCCCTAGACTGGGAGGTCAGTTCAGGGCAGTGTACATGGGTGGGGAGGGAACAGGACGATGCGGGGACGCTGGCGCTGCCATTCACCCTATTGTGTTTGTCTTTGCATTAGTGACATTAATGGGGGTTGGATCAGGCCGTTTTCCTGGCCAGGAGGTTGCCAGGGTCCCTGAGTAAGAGGTGAATATTTGTGAAGTCTGTGGGAAGCTGAAGTCTGAGGCCATCCTGTTTTGAAATGTGCCCGTCCATTTTATGCATTCTTCTCAAGATAGGTTACAAACAGGGGGAAGAGGAGTAACATGAGTGAGTGGTGGAAATCCATGTGGCAGGCACAGAGACAGCTCCTGTGCTTGGAAAAATATGATTTCCTCTTCCGTTTTGTTTTTAAAAATCTCCTAACTGCAACATTACAACTTCCCCCCCACCCCACTCCAGACACCCCCCAGGAAAAGGAGTGGGGGTTGGAGGGCGATTCCCTCTCCCCAGCCTCGCCTAGTGGGGCTTCGATGGATGCGCAGTGACACCCTGTGGATACTCGGAGTAAGGACGTCTTTGGCCCCTGTCACAGACCGAGTTGAAGGAGGAGAATTATAAAGTAGGCAGTTTCTTTTTTGCCAGAGAACAGAGGCTCTCGGCTGGAGAAGCCACTGCCACTCCCAACTGATCCCTTCTCTTCATCAAAAATAGACACCAAAAACTCTAAGAAAAGAAATCCAACCCTTCCAACGGAAGATGCAGAAGCCCTATTGACACAAAGATTCCAAGAATTTTCCCGATTTGACTTTCTGGAGGAAACTTCAGTCTTGTTTTCAGGTAGGCAAAGACTCCTGCTTCACCATTTAATATCTCCACAAATCTTCCTGCTTCTTTTGAAGCTGCTGCAGACGTGAACAGGGAAACTAACCTTTTTTATCTCCAGGTTGTGTTTGAGCGTATAATCCATCCAGTGCTGCTGGCTGTTGTGAACTCTTGATCGATTGATACAGGAGACTTTTTAGGCATGTTGTTGCTTTCAGAGACTAGCCACAGTAAACAGACGGATATTTCACTTATCTCTCTGAGCTGCTCGATAGTTCAGGGATTTACATGTGTGGATGTTTTGGGCAACAAACTCCCTTAGGATTAGAATAATTGTTAATGAGGTAGCTTTCTGAAGGAAAGCTTTTTGGGAGAGATTCTACAGTCTGCAGTCCCTTGTATAGGAACTCAAGTTTCAGGCATCAGGGCCAAGGGGCTAGTCAGTCACTGTAAAACTTGTTGGGCCAAATTAATCCCTAGTGTAACTCCACTGAAGCCAGCGGCGTTACCTGAGGGACAAACTTGGCCGACTGTAGCAGCACCAGAATGTTGATGCTGCTACAAAGCCTGAATTATTAGACCCAAGGGCGGCTCTTGGACTTTCAACCACACACGAGTACAAGATCCTCTTTGCGCCCCACAGAAATCGGGTGTTTTGTTCTGCTGAATTTCACCAGCGTGCCTGTTTTCTGCAAAGAGGTAACCGGCAGGATTTGACCGGGGCTCAGGATTGTTGCTAGAGTGCGCATAACTTGCTTTGTTCGGGCTGGTGGTTTTAGGGAGTGCACTCTGATTTCATGCTCGCCACTTGAGCTGTGCATGTGGCTGGGTTGCTGGTACTGTGATGCCAGCCGTTCGCTGATGGCGGTGGCTAACAGGGCAGTATAAGCCAGCCCTGGAAGAGGTGCCGTGTCTGCACAAGTGAAAATGGCAACCAGGCTGAGATTGTTCCTCCCTCACAAAATGACATTTCCAGGCCTCTTGCCGCCTCCTTCCCGTGCTATCTGTGCTGGTTGAAGTCCTGTGTTGTTTGCAGTAGGATAGACGTGGTACAGCTGGGTGCCAGGCAATGGAGGGGAAGCCTTTATAGTGGGCGATCTGCCTGGGAACCGACAACTGAGCACTAAGGGAAAGATCTAAGCAGATTGTTTGACACACACTGAAACGACTGGCACCTGCCCTGAGTGAGCCCGGCCTGTGTGTGCCTGAGGGCAGAAGGCAGGCATCTGCCTGGGCATTTCTTACAGATGGAGGCACAGATTTCTCCTAGTCTTATCTTACTTGATTTTCAGAAGAAACCCTAGTGCCTTGGACAGAGCTAGAGCGGAGGCTGCCTTTGTGACTGCAGACCTAGGCACAGGTGTCAGGGTTGTACCCCGAGATCACATATTCCTGCTTCTCCACACACTCAACACAACCCATAGCCACTGCCATGAAAACCATGGGCCTGGGTGGTTCTCCGAGCAGGAATACGGAGTGTGAAACATTACTGTACATTTGCCATTGGTGAGATGATGCACATGGGAATAGCTCTCTTCCTGTAGGCGAAACACATTTCATGGCATTAACTCCGCTTCTTCCATACAGTGTTAGCCCAGACACTGGGGCCGGGACTGGTTTGCTCAGGCCTGCTAGGGGCACCTCAGGCAAGTGAGATACTCAGGACTCCCTCAGGGATGCCAAGTAGATCTTCAGTGTAGGAGGTACACAAGATGGGGATACCCAACTGTGAGAGCTGGGAGCATCAGCAGGTGAGAGAGTGGACCAGAGTGACATGGGGGACCCTGGCTATGCAGGGAGGTTCTGGGGAACTGAGCTGGCCCTTCTGGTGTGCTAGGGGATCTGCAGGCTGTCTCCACTCTCAAGGATGGGACAGAAGGTCTGTCATGTCTGCTGGTTGGTGTCCCGCTGGTCTGTGAGCAGAGGGAATCTGTACCCCTCATTGTGAGATTACTACCACATTTCACTGGACTCCACACTCCACCAGCCAGAGTCTCCCTTCTGTTGTAGGAAAGGGCAGCAGGGACAAATGATTTGAATGATCTCACCATGTGCAACAAGACTTGTGGGGGAGGAGTTCAGGGGAGGGAGAGGTGTCTTTCCATTCTGCCTGCAAGCGCAGAACTAGCAGTCTCCTGCACGGCCACTGTCCTTGCCAGGCCACTGCTTGGCCATTAGGGCGTGCTGCAAACAAACAGAGCAACCTAGGACAGGTGCGGATGGGTGAGCTCCTGGGCTCGCTCCTGTGCATCGCTCCTGCACGCGCTCCCTCAAGTCTCCATAGATCGCTTGAGGTGAGGTCTGAACCACGTGCAGGGAGAGGGTCACAGCACAGGCTGGGGCCTTCCGCGTCCGCTGCGTGGACATGAAGCCAGGCCTGGCGAGTCCCAGGGCTGCTCCCTCCTATCTCTATCACCAGCAGGGACATCACACTTCTGACTCCCAGACTCTGGAGGAGGGGAGGTCGGGGGAAGCTCTGAGAGGGTCCCCTCATGGACTCTGCTGAGTCACTCCTTCAGCCCCCGCAGGCCCATGAGATCAGTAGGAGGCCACTCCCCATCATGCCAGGCTGCCCAGGACGCCCTACGCGGGCCAGAGTAGGCAATACTGTCCAGGCAATACGACCTTCCCTGGGCACCTGTCTGCGGGGCTGCCTGGAGGACGGTCAGTATGTCCGTCCGTCGTCCCCCACTCCCCCCGCTCACACACACCTCCCCAACTGCCCACTACCTCCATGTGGATCCTGGACTCAGCAGAGAACCCTCCACGGGATCCGGGGGGAAGGCAGGGGACAGCGCCTAGCCAGTGACCGGCGGTCCTGTTGGCATGTGGGCCTGGGGAACACGCTGCCCCCATGGGAGGCTGGGGGAAGCAGATGGAATGGTACCACGGGAGATGGGGCAGGGGTGGGTGGGAGCTGAGATGGGGTAAGGACCCCGGCTGCTTTAACTGCTGCTCATACAGCGACTCTTGATGGGAGCAGGCCAGTCCCAGAGGAAACCTCTGGTTGCAAACGCCAGGTGGTTTGCCCGGGGGCTCTTGGGGGGCACAGAGGAGAGAGGGCTCTGGGTACACACCAGCAGCTCCAAGCCAGCCCTACTCTTCCAGTAGCATCATTCCTCCTGATGCAGAAGAGGCCGTGGCTGGCGGAGCTTCCCCACCCCACTCAGCGAGTGCAGCCCTCTGCCTCTCGCCCTTCCAGCAATCTCTCACCATGCCCATCCCCTCCTTGGCTTCTCCAGTAGGGGGCAGCAAATTGCCATGGGGGGCCCAGGGATAATCAGCTAATTCTTGATCCAGCCTGTGCTCCAATGACTGGCCCCAGACTGCACAGCAACATCGTCCTCCAGGGCTGTAATCCTCACCTGTCTTTGTTGCTGGGAACCTCGGATTCTCTTGCCTAGAAATGACCGTTCGGCCCGGGGGCTGCTGAGACCCCATGGAAGCCTGGGAGCTGTTAGGAGCCTGCAGACCCTCGCTGCACTTTTTCTGCCTCTTGAGCCAACTCCAAGTCCTTGGTGCTCTGAGTGCAGCTGGATGTCAGAGGGAACCTGGCCCTTTCCTGCAAACTAAACAAACGGGGCGCTGATTTCGCTTTGCGAGCACAGCTTAAGTATTTCTTTAATAGGCAGATGCTCTTTGAATGCTGGCTACAGTCCTGGGGCTCAGGATGGGGCCCAAAAGGGCTGAGGGGTAATACTGGAGGATTTGGGGGTCTCGGAATGCTTGGCACATCTCTCATCCGAGCCCCTCAAGCACTTTGCAGACATGACTGTGTTTTCTCAGCGTCCTGCTGGCAGGCAGGAAGCTATGGCATGGGATCCTGATTCCCAGGAGAGGAGAGAAAGGCACAGTGGTTCAGTGACTGGCATGCGGCCAGACAATGGCTCTGATGCTGATCTCACATCCCTGTGAGTCAGGAATAGCCTTGCTGGACCCAATGGCGTGATGCTGGTGGAACCAGCGTGAACCTAGCGAGTCAGTGCAGTCGGGACAGCCTGACTCCCACATTGCTGCGCTGGCCACCAGACCCCATCCCTGGGAGCAACATGGGCTGGGGAAGCAACCGCCCATCTGGCATAAGGTAAAAGCCACTTAAAAACAACTCCCAGCCACACTCCAAGAAGAGGGGCGTTTAAAATAACGTAGCTGGATTAGTCAGACCTGAAACCTAACTGAGAGTCCCCGAGGTACAGCCACTCTGCGATGAATGGGGGTGGAGCCGCGCTCTGGCCTGCGCAGAGAGCACTTTGCTTGGTGGGTCACTACCAGCATTGCCCCGTGCTGTGAATTGTAGATTCCAGGCCCCGAAGGTCGCACTGTGATCATCCAGTCTGCCCTCCTGCAGAGCACAGGCCAGGCGACTTTGGGGATTCATTCCTGTTTAGACGAGGGCGCTGTCAGAGAAACATCTGCTCCTGATTTTAAAATGTCCAGTCGGGAGAGTCCAGCCCAACTCTTGGTAAATTGTTCCGGTGGCTGATTACCCTGACTGACTCCTGGGCTCGGTTTGTTCTCCTGCAGGAAGCTGAATGCGAAGTGGCCTGGCCGAGATGTCCCAGCTGGCCTTTTTTGCCGTTCTTCTTTGCATGACGCTGGTTCCCCTCCAGGCTCAGTTTGATGAGGACTATGACACAACCTTCAGTCTTCGCCCAACTGCCTGTCCAGGTACCAGCAGGAAAACTTGTCTCTCTGCCTCTGTCCTCTGTATTTAGCATTAACATTGAAAACTCCCCTGGGTTCAGTTCTAAAGGCTGCTCAGAGGGGCCACACCGTGGCATCTCAGAGCTCACTGCTCCTTTACGCTGGCTGAAAAGTACCAAGCCCCGAGGAGCTTCCTCGCCCTGTGGGTGGGGCAGGGCAGACATGCAGCTCCCATTTCTGAGGGATGAGCTGGGGCACGGATGTCTGGGCATGAGCAGCTCAGTCTGGAGGGGTGGGGGAATCTCCCCGGCTTTTAGAAAGGAAGCAAGATCCATGTCAGGTGTCGGGAAGTAAACCTGTCCTGTCGCACATGAATGAGAGAGGCAGATACTGGCTCAGACTTGACAGATGCGGGGGGCAGGGACCGAGTGGGTATGTGTGGGGGAGGTGGGATGCCATTGTAGATAGTATGGTGGGCCCAGTTTGTGTGTACGTTCTTTGTTACCATTGAGACCCTCCCCACACCTCCCTCCCAGACCCATTCTAAGAAGTCAGTGTAGACAAAGCCCAGTGTAGACAAAAGTGGGTGATTGGACAACAAAATGGCAGATGAAATTCAATGTTGATAAGTGCAAAGTAATGCACATTGGAAAACTTAATCCTAACTATACATATAAAATGATGGGGGTCAAAATTAGCTGTTAAGAGCATAAGAACGGCCACACTGGGACAGACCAAAGGTCCATCAAGCCCAGAATCCTGTCTTCCAGCAGTGGCCAATGTCAGGTGCCCCAGAGGGAATGAACAGAACAGGGAATCCTCAAGTGATCCACCCCCTGTTGCCTAATTCCCAGCTTCTGGCAAACAGAGGCTAGGACACCATCCCTGCCCATCCTGTGTTATGAGAAGGAGTAAATAACGCTTCCTGATTTGCTTTCTCCACACCAGGCATGATTGTATGGACGTCTCTCATCTCCCCCCTAAGTCGTCTCTTTTCCAAGCTGAAAAGTCCCAGTTTTATTATTCTCTCCTCATACGGAAGCTGTTTCATACCTCTAATAATTTTTGTTTCCATTTTCTGAACCTTTTCCAATATATCATTTTTGAGATAGGGCGACCACATCTGCACGCAGTATTCAAGTGGGCGTACCATGGATTTATATAGAGGCAACATGATATTTTCTGTCTGCTTATCTATCCCTTTCTTAATGATTCCCAACATTCTGTTCGCTTTTTTGACTGCCGCTGCACATTGAGTGGATGATTTCAGAGAACTATCCACAATGACTCCAAGATCTTTCTTGAGTGGTAACAGCTAATTTAGACCCCATCATTGTATATGTATAGTTAGGATTATGGTTTTCAATGTGCACTACTTTGTATTTATCAGCATTGAATTTTCTCTGCCATTTTGTTGCCCAGTCACTCAGCTTTGTGAGATCCTTTTGTAGCTCTTTGCAGTCTGCTTTGATCCCCCTTTGTCTGTCTGCTTTGATCCCCCTTGTCCACATGCCTTTTGACCCCCTCAAAGAATTCTAGTAGATTGGTGAGGCATGATTTCCCTTTACAAAAACCACGTTGACGCTTCCCCAGCAAATTATGTTCATCTCTGTGTCTGACAATATTGTTCTTTACTATAGTTTCAACCAGTTTGCCGGTACTGAAGTCAGATTTACTGGCCTGTAATTGCTGGGACTGCTTCTGGAGATTTTTTTTTTTTAAATGGAATCACATTAGCTATCCTCCAGTCATCTGGTACAGAAGCTGATTTAAATGATAGGTTACAGACTACAGTTCGTAGTTCTGCAATTTCACTTTTGAGTTCCTTCAGAACTCCTTGAGTGAATACCATCTGCTCCTGGTGACTTATTACTGTTTAGATTATCATTTTTTTCCAAAACCTCTTCTAATGACACCTCAATCTGGGACAGTTCTTCAGATTTGTCACCTAAAAAGAATGGCTCAGGTTTGGGAATCTCCCTCACATCCTCAGCCGTGAAGCCCAATGCAAAGAGTTCATTTAGTTTCTCTGCAATGGTCTTACTGTTCTTGAGTGCTCCTTTAGTGTCTCCATCGTCCAGTGGCCCCACTGGTTGTTTAGCAGGCTTCCTGCTTCTCATGTACTTAAAAAAATTTTACTCTTAGTTTTGAGTCTTTAGCTAGCTGTTCTTCAAATTCTTTTTTGGTCTTCCTAGTTATATTTGTACACTTCATTTGCCGGAGTTTATGCTCCTTTCAATTTTCCTCACTAGGCTTTAACTTCCACTTTTTAAAGGATGCCTTTTTGCCTCTCACTGCTTCTTTTACTTTGTTGTTTAGCCATGGTGGCACTGTTTTGGTTCTCTTACTATGTTGAATTTGGGGTAAACATTTAAGTTGTGCCTCTGTTATGGTGTCTTTAAAAAGTTTCCATGCAGCCTGCATGGATTTCATTTTTTGCACTGTATCTTTTAATTTCTGTTTAACTAACTTCCTCATTTTTGTGTAGTTCCCCTTTCTGCAATTAAATGCTACTGTGGCAGGCTACTGTGGTGGGCTGCTGTGGTGTTTTCCCTGCCAAAGGGATGTTAAATTTAATTATATGGTCACTATTACCAAGCTTTCCAGCTATATTCACCTCTTGGACCAGATCCTGTGCTCCACTTAGGACTAAATCAAGAATTGCCTCTCCCCTTGTGGGTTCCAGGACTAGCTTCTCCAAGAAGCAGTCGTTTAAGGTGTCAAGAAACTTTATCTCTCTAATCTCCCTGAGCATTTCCCAGTTCCTATCAACATCCTGGTCAGGTTGTCGGTAATATACCCCTAGTGCTAGATTCTTATTATTCGAGCATGGAATTACTATCCAGAGGGACTGTATGGTACAGGTTTGGTTCATTTAAGATTCTTAGTTCATTTGATTCTACGCTTTCTTTCACATATAGAGCCACTCCCCCACCAGCAAGACCTGATCTGTCCTTCCGATATATTTTGTACCCTGGTATTACTGTGTCCCATTGATTATCCTCATTCCACCGAGTTTCTGTGATGCCTGTTATATCAATATCCTCATTTAATACGGGGCACTCTACTTCACCATCTTAATATTTAGACTTCTAACATTGGTATATAAACACTTTAAAAGCTTGTCACTTTTTAGCTGTCTGCCATTACATGATGTAATTGAATGGGACTTTTTTTCATTTGACTGTTTCTCATCAGATCCTACCCATATTTTATTGTCTTCCATCCTCTATTCTTGACTAGGATATAGGGGAGGATCTCTTAATGGAGATTCTCTAAGGGATGTCTCTATCCGAACCACGTGCTCCTCCGCACCTGTCAGCTTTTACCACTCAAGAAAGAGATCCTGGAGTCATTGTGGATTAGTTCTCTGAAAACATCCACTCAGTGTGCAGCGGCAGTCAAAAAAGCAAACAGAATGTTTGGAATCATTAAGAAAGGAATAGATAAGCAGATAGAAAATATCATATTGCCTCTATATAAATCCATGGTACGCCCACATCTTGAATACTGCGTGCAGATGTGGTTGCCCCATCTCAAAAAAGATACATTGGAATTGGAAAAGTTTCAACAAAAGAGCAACAAAAATTATTAGAGATATGGAACAGCTTCCGTATGAGGAGAGATTAATAAGACTGGGACTTTTCAGCTTGGAAAAGAGATAACTAAGGGGGGATATGCTAGAGGTCTATAAAATCAGGACTGGTGTGGAGAAAGTAAATAAGGAAGTGTTGTTTTCCCCTTCTCATAACACAAGAACTGGGAAGGGTCATGAAATGAGATGAATAGGCAGCAGGTTTAAAATAAACAAAAGGAAATATTTATTGACCTTCGCAACAACCTCTGATAAAGACTATAACGGGGTTCAAAAAAGAACTAGATAAATTTATGGAGGATAGGTCCATCAATGGCTATTAGCCAGGATGGTGTCCCTAGCCTCTGTTTGCCAGAAGCTGGGAATAGGTGACAGGGGATGGATCACTTGATGATGACCTGTTGTTTTCATTCCCTCTGGGGCACCTGCCATTGGCCACTGTCAGAGGACAGGATACTGGGCTAGGTGGATCCTTGTTCTGACCCAGTCTGGCCGTTCTTATGTTCTTATGATGTGGTTTCTAACCAATAGCCATTTCCAGGAGCCATCACTATAAGCACCTCCAGGGGTGTTCCTTGTGCAGAAGGGGTAGGTCTGTGTCGTGTGCTCACTGCTCTGCGGGGTTTGTACCTGCCCAGTCTGGTGCCAGAGGGGCGCACTCCATCCCACTCTGATGCTATTTGCCCCGTTGTCTCCACACAGAGAAGACCGACTGCCCCATCAACGTGTACTTTATCATTGACACTTCGGAAAGCATTGCCCTGCAGACTGTGCCGATCCAGAGCCTGGTGGATCATATGAAGCAGTTCATCCAGGCCTTCATCAGTAAACTGGAGACCGAGGTCTACCAGAACCAGGTCTCCATCACATGGAATTTCTGGGGACTTCACTTCTCAGACGTGGTGCAGATTTACAGCACCTTGACCAACAGCAAGGACGTGTACCTCACCAGGCTGAATGCCATCAACTACATTGGTCGGGGCACGTTCACAGACTGCGCGATCTCCAAAATGACCGAGCAGATCATGAGCCATGCAGTCCCTGCCGTAAAATTCGCTGTGGTCATCACCGACGGCCATGTGACAGGCAGCCCCTGTGGCGGGATGAAGATGCAGGCTGAGAAGGCCCGGGATGCAGGGATCAAGCTCTTTGCAGTGGCCCCCAGCCAGAACATCTTCGAGCCGGGTCTCCGGGAGATCGCCAACCTCCCCCACGAGCTGTACCGCAATAACTATGCCACTACCAAGAGAGGTGCCATCGAGGTGGACGAGGACACCATCGACCGGATTATCCAAGTCATGGTAAGGGACGTTGGCTCGCACCAGAGGGCGCAGGGTCAGGCTGATGTGACACGTGTAGGGATGCAATAGAGATCTTGTCAGAGTGGGCTGCTGGGACAGAGGCACTGGGGACCAAGGGCAGGCGATCCAGGGGCTTGTCTATACACAAAAGTTGTACTGCTCTGACTGTACTGGTCCAGATAAGCCAGCAAAACCCCAAGTGGATGCAGTTATACCAGGATTAAAGTGCTTATGTCAGTACCACTTAGTCTATGTGTGTGCTATGGGGCCTACACCAGCGTAGCCTTCTTGTGTAGATACAACCTACACCAACAGAAGGAGCTTTTCTGTCCGTGCAGGGACGCCACCTCCCCAAGCAACCTTGGCCACGTCGACAGAAGTGCTCTTCTGGCGACATAATTGCGTCTGCACGGTCGGCTGTCGGGGTGCGTTTTTTCACATCTGTAGCTATGCCGACATGACTTTTAATTGCAGACCAAGCCTTACTCCGCAGGGGAATGAGGAGGATAAGCTATACTGGTATAAGCAGCTTTATACCAGTAGAACTGTTTCCACACTAGCCAGCTGTACCACTTTAACCCTCCCACCTGTTAGCAGCATGGGTGAATCCGTACAAAAGGCGCATGCAAACCAGGCCTGGCCCGGACATTGAGCACCATTGAAGCAGCTGGCGCACACAGTTTAATAAGCTGATAGTAAATATTTTGGGGGGAAGCTTGTGTCAGATCCTGCCCCCCTCCGGACAGTTCATCCCAAGGAGAGAGATTCTGATGGACCACGTCATTGCCAGTTATCATCGCCACGTCTGTGTTCCCTCCGTATATCCTAGAACCCTCGTAAGCAAGACTTGAGCCACCAGTTTTATGGTGAATTACTTCATAATGTTAGAATTGGTGCCAACACCTCTTTGTGGGAGGAGGGGATGTAAACAGTCGATCTGCAGTTCGCCGGTAGCTCTCCTGGGTGAGGAAGGTTAGCTCCTGAAACCGGCATTTTGTCACTCTGGGAACGGCAGAGTCTCCACTGCTGTCAGTTTCCCTCTATTCGGTATAGGAGTCAGGATGAAAAGAAGCTCCACCCCCAATCCTAAATCCCTCCCACAACCCCTCGGAGCAGGATGTCTCTGCTGGAGTGAAATGAAGGGGAGGGATAGCTCAGCACGGGGAGGGATAGCTCAGTGGCTTGAGCATTGGCCTGCTAAACCCAGGGTTGTGAGTTCAATCCTTGAGGGGGCCATTTAGGGATCTGGGGCAAACACTGGGGATTGGCCCTGCTTTAAGCAGGGGTGGGACTAGATGACCTCCTGAGGTCCCTTCCAACCCTGAGATTGTATGATTCATGGTAGGCGGCAGGAGGAGAATTAAGGCCAAATGTTATCTATAGCTAGAAGACAATGGTCCAAGACATTTAAAACAATTTTAGGGGGGAGGGATAGCTCAGTGGCTTGAGCATTGGCCTGCTAAACCCAGGGTTGTGAGTTCAATCCTTGAGGGGGCCATTTAGGGATCTGGGGCAAAAATTGGGGATTGTCCCTAGCTTTGAGCAGGGGTTGGACTAGATGACCCCCTGAGGTCCCTTCCAACCCTGGTATTCTATGATTCTATGAAGTAGTTAGCCAGGCTGACACTTCACGGAGTTCTTGCCCCCGTGGGATGAAAAGGTCAGCTCACAGTGACCTGAGGAGGACAGATGCTGTCGGTCTCTCTGCATGCTTGGGAAGACCCAGGGCTGGTGCAACCACTAGGCGGTCGCCAGATGATTGGGGGCGCCAGAAAGCGGTGCCCTGGCTCGGCAGGGAGGAGCCGCCTTCCGGAGGCACCGGAGAGCCAGAGCGTCGGCTTGCGGGGGCGGCGAGCCCCAGCCATGGAGGAGCCAGCGAGGCGCAGGGGGGCAGCAGCCCCGCAAAGGCAGCGGTGCCGCTAGAGGGGATCAGCCGCGCCCCGGGGGCTCCTGCAAGCTGCAGCAGATGCATGTGGGCAGCAGCCCCCGTGCGCCCCCTGGCTCCCCCCTCGCCGCGCTCGGGCTCGGCGGCTCCCGCTGCCTCGGCACCCTGCGGGGAGGGGCGGTGGGTGCGGCAGCCCGGCAGCGTCTTTGCCCCCCGTGGAGCCGGCGTCTGACCAGCATGGGCATGGTAAGGGGGATCCCGGCCGGGGGGCAGGCAGAGGGCGGGGGCGGTGGTTAGATGGGTCAGGAGTTCGGGGGGGGCTGTGAGGGGGTGGGGAGTGATTGGATGGGGCGTGGGAGTCTGTCTGGGGGCGGGGGTGTGGATAAGAGTTGGCAGTCAGGGGACAGGTAGTGGGTAGGATCCTAGGAGGGCAGTTAGGGTGGGGGGGGGGTCTCAGGAGAGGGCAGTCAGGGGAAAAGGAGCGGGGGGGGTTGGGAGTTCTGAGGGGGGCAGTCAGGGAGTGGGAAGTGGGAGGGAGTGAATGGGGTGGGGCTAGGGAAGGCCCCCCCCCAATCCTTTTTTGTGATTGTTGAAATATGGTAACCCTAGGCGAGGGAGGAGCCAGGGGGCTCATGGGGGCTGGCGCCCGCATGCATCCACTGCAGCCTGCAGGAGCCCCCAGGGGGGGGCCAGGCTGCAGCCGGGGCAGAAGGGGCGGGGGGCGCGGCCTTTGCAGGGCTGCTGCCCCCCTGCGTTGCGCCGGCTCCTCTGTGGCTGGGGCTCGCCGCCCCCGCAAGTGGGCACTCTGGCTCTCCGGTGCCTCCGGAAGGTGGCTCCTCCCTGCCGAGCTGCTGCATCGGCCCAAGCCCGGCAAAGCCAGTGAGTGGACTCAGGGCAGGGGTGGGGAGGGCTCGCGGAGGGGCTGTGCACCCTCCAGGGGAGTTCAGGGGGCTGAGAGGGGGGAACCTGGTCTGGGGGAGCAGCCCCTGGGCACAGCTGGCCCCTGGGCAGGCTGGCCCCTGGGGTCTATAAAGGCTCGTTGAGATTTGTCCCTCAACGAACCAGTCTTACAATCCACTTCAACTCATAGCAACAGCCCTTATTTTCAATGGAAACACCTGCTTTTCATCAGTGCCAAGTACCCAGGAAACTCATTCAAATGCCCAAATAATGAATTAGGAGCCTAAGTTTAGGACCACTTTAAAAAAAAATCTTGGCAAACAAAGTCTATGAGAAAGAGAAGGTGGATGAGGTAATATTGAGCTCAAAAGCTTGTCTCTCACCACCAGAAGTTGGTCCAATAAAAGCTATTCGCTCACCCACCTTGTCTTTCTAATAGCCTGGGACCAACAGGCTGCCGCAACATGGCATAATTAAGTTCATGGATGTTTTGTTCTATCCAAGTATTGTCTGACATAAATCCATCCTTTAAAACCTTATTGGCATAATAGCACTCGAAGGCCTGTCCTGCAAACGCTCATGTCTGTGCTGAACACTCAGCATGGGAGTCACTCCATTGAAATCACACACTGCAACGGAGGGGAAGGATGGCCCCGTGGTGAGGGCACTAGCCCAGGACGTGGGAGAGCTGTGGGGGTCAAGTCCTGGCTCTGGCCCAGATTTGCTGTGTGACCTTGGGCAAGTAACTTCGCCTCTCTGTGCCTCCGATCCCATCTGTACAATAAGGACAAGAGCCCTGCCCTGCTCGGGGGGGGGGGGGGGGAGTCCAGTACCAATTGTGAGGTGCCCAGACCCTGGGGTGACAAGGGCTAGAACATGTCAAAGGACAAAGCTGCAGTGACAAACACTCTCTGTTCCTAACCACCAGTAACTGGGAAAAGGGGCCAAGACCTTGCCTTTCACTGTCACTCACTGAAAACACAGGGGCAAAACTTGACCAGAGCTTTCAATACAATCCAGTTCCCAGCCCTGCCTCCTCAAAGCTCACGCACGTGCTCCGCTTTGGGCAGGGCGTGCTGTCCCTTTGACTGTAGCAGCGCTTTGCACAGGGCGTAACGTTCACGTCTCTGCAGGACTGGCCCCACGGCCCCAGCTGGGGAAGGCGAATGTAGTGCGCTCTTGCATTCCTTATGGTTTAAAATGTGTACCAGTGAGAAGTGCTACCCCACATGTAAACTAAAAGGAGACAGAGCCAGTTAGCCCTTCTCTTTTCTTGAAAGGGGCTGTCTCTGGCCCCAGGCTGCAGGCTATTCCATCCAACAGGCCTGGGCTCCCACCCAGAGGCCTGGGCTCATACAGAACAATATGCAGAATCGGGGCCTTTGTCCTTGGACAACAGGATCCCAACCTCTGTGTCAGAAATCGGAGTAGTGGGACCTCTGTATCTCACACCTGGGACTGAAAGTCACCACTGCTTGGGTTACTTGTATGGTGCTTTTAAACCATACAACTCCTGTCTCCCGCTTTCCCTGCTCCTCATGGGGAGTGCCAGGACTGCCCAGCTCCAGGAGGGGGAGGCGCTCCAGGTCTCTTCATGCTTTTTATCTAAATGATCTGTTTTCTCTCTCTCGCTCTCTTTCACAGAAACACGAAGCCTATGGAGAGGTGAGTGAACAGCACCTTCACGCAGCTCGCTCACTCCAATGAAATTGGATTGCACCACAGATGAGTAACCCTGATCCTGCACTGAGCTCCATGCAGCTGGACCCCTGCACCCATGTGGAACTCAGTGTGGGGTCAGGGACAAGGTCATGTTGCCTTTTAGTTAAAGTTCCTGCCCTAAATCCCAGGTTAGTTTTGCTGAGCATAAATAAACAGCTGCTGTGTACCCAGAGGTGGCTGCATTACAGTGCTGGGCATAGTGATTTCTGCCTATGTAAAGTTTTGTGAAATGTTTCTGGCTCCTTCAGGCTGGAAGGAAATATATATATGAGATTCTGGGTTAGAAAACAGCAGCAGGACCTAGCAGCCTGCATCACCGCCCTGGAGGCTGCAAAATCACCATCCGATGGAAGAGGCAGACACTGAGGCTATTTAGTCCACTGTGATGGTTTGTTTTATTGAACTGCTTTGGGGAGTGAAAGAACTTAATGATTCAATGCCCAGGCCAACTCGGGCCCAGATCTTTCTCACTTCTTTATTTGTTCAACTCTCGGGGGGCTCAGCTCTGGGTGTGGATAGTATTTAAGTACCTTAGCTGGCTTTTATATCTCTTATAAAGACCCCTTAGGCCTACTGGAGCAAGTCGGTGGCTGCATTCCTGCTGTAGAGACAGCCCAGCTCTCAGCTGTAACTGCACACATGGAGGCCCAACTTGGACATCTTTGTTCCAATAACACAGGCTGTGCGGCCCCTCCATGAATTCACTTCGTGTCACCTTGGACCTCTTGGGGAGAACATGGTGTTTTCCTGCCCACCTTCCTCAGGCAAAATCTCCAGGCACTTTGTGGCAGTTTTTCATGAGAAGAGCTGGCTGAGACCATAGCCTCAGATATCCTGCCTGGCTGCCCAGAGCAGAGGGCAGCAGCAGACCCAGCCCTTCGATACCAGCAACGCCCATTATAGCATCGATGGATCAGTCCCCAGGCCAGCTGAGGAGAAAGGAGTAAAAACGTGCAAAGGGGTCTCGGCGGCTTCCTGTCTCAGCTGGTGTCTAGCCTCACCTATGCTCCCACTGTCCGTTTATCTGCCCACACAGACGCGCAGGAGAGCTTCAGCCGCACAAGGCCCCAAAGGGCACAAGAACTGCGCAGAGATGCTCTTTAAACCCAGCCAGGCCAGAGCGCAGTCAAGGCTAAGCGTTAACAGTCCCTGCTCCTCAGGGCTACCCCTAGCCAGGCCAGGATTTGGGGGCTCCTGGCCGGTTCCCATTCTGAAGTCTAGGGTGGGATTTTCCAGCACGCTGCCTGGTGGCCCCACTCGGATCCCATCAGCACAAACGGGGCTGTTCCCTCGAGGCCTGTGGGAGCGGAGCTAGACCGACACGGTGCAGCGTCGGCATCCCAGCCCCAATGCTCCCTCAGGCCAGGCGCTCCCTAGGCCAAAACTCAGTGTGTGCCGGGCCCAGGCCTGAAACCCCAGGCTGGCTGCGGAGGGCAGGGCCCATGCACAGAGCAGCAGCAGTCTCCGCCTTCTTGCTAGCCGGTGGGCACAGCAAGATCAGCACCTGGGGACTGAGAATTAGGCTTCTGAAGGCCCCTAAAGGCTACCTGTTGTTTCCATTACCTCTGTCATCCTGGCCTGGTTCTCCACCTGGCTTTCCCCACGCGTCCTGCCCCATGCCTCATGTTTAATCTGGTTTATTTCAGTGCTACAAGATGAGCTGTCTGGAGATCACAGGCCCGCCTGGGCCCAAGGGCTACCGGGGGCAGAAGGTGAGTGACGCTGGCCTGGTGGGCAGGAGGGGCCATGCTGGGTGAGTCCTTCGACTGGGCTGGGCTTGGAACTGGGCGATGACACCGACCAGCCAAGCCCTTTGCTGGCCTGCAGGATGCAAACCCCACAGCTGCAGCCGGGCCCCCCTTGGCAGAGAGAGGTGCAGGGAAACCAGCCCCCTGCAGCGTCACAAACCCAGCACCACCCCACTCTCGCTGTGCTGGAGACAAAAGGAACTGGGGACCCCTCCCCACGCCCAGTAACCGCCCCTGGGCTCTAGGCTCACTCATAACCACACCTGCAGGCTGCCCCGGGCCAGGCTCCTGTGCTGACCCTGACTCTCCCTCTCTCCCCAGATGCCCCTTTCTTCTTCCGCTCCCCCACTCCCGGGGTGCCCGGGCAGTACCCCTCCCCCAGCACACTGCAGCCCCAGCCAGGCTGCTCTTTACCCTGGGCTAGTCCCAGCTGAGCTGCATAGTCCCTCCCCCCGAAGCAGAGCTCTGAGTCCAGATTGTGTGTCTGTCCCTCTGGTTGTCCATCTCCTGCGCTCCTCGGCGCTGAGCCCAGCCCACTCCTCTCTGGGCCTGCTCTGCCGCTGGGGGCTCTGGGGGAGAGGGGCCAGCACATGGTGCCCTCTGCTGACCACGAATGAAAAGTCACGGTGCTCTTTGTGTGCTTTACTTGCAGGGTGCGAAGGGGAACATGGGTCAACCAGGAGGTCCTGGGCTAAAAGGGCGACAGGTGAGTGGTGTAAAATCCCCCTTCCACCGCTGGCGAGCAGCACCGTGATGGGTCAGCTGGAGACTCACTGACTTTGGACTAACTCACCATATCTTCTCTCTTGAAGGGTGACCCAGGTATTGAAGGTCCCATCGGATACCCTGGTCCCAAGGTAAAGAACCCTGCGCCCGGTGGCTGAGCTGCCTGCCTGCATTCTGGTTCGGATTCAGCAGTGGCGTGCGTGCGTGTGTGTGATGTGTGGCTGCCAGTCTAGTGCGCGTCTTACAGCCCTGCTGCGAGGCCATGGGGCTGGATGAGGGCACACAGCCTGCCCCACAGCCTGCCGGAGTCAGTGACTTGTCTCCCAGGGACTTTGGATCCGTCCACGAGAGAGGAGATTTTTGCTGAAGCGAATCTATTCAGCCGAATTTTGGCCTGCAGCATTGTGCCAGCTGGGTGCAAGACACTGTCATAACAAGGCTTCCTGTCTGTCTGCCATGGACAGGACAGATGGCCCGTAGCCCATGCACTGCTGCAGCCCACCTCAGACATGCAGGAAGGCTGCAGCCTCAAGTAGCTGCTTGGCAGTGCAACGGGCCACCTCTTTGGCCCCCGGCAGGTTGGCAAACAGGCAGGCTCCCAGCCAGAGAGCGTTCCTCCGCCAGGGCCCTTTGCCAGATAGGCCTGGCCTCTAGCCACTGCACATCAGCTCTGTGCCGCATGAGGGCGCTCGAGCAGATGGCTGGTCCCTAAGGCAGGTCCCTAAGAGCCGGAAAGGGCTGGGTTGGTTGGAACCATCACCCTGCATGGAACCTGGAAGCGGATGGGAAGCCAGGGCGGCTCCTGGGGCACATCGGGAGTGTTACGTGCTCCTGGCCCCCATTCCATTCAGCAGTCAGGTCCGTCCCCACCACCACTGCACCAGGGGATGGTCGAGTGGTGCCGCAGGTTAGCCCTGAGGAGGGGCATGGCAGAGACCAGCCTGGAGACTGATACTGCCTGTCAGCACAGATCATTATAAAACAGGCAGAGTCTCCATGTTCCTGGAGGGCACTGTATGTTCGTTGGGTGGGAATGAACATGTGTCCAAAGGGGCCGGGTCTGACGGCCGCTGGCCCTCAGCACTCACTGGCTGAAGGCTCCATCAGGATCCAGACACTGCTGTTCTGTGTCTGCACCAAGCAGTGCGGAGTGCTGGGGATCTCGGCCTGTCTCTCTTCATTCTAGCTGGCCATCTCCTACTTGCTGCAATAGTTGCATCTCTGAGTTCACTTGTCTGCCTGCCTGCCCAGAGCCCCTCACTTCCCCCACCTCCACCTGCCCGCCCACAAACACTAACAGAAAGGGTTTTGTGTTTTTTCTTGCCCTAGGGTATTCCTGGTCTGAAAGGAGAGAAGGTAAGAAAGAGCCTCTGATCCTGATCTGCGAGCACTGTGCAAGGGGCCAGCGGGGCATTTCCACGGGAGCGTTGTTTCTAATGCATGTTTAGAGACGGGGCTGGGAACAATCGTAGCAGTAGCTGGGAAAATGAGGAGGAATATTCTACAAGTATTTTGCTCACAGTGGAACTTGATTGTGGGCATCTCCCCATGTTTGTGGCCCTCTCCCCCAGCACGTCTGTGCTTTAACTTTGCTACTTTTACTACATGCAAAGCACATTTCAGACTCCCACGACTGATACTCATCGACAGTGAACTCAGAATTGTATAATGAAAGGTAGTGCACCTCCACCCCGATATAACGCGGTCCTCAGGAGCCAAAAAGCCTTTTACCCTGTTATAGGTGAAACCGCGTTGTATCGAACTTGCTTTGGCCTCGGGCATTTCCATTATTAATAGTCACTTCCTGCCCCCTGATTGACCCCTCAGAATCCCCGACCCATCCAACCCCCCACCACTCCTAGTCCCCTGACTACCCCCTCCAGAACCCCCCCCATCCTTAATCACCCCCAGGACCCCACCCCCTACCCAACCACCCCGCTCCCTGTCCCCTGACTGCCCCAATCGCTATCCAAACCCCCACGCCCTGACAGGCTCCCCGGGACTCCCACGCCCTATCCAATGCCCCCCAGAACCTCCGAACCATCCAACCCCCCCTGCTCCCTGTCCCCTGACCGCCCCCCGAGACCCTCTGCCCCTTATCCAACCCCTCAGTCTCGGCCCGGCACCCTTAACACGCCGCTCAGAGCAGCGTGTCAGAGCCAGATGCACTGATCCACAGGAGCGCACAGCCCCGCCCGCAGAGCACTGCTTTACCACATTCTACCCGACTTCGTGTTATATCGGGTCGCATTATATCGGGGTGTAGGTGTATTTGAAATTAAAGTATGTTGGTAAATTACATAAATCATCCTATGTGGGAGCAGAAACAGCAGCATGTGATTTATGCAACTAAGCAACACGTGGCCAGACCAGGACTGGTGTAGGTCAGGGTAGTTCCTATGAAGTCAGTGCAGATATGCCAATTTACGCCAGCTGAGGATCTGGCCCAGGGTGTGGCGCATTGACAACAAACTGCCCCATGTCTGTGCCGGGGGAGTGAGGAGCGGGTGCTGCGAGGATATAACTGAATGGTTGCCAGTAACGAGCAAATCTGAGAACTCGGTGATCTGCTTACAAACACTTTTCATGAGCAGAAAGGTGGGGTGGGGGGGCACCTGGGACACGTGGTCATCATTAGGAGGGGTAAGCAGTGCAATGTACCCAGAGCTGACTACGCATTGTCCCCTTTCTCCGCAGGGCGAGTTTGGAGGCGACGGCAGGAAGGTAAGAAGGCACCTTTCATGCAGCACCTATCCCAGCTTAGAGCCTCAGAGAGTCTCTAGCAAGATAATTACTTCTTTTCCTTTGGTCCCAGGGGGCAGCTGGTTTGGCAGGAAGGAACGGCACCGACGGACAGAAGGTAACGCCACACAAGGGACAAGCCGTGCCCAGTCCAGCTCCGGTGTTCTGGTCGTTAGCTGATGGGGGTTCCCGAGGCCTGAGGCTGGAGAGAAGCTGTTACCATCGATGAAAACGAACCACAGGAAGATATCCGTGAATTCTTTCCCGGGGTGGGGGAGGTTCCGTCCCACTCCCGTACCTGCCCAAACACCTTCATAGAATCATAGAATATCAGGGTTGGAAGGGACCTCAGGAGGTCATCTAGTCCAACCCCCAGCTCAAAGCAAGACCAATCCCCAATTTTTGCCCTGATCCCTATGGCTCCCTCAAGGATTGAACTCACAACCTTGGGTTTAGCAGGCTAATGCTCAAAGCACTGAGCTATCCCATTGCTTCCACAGAGCAGCCTTCAGCCCTCCCTCTACACTACCTCTGGGCACTGCGGGGGTCTCAGCCCCCACAGAACCCAGCCTGAAAAAGGGACCTGATATATAGGCAGGGCATCACTCCCGTGCCCCCTCCGGGGCGTTGAAGCTGCCTCCCCGCACTGCCTGCAGGGCATCACTGCTGCCTGCCAGGCCTTTCACCAAACAGGGCCAGGCCTGTGCTCTATTTTTGGTTTAAGGTCGATGTTTGCAGTCCCTTCTCTAACTGACCTCCTTGGGCCAGACCCTTGTGATTAGCTGTGGGTCAATTATTATCAATTATCAATTATTTACTGTGATAGAACAGAAACTCCTAATTCTTTCCCCCTAACTCTCAGGTTTTCTCTCACCTCTTTCTGTTGTAATCCCCGCAGGGCAGGCTGGGACGGATTGGATCCCCTGGCTGTAAGGGAGACCCTGGGGACAAGGTAGGAATGTTTTCTCGTGCTTAATCAGCCAAGGTGCAGTTCACCATAGCAGGGCGGGCTTGGCCCGGCCTTACCTGTCGCCGTGGAGCTGCATCGCGAGCAGTGAGTCTTCCTGCCCAGTTGTCCTGATGCAGAGTGGAACGCACACCACGGTGTCAGAGCGCTTGTGTCCTCGTGTCTCCTGCCAACGCACGGGGGAGCATCAAGGTGATGAGAGCTGGCCTCTGTTTTTTGTTCCCACTAGCAGCAAGTTGAGGCCATTCTTGTATCTGAAGCTGCTCTCCCTGCAAAGTGATCTTCTAGGGGAGGTGTTTTATCTGGAGGAGAGCAGCACACTGTTATTACTGCAGGCGGACAGTTCCTTGTCCTCTCCCTCCCTAGGGCCCTGATGGTTACCCAGGAGATGCAGGAGACCAAGGAGAACCAGGAGACGAAGGCATAAAGGTACGTGAATTTCAAACCAGAGAGCAGAGCGGCAGAGTCTGGACAGAGCACCAAGCGGGAGAGCTTAAATCCCCGGGCCAGAGCCAGAACTTGCAGACCAGGGGGCAGCCGTGTCCCCAACAGCGGAGCAGTGCCCAGTACCGCCCGCGGAGAACACAGCCCAGTGGGGAATGGAGCAACGCCGAGAAAGTGGGAGACTTCCCCTGACAAAGTGTTGCTCAGTTTCACTGCTTCCTTTACCCGGCGTGCACCCGGGTGACCCGTGAAAGGCACCTGTGCTCCCCCAGCCCTTGTCTGCGCCCTCTGGGGACCTGTCAGAATAAGAGGTTGCGTGCGTGTGAGCGCGGAGTTGGCCGCAGTACAACCGTGGGAGTGACACAGCCACTAGGTGGCGCACGGGAGAGACTCCAGCTGAGAGGAGGCGGTGACTTGTCTGGAGTCCTGCCTGTGTCCCTGGGAGGCTGTAAGAAACACAACACAACACACCCCGCACACACCCTGTTCTGAGCTGGCCTGATGCCCTGGCTGAGACTCTCGTGTGAGCACTTCTCCCAGAGCCGGGAGTGTGATGGCCCCACCGTCAAGGGTAAGTGCAGGTGGACGGCGCTCCCCACTTCGCTCTTGGGGAGGGTGGAGTTCAGGTTACTCACTCCCCCACGGGCACAGATCAGCCACGAGCAGCAGCTGGGACCCCTGGGGAACAGGACGGTGATGTCCCTCGTGACTGTTCTTCTCTTGCTGTTTCAGGGAGATCCTGGCCGCCCTGGCCGCAGCGGACCCGTGGGATCTCCAGGAGAAAAGGGAAACCGGGTAAGTTCCCCGCCATACCGGGATCAGGCCCCTCCCGCTGGAACCCGCCTGTGATGCTCTGGGGCCACAGATAAAAGTACTCACAGACCCAGTGGTCCTGGGGCACCTGCAGCCCCAACACGCGGGCCATGGCCCAGCGAGGTAAAGAACCAGCCATTCTGGGAGCTGAGATCGGCCCGGTGGGTAGGGCTCACACCTGGAACAGGCAGGGGATGTGCGCACGCCTGCCAGTGCCCCAGGTGGCACTGAAGGAGACACTCCTGCAGCTCACCAGGTGGCTTGGAGCAGGAGCCGTGCTGCTAGTCGCTGGGAGATACGGGAGCAGGGCTGCTGGAGTGGGAAGGGAAACCTGTGCTCTGCTGCACAGCCGCTCGACAGCCGAAGTGGAAGTTACACCTGGGAGTGGTGGGGGTGCCAAAGAGTGCCTGCGGCCAGGTGCCTGGCCGGGGGGCTGGAACCTCTTCTTCCTGGCCCAGGGGGCCACGCAGGCTCTGCCGCTCCAGCAAATCCCTTGCTTTGGGGCCCTCCTCATTCCCATCCCTTCGCCGGGTGTGCTGGGCCCCGGTGCAGCCGTCCCAGCAGTAACCCTGGCGCTCACCATTCGTTGGCACTGGCAGCTGTGGCAGGAGCTTTGGCACCATGAAAGCAAAGCGTAGGGAGGAACAGCTCACAGCCTTAGCAGAGGTCCTGCCCCCTCGCTCAGGCCAGTGCCTCCGTGTCCTCCAGGACACAACTCCGATTGCGCAGGGCACAGCTGCTGCAGGGGTGCCTGGGCTGGGGGACACCGGGCCAGGGGCTGGGGGACACAGTCACAGTCCCTGGGCTCCCTGATCAGGGACAGAGACAGGGAGGTCTGGTGGGAGGGGGAGCCAAGCCCCTCGGAGCCCGATCCCCCTGCACTAGCTAGGTGAGAGGGGAGTGTGCGGCACTGCTCTGTGCTGGGGCTGGAGCCAGGGGGGCTGGGCAGCGTGTGTTTGGTATGGCTGGCTGGGTGGGGAGGGGGGTGGGTGGCTGGGAGGGGAGGGGGGTGGCTGGGGGATGTTGGGCAGCGTGTGTTTGGTATGGGTGGCTGGGTGGGGAGGGGGGTGGGTGGCTGGGAGGGGAGGGGGGTGGCTGGGGGATGTTGGGCAGCGTGTGTTTGGTATGGGTGGCTGGGTGGGGAGGGGAGGGGGGTGGCTGGGTGGGGAGGGGGGTGGGTGGCTGGGAGGGGAGGGGGGTGGCTGGGGGATGTTGGGCAGCGTGTGTTTGGTATGGGTGGCTGGGTGGGGAGGGGGGTGGGTGGCTGGGAGGGGAGGGGGGTGGCTGGGGGATGTTGGGCAGCGTGTGTTTGGTATGGGTGGCTGGGTGGGGAGGGGAGGGGGGTGGCTGGGTGGGGAGGGGGGTGGGTGGCTGGGAGGGGAGGGGGGTGGCTGGGGGATGTTGGGCAGCGTGTGTTTGGTATGGGTGGCTGGGTGGGGAGGAGTGTGGCTGGGGGACATGTGGGCGGAGAGGGGAGGCAGGGTGACCCCTGCTGGCTGGCCTGTCCGCTCTCGTCAGACACGCTCTGACTATTTCTTTTCTTTGCAAAGGGACCTAAAGGCAACAACGGAGCCCCTGGGAGCCCTGGTGCCAAGGGAGGCAAAGGCAGCCCAGGACCTGCTGGACCCAAGGGAGAGCTGGTGAGATCCCAAGTGGTTCCCCTCTCCCTGCATGCTACATAACGCCTTGCAGTGGGTGATCCCGGCACCCGGTGGGCACACTGACTGTCCCTGCAGGAAAGGCAGCTAAACCGCATTCCTGCAGTGAGCTGGCAACGCCTGGCATCCCCTGCCCGCCCTGCTCGTGGCACCCCCAGGGGAACCCCAGCAGGGAACTGCAGGGATTCGAGCTCCTTGTCTGTTGCAGTCGGAACTGGGATGTAAGACGCTGTCTTTAGCCCTCTTGATTGCAAAGGAAACCTTGAAAACCTGAAGTGAGAGGTCTGCCTGAGTCTGCAGGCAGCCTGAAACAATAGGTCAGAGGGATGTGGGACTGGCCTCATTTGCCTGCATTGATTCCGCAAGCCCAAAGATGACCAGTTAAAGTCCACATTGTTAACTAATTCACTGCTGACCATTTTAACAGCATCACCCAGCCAGTGTGCTACCCCCAGGCCCAAATCACCTCTCTTCTCAGCTGCCCTCTCCCCAGTTCCCCCCGAGCTGTGATTGCAGGCAGTGTGATACTAAGAGCAGAAAATGACAATGCAAGGGCAGTGGAGAATCAATTGATTTTCAGATCAAAAGAAAATCCTCTCCCCTGGAGCTGCGGGACTGAGCGTAACATCCATTGTCAGATTTCCTCCATTCAAACCCTCCGCGCTTCACTTACACGAAGCTGCTGCAGAATCCGCAGTGCTCTTCTCGGGCGTGACAGAATCCAGGGAACTTGCTACAGACTGTGGGCCAGCTCCCCGCCGGGGGGGGTAAATCCACACAGCTCCTTTGGAGCCACCGGGCCAGCTCCCCCCGGCGGAGGTGTAAATCAGCACAGCTCCCCCCGGCGGGGGTGTAAATTAGCACAGCTCCCCGGGGTGGGGGGCAGGGGGTAAATCGGCACAGCTCCCCTGCGGGGAGGAGTAAATCGGAGTCGATCCGTCCGAGTCAGTAGACAAGTGCCAATGGCGGGAAGCTGACACTAGACAAATTCAAGCTAGAACTAAAGCCCCCGCCGAGGGGAATTAACCGTCTGTGTCCCTGTGGGAGCTGCGCTGTGTTGACTCTCCTAAGAAAATGCTTAACGACAAACCCAGCCGCTTCCCGCCATAGGGCAGCGCAGCCTAGTGAGGCCATGGGGTCCTCTGCTCCCCTCCCAGGGGCCCCGCGCTGCCAAGGGAGGGCAAGGAGAAGTGAATCTCGGGCGGGGGGGATGGGCAGCAAAGCCGCAGCAGGTTAACTGAGCTGGTTTCCACCTTTGTGCCCCGTCTCTCTGGTTGGTGTCGGTGTGCGCAGGGTCGTCGCGGGGACCCAGGGACAAAAGGCAGCCCGGGGAACGCTGGGACCAAGGGAGAGAAGGTGAGTGCTCGGGGGACGACGTGCACGGCTCCGTCAGGCCCAGCTGCCGGGCTGAGAGCGAGCTGCTGCTTCCCCACAATGCCACCAGTCTCCCCTCCTGCGGCCCCGGGGGCCAGCGAAGGCAGGCCGGGCTTGGCTGGGACACGCTTGCTCCTGCCGAGGAGAGCAGGCTGAGTGCAGGGCGCTGAGCCGGGCTCTCCAGCTCAGGAGGGAGGCATGGGCGTGGGCTGCCTTCGGGTCCATACCCTGAAAGACCGAGCCATCCGTTCACCCCCACACCGGCCCTGGCTCTGGTGGGGTCTGGGCTCTGGCAGAGGAGCGCCCTGCACCATTCTAGCAACCCCTCTAGCAGACGCGGGAGCAGCTACGGGGGGGCCTGCTCCACCTGGAGCCTGGGGGGCCTGACCTGGGGCTGAGGGGGTGGAGAAAGGGCAGTGATGGATGCTCCAGGCTGTGCGGGCTGCTGAGGACACCTGGCCCTGATCACCCCCCCCCCCCAAAGAAAGGAACCAGGTGTGGGGCTCTCCCGAGATGGTGCCTCTCCCTGGGCAGGCAGCGTAAGCAGCTGGAGCTGGGCTGGGGGCCCTGGGCAGCTGAGACACGGCCTAAGGGCAGTGCCGGACAGTGAGTGTATCTTCTGACCTTTTTCTGCCAACAGGGAGACCCCGGCCCCGAAGGCCCCCGGGGCCTAGCAGGAGAAGTCGGCAGCAAAGGAGCAAGGGTAAGCACGAATTCCAGGCTCGGGGCAGCCAGCAGAGGGAATGGCTCATTGACGCCCTCCCCAGCCCGTGCAGGATCGCTCCCTGCAAGGCGGCCCTCAGACGAGCTGTCTCCACAAAGCGCCCGCCCCCCATGTCCGACTGCAGCGCGTGTGCCCTTCCTCCAAGCCCCCGGCAGGCCCCGCTCTCCAGCCCCATGTGGAGCTGCTGCCCGTGGCTGTGCGAGACCCGGGGCGGATCAGAGCCGAGCCTGCCTGCAGCGTGTCCCCTCGTGCCGACCTCCATCACACAGGAGGGCTGCCCAGAGGGCAGGAATCCGTCCGGATGCTGTGCACGGTCACGCAGGCAGGTCTCCCAGCCATGAGGAGATCAGAGCCTGGTGTGGGAAGCCACGTTTCCCTCTCCGCAGTACCCGCCGCCCCCCCCCCAGCCAGTCCCTGTAATCTGGGTGCTGGAGAGAGGTTTTCTTAACAGATGTGACGAAGTGACTCAGCAGGGAGGGGGGAGTGTTGACCTGGGAATGTGCCCTGGGGATGGGAGACCTGAGAGCCTGTCACCTGAGCCAGGAGGGGGAGGGGGAGGTAACACCTCTGCCCGGGAATGTGAACAGAGGCTGCAGCAGGGAACCTGCTGGGTGGGGTTAGTTGGCAGTTTGGGAGGCTGGGGAGAGGAACACAGGGAACCCCAGGGCTGGGGTCTAAGCTCCCTGCTCCCCCAGAAGGACGTGATCGAGGGGTCCTGGTTGTACCCACAAGCTCTGTTGTGGACTGTGTTCCTGTTGTCCAATAAACCTTCTGTTTTACTGGCTGGCTGAGAGTCTCAGTGGATCCCAGGAAGAGGGGTGCAGGGCCTGGACTCCCCCACACTCCGCGACAACTTCTCTCCCCCTTTCGAGACTGAACTGAGCGGGGTCACTGTGACCAGTGACCTGGGGAAGTTCGGGGCCCCCTCTCCGGGACAGCGCATCCACTATCAGGTTGGCACTTCCCTTCACGTGGACCACGTCCATGTCGTAATCCTGCAGGAGCAGGCTCCATCTCAGGAGCTTGGCGTTGGCTCCTTTCATCTGGTGCAGCCAGGTCAGGGGAGAGTGGTCGGTGTACACGGTGAAGTGCCGCCCGAAGAGATAGGGCTCTAGTTTCTTGAGGGCCCACACCATGGCCAGGCACTCCTTCTCGATGGCCGCGTAGTGTTGCTCCCGGGGTAGCAACTTCTTGCTCAGGTACACGATGGGGTGTCTCTCCCCCTTTTCATCCTCCTGCATTAACACCGCCCCCAGTCCCGTGTCGGAGGCGTCGGTGAACACCACAAAGGCCTTGTCAAAGTCCGGGTTCGCCAGAACTGGGCCACTGACCAGAGCCTCCTTCAGCGCCCGGAAAGCCACCTGGCACTGCTCGGTCCAGACCACCTTGTCTGGCTTCCCCTTCTTGCATAGCTCAGTGATGGGGGTGGCTATGGCGCTAAAGTGGGGCACAAATCTTCGGTAGTATCCTGCCATCCCAATAAAGGCTTGGACCTGCTTTTTGGTGTGGGGAGCGGGCCAGTCTCTGATCACCTCCACCTTGGCTGGTTCCGGCTTTAGGCGGCCGCTCCCCACCCGATGGCCCAGGTAAGACACTTCCGCCATCCCCACCTTGCACTTCTCCGCTTTTACAGTCAGCCCAGCCCCCTGGAGTCGGTCCAGCACTTGTCTAACCTGGGACACGTGGTCCTCCCAGGTCTGGCTAAAGACACAGATGTCATCAATATACGCCACGGCAAAACTCTCCATCCCCCTCAGGAGCTGGTCCACCAGGCGTTGGAAGGTGGCCGGCGCTCCCTTGAGGCCGAAAGGCAGGGTCAGGAACTCATAGAGCCCCAGAGGGGTGATAAAGGCCGATTTCAGTCGGGCATCTGCATCCAGCGGCACTTGCCAGTAGCCCTTTGTAAGGTCCATGGTGGTAAGGTACCGAGCTCCTCCCAGTTTGTCTAGGAGCTCGTCCGGCCTGGGCATGGGGTAGGCATCAGATACAGTGATGGCATTGAGCTTCCGATAGTCCACGCAGAACCGGACCGACCCGTCCTTTTTGGGGACCAGCACCACCGGCGAGGCCCAAGGGCTGGCAGATGGCTGGATCACCCCCAAAGCCAGCATGTCCCGGACCTCTCTTTCCAGGTCCTGAGCAGTTTTCCCTGTGACTCGGAAGGGGGAGCATCTTATCGGCGGGTGCGACCCTGTCTGCACCCGGTGGACAGTCAGATTAGTGCGTCCAGGCTGGTTGGAAAACAGCTGTCGGTACGGATGCAGCACCCCCCTGACCTCAGCTTGCTGGGCAGGGGTTAGCTGATCCGAGAGGGGGATTGTTTCCAGGGGGGAACCAGCTCTGGTCCCAGGGAATAGATCTACTAAAGGGTCATCTCCCTGCTCTTCCCACTGTCCACACACGGCCAACACCACATTCCCCCTGGCATAATATGGCTTCATCATATTCACATGGTACACCCGGCGGTGGTGCGCCCGGTTCGACAGCTCCACCACATAGTTTACCTCATTGAGCTGCTTGACGACCTTGAAAGGGCCCTCCCAGGCGGCCTGTAGTTTGTTCTTTCTCACAGGGATGAGAACCATCACCGGATCCCCGGTGGCGTAGGCACGGGCCCTTGCCGTGCGGTCATACCAGACCTTCTGCTTCTTCTGGGCTCTGGCCAGATTCTCCCTGGCCAGGCCCATGAGTTCAGCCAGTCTCTCTCGGAAGATCAGGACATACTCCACCACTGACTCTCCATCGGGAGTGGCCTTCCCCTCCCACTCGTCTCTCATCAGGTCCAGGGGGCCCCTCACCCTCCTTCCATATAACAGTTCGAAAGGCGAAAATCCGGTAGACTCCTGGGGCACCTCCCTGTACGCGAACAGCAGGTGAGGTAAGTACTTGTCCCAATCCTGCGGGTGCTGGTTCATAAAGGTTTTCAGCATCATCTTTAGCGTCCCGTTAAACCTCTCCACCAGCCCGTTGGACTGGGGGTGATAAGCTGAGGCCCAGTCGTGCCGGACCCCACATTTCTCCCACAAGCACCGGAGCAGGGCCGACATGAAGTTGGAGCCTTGGTCTGTCAAGACTTCCTTGGGGAACCCCACTCGGCTGAAAATGGTCAGGAGCGCATCGGCCACGGTGTCTGCTTCAATGGAAGCTAAGGGCACTGCCTCGGGGTAGCGGGTGGCAAAATCTACCACCACCAGAATGTATTTCTTCCCCGACCGGGTCGTCTTGCTGAGAGGCCCCACGATGTCCATGGCCACCTTCTGGAAAGGCTCCTCTATGATGGGCAAAGGTCTCAAAGCCGCTTTCCCCTTGTCCCGGGCCTTCCCCACCCTCTGACAGGGGTCACAGGATCGGCAATACTGCCGGACCGTGGTAAAGACCCCGGGCCAGTAAAAGTTCTGTAGCAACCTCTGCCGGGTGCGCCGGATTCCCTGGTGCCCTGCGAGGGGGATGTCATGGGCCAGGTACAGGAGCCTGCGGCGATACTTCTGGGGGACCACCAGCTGCCTCCTGATCCCACAGGACTCTACTTCCCTTGTGGGAGCCCATTCTCGGTACAGGAACCCCTTCTCCCACAGGAACCTCTCCTGGCAGCCTCTCCTCATGGTTCGTACCACACCGAGGTCGGCCAGGTCCCTGAGCTTCCGCAAGGAGGGATCTTTCCTCAACTCGGCCTGGAACTCAGCGTCTGGGGAAGGGATGGGGACCGGTTCCCCCTCAGTGGCCAGGTCTGAGGCCTCAGCCTCTCTGAGCCGTGCCCCTCGGCCCTCCCTTCCCACCAGGGTAGGGTCCTGCGCCTCCGGTGCGGTACCCTCCCCGAGGTCAGGGAGCAGTGGCCCTCGCCGGCTCTGGCTACGGGTCACAACCAGGGCGGTCTGGGGCTTGCTTGGCCAGTCCTCTAGGTCTCCCCCCATCAAAACTTCAGTGGGCAAATGGTGGTGTACCCCCACATCCTTGGGGCCCTCCTTGGCCCCCCATTTCAGGTGTACCCTTGCCACGGGCACCTTAAATGGGGTCCCGCCCACCCCTGTCAGGGTCAGGTAGGTGTTGGGCACCACCCGATCTGGGGCCACCACCTCGGGCCGGGCCAGCGTCACCTCCGCGCCCGTATCCCAGTATCCATTGACCTTCCTCCCATCCACCTCCAGGGGAACAAGGCACTCTCTCCGGAGGGACAGCCCCGCGCCCACCCTGTAAACTGAGCGCCCTGAGTCCAGAGCCTCCAGCCCTCTGGTGGAGCTGGCCTGGGGTACTCTTCCCTCCTGAGCAGGTGGTAAACTGGTAGGCCCCCTTTCCTGGGTCGTCTGCCCCTCGTCCAGCTGGGTCCCTACCCAATTAACCCTGGGTAGGTTGGGTCTGCTCAGTTTGTCCCTGAGCCCAGGGCACTGGGACCGTATGTGGCCTCTCTGGCCACAGTGATAGCAGCTCAGGTCACGTTGGTCCCCTCGAGCGGGTCGGAGGGGCCCGACGCCAGGCGTTCCCCTTGGGAGGGGGTTCTCCCTATTTCCCCGCTGGGAGGCCCCCTGGTGACTCTCTCTCTGCATCGGGGGGGGCCTGTTCTTTTGGGACTCCTCCCGGCTACCCCCTGACCGACTGTTCACAAACTCGTCGGCCAGCTGCCCTGCGTGCTGGGGGTTCTCGAGCTTTTTGTCCACCAACCACAGCCTCAGGTCGGAAGGGCACTGTTCATACAGTTGCTCCAGTACAATTAGGTCAAGCAGGTCCTCTTTAGCTCGGGCCCCAGCTGTCCACTTGCGGGCATATCCCTGCATCCGGTTGGCCAGTTGTAGGTAGGTGACCTCAGGCGTTTTACGCTGACTCCGGAACCTTCTCCGGTACATCTCGGGGGTCAGCCCAAACTCACGGAGCAGGGCCTGTTTGAACAGTTCATAGTCCCCTGCCTCCGGCCCTGTCATCCGGCTGTACACCTCCACGGCTTTGGGGTCCAGTAAGGGGGTGAGAAACTGGAGCCTGTCTGCAGGGTCAACCCTGTGCAGCTCACAGGCATTCTCAAAGGCCGTCAGGAAGCTATCTATGTCCTCCCCCTCCTTACGCTGGGCCAGGAAGCACTTATCAAAGTTCCTTGCAGTCTTGGGTCCCCCCTCATTCACCACAGCCGGGGCCCCACTGCTCTTCAGCCTGGCCAGCTCCAGTTCATGCTGTCTTTGTTTCTCCTTCTCCTGACGCTCCCTCTCCTTCTCCTGACGCTCCCTCTCCTTCTCCTGACGCTCCCTCTCCTTCTCCTCCTGCTCATGTTGACGTTGTTTCTCCTTCTCCTCCTGCTCATGTTGACGTTGTTTCTCCTCATGTTGACGTTGTTTTTCATGATCCTCCAGCTCCCTCATTTTCATCTCCCTCTCCCATTCCAGCCGCCTCCGCTCCAGGGATGGGGAGCTCCGCCGGGAGGATCCCCTGCTGGGTGCTGGGGTCAGGGTGCCCTCGGTATTCGCTGGGCTTCCCCCAACCCCTCCCCCAGGCATAGGTAGGAAGGGTCTCGGGATGTCCTCGGCAGCAGTCTGACCCCTCCCAGCCCGGTCAGGCCCCGGGGCCCACGCTGCGTCTGCCGGGCGGCTCCCCTCAGGGACAGGGATCGGGTCATCCAAGCGATCCCTCTCCTCCAACTGGGCAATCAGTTGTTCCTTGGTGGACCTCCCGATGCGCAGCCCCCTCTGCCTGCACAGCTCCACCAGGTCACTCTTAAGGCGTTTAGCGTACATCTCCCTGCTGGCCACTCGCAGGCCGGGCAGCTTCCCACGGTTTCCAGGAAAAGCCCTTAGTGTGCCAGTCCTTCTTGAGGTCACCACCTCTTTGCCAGGGTCGAGCTGCAGACTCCTCCGCCCCTGGGACCGCTCGCTGCAATCCCCCGGGGGACCCTGTTACTGCAAAAGTCTTTCTCTCTGGTCACACATTCCCAGGGGTTAGCCGCCCCCCGAAACCGTCTCTCTCTGAATCTTCAGCACGCCTGGTCCCCGTCAATTCCCCTTCGTTTTACTGTTCCCCAGTCACTTACTGCAGGAAGCGCCGTTCACGGGGTGCAGTAGATCCCACCACTGCCACCAGTTGTCGCGGAGTGTGGGGGAGTCCAGGCCCTGCACCCCTCTTCCTGGGATCCACTGAGACTCTCAGCCAGCCAGTAAAACAGAAGGTTTATTGGACAACAGGAACACAGTCCACAACAGAGCTTGTGGGTACAACCAGGACCCCTCGATCACGTCCTTCTGGGGGAGCAGGGAGCTTAGACCCCAGCCCTGGGGTTCCCTGTGTTCCTCTCCCCAGCCTCCCAAACTGCCAACTAACCCCACCCAGCAGGTTCCCTGCTGCAGCCTCTGTTCACATTCCCGGGCAGAGGTGTTACCTCCCCCTCCCCCTCCTGGCTCAGGTGACAGGCTCTCAGGTCTCCCATCCCCAGGGCACATTCCCAGGTCAACACTCCCCCCTCCCTGCTGAGTCACTTCGTCACAGCGTCCGCCCCCCATGTCGACTGCAGCACGTGTGCCCTTCCTCCAAGCCCCTGGCAGGCCCCGCTCTCCAGCCCCGTGTGGAGCTGCTGCCCGTGGCTGTGCGAGACCCGGGGCAGATCAGAGCCGAGCCTGCCTGCAGCGTGTCCCCTCGTGCCGACCTCCATCACACAGGAGGGCTGCCCAGAGGGCAGGAATCCGTCCGGATGCTGTGCACGGTCACGCAGGCAGGTCTCCCAGCCATGAGGAGATCAGAGCCTGGTGTGGGAAGCCACGTTTCCCTCTCCGCAGTACCCGCCGCCCCCCCCCCAGCCAGTCCCTGTAATCTGGGTGCTGGAGAGAGGTTTTCTTAACCCTTCTCTCCCTTTCCACAGCGCCACAAACTTGGCCACCCGCTGCCCCTCTTGTGCTTGGCCCCGGGATGAAGAGGCAGCTGCTTGCGGCTGCCCTGTGGGCGTCAGCTGGGAAGGAGCCCCCAGAGAGCCAGCTGGGGGATGGCCCAAAGCAGAGGAAGCTGGGAAGATGCCCACTGGCACTGCACCTGGCAGGGACACTAAGCTAGGCCTTCCCTGGTAGCATAGCCCTGCCCGGGGAGCACAGTTCGAATGCTGAGCACTTGGCCCCACTCCTGCAGCGTCAGCCGGGGAAGGGAACATCGCGCTGCGTGCTCAGGCGGGCGGCTCTGCCGTGAGTTAGTACAGCGCCAGGAGAGCGTCCCTCGGGCAATCTGCACCCCCGGGGCAGCAGCAAGAGGCTTCCCCTGGGAGAGGGGACGCTACCAGCCAAGGGCTCACGGCTCAGAGGTGCCCAGCTGGGAGCCTAGACAGCCCAGGTGCTCACCCCATCCAATGCCCTGCTGCCAGTCACGCCTGCCCTGATGGCGCTGCGTACGCTCTGCGCTGCCCGTTAGCTGCAGAGAGCTGGTGTGTGCCTGGCCGCTCAGCGTGGTGACCTGTCTCCTGGCTTTGTTCCACAGGGCGATCGAGGAGTGCTGGGGCCCCGAGGCCCGCAGGGTGCCGTGGGAGAGCCGGGCAGGCCTGTAAGTTTCCCGGTGCTTGTGGAATAGTGTGTGACTTTGATAACAGCCCCTAGTATTTACAAAGAACGGTACAAACGTCCGCCCACCCTGCCCACCTCCCCGCAGTGGGGCCAGCATGTTTTACAGATGGGCACAGGGACTTGCCCACAATCCATGTCAGAGCCAGGGTCAGAATCCGGGGCCCGTGCAGTTGCTCCCGCTGCTGTGCTCTGTCCACTAGGCCGCACTGCCTCTCTCCGACCTGACTTCCTGGTTGCTTGGCCAGAGCTGATTTCGTGTGTGGTTAATTCCAGCCTCGTTTGGTGGCAGTGGTGGTTTCCGCCTGGAGCCCAGTAGTGCCGAAGGAGCTAGGTGCATGGGCCCTGTGGGGGTGCGAGCAGTAATTGAAATGGGGAATTGTTCTGTGTTATATTAACCCCTGTAACTCCCAAGCCATCCGCAGCACCATCCCCTGGCCCAGGGTGCGATCGGTGCCCTCAGCTTACCCTGCTCTCTCCCACACTGTCTTGCAGGGATCTCGTGGGGACCCAGGCGACATGGGCACAAGGGGCAACCCAGGGCCCCCAGGACCAAAGGTAAAGTCTAGATGTACGTCCAGTGCAGTAGAAAGGGGGGAACCAGCGGCTTCACCTGTGTGCTTCATGGGGGGCCCCCACCTCAGTCTGCACCTCTGAGATCTCACCTGCCCCCTCCAGTCCTTCCCCCGGCCAAAGCCACGCCGCTGACACCCGGGTGAAGTGTCCAGGCCCACGACAGCTCCCTGCCCAGCCTCTGCTGCCACCAGGCAGCCCAGCTGTCTCTGGAAGGCAGGTGCTGTTGGTGCAGAGTGCTGTGCTGAAGACATTGCTGTCCATGGCTTCTCTTAGCCCCGTTCCTCTGCCTGACAAACCAGGACACCCCTTCTAGAGAAGGGAAACTCCCAACTCGGTGACGTTGCGAGCTCAGCCCACGCTGGGTTTTAATGTTCTGCTTTCACTGACCTGTTCTCTCTTTCCCCCCAAAGGGAGACCGAGGCAGACCTGGCTTCAGCTACCCTGGCCCCAGAGGACTTGGGGTACGTATGGCTCAGGCAGAGGCGGATTAAGCTTTTGTGGGGCCCTGGGCCAGAGCAAGTGGGGGGCCCCTCCCCACCCCTTCTGCTTGCAGCCCCCCCCCCCGCCTCCCGCCCTGCACTCCTGCTGGGGAAATGGGCTTGGGTCGCAGTCCCCTGCTGTCCAGTAGGCGGAACGGGTTGGGGCACAGGGGCGCCCATTTTTCTGGGGGCCCCCAATTAGACGGGGCCCCTGGCCACGGGTCCCATTGGCCCAGTGGTTAATCCGCCCCTGGGTTCAGGCAGCACATTCTGGCCCAGCATACTAGCTGCTAGGGCTGCAGCCGGCTGTGCAGGGGAGATCCCAGCTCTCCCAACGGCCTGGCCTCACTCTGCAGAGGAAAGCAGTGGGGAATCCTTCCCCCGCAGCAGAGGGGCAGGCCTGGAAGGAGCGGTGAGAGGCTGGCAGGCGGGTTCCATTGGCAGGGGTAAGCATTATTGCTCCCCTGAATGAGTAGGAACAGAATGATCATGTTGGAGGGTCCGGTTCCCTCACACCCCTTTGAATTCAGTGTAATAAACCAGGGTTTGCACGTTACGAATCCCCTGCTCCCTGATGGGTAAAGGTGGTGTGAGGAATGCAGGCCTGCTCTAAACATCCCCTATGAATCAGACTCTGCATCGAATAGGAGACTTACTGGTCTCTGTGTTAAATAGCGGCCTGCGGATTATCCCAGCCTGAGCCAGCTGGGCAGGGTGCAGAGAAGTGCAGTGATACGTGTTCCCACCACAGTTCTGACGGGGAATCTTACCCTCTGCTCACAGCCGTCAGCCAGTCGCTTGTGGGGCGCCAGGGCCAGGGCCAGGGTCAGAGCCCATTCGACTGTGGAGAGCCTCCCACTGACTCCAGTGGGCTCTTCTGGCTGGGCTGTCAGAGGTGCTGGGGACCTGTAGTCCCCACTGAAGTCCAGGGGAGTTGCAGGGGCTCCACCCCCTCCTAAAACCAGGCCACAAGTATATTGGTGTATTATTTTGAAATGTGCCCATCACCATTGTCTCTGGGCACATGTGCAGCAAATTTCAATCCAGCACAAAACTGAAGCTAACAAACTCCTGTCTGTTCCCAGGGCGACAAAGGCGAGAAGGGACCGCCTGGTCCAGAGGTACGGGGTGGGTGTGTGTGTGTGTGTGTGTAGGGGGGTGTATTTATGAGGTTATCGAATTGACCACTGTGCTAAGCAGCTAGTTCCTGGCCTGTCACTGAGTGACGGAGGAACCCTGCACTGATGGGCATGGCTGACCCGTGACCTGCGAGCAGCTCTGTTGATCCCCGGGGGGCACTAACCTGGGGGCCTGGCAACCTGTGTCCTACAAGCAGCCCCTTTGGTCCCAGGGGTCACTCACCTGCGGAAGGGTGTGCAGGACCCTGATGCATTTGCTTGGATTTAGCAATCCGTGTACGCACAGACACAGGGGTTCGGGTCGCTGGGTGCGCTGCCCTCTCTCAGCACACGCAGTCCAGGGAGGGTGCATTGCCCTGGCACGAACATCTGTGCCCCCCTTCTCTGGTGTGGGGGCTGAGGATGGGGCTGGTGCAGCAGCACTGTGTGGGCGCCACCCACCCTAAGGATTCCCCTGACCCAAGGGAGCTCCCCAAGAGCCAGGCCCTGCTCTGCGCCAGCTGTCCCCCCCGAGAGCCCTGCCGTGACAGCCGGGCACCGCTGGTGTCTAACAGCGGAGCAGCTTTCCCAGCACACGCTCTGACTGCCGTCACATCTCTCCCTCCTCTGAACAGGGTGCAAGGGGCGACTTTGGACCGAAAGGCGCTCCCGGGGTGAAAGGAGACACAGGGGAACCTGTAAGTATACTGTCAGTGCCGCTCCCACGTCCAGGCCCCGCTTTCCTACCGTGCTGGCAGAGGTAGGGGGGATGCCATACGGACCCTGCCGTTCTGCACGTCTAGCCTCTGGGGCGCCTGGGTGTGGGTAAAGGTCAATAGAGCTCCCACCTGGCATTGCTACTGCTCCCCAGCCTGGGCAATGCCTGTCTCTGGACACTGGGAGTGGAGCTGGAATCGCAGTCTGCCCCCGCTCCCACCCCCCAAGCCAGAACCCTGAACCAAACTGGCAGCTTGCGGGCCATGCCGCTTGCAAGACCAGAGCACACCCTGTGCGTGGCTGGACGCCGGACGTGTTGCCTGCCGGCCCCTTGGCACATGTGGCCCCCGCACCAGGGGCACCGTGTCTCGCAGCCACTCCTGCGGCTAGGAGCTAGTGTCCAGCAGCCCTTGGGGTACTCAGCTGGGGTGTTGCTGACCAGGGCGAGTGGGAGGGGCTTTTCCTTCAGCAGTATCACCCACGTCATGCCTGTCCAATTCATTCCTTTTCTCTTCCTGCCAGGGTGACCCCGGCCCATCCGGCGAGCCTGGCCCCAGAGGCAGCCCAGGCCCAAAGGGCTTCGAGGTACCGTACCATGCCACCGTGAGATCGGTCACGCCCAGCTGCTCCCTTTCTCCCTGCATCTTCCACGTGCTTGCAGCAGCTAGGCTGAGGAAGCCCTGGTAGGGCCTCCCCCCGCCGGACTGGCAGGGGGCTGCTCCCTTACGGGCCAGCCATTAACGATTCCAGCTGGGCGCTCTGGGGTCTGTTACCGTTCCCCTTCCTGCCAGCGCCTGCCTGAATCTAGCCCCAGCAGGCAGCTGTGTCTAGACCCCAAAGGTGAGTCCCGGGAAAGGGCATGACACCGCTGTGTTCTTCTTACAGGGTGATCCGGGCCCACCCGGAGATCCTGGCCTAACCGTAAGTAGAGCCAGGCTCCTAGTTACTTCATAGGGATACAGCTGGGGGGCAGGGGGATGGCGCCCACCCAGGGACGGTTCCCCTGCAACATGCTGAGTGGGACTGAGACTCAGAGGCAGATCCTGCTCTTGGTGCCAGGGATGCAGCTCTGGCTGGACTTACCCTGTAGCACAGAGCAGCAGCGAATGCCCCTGTTGGCCGCAGAACTCGCAGGAGATCGGTGTGGGACTGGCCACAGCCAAAGCGGAGTCTGAGGGAGGGAATGCAGAAGGGCATGATCAGAAGGGAAGCCGGGCTGCGGGCCGGGAAAGGTTGGGGCACCCCCACCGTACGGGCAGGCTGGCATTCACCAGTGCTCTGCTCCTTGTGTTTTGCTGGCAGGACTGCGATGTGATGACCTACGTGAGAGAAACCTGCGGCTGCTGCGGTCAGTCCAATGCTCTTCTCTTTGGGGGCTCGGTCAGTGCTGAGCAGCTTGGCTCTGAACCCCGGGGGGGGTCCCTCCCCAGTCATCCCCCTCCACGCCTCTGGTGTTAGCAGGAAGGTCGTACGTGGCAGACCTCACCCCGAGGAGAGGGCCAGCTCTCCCCCGTGTGCCACTGACAGCCTCAGAGTTGGGGCGCAGCAGGACTCTCGTGGGTTTGCTCACAGACCGTATGGCCCGCAGGCACAGCTGCTGCCCGTTGGCACCGTTCGTGCCGAGCGTGCCCTGCCCGTGGCGGCGATGGCATTCCCAGCAGAGCACAGACCCACTGCTCAGGTTCAGGGAAATAACGACCCCGCTGGGCCTGACTGTCCGTGCTGGCCCCTGCACGCTGGGCCATCGCAGCGGTGAAGCTGCCCAGACGGCGTGAAACAGCCCGGCCGGTCTCTAGTGCTCTCCCAGCAGAGGTGCTGCAGAAAGACCTTAGGGAATGGTGGGTCGCAGCTGGGCGCAACCTTCCTCTGCCAGGGACAGGGATTGAGTCCCTGCTGAGCTGGGTGTGTAAAGGGCTAGATAATTCACTCAACTCTGCAAACTCAGATAAGGCTAATGAGCGTCCAGCCACGTCTGTGCCTCAGAGCATCAGCTTAGTTTCCTCCCAGAGGTGCCCAGCTGCCTGTGGATAGCTTCGCTTTCCTTCAGGTATTGGCCGGAGGCTGGATGGCAGGGACCTGATGGGGGATCTTCCCGTGGATGGCCTCCCATGCGGTGGAGACCCTCCCTGCTCTCTGGGCAGTCCCTGCTGGCCTTGTCCCCCCTGTGATCCGCTCCTCTCTCCCATCCCCAGACTGCGAGAAGCGCTGCGGTGCCCTGGACATCGTGTTTGTCATAGACAGCTCCGAAAGCATCGGCTACACCAACTTCTCCCTGGAGAAGAACTTTGTCATCAACGTGGTGAGCCGCCTGGGCTCCATTGCCAAGGACCCCAAGTCAGAGACAGGTGCGGGATGCGTGTGAGCAGTGGCGTGGGGCTCTGAGGGAGAGACAGACGGGGCCCTCGGGCCCCCACCTCTTAACCACCTGCCCTAAGGGAGGCATCCACACGGCAAGCAGCCTACAGGTCCTTGTGCAGACTGGGCTCCGAACCAGAGGAGAGCCTGGGAAGAGGCAGCTGCTATGTTCATGACACGGCCGGCGGCCATTGCTGACTGTCTCCTGATTGCTGGTGGCAGTCACATGTTTCTCATAGGACTCCCTTCCCTCCCCAGGCTCCCACTGATACCAGAGAAACTCCATTCTGTGTCCCTGGCTCCCATTTTAAATAAGCAAGAGTCACTCCACCGTTAAAGGTGTCACGGAGTCCCTGGGCGATGCTCTAGAACTGCTCCCCATGAAGTCAGTCAGGACTCTGGGGTAGTCGCCTTTCTGTGAGCAGCCTGTCTTCAGGACACACAGCTCACACAGCTTCCACCTTCCTGGGTCTGACCTCAGAGCATTCAGCATCCTCTGCCCCTCCGTGCGCTTTCCCCCAGCGAGTCCGCTCAGGCGGGGCTCCTGGGGAAGCCAGAGGGTCCTGCACCCCAACTTCGCAGTCAGACGTGACTCTCAGCCGGCCAGTAAAACAGAAGGTTTATTAGACGACAGGAACATGGTCTAAAACAGAGCTTGCAGGTGCAGAGAACGGGACCCCTCAGCTGGGTCCATTTTGGGGGGGGCAGTGAGCCAGACAACCACGTCTGCACTTCACTCCATGTCCCAGCCAGCCCCAAACTGAAAACCCCCTCCAGCCCCTCCTCCTCTGGGCTTTGTTCCTTTCCCGGGCCAGGTGGTCACCTGATTCCTTTGTTCTCCAACCTTTTAGCTCTCACCTTGCAGGGGGGGAAGGGCCCAGGCCATCAGTTGCCAGGAAACAGGGTGTCGGCCATTCTCTGTGTCCAGACTCCTGCACACACCTGCCCTCTAGGGCTCTGCAATGATCATACACCCTTACCCCACCCCCTAGATACTTAAGAACTGCCTAGGGGAAACTGAGGCACCCCCACACTATTCAGAGGAAACATTAAGAACAGTCCCACTTCGTCACAAAAGGTCACAGTAAAACTGGCGGGAAAACCAAATTAAGGGAAAGGTCAGCAGCTCATAACTCTGCGGTAACGAGAACGGTGGGACTGCGAGGACTGTTGGCGTGCGTTCCAGCATGCTTGGAATTGGACGTGCGCAGGAGGGAGCTTAGCAAACGTGCCTAGACAGTTCAGACAGGACAGTAGAAAAGGCAGTGTGGCAGTGGGCAGCCAAAGGCACTGACAGGAGAGAACAAAGAGAGAAGAAGGAAGCTTGCTGGGTGGTCCATTGACATTAGCAGCAGAGGGAGAGAGCTCAGGAGAAACAGTCAGCAAGTGGAGTAAATCTGTCAGCCAATGTGGTGTAGGGCGGTGGGAGTGTGTATGTTAATAAAGACGAAGGTGTGTGTGTTGATGGTAAAGGGAACGTTTACATGTAAGATTTAAAGAAATGTTACCACTTGCTATCAGCGACCTGTGAGAGATGGGTCAGCTGTCATAGAGCGCAGCTACTTAGGAGCATTTCAGACTGTAAGGCAATATGATTTGGGGTGCTCTTTAGCTTTGTATTTGTGTTTTAGAACAGCAATAAGGGATTGGTGGTTTAGATTATTATTGTATTAGGGATTGTTCTATACAAAAATCTATTGTTCAGAGCCTGAGAGAATTGGAATTGTCTGGATTTTGTTTTAACCCCCGTTGTTTTGTAACACCGTGTCAGCACTTTGACCATGTGAAACCATTCTGTCTTTCGGTGCTTGTCGCTGGTGCATGTCATTGGCATGCATGACGCAGCGTGGCAGTGTCGTGATGTCACACGTGATGCTGCCGTGCAGGGGTCTGGAGTGATGACGCCCTCACCAGACAATTTGGCATTTATAGCATGGTGCCAGTGTGTGCCCTGCCTAGGGAACACACCCCAGTTAGCTGCGGGAAGGTGCCAGGGGTGTGAGGATGGCGGGGTGTCACCATCTGTCTCCCTGCAGGTGCCCGGGTCGGGGTGGTGCAGTACAGCCACGAGGGGACATTCGAGGCCATCCAGCTCAACGACGAGCGCATTAACTCCCTGTCCAACTTCAAGGAGGCGGTGAAGCGTCTGGAATGGATCGCCGGGGGCACCTGGACGCCCTCAGCCCTGCAGTTTGCCTACAACAAGCTCATCAAGGAAAGTAGGCGAGAGAAAGCCCGTGTGTTTGCCGTGGTGGTGACAGACGGGCGCCACGATCCGCGGGACGACGACAACAACCTCCAGGCCTTCTGCCAGGGAGACGTGATCGTCAACGCCATCGGCATCGGCGACATGTTCAACCAGCCAGACCAGGACGAGACCCTGCGCTCCATTGCGTGCAACGAGCAGCAGCGCGTCCAGAAAATGAGGCTCTTCTCGGAGCTGGTGGCTGAGGAATTCATTGACAACATGGAGGACGTCCTCTGCCCAGGTCTGCACCTGCCACCCTGGCTCAGTCACTGAGCGAGGCCAGGGCTGGGGTGCGAGTTGGTCGGTTGTATGCAGCACACGGCGCGATGACACTGGGTAACAATGCATGTGGTTGGGTCAGTTACACTGGATAGCGCATCTCCCTAATGCAGATCAGCACAACCGGCTCTTCCCCAACCGGAGAGCAGATCCCCATGGATCCATGGAGAGCAGATCCCCATGGGCAGCACCCACCCCGGTGTGTGTCCTCGCCCACCATGGGGCGAGAGGCCTGGCCTGCTGCTGAGGCCATCTCGCTAGCTGCTCCTTTATTCTCGTTTCAGATCCACAGATCGTCTGCCCAGAACTGCCCTGCCAAACAGGTAAAAATAATGCCAAACGGCTCCAGATCTTCCGCGCCGCACGGTAGTGTCATGGGCTGTGGGGTGGGTGGGGAACGGCAGCCTTTCTAGCCGCGCAATACCCCGGCGGGGGCAGAGAAGGGGGCTGTCACTTTATCTCAAGAGAGGCCCCAATTTCCATCTCCCCCGCTTTGCCTGTCTGGCTGAGGGCTGTCCACAGGCAGGTACGTGTGTGCAGTACAGCCATGCTCAGCCCTCTCTCCCTTCTCCTCATCCCAGTGGAGATGCCTAAACCTCGGATCCTAAATCCCCACGGGACCTGGCAGGGCTTGGAATCCAAATCCAGGAATGAACTGCTCACATGGTCCCTGTCTGTTATCGGACGAGCCGAACCCCCAGAGCCAAACTCCCCACCCTTTGGAAATCCTGCCCTGCAGGTCTCAGTGGGGCTGGGCGGGCAGTACAGTGGAACTGGAAGGCTTCCAGTGGAGACTTGGCTCACACCGGCTGTACTGAAATGAACTAGTAACACCGAGTTGGGGAGCAGGGTGCAAAGGGGCTGTGTGGTGGGGCGGGACAACCCTGTGGGGTAAGAGAGGCAGGTGCTGCTTGGTGCAGATCCCAGTGCTTGGACCACGTTCTGCTTGTTAAGTGGTAAAACTCCAGCCTCAGCTACTGTTGCTAGCACGGAAAGTGCAATGTCTCTCTGTCTGCAAACCTGCCAATGAGCTCTGTGCAGCTTGGAAGCGTGTCTCTTTCCCCAACAGAAGTTGGTCCAATAACAGATATTCCCTCCCGCTCCCTATCTATCGATCTAATCAGAGACCCAGTGTTTGGCGATATGCGAGTCGTGCGGGTTACAACAGGTCACCCAGTGCTGCCGATACTTGTGGTTTAGTCATGAGTCTCACCATGTTGTTTTCCGAAAGCCCCCGCTCCACAAGTCAGGGGACTGCGGGATCTCAACTTACGTGGACTGGAAAGTGACTTGTTTAAAAAGGAATCTGTGGAGCAAGGCTGGAAAACGGGCCCCCTGCAGGCTGGGAAAGCAGATGGAAAGAAAAAGAATCCCAGTTTCTTAGCTCTTTAAAATCTCGTGATTTTTCAGCCAGTCTCATGACGTTGGGGGCCCTGACTTGTGAATTTGGAGTGCAAGACTGAGGAGGGATTGCAGGGAGCTCCGGGCCATGCCCTATGGCGAGGGTTGTCCTGGAAAGCCATGTGTAGGGAGCTCTACTTCCCGACTGCCCTGGGGAAAATACTGTGCAAGCTTCTTTAGAGAGAAACCTCTTCCGGGCTGCCAGCCTCCCTCTCTGGGGAAGACTGGCCAAGGACTGCCGGGAGGAGGGAGAGATGGCAAAGCCTTGAGCAGGGAAGACGGTGGAGTTTTCCACCTTGTGATGAAAGTGCCAACCTGCTGTCCCAGGCCAGAGAGGGGCTAGCTGGGCGCCTTCCCCTCCTGCCGATCTGCTGCTGTGCGTCGCGCTGACCGTGCCTGCTGCTACAGCCGTGCCTGGCACCCGAGAGTCGGGTCAGTCTGTGTGTTGTGCACGAATATCCAGTCGGGACTCTGCAAACCCCGCTGACTCCTTTCGCTGACTCAGGTTTAACCCTGCGCTGCGGAGCTGAACGGCTAGCCCCGAATGCGGCACCTTCCCCCCGACGATGCACTACAGCCCCTCGTCTGATGGAGTCCTACCCAGCTGCTTTGAATCTGGGTCTGGAGAGATCTCAAAGGATGCAGCAGCCTGCTCTTCCAGCTGCTGCTTTGTCTTAGGCTGCGCCAGGCGTCTGTGCTTCAGAGCCCTGCTTTGTGCTTAGTTGCGAGGTCAGACTGGCAGTGGGGTGGGAGCAGTGCCATGGGCACAGGATTGATTTGTAAAGAGGAACCATGCCAGGGCAGCGTCGCTGGCAGCTGGAACAGCAGCATGTTCGGGTTCTGCTCGGTCTGGGCCAAGCGTCCATCAGACCCCGGGCCCGGGCGAACGTGGCCTTCGTCACACAGCAGCTCTCGGCCATTCTCATTGCCCGCGCCAGGTACGGCACCGCTTAGAACCACTTCCCTTTTCCTGCACTGCATACGGCTGGATCAGAAACCCCCTGGGGGGAGACAGGGGACTCTAAAAGGGTCCCCAGCGGAATTCCCCCACCCAGGCCTTAGGCTGGACAGGGCTCAGCCTGCACCCACAGAACATGGCTGTTGTAGAACGACTCCCCTCGGGAGTGGTGGCCGAGAAGGCGTAGGCCTGGCGGTGACGGGTGGGTGTCGCTTTGCTCTGGGTGGGTGGAATTCCCACTGGGCTGGGGAGTGAGTGGGATTTAGGGGGCGCCCGGGTGCCTCCCAGCACTGTCCTGGCTCTGGCTCCCTGCCAGGCTGTGTGTGACATCTGGCAAGGTCCAGCTGGGTTTGGCCCTGGGAAGGCAGCCCATGGCCAAAGCTGGGAGGAGCCCAGCTGTACTGGAGGAGCCCAGTGACGGGCAGCATAGGCGAGCTGAGGGCTTGGTAGTACGTAGCTGCAATGCTGTGGTGGGCTCTGCTAGACAGAGCCACTCTGACCTTGAGCTCTCTGCCCTGTGGCTGACAGCTGGGTCCGTGCTGAGCTCTGAGGAGCTGCCTGTTATCTGGGGTACATGAGATGTGCATGTGTCACCCGCCCCTCGGATGGGTCAGTGGCCAGCCAGGGCCTGGAGCCAAACACAGGCAGGCCTGGCCCGGGAGCACGCCAAGGAGCCCCACCCCCACTCATGCCAAGCCCTGGGTCTTACAGAGCGCATGTCAGCAGCAGGCCTCAAGGCACTCGCAGTCTCTAATGGCTTTCCCCTGGCCCCGGGGCAGGGCAGGGCTGGCATACCCTGGGCAGGTAGGGACTGGCACTGGGAGGCTGAATGCCTCGCCCAGGGTCACACAGGCAGGTCTGTGGCAGGGTGGAAATTGGCCTCAGTGTAGCAATCTTGGGGTTCATTAAACATCCAGCCAGGGAATTAGAAAGGAATAAAACTTTTAATAAAACAAACTAAAGAGCATCTGAGGTGAGGTGCTGAGCACAGCTACACTGGGTTCCCCACCCCAGCCTCCCGAGCACCTCTCTAAAGTCCCGTATTTATCACACTGTCCCTTATGAGGGAGCATCTCTAAATTATAATCTTCCCCAAACATGTCTCTACATCGTCCCTCTTAAAAAAACAAATGAACTCTTTATATACATATCTATTAATAGCTAACAACTATCTAACAACACCTGCATTAAATTCTCAACCCATCTAGTACATTTCCATAAACCCAATGTGTCCTCTCCCTAGAGAGGACAGATTACCAGCACATCACTCTGGAGTGTCTTCACCACTCACTTTTCTCAACTACCCCTTCTCCAGGCAGGTTAGCAAGTCTCTGAGTCTTTCAGGATGTTTAAGCTCCCTCTCCAATCTTCTCAATATCAGTCTTTTCTTTCATGAGAGTCTGAGTTCTCTTGTTCCTTGACAGTTTCTCCTTTCTCTGTTGATGGTAAAGGATCAGTCAGATGGGAAATGCCGGAGTCCACCTCAGCTGTCAATGTGTTGGAACTTTCTGGGATTACTCATAGATCCCTTCAGTTATGCCAGAATGTGTCTCACTGGTCTATCGGGACGACATAAGACCTTGCACACTGTTCTTCTTTAATGGAACCCCTTTGGCTCCAAGTATCAGAGGTGTGATTCCTCAGGCACACCCCATCACCTGGGTTAAGAGATGGGAGATCTCTGGCCTTTATGTCAAAATTTATATTTCTGCTTCCACTTCTGCTTTTCTTTCATTTCCATATGGTTTCATTGATATGAGCTTTCAGCAAGTTATCAGTGATTAGTACCTTAGATCTGGGCCTTCTTCCCATTTACAGTTCAGCTGGAGAAAAGTCATTCTCCAGAGGTGCACTTCGGTAAACCAGTTACACTTTACACCAATCACCCCCACTGGCAAAAAACCTTTTTCATAAAGTTATTTACTGTCTGTAGAGACTTTTCCACAAGTCCATTTGATTGGGGATAATTTGGACTTGATGTTTTGTGATGAAAATCCCAATCTAGGGCAAATTGCCTAAAATCTGCACTAAAGACGTCCTCTGGAATTCCATGTCTGGAGGAGATTCCCTTCATGCCAGCTATCACTGACTTACTATTGGTACTGTGCAGCGTGCACATTTCTGGCTACAGAGAATAATCTGTGACTATTAAATAATCCTTTGATTGCCAGGTAAATTAGCCAGCACAAACCTTCTCATGAGGCCTTCGTGGAACTGGGTGAGATCTCAGTGGCTCTGCCCGTTGGCTTGGCTTGTTCAAGCAGGAAAAGCAGTTTCCTACCACATTAGTAATGTCATGATTGATCCACAGCCAATACAGCACCCCTCGTGCTCATTGTTTGCACTTCTCAATTCCTAAACGACCCTCGTGGATCTTCTGTGGCATTTCTTTTCAGAAGCTCACTGGAATTACAACCTTACTGCCCTTGAAAACCACCCCATCTATCACAGAAAGTTCATGTCTGCAGTTCCAATAGTCTCTTATACTTGGACAGCAACTGCTTATTTCTTCAGGCCATGCTTTAATTATCACTTCTTTAAGGATCCCCAATTATTCATCTTTCTCCATTTCTCCTCTTGTTTGTTGCAGTTTCCTGATAGCTATGGGAATTGACTTTACAATCAAATCTACATAGGCTTGCATTTCTATCTCTAAAGTCTTCTCTGGTTTCGTGGGAGCCACTGCTCTGGAGAGTGCATTTGCAGTGAACATGAATTTACCGAGAGTGTAGGTCACAACCAAATCATACTTTTGCATCTTTATCATCATGCTTTGAATCATTAAGGTGCAGTCATTTAACAGTTTGCTAAATAACACTATCCAGGGCTTGTGGTCCATTTCAACTTCCACTGTCTGGCCATAAATATACTGATTGAATCTCTCACAGGCAAACAATATTCCTAAAAGCTCCTTCTGGATCTGTGTGTATCTGGTATCTACCTCAGTCAGTGATTTGGCTGGATATGACACTGGTTGCCAACAGTCCTCACCAATGTTCCCTCTAATTTTTTCCATGCATGTGTGGAATGAATTTTGTTACATGCACCAAGGTAATATGCGGATGTGCGCCACCAGTAGAAACGAAAAACCTACATAGAATATTTATTTTTAAAAAGTTACCATAGGGATAATTTACTCCAGCCAGGACAGGTTAGGCATTTAAGAACTCACTATTCAAAGAATTAAACTTAAGCATAAGAGAGAAATAAAATTATGAAATGCACAGACCAGTCAAACTAAAATAACAGCACTTTGAAAGAATAAAATTACAGAGACTATCTGTGCATTGCAAGAAGTACCAAGAAGTAATAACAACAACACAAAAAGAAAAGGAGGACTAGTGGCACCTTAGAGACTAACCAGTTGATTTGAGCATAAGCTTTTGTGAGCTACAGCATCCGATGAAGTGAGCTGTAGCTCACGAAAGCTTACGCTCAAATAAATTGGTTAGTCTCTCAGGTGCCACTAGTCCTCCTTTTCTTTTTGCGAATACAGACTAACACGGCTGTTACTCTGAAACAACAACACAAATACGTGTTGGGAGATAAATATGTCAGAGACTGTGAGAGTGTGTGTGTGTGTGTGTGTGTGTGAGCGAGAGAGACACAGAGACAGTGTGTGTATGTGTGTGTGTGAGACTGACACACAGAGACAGAGTGTGTGTGTGCTGGGTTCTGGGGAAGTCTGAGAGACCATACGCCGTGTCTTTAAGGCACTCACAACAGAAGGCTCAGATTCAGATTACAGCAGCTGAGCTCTCCTGCTCCTGAGCCCTGTCCCCCCTCCCCAGCTCTGGAGAGACGGGGTACGTGGGTAGGGGGGAAGCAGGGCAGAGGGACACCCTGACATCAGCACCTCCTTCTCCCCCCGGGCTCTGCGCAGCCAGCAGGAGGGTCCCGGAAGCAGCTGCCAGGGGCTCCAAGGCAGAGGGCAGGAGCAACGTGGCTGCAGAACTGTGGGAGGAGGGGCACCTGGACACACGTTGCCGTGCGCGACTCTGCTCATCAAGTGTGTGGCACTTGTTTCACTCCTGGGCCACTGCACAACCGCACAGCTTAGAGGGAACACAGATCTTCACGCGTCTGTAAAATCGCTGCACCTAACCCAGACTATGAAGCGTTTGCTCAAATTTCTAATAGGCCATCCTGGTGCATAGAACTTCAACACTGGTTCGTGTATTAGTTGTTTGTTTGTTTGTTTTTAAACCTTCCTATGATTCCTCCTGTTCTGCACCCTGATTTTTATTCTTTAGGAGTTTTCTCAAAGCCGCTGCTTTGGGAGATAGCTTAGGTATGAATTTTCCAAGGTAATTAACCAATCCCAGGAACCATTGGACATCTTTCGTTGTGTGGGGACATGGCATCATTTCAACGGCTGAAATCTTCCTCTGATCAGTTTTTACACCTTTGTTGGAAATAAAGTCCCCAACGAAAGTCAGTTCTGTAACCCCTAAAACACATTTCTCCCTATTTAATTTGAGGTTTGCAGCTCTAGTTGCATCTAGGACATCCTGAAGTCTGTAATCATGTTCCTCCCTAGTTGAGTCCCAGGTGAGGATGTCGTCCATTGAGGTGTCAATGACATTAATGTTTCCATAGATCATCTGTATGGTTTTGTGGTACACTTCTGATGCTGAAGCTAAGCCAAAGGGTAACGTAAGAATCTGTATCTTCCAACTCGGGTATTTAATGCGCATAGTTTTGAGCTTTCTTAGTTAATTTTAGCTGCCAAAATCCTGAGGCTGCATCCAATATACTGAAATACTGAGCATTTGCAAATTGCGCCATAATCTCTTCTCTGGTTGGTAGTTTGACATGTTCTCTTTTTATAGCCTTGGTGCGGTCTCGGGGATCTAAGCGTCTGCCTAGCGGGCCGCTGCCTTTTCTCCACAACGACTAGCGAGCTCACCCATTCTGCTGCCTCCTCAGTTGTTTGTGTTACTTTCATTGCGTCCACCCTTGCAAGCGCAGCCTTGAGTTTGTCACCGAGTGCAAATAGCACCTTTCCTGCAGGGATGGGTACTGGAGGGACCTGCTTGTTTGTCTGGATTCTGTGTTCACCCCGCAAGCAATCCAGCCCTTGAAACAGATCACAGTATTCCTGGACGAACGCCAAGGAATCAAATTCAGTGTGGTCTTGATGAGAGAGAGCGACTGATCTTGCAGTTTTACAGATTGAGTTGCTCACGTGCAGCCAGGCCTAAAGTTGGTGTCTCCTCCTTTGGCACTACAGTGCAAGGGCCTGTACATGCTGCTATCAGTTCACATCCCCTTCACGGGTATATTTGTTCCAGAATAACCAGTTACTTTTATTTTTGTTGGTCCCAGTTCTGGTCTTATTTTTAGTCTCTCATAATCTTGTTCGGACAGAATATTAACCTAAGCTCCTGTGTCCAGGTTCAGGGACTAATTGCTCCATTCACTGTCATAGGCAGTATCCAGGCCCTCTCATCCGGCTTGCTAGATCCCAGCATGTCTGTGGGAAAACTCCTCAACCAGATTGTCCTTAACTGAATGCACTTGACTTTTCTGCAGTTGGGAGCGGCAGCATTTTTCAAAATGCTTATTTTTCCCACATTTATGACAGAGTTTCCCAAAGGCAACACGCTGTCCGGGGCCATGCTGTGATCCACACCTTCGACATGACGTTCTGTCCCCAGCCTTCAGCTAGAAGTGGTTTTCATAGCAAGTGGTTCCACTCTTTGATTTGACCTGTTCCGGCTATCTGCCATTGTACTTAGTAGATGGAGAACCCCTTCTGGTGAATGCAGCTCTCTGGGTTGTACGTGCACAGTTTTGGCTGCCCTGTAGGTCTGGAGAGCTTTTTCTAAAGTGAAGTTGTCTTCGCAGAGCAGTCTCTCTCTTAGAATCATTGGTGGCATTAAAGGCCATGTGTTATCTCTGATCAGAGACTCTGTCAGCTCACCAAAGTTTCCTTAATTCTGTCAGATGTTGCTATTGGTGTCGCCATTTTTTTTTTTTTTTTTTTTGCATGCATGTAAACAATTTGTCTCTCTCAGAGGTCTCATTCCTTTTTGGCATGTAACGTACCTCAAATTTAGTCAGTATTTTACTTAACTTCATACTTTCACTGTCTCCAAACTTCAAGTTGTTATAACTGTCCAATGCTTCCTCCCCAACAACATGCAAAAAGATCGATGATTTCACTTTATCACTTTTCTCAACTGCCCCTTTATACAATTCAAATCTCTGTCTGAATTTTTTCCAGTTCTCTGCAACTTTGCTGGACAATGACAGACTGGATGGAGGTTGCGACATATCCATTTTTGCCTTCTTATCCCCTTCTGAAGCTAGTCAAGCTATTGTTGTGCTCACAAAATGCATACACGAGCCTTGGCTCTTCTCTGTTTGCTGCTCCCCCTGCTCCCCTCGCCTCTGCTTTCAGTTTCAAACACAGGAGCTAACCTCACAATGAGGGCAGTCTCCTCATTTGGCACTTCTCAGGCCGAGTAACGCTCCTGGGGTTCATTTAACAGCCAGCCAGGGAATGAGAGAGGAATAAAACTTCCAGCAAAACAAACCAGAGAGGGCTGTGGTGAAGTGCTGTGCTTGGTCTCTCCGCCCCCATTTCCAGGGCACCTCTCTAAATTCCTGTGTTCACCCTGCTTTCCCCTGTGAGGGAGTGTCTCTGCATTATAATCTCCCACAAACACGTCTCTACACTCAGGTCTCCAAAGCGGTAGGCCAGCCTGCGCACAGCCCCTCGCCATTGCAGTGCCAGCCCTGGAGGGGTCCCAGTGACTTCTTCCGCCACATGCTGCCCCCGGGCTCCATCGCCCAGAGGAGGCAGCCCATGGAGCCAGCTGCACCGCACCTACTCCCCACCGGCATAGGAGGCCCAAAAAGGTTTCTGCCCCGCAGCGCTGCCAGCTCCTCAGGGCAGCTGGGGCCTAGCAGGAGCCCCAGAGCCCCAGGCCCCTCCCATGCACAGGGCTGCTCTTGCTGGAGAATAGGGTATTTATTGCTTTGGGGCCCATGCTCAGCGTGTGGGGCTGAGCACAGAGCCCACCTGAGCTGAGGTAAAGGCTGGCATGTGAATCTCTGTGGGTCTGGGGGGCCCCTTCTAACCCAGCCAACCGTCCGCTGCAGACGAGCGCTGCATGGTGTTTCAGGGGGCCAGCTCAGTGCAGTGCGGGAATGTAGCCTGTGTTTGTGGGGTGGCTTCTGGTGGATGCCTCGTTGGCTGCCCGTGGCTTTGCCCCAATGCACTCTGTTGAGTTCTGCATGGATGGGCCCTTGGAAACGCTCTGACAGCTGCCCAGAAACAACCTGGCAAACCCTGCTGTCTGCTGCCAGCTGACCCCTTGCTCAGAGGGAGGTTGGACAGTTTCCTTCTTCAGCAGCTCTCTCCGTAGCAGGAGGTGCAGGAGGAAGGAGGGGACATGCATCAGTAGCTGTATAGAAGCTTCATACATTTACTGAAAATCCTCTTCCAAGTACTGTCTAAGGGCCCAATCCAAACCCCATGGGAGGCAGCAAGCAGCTCTCCCTTCACTTTGGATCTGGTCCTTTAGTGAGATAGGGCTACAGTGGAGCTTCCAGGCTTTGGTCTTTGCTGCTCCCTCCCGTGCTGGCTGCCTTTCCTACAGAGCAGGGTACGTAAGAGAACCGAGCAGCAGTGGGGGACACACCAGTGCTAGCAAGCCCTGAAAATATTCTTTTGACACTCACTTGCAGATGACAGGAACCCTGGGAATGCAAACCCACTTATTTTCCGCCCCATGGAAGAGGAGGTCAAGATACCTTTCCCCTACACCAAAGAGTCAATCGCCCAGTTCCTAAACTCTACGCGGGAAATCCAGGACCCCAGCACGTACAGCCAGCTGGTGGCCACTTTGGCCTATACCGCCGAGAACGCCAAGTTTGCCACTGGACATGAGCGGCAGGAGTGGATGGACCTGTTCATTGACACTTTTAAAATAGTGCACAGTGAAATCGTGGGGGATCCAGAAACCGTGCTGGGGCTCTGCTGAGCTTTGCACTAGGGACAGTGTACAGGACTGGCAGCTGAGTGGAGCAGGAGCTCTTGGGAAAAGCAATGTTCCCTGTAAACAGCGCCTCTTGAGAATTCCCAGGAGGGGCTGGGTACCATGGTGGACGCGTTGAGCTTAGGAGGAGCCCAGAGAGTCTCGGTGGCTCCCAGCCAGTGATTTGATGGCAGGGGCGGTTCTCTCAGCATGGTGCATCTTCCCAGACACCAGGAGAGATGCTCCTGCTTCACTCACTGTCTCTGCAGCACTTTTTAAGGGAACATTGGGTGCTGGCAGAGGAGCTGTCCTGTCCCGAAGAGACACTCCTATTCTGTCCTTCTAAACACGCCAAGCCCACAATGACAGGCTAGCTTGTCAAATAGCCCTCGTGGGCCCTCCCAGCCCTCAGTCCCACCTGGGCTCCATGGCCGAATCAGGGAGGTTGCTTGCCGATGTGTACCTGAGGGCCAGAGCAAGCCCTGTCTCAGCGATGGGTGTAGGGATGTGTGCTAACATGTGTCTGTTTTCCTACGTAGCTTTTGTTCTGATTGTCCTCGAATTTTCTCCTGTGTTCTCTTTTTGTGTTTAACTAACCGGGCTTTCCTTGGGTTATGCCAGCCCCCAGAGAGGCCAGGCTCCCAACTGAGAAGCCCCACCACGCTACCCCCTTTGCTATAATCACAATGTTTAATCACTCAACTTGCGCTGTAACCTGTGCTATTAAAGAAAAGAGAGCCGTGCGAGCGGTTCGGGGTGGGTCCCCTTTGTGTCTCCCTTGGGCTTTGCTGGAAACTGCCCCGGTCTCAACATGTGCCCTGTGTCTTTGTCTGAGTGTCATTCTGCCTGCATGTCGAATGCATACTGGACTTGCTCTTCTCACTGTCCTAGAAGCCACATGCCTACTCCTAGGCAGGAAAATCCAGCACATGTCAGAACAAGGAGCTAAAAGCTATTCCCCAGTGATTGCGCCGTTCTGAAATACCATAATGTACCCTACATGTGCGAGACACTAGGTGTAAACATGCTGTTGTTCTGGGCATGGAAAGTTCCTAACCAGCTGTGTACACGATTCAGAGAGGTTACAGTCCCATCGTGTGAGCCCTGGTCATTATAACCTGCTCCAAGGGACCACATGGGGAGAGTTTCAAAGGCACCTAACTCCCATTGACTTTGAAAGAGAGTTGGGCACCATGCTGCTATCTGTGCTTTCAAAACTCTCCCCCATAGCTACAGAAGAGCAGACCAAAGAGTACGGGGCACAAATATTAGGTTCCAGTGGGTGAATTCTGCTAGCCCCCTGGCATGGAGGTAGCTTCATTGCAATGACTTCAGCTATCTTGTGCATTTCATTAGTTAACATGCAGATGAAAATACCCGGAACTGGACTGAGCATCCCATCATGCAGTGATGTTTGGGCTATAATGCCGTCTGCTTTCAAGGGCCTGCAGCGGGTACATTTGCCAGAGCACTAGATGGGGCCAGGGTGGGAAGGAGGAGCTGGAACTGGGAGTCTGCAAACCTCAGAAATGTTTTGTGACTCTGCACCCCAAATCCTGGCTAGATGCGAGAGCTTCACCAGAACGAGCCAGAGCTCTGGGGCTTGCGAAACCAGGCTGAGCATTGCATGGCAATAGGCATGCTCAGCTGGGATCTGCCATTTTCTGCTTTGGGTGGGGCAGATGCCCCTCTTGCTCTGCAGCCGGACCCTTTTGCTGCCAGCCTGCCCCGTGGGAGGGAGCTTGGAGAATTCCAGCACTGGCAAATATCGAGAAAAGGGCTGACAACGCTTGGCCAGGCTTTTGAATGGCTTGGCTTGGCTTGAGCTTTGGGCAAAGGATTGGGAGCAGGGCGAGGTCCTACCAGTGGTGACTCCATTTATCCGTCTCTGGATGTAATCAGCGTAGGTAAGGTGGGGTGAAGTGAACAACCCCCCCACACACCATTACCATTTTGGTGTGTGACACTAAAGAGAGCCGTGGCTTTAGCTTGCTGGGGGGCGGCTGAGAAGCGCTAAACTCAGAGCATTGTTGCTGCTTTGACCTGAGCCAAAGACACACAACTGTTGGCCCAGGAAGAATCCCGGCTGGTTTCTGCGGGGCTGCCTGCGGCCTGGCGTGTTTTGCTGAACCGGCTCCTAAGTCAATACTGCTTAGTTTGTTTTAGCAGGTGAGTTTATCCCTCCTCCCCCTCAGGCTGCGGCTAGTTGTTTGGTTTCCTGGGCGGAGCTCGCCCAGAAAGGGAACACGACAAATCAGCAGAAATCTAAGTCCCCAGAAGACAGGAACAGTATCTCCGAGGGCAGCCTCAGGATCTCTGTGCAGTTCTGAGCCCGTGCGTGGAGAACCTGCCCCTGGCAAGTCCCTAACAGCCCCCAGGCAGGCTCTGACGCAGAATCCACGTCTTTCCCTCTGCCTCACGGCGCAGCAGACAGGTGGGGGGATTGAGGGGACAGATGATCTCAGGGGGAGGGGGTTGCCGTGAGACTGCTCACCGTGCAATGGCAAAGGGGTTCCCTGGCTGCTGGGGCTCTTCATTGGAGGGAAACGATAGAAAGACATGGAGAGAATTGCGAACAGGGCCGTGGGTGGTTCTGTCAGAGCTCAGAATTCCCCGTATGTAAACTCAGGTGGTCGGTGTGGGAAGCAGGGGTGGGCGGGACGGGCTGGGTTATCGGTGTAGGACAGGCAGGGTTCTCCGCAAAGCACTGGTGGTGCCTGTTCAGTTGATCTGCTTTACCCACCGTCTCCATTCGCCCTGCGCCGCGTGCTGCAAGCTCCTCGCTCCTGGTGCAGCCGTAGCCTCCTTGCTCTGTACGCTGCAGGGGATGGACCCGTACTGCAGTTGCAGCTGGCTGTGAAGAGCACAGGCTGCCAGCCCTGGGCTGGCTATTGCGGGCCTCGAGGATGCTCCTGGGGGTGGGGGTGGCAGATTTGCCGAGCTTAGTGGCAGCCCTCCCGTCACATCCCAGTGGGGTAGTTGATGGAAGCAGCCCCCCATCCTTCACGGGAGAGGAGGAACATCAGCCCCACCTCTGGGCTGCACCCACAGCCTGGCTGGCAGCTGGGAAGACAAATGATGGGCAGCAGCCTGACACCAGGGACCACTAACGCTATGGGGGGCTTGTCTAGATCTGCTTCCCCTGCCCCACCTTGGGGGAGCCTCCTGCCTGGGGGGGGGGGCCTTCCCTCCCTCACCTGAAATCAGGCCATGCCAAGCAGGGATCTCGGGGGCAGCTCATCCCCACAGAGGTGGGTGCATAATCCCCCTGACTCAAAGGGCAGCCGTACCCACAGCCCGGGGCAGGGAGCCACCCTGAGAGTGGAGTAACGTCCCGCTGGTATGTGGGTGCAACGTGAACGGGCCGGGAGCCCGCAGACGTTCCAACTGGCTCTGAGGGTGCCCGGCCATTGAACGGGGTGGCAGGAGGCTCAGGCTGACCTCTCTGCTGCGGGCCACAGCACAGGGCTGAGGTGAGTGACGGGTGAGCCCCTTTCGGACACTGCCGCAGCCCCACCCCGGGACAGAGCTCTCTGCGCCCAGCTCAGCCAGCCGCTGGGCTCAGGGGCCTGGCACGGCACAATGGAAGCGCCCACTTGTTGAGGGCAGGCCGTGCAGAGTCTAAACAGCCTTTTCCCTCATGGCGTCATCCCTTGCGCCTACGATCAGTAGCTGCCTGCAGCTCTCCTGGTCTCGCTCCTCTGGGGCAGGATCCCTCCTGGAACTGACTGGTGGCAGGTCTCAGCCCCGGGACAGAGGGGCTTGGGCAGGGGGAGGTGTCAGGGAGACATTCAAACCCTACAAGGCTTTGTTATACTCTCCCGCTTCCAACAGCCCCGGCCTGAGGGTGCTGGGGCTCTGTGAGAGGAGCCCAGCGAAGACACACCCGGCAGAACAGCCAGTGCCCCCAGGGAGCCCAGTGCCCCAGTGAATGGCCAGACCATGGGGTACACAAGACAGCTGCCAGGGAGAGAAAGAGAGTCAGCCCCCTCTTCGTCTGTTCTGACACTGAATGGGGCTTCCCCTTCCACTGGGCTGTGGCAAGGAGACTGCTTCCTGGCCTTTGTCTGCCAGCCCTTGTGCTGGCCTGTACCCCACGCCAGGGGTGGCTGCAGAGCGGCTGCTTTCCCACTGCACCATTGCCCCCTGCCCCGGGCTCGGGGCTCCTCGCTGCGGCTGCATGGCGCAGCCCGTCCTCAGCTGCCTCACACCCCTGCTCAGACTGCAACTCTGGCCTGGCGGGGAGCAGAGGAGAAGATCGGGGCTCCAGGGAAGCAGTGAGGGGGTTGCCCCCACAAACACATCGCTCTCGTCCAACCCAGGCACTGTGAGGAAATGGCGGAGCCCCCCCCCCGCCCCGGTTCCTTTTCCCCAGGCTTGACGTGACTGTTTTCCCTCTGCCCACAGAGCTGGCGGTGATGCAGTGCACGCAGCGCCCTGTGGACATCGTCTTCCTGCTGGATGGCTCAGAGCGAACCGGAGAGGTGAACTTCCGCAGGGCCCACAACTTTGTGGAGGAGGTGTCCCGCCGCCTCACGCTGGCCAGGGCTGACAGTGACAACATGAATGCGCGGATCGCCCTCCTACAGTATGGCAGCGAAGAGGAGCACGTGGTGCTCTTCCCCCTGACGTACAACCTGACCTACATCTCAGAGGCCCTGTCCACGATCAAGTACCTGGACTCCTCCTCCAACATTGGCTCTGCCATCATCCATGCCATCAACAACATCGTCATCAGCCCGCAGAACGGGCAGAGGGCTGCCCGGCGCAACGCCGAGCTCTCCTTCGTCTTCATCACCGACGGCATCACGGGCAGCAAGAATCTCAACGAGGCCATCAACTCCATGAAGAAGCAGGACGTCATGCCCACAGTGGTGGCCCTCGGGAGTGATGTGGACATGGATGTCCTGCTGAAGATTGGCCTAGGGGACCGAGCTGCCATCTTCCGGGAGAAGGACTATGCCAGCCTCTCCCAACCTGGCTTCTTCGACAGGTTCATTCGGTGGATCTGTTAGTTCAGGGGAATGCGCGTGTGCCCCGTCACCAATACACACACCCATGATATTCCTTGGTTTGTTTTGTTCTCTTGCCATTCTATGGTTGTAGGCAGGCCCGGAGCGGTCAGTACAAACTGCCCTCTGGACGGTCTCTTTTTCTGATTTTTTCATTTTCATGATGAACAACAGTGTCACTCACGTTAATGGTGCTAATTATAACCAAGATCAAAGAAGTATTCAGAGCCATACCATGTCATTTGTCATGCCCTACGCAAACTAAACGTGCCCTTAGTGTGTGTGTGTGCGCTGTGATCCTATGGGTGCTAAACCATGGGGCAGCAAAACTTTCCAATTCAGCAGGGAGAAGAGTCATCTCTGGCATCCAAGAATGTGTCCAGCCACCAGCTCCACAGCCCCCGTCCCCACACCTTCCCAAGCACTCTTAGGTGGAGCTTGCATCATGCTGAGGGCAGTACATCCCCGCTGCTGTTGCTCTTTGTCCCAGGATCAAGCTCAACGGCTTCTAAGTGGGCCTGTGCACTGAGCTTGGACCTCAGGTTTATTCATAGTTAAAAAGAATAGAAGAAACATAATTGGAGCCTTCATTATCCTAGTGGCATCCCCAGGCTTTGACATGTTCCACTGGTGCGCACCTTCTTTTCCCGCTCACCTCCCCTCCTGCCCTCGCTGAGGGGCTTCAGGGGTAGATTGCCTCTGGTACATCATGGTATGTCTTGATGTGGCCAGCAAAGTGCACTTCCATTGCCTTCTTACCAGGGGGGTTACCTGTCCCCCTCCCTAGCAATGATGCGTTGGTCTGTTAGCCAAAGTTCAGATCTGAACCATTCCTTATCCAGATGCTCCCAGGTGACCCATTCAGCGCTACATCTGCCTTGCATTTCACTGGCCTTCTCCTGCATCCAGACTGTTCTGTGACTCTCCTTATCTTGCTTCCTTCTGCTGCCATCACCCATCTCTCCTGAGTGCTTGTGCATTTACCACCTCCATTAGAGTCCTCAGGGGGAGGACCAGGGCGCAGGGGGGCTGGCAGCACCCAGCCAGGCTCCTGACGGGGCAGTCTGAGCTTGAGCGCACCCCAGGGTGTGCATGTGAAATCAGGAAATTGCAGCTTAGAGCACACGTGCGACTGGGGGCGCCTGAATGACAGCCAGCCCTGGGCTCCGCTTGTGCTCTGCAAAATAAATCAATAAATAAACTACCCCACCCTAAAACTATTGTGTGGTTTGTGTGTGTGTGTGTGCGTGTTGGGTGCATCTGGGAAATGAGCTCAGGTTCCACCTGGGGCATCTCAAGTGGAGTCAAAGGGTCAGATCCCCCATGCTGCTGCAAATCACCATGACGCAACTGAAGTCCCAGGCCCTATAACTCCTGAGTGAGTCCCAGCAGCACTGGGAGGCTAGGGTTGTTTCTAAGAAGCCTCTGTTCCATAGGATCTCTGTGCTGTGGGGAGACAAATAAGAGAGATCATGTCACTGGCCCCTGCCTGGCCACTACAGCATGTTAATCCTGCCTGGACCAAAGTGGAGCAGGGACTTCACTGGGGACACTCTCCGCCAGCCTAGGATTATTGTACTTGGAGAGAACTGAAGGGACTGGTTGTGCACACCCAGCACCTCCTGGGGATTGGCCACCTCGTTCCATAGTGACCCTGAATGCCCACCCACCTATGGATAAACTGGGGGAGCGGAGGAGCAGACTACATGTCCATAGACACACCTGTTTCCCCAGTGTGCTCGGCAGACAGACCTGCTTTGTCAAGGTGATCAATTTTGGCTGTTTTGGGTTAAATTTCACGTAATTCTTGGAGGTGGGGTGATGAAATGTTGTTCTCCTTATTGTATGAGTCATGTGCAGCAGAACTTAGCGTATCCTGATTACTCCTAGGGGAATTTTCGCTACTGCGCAAAGCAGAATTTTGCAGAAATTAATGTTGGGTGAGCAGAATTTTCTTTTTTCCCCACAGAAATGGGCTGCAGAGATGTTGGCTGCCACTAGCCACAAATATAGGACAAAGCCGGGGGGGGGGATTTGGCGGGAACTGGAGGGTGTCCAGGAGCTGCAGTTCCCAGCATGCCCAGAAGGAAGGAGAGGGTGGTGCACAGGAAACTCTGTGCAAGCCAAGGCCCCAGCATCTGGATCCCTGGGCTCCGGTGTGTGTGTCTGGGCTGGCTGGCCATGGGGGCTGTGGTTGGGCTCGGGCGTAGGGGGTGTTAGGGGGCTTATTCCTTCACCCGCTTACTTCCCTGGTCCTTCTCGCATAAACAGAGAGCAACAATACCCGAAGTCCGAAGGTGCAAACAATTCGATGTTTATTGGGGTGAACTTCCAGCAAGCTTAAATACAAGTTCCTTTTTCCTTATTTTCGAATCCCAACTTACTTCCTGTTTGCCCCTAATGTATATAGTAATATTCTTAGCTATACCTTAACCAATCATTCTACTGAAATTTAACTAATCAATCCTAACATATTGTAACATGATTAGCTAACCAATTATACCCCACCAACTTAATTAGTTTACACCCAGCAAAATTAATTATACAGCAGACAGAAACAATCACAGAACCAGACAGAGACCATGCCAATAAACAATAGCAAAGTGGGAATTATAATGACAAAACAATACAGAAGTGAGGATTTCACAACTACATCTATAAAGACATAAGAGTTTCCCAGCTGTGTCTATTGATAAGTGAGTTCTTGCCAGACAGAAAACTATCAACCTCAATTTCCTTTTACATCTTCTAGGCACTTCCCTTTCTCTGGAGGTGACAGGCACTATCAGGACAGGATTGTATTCCTAACAGCCCAATAGCACCTTCTTTCAATGTGACTAGTTTGGAATGTGAGGATGTGACCATTCACTTCCCAGCTTATGGCTGCCTCTGCTGCTTAGCCAAAGGCCTGAGCCTAAGAACAGGGCCTCAGACTGTCACAGTAAGAGAAGGCCCTTACACCGGCAGACAGTGATTTTGATTCTTTCTTTTATACCTCTAACTAGCCAAGTGATAAGAATACACCTAAATTCTTAAAGTACAGGCCTTTACAGACAGGCCTGAATATCTATATCCTATAGATAGGGGGTTATCCTATAGGGGGGTTGTGAGTGTCTGGGCTGCAGGGGCCACTAAGCGAGGGGTAGTGAAGTAACTCCCAAGTCATGGGCAGATGGGGTGGGGTCAGGTGTTTCTAGGGCGAGGGGAGAAAGGACTTTGTTTAAGGGTCCTAGATTTCATTTGACCCTCCCCCTCCAGCAATTAAAGATGAAGCTGCATAGACCCCATGGAGAGTCTTTGTCCCTTCTCAGTTGAAATCACTGATGAGCTGGTCTGGGGCTGAGCCTTAGACCCTGGGAGGGGCTGGAGCACTGGGGAGCAGATGCAGGAGCAGTGAGGCCCCCACCCCTCTTAAATCACTGGGAGCTGAAATCACAAAGAACGAGGCTTGGCGGTGGGACCTCAGATCCCCCCAGTGCAGCCAAAGGCAGCAGCGAGAGACAGAGCAGCTGCATCAAAGATGCCACCGCCCCAGCAAATTCCACAGCTGGGATTGCCACTAGCTGGGCTGGGTGGCCATGGCGCTGCAGGACCGGGCTGAACTGGACCAAGGACCCAGCAGGGCAGCAGCCAATGCAGCCGCAGACCAGCAGTCACAGGGCATCACTTGCCCACCACAGGGGCACAGGAGGTGAACCCACAAACGCCCTCCTGGACGCTGGATCTTTGCTCACCTCACACAACAAACCGTGAGTGGGGTGCAGCGGAGGGAACGGGGGAGTGGCATGTTAAAGGGCCATTCGGCCATTGGACTTTACCACTGCCGGGTGGAAAACTGAGGCAAAGGACACTGCCCAAGGTACTGTGGGATGGGGTTTCACATACTGTTTGTGAATACTTTGGAGTCACTGCTCCCTCTTCCCAAGTTAATTTGCTGTTCCTGCTCCGCTCACTACAAGATTTCTGTTTGTTGTGCCCAGACTCAGGGCTCACGTGTGGAGAAGAATGGCCTCGTAGAGGCGCCCAGGGCACTGTGTCGTTTTCCCAGACATCTGGCTCAGGGCGCACACCGTTCTGGTGTGCATTGTGAAGAGGAACCCTCAGGTATCGACCATGGCCCTGGTTGCTGCTGATACCACCTGGCAGAGGGGTTACATAGGAGGGGAAAATCTCTTCAGTGGCAGAGGGGAAACGAGCCAGGTCATGAGTTTAAAATGCTTCCAGACAGAAACTGAACAAACCAAACAGAAGAAAATCACTAGCCACAAGGTTACACGACATTAATTTCGAAGAGGGAGCAAAGGGCAGCGGAAGGGCGAACTGGAGCCAACTAACAGATGTTCTTAAACTGTATTTGGCTTCTGCTGCTGATGTGCCACCGATGTGAGCCAGGCCGGCGGGAGGCGCTTTCTTAATCCGAGTCAGAACTGCTGCTCGATCCACTTCCATGCTGAAAGGGACAAGGATTGACGTGTATTAGATGCCATGGGACTAGCCCTCTCCCACGGCTGTCTGCATTCACAGCAGTTACCGTCCCACAGCCTGAGTCACAAGGCGGGAGCTGGCCCTGGGGCTGGCCAGCTACACTCCGGTTCCTCTTGTGTCAGCTGTACGTGGTGCACTTCACTTCCTGACCCAGACTTTGGCATCATTTTCTGGTGGCTCCTGGGAGGGACGGCCAGGGCTAGTAACTGGTTTCTCTGCTCCCCCGTACCAGACAGAGCTAGGGGGGATGATGGAGGCTCTCCTAGCCAGGCCTGCAGCAGACATGGGGGGAGCCAGGACTGCTCAGGCATTGAGGAATGGGCTGGGGTGTGAAGATGGAAGGTCCAACCTTCAAGGGGAGTGCAAGCCCACGAGCTACCCTTCAGGAACAGCCCTGGCAGGCTGGGGGACACTCCTGGCCAGGCCTAGCCAGCAGGAAGGATACAGGAGGGCTGCAGCCCTGGCCCTTGAGCATGCCCAGTGTGATGAGAAGGCCCTGGGCACACAGGAGTGGCCAGGCCCAGCGGGCAGCCGGGCACCTCACAACGCTAAACCATGAGCCCACTGCACAATATTTGTTGCCAACCAGGAGGCTGCTTCACCTTGGAAAGGATTCGCCCTGGCAGTAACAAGCTGCGCAGGGAGACACTGAGACAGCCCAACCGGCAACCCCTGGCACTGCCTAGGGGAGGCTGGGCTTTGAGTCCAGTTCTCAGCCCCCAACCTCTGCACCCCCCATTCCGCTGGGCGTCTCTACACCCGGCAGGTGATTCCAGGGGACAGTCCCCGCTCCTGAGCCCAGCCAAGTAGAATGGCCACTAATTGCATCCCCACAGCAACCCCAGGGGCTGCGGCGGCCCGTGTGTGCAGTGCTACGTCCCCTGCCGGCCGCCAAGGCCCCGCCCTGCAATGACGTACACGTGGCTGACGGTACCTCGGACGTAGCAGCGCTGATTTCCAGGTGCTGCTTACAAGCTCAGGCTGAGGATGTGCACACGTCTTTGCAGGCTCGGGGCCTCAAGCAGGGAGTCAGCCCCTGCAAGGGCTCCCAGCGCGGGGCTCTGGGGCAGAGGGATGTTCTGGCTGGATGACGTGTTTTTACAAAGGCATCACACTCGGCAAACTGGGCTGCTTTGTTGCAGCCGCGTGGGCCGGTACATGAGTGAGGCTGGCCACGGAATGCAGGCCGGGCGCGGCGCTGGGCAACATGCTGGAGAGGAGCCTGGGAACCCAGCCGGCATTGTGAGGAGTGTCGAGATGCCATGTCACGACTGTGACATTCTGTGCTGAATAGGATTCCCACCTGTCGAAACCCAAACACCCTAACCCTGCCCCGAGGCCACCCCCGTCTCCTGCCCCTTCTCTGAGGCCCCGCCCCTGCTCACTCCATCCCTCCTCCCTCCGTCGCTCCCTCTCCCCCCACACACACACTCACTTTCACCGGGCTGGGGCAGGAGGTTGGGGTGTGGGAGGGAGTGTGGGCTCCGGGATGGGGGGTGGGGCTGATGGGTTTGGAGTGTGGGAGAGAGCTCCAGTCCGGGACAGGGGTTTGGGCTGTGAGAGGCGGTGTGGGCTCGGGGAAGGAGTTTGGGTGCAGGAGAGGGCTCAGGGCTGGGGTTGAGGTGCAGGAGCAGGTGCAGGGTGCAGGCTCTGGGAGGAAGTTTCGGTTTGGGAGGGGGCTCTGGGCTGGGGCCAGGGGTTGGGGCGCAGGAGGGAGTGAGGGGTGCGGGCTCTGGGCGGCACTTACCTCCGGTGGCTCCCAAAAGTGGCGCCATGCCCCTGCAGCTGCCATTGGCCACGGTTCCCAGCCAATGGGCGCTGCAGATTCAGCACTCGGGGCGGAGGCAACGCACAGAGACCCCTTGGCCACCCCTGCCTGCGCCTAGGAGCTGCAGGGTTATGCCGCCACTTTCGGGAGCCACACGGAGCCAGGGCAGGTAGAGAGCCTGCCTTAGCCCCACTGTGCCGCCCTCGCCAACTGGACTACTGGCTTAGTAAAATCTCCCAGATTGCTTTCAATAGCAACTGGAAGATTGATGCTGATTCCAGGAGACTCCCGGCCAAGCCTAGTGCTGAGCTGAGTTCTCCGTCCCAGTCGAGTGCCCTGAGCTGTGGCTGCATGCTAGTCCTGCTCCCTCTGTTTCGGTTCCTGACGCTGACTGTAGGAACACCGGGGTTCCCAGCAGAGCTGGGCCGGTCCTGCACTGGTTTGGCTGCACAAGGTGCGATGCAGCAGCCTGTAGGGGCAGGAGGGTTTGGTTTGGGGTTTGAATACAGGAACCAGTGATGCCCTGGTCAATACAAATCCTAATCCGGAATCCAGGGACCTGATGAAAACAGCCGACTCCTAAAGGAAAGGAAAATGTTTCCAGGGACTGCTGTAATATCCCCTGGCTGCAGGGAGCAGAAGGGTGGGTTCTCTTGTCCCCACAGCCCCACGTACGGGCTGGGAACAGAGCAGTCCCTAGCCCAGCTAAGCTTTGGGCTGTGGGCTCTGCACGGCATCCCAGCACAGAGCTGATGCTTATGGTGCAGCTTCTTCTGCAACGTGGCCCCCACACCCCAGTGACAGGGCTCCGTACCTTGTGTCCATGATGACCGTGGCCATGCTTCTTATGCTTCTGCTTTTTATGATGCCCATGAGGGCTACCTGGGGGATGACACCCAGGAGGGGGAGGGCATCCAGGTCCACCGGGCATCGGCGGTCCATGCGGGTGGTGTCCATGCAGGTGGGGTCCATGAGGGTGGTGTCCATGCGGGTGGTGTCCATGCGGATGGGGTCCATGAGGGTGGTGTCCATGCGGGTGGGGTCCGTGCGGGTGGGGTCCGTGCGGGTGGGGTCCGTGCGGGTGGGGTCCATGCGGGTGTCCATGTGGGTGGGGCACACCAGGCCCAGGGCATACAGGACAGGGAGGAGGACAGACAGCAGGAGGGAATGGATTCATGCCAGGACCGGGGTAAGGCCCAGAACATGGTCCAGGGGGAGGGGGACAATTTGGCGCATATGATGGGGGCATCCCACCAGGCAGTCCTGCCAGACCAAAGGAAAGAAGAGGAGATGCGTTAGGGACCACGGCACAGGCCCTTCCCCCATCCTGACAATGGCCCAGTCCATGGTGCAGTCGCTTTGGCCAGACAACTCACGCTGAGACGGGCATTGCCTGATTTCAGTGGCCTGCCAGCTCCGGAGTAAGGGGCCTGGGGGAGGCGAGGAGGCAGAATGAGGCCAGCATTTGGAGTTACTTTCAAACCGGGCCATGAATCTGACCCACGTATATGTACACACATCACGCTACTGTCGGGCTGGGTGCTGCAGTCCTTACACAGGCAAATCTCCCAGAGACAGCCATGCTGTCTGTCTCACAGCCAATCCCTGCTTTGGCCATGGCCCCACACAGAGAGCCCTGAAAGCCATCTGTGTCCCCGTAGAACAGAGGAACTGGCCTTAGCCTTGGGCCCAGGAAACAGCCCTTGATTTCCCCAGCTTTAAGCAAAGCAGCTGGAAACAGCCCGTCCCGGCTGCCCCCGGCAAGCTGGCCTGTGCTGAGCCGGGGTCTCACCTGCATTCGGATTCCACATGTCGGGTGTGTCTGTCAGCACCTGCCAGGGAAGGAGAGTCCTGGTCAGAAGGTTTCTCCCCCCGCCCCCGCCCTCCATTCACCTGCCTCGCACCCCCGGAGCCGCTCTCTGCACCAGCGCAGCAAACCACAGAAAAGCCCCATCAGCAGGGAGGCAGAACGGTCCCCGCCCGCAGCCTGCGCCCCCTGCACTGCCCCGCTGCCTGGGGAGGTCGGGGGGGGCACAGCCCTGCCTCCTCCCTGGGGAGTAGGGAGTGAGCAGGCCCTGCACCCCAGCACTGGGGCTCGGGTTCTGCTGGCCCTTGCCCACGCCCTCCCACAGATCCAAGCCGCTCCAGAGCTGGGAGGTGCCGGGCACGGAGCTCAGTTCAGAGCCAGGAGCAGCCGCAGCGGGGCCTCCCCAGACTATGGCCTGTCTCCTCTTGGCCAGTGGTCTCCCAGCCAAGGGTTAGAGCAGCTCCTGGGGGCTCTGCCCAGCTCTGCTGTCCCCCCCACATGGGGCTGGGGCAGGCGGTGGTGCACACCAGCTCCCCCCACCTGCACGAGGAGGGGAGCTGCTGCCAGCGTGCGACGGCACCGCACACACACGCCCTGCTCCAGCAGGCTGCCGGCCTGGACGCCCGTCCTGCCTCTGCCACAAGCTGCTGGGTCACCTTGGGCACTTCCCCCGCCCCTTGGTCTGCCTTGGCGGCAGCTCTTCAGAGCAGGGCCTGTCCCAGTGCGTATGCAGCACCCAGCACCAGGAACCCCGCAGCTCAGCTGGGGCACCATGGGGCTGCTGGAAAACACAGCGCAAGGAACAGGAGCCGCAAACCCACAGGGCCGCTGCGCTCACGGCCCTGCAGCAAAACTGCCATTGGCTTCAAAGGGGCAGGTGCAGCTCGGCCAGCACGTGCCTGTCTATAATGGGGTGGGGGGCCCCATACTGCCGTGTCCTGTGCCCACTCACACAGGGGCTGTGGGAACGCCCCGGAGCAGGGCCGGGTACTTCTCTGCCTTTTGGAACGGGGGATTGGCTCCGAGCTACCAGCCTGGAGCCACCTGAGCAGCGCTGTGTGTCCAGCCCTCTGGGCGTCATGCTCTTAATGCCCTGACTGCCAACCCCGTGCAGCCTGGCACTGCTGGCACACAATGCCCACCGCACTCTGCTAGCCTGGCATTCCTACTGCCCATTGCAGCGTGTGCCCGGGCGCCTGACAGCACACAGCTGGCATCCCGCCGTCTCCAGACCGGCCTCTCCATAGCCAGCGGCTCTGGGCTAGATCGGGATTGCGCAGAGCCATGGGCGCTGGCTAGTGCAGACGTGGCACCGCCGAGGGCCACTGTCACTCCAACACCGATCTAATCTCCGAAGTCTGACTGCGTGGCTGGCCCTGACAGACATGGCTCTGCTGCCGCAGACATGGAGTAGGTGAGACATGATTGGCATTTGGCATTGCGGCAGTGCCCAGGGACCAATCAAGAGTGCCCCCCCCGCCGTGCCAGGCACTGCCCTAATCCAGTCCAAATGTTTAGGATCTAAACAGACTAGACAGAAAAAGGCTGGGAGAAAGGGATCGAAAACACACACACACACACAGTGCTGGGGAAAGTGTTGCAAGGAGCAATGCTATTTCAAGCCTAGCAAGCAGACTAAAGCTACGAAACAAAACTGCCTACGATACCAGCACGAGACGGTTACACAGACGCCGCTCCCTCTGGCTGCTCTCTCTGGTCTGGCTAAAATGTGCTGAGAGAACAGACCACAAGTCCCTTAAATACGCTCCCCCACCCCGCCCATCGTCGGCTGAGCCAGTGAGCAGCAGGGCGCACAGAGCACCAGAGATGCTGTGGGCAGGGTTGGGTACAATAAAGCTGCGTAACTGGCTTCTCACCTCTTGCCTCCCTTGTTGCCAGGCCCTGGCGCTTGTACAAACATGACGTCAGTACTCCACACCCAGGTGAAGAGCGAAGGTCACACTGGGCTGGGAAGGGCTGGCGCAGTGCCCTGCATGGGACTTTGTTTAATCCCACTCCTGCTATTGTCCCACTGCAGGGCTCGACACTGGTCCTGCGCAGGGCTCCAGGCAGGTGCACAGGCTGGAGGGGTGGGTGGTCACTTCTTCTCCTGGCTCAGCAGTGATAAATCATCAGCTGAGTGAAATGAGTCCTACTTATTCCGATTGCTCTTGGGCATGGGCCTTTCCCGTGCCCCCACTGTCATCAGTGACAACCCTCTTGACTGCCATGGCTATAGGCCTGGGCCTTGGGGGCAGGCTCTCCTTTCTGCTCTGGCCACCTTACCCTGGGCACAAAGGGCTGGTAAATCCAGCAGGCCCATGCCCCACTGAGCACTCCACCAGGGTTTCTTCCGGAGGCTGAGCACAGGCGGGATGGCCTTGGACTGGCCCCTTCCCGGCCCACTATCTCGGGAGGGGATGGGTGTGGCCAGAGCTTGCTGTGTTCTTGCTGTTTCTGGATTCTGCCATGCCCCTGAGGGGAGCGCAGGTTACAACAGCCCTGAGGCTGCTGTAATCATGCCAGCAACCAGTGCAATCACAGCCACACGAAGGCATGTGAAAGCCACCTTGGGCCACCTGCCAGCCCTGCACTGAGCACAGCTTGGGCAGATCGGCCACTCAGGCTCGATTCTCCTCTCGCTGCCATGCCTGCTGTTGTCAGATCCTGGCTGCGCGTGTGTTCTCTCTGCGGGCTGCCCTGGCTCTGGCCAGATAACGCGGACAGCAGGCTCCGATCCAACTGCCCAATAGCCCCAGTCCCATTATTAGCGAGGGCACCCAGCCGAGGAGCCGGACCTGCTGCCCCCTTCCGGGGTGTAGCACAGTGCCAGGACCGGTAGGGACTACTCTGCCTTCGCCCCCCAGCACCGCCGACCGGACTTGTAATAGCCCGCTCGGTGGTGCTGACCAGAGCCGCCAGGGTCCCTTTTCGACGGGGCATTCTTTTTGAAAACCGGACACCTGGCTCCCCTAGTTGGTAGTAGGGTGTTCTGGTGCCACACTTCTGAAACGTGGTTGCGTGCGTGTCCGGTGGCTAGCGCGTCTCAGGAGCGCGTGTTCTTGCAGGGCCCGCCCTGCTCTTGCCAGGTTCTGCGAGCGTGCAGGCAGGCAGTACGACGATGGCCTTCGCCCACCACCAGGGCCTGGAGGGGAGGGCAAGGCCCCACCAGGCAGGGGCACCCCACAGCCTCTCCCCGCACCCCGTCTCCAGATGGGAGGGGCCTGGGGCACCAGGGCAGGGAGCCGGCTGAGGGCAGGAGCCTGGAGAGTCCTTACAGCGGGGCGGGGGGGGGGGGCGGGCAGGGTAGCCATCTCTTGTTATCACATCACCACCACAGAGGGATCCGCTCCATCTGCCATGACATCATCACCAAGGTGGGCTCCCCGCAGGACGACATCGCCGTGACGACATTGCCGTGCCGGCTCCCGCCCCAGCTGCCATGACGACATCGCCATAGCAGGCTCCAGCCCCAAAGTTCTGACATGACAGAACTTACAGCCCTGCCCGGGACACTCTTTCTGATTGGCTGCCATCCCCCACTGACCCGCCTCCTCCTGGGGAACGGCAGCCAATCAGAGCTGCTGCAGTACCACGGCAGAGCACTCCCCGCCCCCCAGGAGCCAGAAGAGTCGGGAGTGGGGGAGCAGACAGAGTCCAGCTCCTCAGGGCAGCCCCACCCGTCTGTGACGCTGGAGGGAATATGTGGGACACTTTGTGGTATTCTTGGTAGCAATGTCATAAAATTGCCAGGAATCTGACCAGCTGTGCCGTGTGCGGTATCTGCAGAAATGTTATTCTTTGCCCAGTATGATCATCTTGTGTCTATGTTTGTATCACCTGTGTAGGATGAGCTATAGGTATGTGGGGTATATCTGTATTTCCAACCCTGTGCTGTGTTTCTGGGTGACACGCCCCGACAGATTGGCATCAGCCCTGCCTCGCCTGTTCGATGGCCCATCAGGGCTCATCAGCTGTACGATGAATCAATTGAAAGGAACTAGGGGATACACCTTATGAGTCAGCAAGACATGTGGTATGCCTGTGGACAGAGAACTCTAAGGGTTTCCATGTCATGTGCTGGGCAGCTTGTGTTTGAGACAAAGGAAGTACAAGCCACATGACAAAGGATATAAAAGGCAGCTGCATCTTCTTCATTTTGTCCTCACTTCTGCTTCTTACCTCTGGAGTAACTTCTCTACAAACTGAAGTTCTAAATAAAGTGTCGGGGACTCGAACCCCAGACGGCAGGGTTCGTTGTCTGACCGGAGAGAGACAGGCGACCCCAGCAAGGTCCGAACACAAAGCTCTTTACTGAAGCGTGCACACAACAACAGAGAGCAGCCCGTCTCCAGAGAGAACCAGCTGCCTCTGAGTAAAACTCATAGGTTTTTATAGACAGTCCCGTCGCGTCACAGATTTATTCATAAAGCAGCCCACCCCTCCCCTATATTAGTTAAAATCCTCTTTCTCTATATGCATGCACATCTACCCCCCTTATTGTAGATAACTTTTAGCAACTCGTAGTGCTTCACTAACTGTCTTACCTGTGTGGGTGTCAACCAGGAGATGAGGAGTTAAAAACAGACATAACACAAGAACAGGGAGTGGAAAACAGTGCCTCCATATCTCAACAAACTGTTCCCAGAACTTCTGGTACAAAAATGCAGGAATGCAGGCCTCCCCTTTTTTCTTACTCCCTGCAACTTAAACAAGTATTCCTTCATTCTACTTATCTCGTTCAGGGACTTTCCCAGCAACCTTTATTGGCCTGACTTTGCTTCGGTTGGCATAACTGCCTCATATTTAATTTTTCTCACCTAACAAAAAGATTGAATGACCCATCCAAGCTGTGGATGTGTCCAGAGGGACTTTCAAGCCAGCAAACTCACCAACACTGCGAGGAACCTGATATATGGAGTTTGAAGTCTTTGTATTTATGTAACTGCTTTACCATTTAACAACTCTCTTCTTGTTCTTCCTTTGTCTTTATAATAAACCATTAGGTTTAGATGGTAACGGACTGTCTGGCAGCGTGGTATTTTGGTTAAGATCCAACCTAATATTGACCTGGTAACATGGCTGACCCTTTGGGGTCAGGAGAACATTTTGTATATGTGAGCAGAGTTTTTAAATAACTTCGGACTGTCCTGGACCTAGGTGGTGATTGGGAGCCAGAGAACTGGTGATGTGTAGTTTTCCCAAATTTCCGTTCTGGTGTGCATTGTGAAGAGGAACCCCTAGGTTTTGACCATGGCCCTGGTTGCTGCTGATACCACCTGGCAGAGGGGTTATATAGGAGGGGAAAATCTCTTCAATGACAGAGGGGAAACGAGCCAGGTCATGAGTTTAAAATGCTTCCAGACAGAAACTGAACAAACCAAACAGAAGAGAATCACTAGCCACAAGGTTACACGACATTCATTTCGAAGAGGGAGCAAAGGGCAGCGGAAGGGCGAACTGGAGCCAACTAACAGACGTTCTTAAACTGTATTTGGCTTCTGCTGCTGATGTGCCACCGATGTGAGCCAGGCCGGCGGGAGGCGCTTTCTTAATCCGAGTCAGAACCGCTGCTCGATCCACTTCCATGCTGAAAGGGACAAGGATTGACGAGTATTAGATGCCATGGGACTAGCCCTCTCCCACAGCTGTCTCCATTCACAGCAGTTACTGTCCCACAGCCTGAGTCAAAAGGCGGGAGCTGGCCCTGGGGCTGGCCAGCTACACTCCGGTTCCTCTTGTGTCAGCTGTACGTGGTGCACTTCACTTCCTGACCCAGACTTTGGCATCATTTTCTGGTGGCTCCTGGGAGGGACGGCCAGGGCTAGTAACTGGTTTCTCTGCTCCCCCGTACCAGACAGAGCTAGGGGGGATGATGGAGGCTCTCCTAGCCAGGCCCGCAGCAGACATGGGGGGAGCCAGGGCTGATCAGGCATTGAGGAATGGGCTGGGGTGTGAAGATGGAAGGTCCAACCTTCAAGGGGAGTGCAAGCCCATGAGCTACCCTTCAGGAACAGCCCTGGCAGGCTGGAGGACACTCCTGGCCAGGCCTAGCCAGCAGGAAGGATACAGGAGGGCTGCAGCCCTGGACCTTGAGCATGCCCAGTGTGATGAGAAGGCCCTGGGCACACAGGAGTGGCCAGGCCCAGCGGGCAGCCGGGCACCTCACAACGCTAAACCACGAGCCCACTGCACAATATTTGTTGCCAACCAGGAGGCTGCTTCACCTTGGAAAGGATTCGCCCCAGCAGTGACGAGCTGCGCAGGGAGACACTGAGACAGCCCGACCGGCAACCCCTGGCACTGCCCAGGGGAGGCTGGGCTTTGAGTCCAGTTCTCAGCCCCCAACCTCTGCACCCCCCATTCCGCTGGGCGTCTCTACACCCGGCAGGTGATTCCAGGGGACAGTCCCCGCTCCTGAGCCCAGCCAAGTAGAATGGCCGCTAACTGCATCCCCACAGCAACCCCAGGGGCTGCGGCGGCCCGTGTGTGCAGTGCTACGTCCCCTGCCGGCCGCCAAGGCCCCGCCCTGCAATGACATACACGTGGCTGACGGTACCTCGGACGTAGCAGCGCTGATTTCCAGGTGCTGCTTACAAGCTCAGGCTGAGGATGTGCACACGTCTTTGCAGGCTCGGGGCCTCAAGCAGGGAGTCAGCCCCTGCAAGGGCTCCCAGCGCGGGGCTCTGGGGCAGAGGGATGTTCTGGCTGGATGACGTGTTTTTACAAAGGCATCACACTCGGCAAACTGGGCTGCTTTGTTGCAGCCGCGTGGGCCGGTACATGAGTGAGGCTGGCCACGGAATGCAGGCCGGGCGCGGCGCTGGGCAACATGCTGGAGAGGAGCCTGGGAACCCAGCCGGCATTGTGAGGAGTGTCATAGAATCATAGAATCATAGAATATCAGGGTTGGAAGGGACCCCAGAAGGTCATCTAGTCCAACCCCCTGCTCGAAGCAGGACCAATTCCCAGTTAAATCATCCCAGCCAGGGCTTTGTCAAGCCTGACCTTAAAAACCTCTAAGGAAGGAGATTCTACCACCTCCCTAGGTAACGCATTCCAGTGTTTCACCACCCTCCTAGTGAAAAAGTTTTTCCTAATATCCAATCTAAACCTCCCCCACTGCAACTTGAGACCATTACTCCTCGTTCTGTCATCTGCTACCATTGAGAACAGTCTAGAGCCATCCTCTTTGGAACCCCCTTTCAGGTAGTTGAAAGTAGCTATCAAATCCCCCCTCATTCTTCTCTTCTGCAGGCTAAACAATCCCAGCTCCCTCAGCCTCTCCTCATAAGTCATGTGTTCCAGACCCCTAATCATTTTTGTTGCCCTTCGAGATGCTATGTCACGGCTGTGAGATTCTGGGCTGAATAGGATTCCCACCTGTCGAAACCCAAACACCCTAACCCTGCCCCGAGGCCACCCCCGTCTCCTGCCCCTTCTCTGAGGCCCCGCCCCTGCTCACTCCATCCCTCCTCCCTCCGTTGCTCCCTCTCCCCCCACACACACACTCACTTTCACCGGGCTGGGGCAGGAGGTTGGGGTGTGGGAGGGAGTGTGGGCTCCGGGATGGGGGGTGGGGCTGATGGGTTTGGAGTGTGGGAGAGAGCTCCAGTCCGGGACAGGGGTTTGGGCTGTGAGAGGCGGTGTGGGCTCGGGGAAGGAGTTTGGGTGCAGGAGAGGGCTCAGGGCTGGGGTTGAGGTGCAGGAGCGGGTTCAGGGTACAGGCTCTGGGAGGAAGTTTCGGTTTGGGAGGGGGCTCTGGGCTGGGGCCAGGGGTTGGGGCGCAGGAGGGAGTGAGGGGTGCGGGCTCTGGGCGGCACTTACCTCCGGTGGCTCCCGAAAGCGGCGCCATGCCCCTGCAGCTGCCATTGGCCACGGTTCCCAGCCAGTGGGCGCTGCAGATTCAGCACTCGGGGCGGAGGCAACGCACAGAGACCCCTTGGCCACCCCTGCCTGCGCCTAGGAGCTGCAGGGTTATGCCGCCACTTCCGGGAGCCACACGGAGCCAGGGCAGGTAGAGAGCCTGCCTTAGCCCCACTGTGCCGCCCTCGCCAACTGGACTACTGGCTTAGTAAAATCTCCCAGATTGCTTTCAATAGCAACTGGAAGATTGATGCTGATTCCAGGAGACTCCCGGCCAAGCCTAGTGCTGAGCTGAGTTCTCCGTCCCAGTCGATTGCCCTGAGCTGTGGCTGCATGCTAGTCCTGCTCCCTCTGTTTCGGTTCCTGACGCTGACTGTAGGAACACCGGGGTTCCCAGCAGAGCTGGGCCGGTCCTGCACTGGTTTGGCTGCACAAGGTGCGATGCAGCAGCCTGTAGGGGCAGGAGGGTTTGGTTTGGGGTTTGAATACAGGAACCAGTGATGCCCTGGTCAATACAAATCCTAATCCGGAATCCAGGGACCTGATGAAAACAGCCGACTCCTAAAGGAAAGGAAAATGTTTCCAGGGACTGCTGTAATATCCCCTGGCTGCAGGGAGCAGAAGGGTGGGTTCTCTTGTCCCCACAGCCCCACGTACGGGCTGGGAACAGAGCAGTCCCTAGCCCAGCTAAGCTTTGGGCTGTGGGCTCTGCACGGCATCCCAGCACAGAGCTCGATACCAGCACGAGACGGTTACACAGATGCCGCTCCCTCTGGCTGCTCTCTCTGGTCCGGCTAAAATGTGCTGAGAGAACAGACCACAAGTCCCTTAAATACGCTCCCCCACCCCGCCCATCGTCGGCTGAGCCAGTGAGCAGCAGGGCGCACAGAGCACCAGAGATGCTGTGGGCAGGGTTGGGTACAATAAAGCTGCGTAACTGGCTTCTCACCTCTTGCCTCCCTTGTTGCCAGGCCCTGGCGCTTGTACAAACATGACGTCAGTACTCCACACCCAGGTGAAGAGCGAAGGTCACACTGGGCTGGGAAGGGCTGGCGCAGTGCCCTGCATGGGACTTTGTTTAATCCCACTCCTGCTATTGTCCCACTGCAGGGCTCGACACTGGTCCTGCGCAGGGCTCCAGGCAGGTGCACAGGCTGGAGGGGTGGGTGGTCACTTCTTCTCCTGGCTCAGCCGTGATAAATCATCAGCTGAGTGAAATGAGTCCTACTTATTCCGATTGCTCTTGGGCATGGGCCTTTCCCGTGCCCCCACTGTCATCAGCGCTCACCCCCGTGACTGCCATGGGCATAGGCCTGGGCCTTGGGGGCAGGCTCTCCTTTCTGCTCTGGCCCCCTAAACTGGGCATAAAGGTAAAGCTGATGTGGGTTGGGAACGTGTTGGGAACGGGGAACATCCCCGGGGCCTGTGGATGGCGAACAGCACCAGGCACCCCCTGCCCCTCCCGCAGGGCCCAGCGGCCATGACGCGGCCCAGGGAGGAGACACTGCAGCTGCTCTCTCCAGACAGCAGGTACCAGCCCTCACCTACCGGCAGGGCCTGGAAGGGAGGTCAAGGCCCCGACAGGCCAGGGAACCCCATAGCATCTCCACCCTGCCTGCAGAAGGGAGAGGCCTGGGGCACCCAGGGCAGGGGGCTGGCAGTGGGGAGGAGCCTGGAGAGTCCTTGCGGAGCAGGAGGGGCAGGGCAGCCAGCTCTCGCAATGACATCATCACCTCCGCGGACGCCGTCCCGTCTGCCATGACATCATTGCCAAGGCGGGCTCCCCCCAGGTGCCATGACATCATCACCACAGCAGAGGCCCACCCTTCTGACATGACAGAACTTACAGCCCTGTCTGGGATTGGCTGCTCTTCCCCAGGAGGCGGGGCAGTGGAGATGGCAGCCACTCAGCGCTGCTGCAGGAGGCAGGCAGCGACCCCTCCCCAGGATCCAGAGGAATTTGGGGTCTGCTCCCTCCTGTGCCCAATGGGTCAGTCTGACCCCACTCCCACCCCATGAGCACTGAGTCAAGCGGCTCCCGCAGTTCTGCCCCTACTCTCCCCTGCCATGCAGCACCAGCCCTGGGGCGGGGGGAGGTGGGTGAAGAGCCCCTGGAGGGGCAGGCGTGGGGCTCAGAGGCAGAACTGCGTGGGGCTGGGAAGGGGCATAGTCCCTGCTGGGTGGGGGAGGGGCAGGTGGGGGGGGGGGCACAGAGTTAATGACTAAGGATGTGGCACAGGGTGAAGCTGGGAGCTCTGTCCTGTCCAGCAGCCACGAGAGCCCCTGCAGGGGCCACGATCACCTCCCCGTGCAACCCCAGCGATCTGGCAGCACAGAGTCTGTCACCCACACCCCTCCACCCTCCCCTAGCCCGGGGGGCGGGAGTCAGATGGCAAGGTCACAGCAAAACAGAGGGTATTTAAATCTCCTGAGTTTAACGGTGAGAGTCCTGATTTTTAAACTTTTGGGGTAGGCAAAACTGAGGGACTGGGGGGCATGAGGGAGGGGTGATGGGGGTATGCAGGGCAGGGGCACTGGTGCCAATCATTGCTTGGGGGAAGGGCAGCTGCTCGGGGTACTGGAACAGTTTGTACCGTGGGGGGCCTGAGAGCCCTTGAACCAAACTGTAAACCCTGGATGTGGTGGAAACCACGACAAGCCAGGGGATGCAGTAGCCCTGCCAGCCCCCCTCGGGCCACCTGTGGGGGTGGAGTGTGAGTAACACTCCTCAGTGAGCTGAGTCCACGTAGCAAGGTGAAGACAGCCAGGGGTGCGGTATTACCAGGCGGGTGAATAGAAGCAGTGGGACGTGTCCAGAGTCAGACGACTGCACCGTCACGACGTGCCGGCTGTATGACTCACGTGGGCTGGTGCCGGACACTGGGCGAGGAGGGGGTATTTTTTCCTCTGATGTTGTTCCTGTGCGAGGCCCTGCTGACAAGCCATGGGGAACATGTACAGGAGTGGACAGTGGTGTGCTAACTGGCCCTACACATTTACCCTATGTGAGCTCAGCTGTAACAAGTCCCAATTCTTATTGTGATGCTGGCAGACCAGGTGCCAACTCATGCCAAGGCCCCAGGCCCCACCACCCACTGATAAGCGCATAGCTGGAGCAAGTCTGGCTCCCCTGTGTGTTTGCGTTGTTAAAACAGATGTTATGTTGCTACGAACATGTTTAGTGTGGAGACGTGAGGAAACATGTGTTGGCTGCTGCATGCAGTGAACTCGCCTATGACCTCTGGATCCCATGGTGTGAAGTTCTAATGAGTGTTTGCATTGTAAAGCTCTGTAACTGTGTAACTCCCCCATCAGGACAGCAGCGTTAAATGAGTGTAAGGAGCTGATCCTGCCCACAGAAACGCCCATTGAAACCAAATGAGCCATTGTGAAACGTCGAAGGACAACGACTGTGAATTGCTCCCCCCACACCCACGAAGAGGGGACCTGCGTGTGAGCTTGTCCCAAAGGCTGGAACTCTGCGGGAAGGAAGGAAGGAAAATGCCTGACAACACACTGGATCTCCCGATGCCGCATGGAATTCAGAGCAGGCAATACTTCTAAGCATAAGCCAGGGATCCCCACTTCCTAGCTTGGGTTCGCTCTAGAGGCCATAGAAAACGGGCACATTGCAGCAGTTTCTATTGCCTTTTGGAACTTAAGACTGTAGCTCCTTTGTGTGTGTGTGTTTACCTGCTTTAACCTAGTAAATAACTCTCTCATTTCTTTTTCTCAGCTAATAAATCTTTAGTTAGTTTATTATAGGATTGGGTACAAGCCTTGTCTTTGGGGAGAGATCTGAGGTACAATTGAGCTGGGGTAAGTGACTGGTCCTTTGGGAGTGGGAATAATCAGACTATTGTGACTTTTGGTGGAAGGGACCATCTATCACAAAGGCAGGCTCAGCTGTCTGTGACTCCATGGTAAGTCTGCTCTAGCACTTGAGTTCACACCGAATACTTGAGTCTACAACACACAACCCATTTGGGGTTTGTGCCCTGACTGCGAGCCACTCGCGACAGCCTTACACGTAACAAGTCATAATAACCTACAACAATCAATGTTTATGGGAAAAGGTACGAAAGGGAGACAGACTGAATTTGACCAAAGTGGCCTACTGCTGTCATTCAAAGAGTGTATTAAGATCATGCTGGGTAAACCAGAACACCGTGAGACTGAAAATGTATGAACCAAAATTGGTAAGAACATAGGAGTGGCCACACAGGGTCAGACCAAAGGTCCATCTAGCCCAGCATCCTGTCTTCCGACTGTGATCAATGCCAGGTGCCCCAGAGGGAATGAACAGAACAGGGAATCATCAAGTGATCCATCCTCTGTTGTCCACTCACAGCATTTGGCAAACAGAGGCTAGGGACACCATCCCTGCCCATCTTGTGTTATGAGAAGAAGTAAATAACATTTCTTTTTTTACTTTCTCTGCACCAGTCATGATTTTATAGACTTCTATCATATCCTTTCTTAGTTGGCTCTTTTCCAACATATGGAAGCTGTTGCATACCCCTAATAATTTTTGTTGCCCTTCTCTGTACCTTTTCCAATTTAAATATTTTTTTTTGAGATGGGGCAAGCTGATCTGCATGCAGTATTCAAGGTGTGGGTGTACTGTGGATTTATATAGAGGCAGTATGATATTTTCTATTTTATTATCTATCCCTTTCCTCATGATTCTTAACACTCTGTACGCTTTTTTGACTGCCCACTGCACATTGAGTGGATGTTTTCAGAGAACCATCCACAGTGATGCCAAGATCCCTTTCTTGACTGGTAACAGCTAATTTAGACCCCACCATTTTATATGTATAGTTGGGTTTATGCTTTCCAATGTACATTATTTTGCATTTATCAACATTGAATTTCATCTGCCATTTTGTTGCCCAATCACCCATTTTTGTGAGATTCTTTTATAACTCTTCTCAGTCTGCTTGGAGTAGTTTTGTATCATCTGCAGATTTTGCCACCTCACTGTTTACCCCTTTTTCCAGATCATTTATTAACATATTGAACAGCACCGGTCCCAGTACAGGGATAAGAGGGAAGGTCCTCTCATGGATCCCTAACTGGTTAAGAGATTGGAAACAAAGGGTAGGAATACATAGTCAGTTTTCAGAATGGAGAGAGGTAAATAGTCGTGTCCCCCAGGGGTCTGTACTGGGACCGGTCCTATTCAACATATTGATAAATGATCTGGGAAAAGGGGTAAACAGTGAGGTGCCAAAGTTTGCAGATGATACAAAACTACTCAAGATAGTTAAGTCCCAAGCAGACTGCGAAGAGCTACAGAGGGATCTCACTAACCTGGGTGACTGGGAAACAAAATGTATGCAGTGTAGTTGTAGCCATGTCGGTCCCAGGATATTAGAGAGACAGGGTGGGTGAGGGAATATCTTTTATTGAACCAACTTCTGTTGGTGAGAGAGACACGCTTTCAAGCTACACAGAGCTCTTCTTCAGGTCTGGGAAAGGTACTCCCAGTGTCACAGCTAAGCACAAGGTTGAACAGATAGTTTAGCATAAGTAGTTAGCACATATTCTAAAGGACCATTCGAGGTGGAGTAACATGTTAACACCCCGGTAGTCAGAGGACAAAAAGAGGGGGTTAGTGGGTTACAGATTGTTGTAATCAGCCATAAATCCAGGGTCCATAAAGCCAGGGTCTTTAGTAAGACCATGGTTTTTTGAGTCTAGCAAATGCTGAATTTAAGTACCAGGCGCGAAAGTGCTGTGCAGGTTTCCTTCGAGGATGAGGACTCAGAGGTTGGAGATAGAGTGATTGCTTTGTGAGAAGTGTTCACCCACAGGTGATGGGAGCGTTCATCCAAGAGTGCAGTGATTGTCTGGTCTCACCCACACCGTTGTTATTTGGGGCAGTTAGGGCACTGGAGGAGGTACATCATATGTTGTGAGAGGCATGCATCAGACCCAGGGGTCTGGGCAACAAAATGGCAGGGGAAATTCACTCTTGTAATACAAAGTAATGCACATGGGATTATGTTTTCCGAACTATACATATAAAATGATGGGGTCTAAATTAGCTGTTACCACTCAAGAGAGAGATCTTGGAGTCACTGTGAGTAGTTCTCTGAAAACATCCACTCAATGTGCAGCGGCAGACAAAAAAGCGAACAGAATGTTGGGAATCATAAAGACAGCGATAGATAATAAGACAGAAAATATCACATTGCCTCTATATAAATCCACGGTACGCCCACATCTTGAATACTGCATGTAGTTCTGGTCACCCCATCTCAAAAAAAGATATATTGGAATTGGTAAAGCTACAGAGAAGCACAACAAAAATTATTATTAGGGGTCTGAAACAACTTCCATATGAGGAGAGATTAATAAGACCAGGACATTTCAGGTTGAAAAAGATGCGTAAGAGAAAATATGACAGAGGTCTATAAAATTGTGACTAGAGTGGAGAAAGTGAATAAGGAAGTGTTATTTACTCCTTCTCATAACACAAGAACTAGAGGCCACCCAATGAAATTAATAGGCAGGAGATTTAAAACAAACATAAGGAAGTATTTCTTCACACAACGCACAGTCAATCTGTGGAACCAGTTGCCAGGGGATGTTGTGAAGGCCAGAACTATAGCAGGGTTCAAAAAAGAATGAAATAAGTTCATAGAGGCTAGGTCCATCGATGGCTATTAGCCAGGATGGGCAGCAGAGACACAACTCCATGCACTGGGTGTCCCTAAACCTCGGACTGCCAGAAGTGGGGAGTGGATGACGGGGTGGATCACTCGATAAATTGCCCTGATCTGTTCATTCCCTCTGGGGCACCTGGCATTGGCCACTGTCAGAAGACCGGATACTGGGCTAGATGGACCACTGGTCTGACCCTGTATGGCCATTCTGAAGTAAGGACCTTACATTATAGCACAATGGTGCACTGGGTCATTCTTTTCAAAGTTATCTGAAAGCATGATGAACTCCATGAAAGCGAGGGGGCTATGGAAAGTAAAGTACCACAGTCACTCTCCCTTTGCTTATAAGACCCATGAAACCAAATAGCTAAGGCGGTGAAAGAGTATCCATTGGATGCGTGGTTATTGTCCCCAGCTCTTCCTTCTTCAAAACACCTCCCCAAACTTTGGGGGAAGTTGGCTGTTGTCAGACAACAGGGCAGCTCTGACTTACGAGAAGCTGAAAGAAGAGAGGAGGCTTTTCATTCTTTGTAAAACTTCCTATCAGTCACTGGACCATGCCCTCTTGGCAAGGGCTGGCTGTGTTATCTTTGTCCTCACTGAGATCAGGTGTCGTGGGCTGCCTGGGACAGGAAGTGCTGAGCCGGATCACTCTCTCCTGTGGAAAGCCTTGCTGGAAGGGGTAGGGGGGCAGGGGGGCATGAGGTTTTCCTTCCAAATTGCTCCACTGGTGGGATGGATTTGCCCCACAAACAGATCACAGGGCCTGTCTGCAAAGCCAGCAGTTCCCCAGGAGTTGCCTCAGCCCCGCTGTGGAGGTTCTGGGTGCTGGTCACCCCTGGCTCGCTGGCAGTCTGGCTCTTTGGAGCTGTGCTGCCAGGCCCTTTCCCACCAGCAGAGCACCCAAGGTCGCCCCTCGCAGGAGGGTCCCGGCCACACTGGTCGTGGCGCCCCGTGTGTACGGGAACAGCCACAGATACCACCTGGCCTCTGCCGAGACTAGAGCCACTGCCCTGGTGCGGCAGAGCCCATGTGCTGCATGTGAGATTCCCCCGCCCCCCCCCCCCCCCGAAAAGCCCTAAAATGCAGCCTATGAGGTCACAGGGGGAGAAATGAGCCTATTCCCCCGGAGCCCAGCCTCATTGCTGCAGCCCCACCCCCTCCAGAGGGCAAACCAGGGCCGGCGGGCCCCAGGCAGGGAGGGGGAGAGCTGGGCCACCATTACCCAGTCCCATCTCTCTTTGGCCCTCCAAGGCCTCACCTGTGCAGATGACGGCGACTCTGCAGCTTTGGGGGGGGACGGGGCAGGGCAGGGGACAGCCACTCTGTGCTGCCTGCACCGCGTGGTAACAGGTGGAAATCCACCCCACAGCTGCAGCAAGGGGAAGGCTGGTGCTGCAGGGAGAACCCAGGGCCAAGCCACTGCATAGGAGCCATGCTGTTGCAGGGATGGGCAGGCCAGGCAGTAGGTAGAGGGAAAGGCGTCCCACGGGGAGCTGCAGGGCAGCTTCGAGTTCCCCACTGATCAGCTCCCCTCCACGGCTCACGCTGCTTCCCTGGGAGGGTGTGACATCCCTTCGCACCACAAGCCCTGACCCAGAGTACTGGCCACCGGCCAGGGGTGAAGTCTGCGCTGGCCGCAGCCGTGGGCCCGTTACGGGACGGAGAGCATGGTCTGTCTGGGCAAGGACAGCTGCCTCATGACGAGACCACAAGAGGAGCGAGAACATTTCAGGTTTGTATTCTGTGCAGTCGGGCCCAGCCGAGCCTGGCCTCAGCCCTAGCACTGCCGAGGAGCGGCCCCCCTCTCTCACTGCCCCCGGCCCTCCAGCAGCTCCAGGATCAACGCCGCGCTCTGCTGGGCCTCCGCCAAGAAGCTGGAGACTCTGCCGTGCGTCTGTGTGTAAAAAGAAAGTGAATTGTTTCCCACTGAAAGGGCAGCGGAACTATTTCCTCTTCCCCAGCCCCCGTCCCGGGGGTCCCCCCTCTGGCACTGTGTATATACCCCTCATCCCAGGCGGGGTCCCTTGTCAGATGTGGATGCAGCACACGGGGAGCTACGTTTCCAGAGCCTGCCCCGCGCCCCCAGCCTGAGGCGCGAGCACCCACAGGCCAAAGAGGAGCTTCCCGCCCAATCCATTGTAACAGCTGAACGGGCCAGCACCCTCTCCCAGCAGGCTTCCCTTGCAGTTAACGGTTCGCGCTTCGGGACAAAACTCAGCCGTGATGTCAGTTACGTGTAGGGTTGCCCGGTGTCCGGTTTTCGACTGGACCGTCCTGTCGAAAAGGGACCTTGGCGGCTCCAGTCAGCACCACTGATGGGACTGTTAAAAGTCCGGTCGGTGCAGTGGGGCTAAGGCAGGCTCCCTACCCGGCTCTGTGCAACTCCCAGGACGCTGCCGGCGTCTGCCTCTGGCTCCTAGTCAGAGGGACAGCTCTGCGCACTGCCCCCACCCCCACACCCCAACCCCCTGACCCATCCCAGATCCCCCTCACACACCCTGAACCCCTCATTTCCGTCCCCACCCCAGAGCCTGCACCCCAGCCCAGAGCCCGTACCCCCTCCCACACCCAAACCCTCTGCCTCAGACCGGAGCCCCCTCCCACACCCCAAGCTCCTGCCCCAGCCTGGAGCCCTCTCCTGAACCCCAAACCCCTTATCTCCAGCCCCACCCCAGAGCCCATACCCACAGCTGGAGTCCTCACTGCCACTCCCCCCTGCACCCCAACCCTCTGCCCCAGCCCCGTGAAAATGAGCGAGTGAGCGAGGGTGGGGGAGAGCGAGTGATGGAGGGAGTGGGATGGAGTGAGCAGGGGCATGGCCTCGGACAAGGGGAAGGGCAGGGCAAGGGTGTTCTGTTTTCTGCAAATAGAAAGTTGGCAACCCTAGTCAAGTGCATGGTGTAAATGGGTTCAAAGTGGGTGTGAGTGCTAATGTGGTTAAGGCAGCTGGCCTGAATTGGGCATTTAGTGGGTGAGCAGCATGAGAAGTCACTATTGGGCGAGGTCAGATAAGCAGCGCCCTCCCCCACCCCCCCATCTCCTGATTCTTCAACACTTTCTCCCCAAAAGGGGCTCAGAGGCCTGTGGCTTTTGATGGTTCCAGCAGTAGGTAACATTTTCCAAAGCACCTAAGTGACTTAGGAGACTATGGCTCCGGATTTACACTCCTAAGTCACTTGGGAACTTTTGAAACTTGTGCCTAGCGGCTCAACAGCTTGTCACTTTCTGCAGGCCCCGGGCTCGTTTCTCTCCTCCCATCCTGCGGGTCTCAGTTTCCCCGTGCAAGGAGCCCAGCGCACAGTGGACCAGCACCAGAACAAGTGAGATTGGAAAGGAAATGAAAAACCTGTCCCTCCACAGGGCCACAGAGTATCCTCTGGTCCTTGCAGCAGGGAATGTCACAGGATGGCAGGCGTACAAGTCGTTTCCCAGGCAGCAGGGCAATGGAGCTGGTGTGTTGGATGGCCCAACGAGCCAGGGCAAGAGATGCAGCATTTGTCTGAGCTCCCCTGATCCGGCTTTGGGAGGCTCCTGATTGCTATGGCGCCCTGAGATGCACCAGATACCACACAAGCGACACAGCCGGGCCGGGTGGCTCTGAGAAGGGGCCAGTGTTTCACTGGGATGGTGCAAGGTTGGCTGGCTGCAGTGTACTAACTGTGCTTCTCTCATACCCTTGAACTTGCCCATTGTTTTAAATTCCCGAAAGGGCAGGGGAGCAGCAGAAGAGCCCGTGCCCTACAGGGGGCAAAGAGGCAGAGGCAGTGACCAGACTGCACTGGGTGGCACTGTGAATTACTCCCTGGGCTCTCTCTGGAAGGCTGAGGGACAGACTCAGCGTGCACGCCGTACACGGGGCTAAGCGGGCTGCTTCCCCTGCCGGAGCGAAGAACTACTTCGTGGGGCCTTTACCCCCCAGCAGGAGCTCCTGGGCCAGCCAGGGGGCAGGAGAGAGGGTGCTGGGGACAAGAGACAGCCTGTTCCTACATCCCAGCTATTCCCAGGCTGCCATAAGGACTACAGCACTCTGGCAGTAGACACAAGGTTAGGCAGCCCTCAGGGTAGGGGGCCCTACACTGGGCTCCCCCCTGGAGCAGGGATGAACTGGGGCACAGAGAGTATCCACAGGAGAGGTGTAATTCTAGCCTGCAGTGCCATCGCCTGACACATCTCTCCCGCACCGGGCAACAGCCCAGGGGCAGGTGACGGTTCAGACACATTACGCCTCCTCGGGACCCTGTGTCCCCAGCGAGGGCCTGGGGGACAACTGGAGGAGCGACCTACCTCCTTCCTGAAGGCTTCATCCGTTATATCTTTCAGGTTGGTCACCACATTGAAATAGGCACCAAACACTCCCGCTTCCAGTGCTTTAGCCGCCACCTGAATGCAAGCGTTAAAGGCGCGTGTGAGGAGCTACCTGTGTTACGTATGCCGGGCTGCCCCTTCCTTGCTGTAAATTGGCTCCTCCAACCTCAACAGCCTGAGGCTGATTTACACCCACAAAGATCTGGCCCAGGAAGTGGATCGTGTCCAGATACTGATACTCAGACCAACAATCCAAACTTCCCATGAGGTGGCACTTGTCAGCTGTAGATCTCAAAGGAGGGGAGCATTATTGTCCCCTCCCGACGGTCAACATTTTCTAAAGATGCCACTGGTTTTGACCATCAGAACCTGCCAAAAATTTAGGCAGCTAAAATCAGTGGCTAACTTTGAACCCATTGGCTGAAGTGACTTGCCCAAACTCAGACAATGAGCCACTGGCAGCTCCTCCACCTCTCATTCTGGCAGCCTGGCCACTGGACCTTGCTGGTTCAAGACAGCAGGGGATGTGGGACAGACTCTTGGGCACTGCACTTCCGTGGCAAGTCAGAAAAATTATGGCCACCACCGGGATTTTTCCACTGCTTGGGCAGAGAAGTGGATGGTCCAGTGGTCAGGGCGCTTGCCTGGGACTTGGGAAACGTAGGATCAGTTCCCTGCTCAGTCACAAATTTCTTGGGCAGGTCACTTAGTCTCTCTAGACCTGAGTTCCCCACCTGTACCATAGCAGTAATACCCTCCGGGGGGAGGTGAGGATTGCATTACAGATTGTAAGTGCTCAGTCTGGTGAGGGGAGTCATACAAGTACCAGTGATCGACAGACCGTTTGCTTCCTAACAACATAAACGAGAATCTGTACAAGTCCTCCCACTGCTCAAAGGCAGATTTCTTCCATTCTGCACTCCAGCTTGGGCCAAACTTCTTAAAGAGCTGCGAAAGACTCGGAGCCCACGCCAGCGCTCAGGCCAGTACCTGGAGATCTGATTTGCAAGCGAGGTTCCCATACTGAGCCATCTCTTTTAACATGGGCCACAAGGCGTTCACTTTCTCTGCCAGCGAGAAGGGGACACCTACAGCCTTCTTCAGCCCCTGCTGCATAGCAGCTGTGCGCCTGCGAAAGGCAAGACATAAAGTCAACCTGACTGCAAAAGGCAAGCAAGGAAAACACTGTGAGAAGGGGTGATATCGCACCATGGACACTAGTCTGGCCAAACCATTAGGCAAATACGCTGGTTTTAGGTTCTATTTGCTCATCCAAAAATGATCCACCCTGTGATGAGTTAACAATATGCCTTTCCACAGAGCATGGGGCATACACAAAGAATGATTAACAAACATTGAAAGTAGGACAAATGTCCAAAAAAATCCACCCAAACGCCCACCATTCAGGGCAACTCACTGAGTCTGCTGCCCCCATAAGAAGCCTGAGGAAAGCCAAACTTTAGCTTTGCAGTATGGTGTGAGGATTTCCTTCTCTCTCTCACACACACACGCACAAAATGAGGGCCTGAGCCACAGCCCACTGAAGCCAATGAGAGCCCCTCCATTGACTTCAGTAGCTCTGGGTCAGGCCATTGGCCTTCAGCTCATTCCAGCGGCTACCCCAGGGGATCATATGCCAGAGTTTGTGTTTCAGCTCTTCACACAATACAAACTTTTCTCTCTCTTCTGGCGTGTTCTTAGGCAGCTTCATTGCATCCTGTTGAGAAACAAACAAACAAACAAACATGCATCAGACCAAGGATGCTGGAGATGGAAGAACTATCCCAGATAAAGTACAGCTCCTTGAGCCTTCGCCCTTCCCCACTGCCTGACCCCAGCATGGGCCTGTCTGCACAAAGGGGGAATGTTTCCATCCGGGCGGCGTGTTTATATCCCACTGCTGGCTGAAGTGACATGCCAGACACCCTCCATTGAGGACGCTGCCCTGCGGTGCACAATAAAGTTGCCCGGCAGTTGCTTAGTCACATCAAGGCTGGGGCGGACCCTCAGTGTTGGGATGAAGAAGACAGAACTGCCCTCTTCTCTTTGCTCTTCTGTCTAGCCGAGTGCTGGTGCCAGAGGGAATCTGTCCTACTGGGCACGGGAGGACATTCCTTGGTGTGCCACCCTTCCGGTCACTCTTTGCTGCGACTCTCAGCCTGAACACCTGTGGGAACGGATGGCACAGTGTGATGGCTGCAATGCAACCCTGGGGAGCCAGAGTGCAAAACTAGTGGGGCAGGGCCCCAGGAGCAGCTCTGGGCACCCTGGGCACTCAAGCAGGCTGTGGATCTGTGAGGGGCAGGCTCACAGGCTTTCTCTGCCCCTCGTCCCAGCCCACGTCATCCTCCCATTCAACTGGTTTGGGCTCGTTCTGTCATGGGTCTCTTCTTGTTACGCAGCAGCACCCTGGTGTGCCCTGTACGTATCTCTGTGCAGGAAGAGTCCTTTGCTTGCCTCTCTCCTCGCAGCCTGATCAGTGGAGCCGATCTCTCGGCACAGACAAGACAGCTAAATCGTGAGAGATTTTAGGATCCGCCTTTGATGTATCCTGTAAGGTCACTGGAATGTCATCCGCATGGATTTGGTTTGTTGTATTAATTTGGCTTTGGGGCTGTTCTTAGTTAGATACAATGCACCTTTCCTGAACTCTGGCTTATCGCACTGTTTCATTTCAGAATTCAGGGCCAGGCCCCCAGCTGGTTGAACTCTGCCCAGGCTCCCTGATCTCGATGGAGCTGCAGGGATTCACATTAGTGGAGGATCTGGTCCTCTCTACCTGTCATTATGTCTATGCCCAGGAGACATTGGCAAGCTCAGCCCTCCACCTAAGCAGGGCTAAGTAGGAAATCTACCACAGGCAACTATCAAGTCAGCCAAAATTTTGCAGAGAGTCCTAGCAAAGCTCCTTAGCTTTACCCAGAGCATCACGCTATGGGAACGACCAGAGAGAGAGCAGGCTTGCGAGCAGTCCCCAGATATAAAGGGGTGAGAAATGGAGAGACGTGCAGCTTGTGCAGTGCTTAAAAACCTCACTCACCATGTAACTGCTGAAGGCAAGTGAGTCCGTGTCCACCATGACGATCAGCTCATTCATGGCCTGATGGAACGGAGGGATCAGCTTCCTCATGACCAATTCCAGTGCCTCAAACTGACGCTTCCCGTAGGACATCAGCCCCACCATGCAGCCCAGAGCTGCCCCCTGCAAGGAGACATGGTGAAAGCTCCACACGCATGCTCTCCTCCAGCCACAAGAGACATTAACCTGAGTGGATTGCCATTGCCATTCCCCCCAGCACGTTACATGCACCTGGCTTCTGAGACTTCCTCAGTGACCTCAGCCAGGTGGCTACACTGGCCCAAATGCAAAGGTATTATTTGTCAAAGGCGATGAATGTCAGGGTCTGAATGAGCTCTCCCCTGCCATCTAGTGATCTAGAGGGGAAAAGACCTCATGAGCAGGCCACATTTGCATAGGCACGCCTAATCTGCCAAGGTGCTCAGCAGATGGATCTGCTTTGCCAAAGTGATCGATTTGGGCTGTTTTGGATTAAAATTCATTTTAGTGTTGGATACGCAGTAATGAAATGTCGTTCTTATTGTACGAGTAAAGGGCAGCAAAACAGCACTTAATATGTTCTAGTTGAGGGGGGTCACCCTCACTTGCTAAGCACAGGTTGTGATGCCAAAGCCAAGTTCGGGGGGGGGGGGGAATGGCTGTTCTTGTCTGGAGGTGTAAGCTCTGTTTAAAAAGTCCTAGACACCATTTGATCCTCCCTGTAGTGTTTAAAGATGGAGATGATTGGATTCAACTGGGAGCCTTTGTTTCATCTACAGTAGAACCTCAGAGTTACAAACACCAGAGTTATGAACTGACCAGTCAACTACACACCTAATTTAGAACTGGAAGGGGGGAGTTTTAGCTCAGTGGTTTGAGCATTGGCCTGCTAAACCCAGGGCTGTGAGTTCAATCCTTGAGGGGGCCATTTAGAGATCTGGGCCAAAAATTGGGGATTGGTCCTGCTTTGAGCAGAGGGTTGGACTAGATGACCTCCTGAGGACCCTTCCAACCCTGATATTCTATGATGCGGAATTAGGCAGCCGCAGAGACACACACAAAAAGCCAATACAGTTCAGTGCTGTGTTAAACATAAAGTACTAAAAAAAAATAGAATCATAGAATCATAGAATATCAGGGTTGGAAGAGACCTCAGGAAGTCATCTAGTCCAACCCCCTGCTCGAAGCAGGACCGATCCCCAATTAAATCATCCCAGCCAGGGCTTTGTCAAGCCTGACCTTAAAAACTTCCAAGGAAGGGGATTCCACCACCTCCCTAGGTAACGCATTCCAGTGTTTCACCACCCTCCTAGTGAAAAAGTTTTTCCTAATATCCAACCTAGACCTCCCCCACTGCAACTTGAGACCATTACTCCTTCTCCTGTCATCTGCTATCACTGAGAACAGTCGAGATCCATCCTCTTTGGAACCCCCTTTCAGATAGTTAAAAGCAGCTATCAAATCCCCCCTTATTCTTCTCTTCTGTAGACTAAACAATGCCAGTTCCCTCAGCCTCTCCTCGTAAGTGATGTGTTCCAGACCCCTAATCATTTTTGTTGCCCTTCACTGGACTCTCTCCAATTTCTCCACATCCTTCTTGTAGCGTGGGGCCCAAAACTGGACACAGTACTCCAGATGAGGCCTCACCAATGTCGAATAGAGGGGAACGATCACATCCCTCGATCTGCTGGCAGATCTGCAGTGTTCTGCAGTTCCATCACTTGGCCTGCTCCTTAGTTTTTAAGGTCAGGCTTGACAAAGCCCTGGCTGGGATGATTTAGTCGGGGATCGGTCCTGCTTGGAGCAGGGGGTGGGACTAGGTGACCTCCTGAGGTCCCTTCCAACCCTGATGTTCTATGATTCTAACACAGCGTGGCAGCTAGGGGAGCAGCCAGCGGCAAGCAGAAGAGTGGAGCCAGCAGAGACAGCGGTGAACAGTGGCAAAGGTGGCAGCAAGCAGCGGCGAGAACAATGGCAGCAAGTGAATAGCAGCAGAGGCCTCTTACAGTCACCCGGGGCAATGTGTAGTTTTCCAGATGGGGGCTCGAGCCAGTTCTGGTGTGCACTGTTAAAGAGATTCCCCTAGATCCCAGAGATTCCCCTAGTGACCCCAGCCCCTGTTGCTGCCAACACCCCCTGGCAGACGAGCTACAGCAGGGGTTCTCAAACTGGGGGTCGGGACTCCTCAGGGGGTCGCAGGGTATTACATGGGGGGTCATGAGCTGTCAGCCTCCACACCAAACCCTGCTTTGCATCCAGCATTTATAATGGTGTTAAATATATTTAAAAGTGTTTTTAATTTATAACGGGGGGTCGCACTCAGAGGCTTGCTATGGGAAAGGGGTCACCGGTACAAAAGTTTGAGAACCCCTGGGCTACAGTTTCTCCTACTACTCACTTGTGGACAATGTCAGTGTTTGACTTAGAGTGGGCTCCCACCCCACCCAGGGCAGGCTCTCCACCCCGCAGGGAAGCAGTCGCCCTGCTGTAACACAGGAGAGCCAAGCGCGAACCTACCAGAGCAGACATTGCTGCAGACACCGATCCTCCCCCAGGAGCTGCTGACCTCGCACCAACGGCACGCACGAACGTGTGGAGAGACTTGGACACCAAGCCTCCGTCTGCCTGGCCGCTCTGCACCAGGTACCTGCCAACAGCAAATCAGGAGGAACTCAGCCCTTCCCTGCTCCAAGCCAGAGTGTCAAGCAACTGCAGGGAAGCCAGGCTCTCTGAGCAGCCCCAACCATGCTCCGACGGCTCTTCCCAGCATGCCCTGACAATTCCTTTACCAGAAACCAGAACCGGGGTCCCATGTGGCACCCTCAGGCCTAGACCATCACAGCCAGGAGCTGCATTGAATTCACTGGGCCTTTCGGGGCTATATCTGTGGAGAGAAACTCCACCCCAGTTTCGGAAATGGAAACCAGCAGCAGCCTGTCCTGAAGGAGAACTGTTTATTCCAGGGCCTGTGTGGGGGAGCCCTTAGTGGAGACACTTCTGGCAGGAGGGATCGTTCCTCTCTCCTGCAACGTATGAACCATCCCCACAAAAATCCAACTCTTCCCCTTTAAAAATCCCCTCCACTGCTCTGAGCAGAGGCATCTCGGCGCTGGCAGCAGTGCCATGAAATAAGAGGAGCTGCTCTTCGGGGCAGAGAAGGGACTGGGCACTGCCATTTGCCAAGGCATCCTCCCCCAACCCCATGGGGAATGACCATGCTGCTCTTCTCAGGGGACAGCCACCAGCTGGGCTCACCCTGCAATGGCCAATGATGAGTGAGGGTGGGAGGGAGGCCAGAGGAGGGTATCCAGCTACAGAACAGTCCTCCAGAGTCTGACCAGCTCTAGGAAACATTGCAAACCCTTCCTCTTGGAAACAGCCCTTCCACAATAAACCAGAGACTCCATGAAGTCCTCTAGGAACTTTGCTCTTGCTAATGACTTTACATGCAAGGTGCTAGATACTATGGTGAAGGGAAGCAGCATACAACCCTGCAGGTGTGTCTGCACTGCGATTGGCAGGTGTGAGTGCAGCACGTGTAGACACCCACGTTGCTAAACTGGATATGCAGTGGCATGTTAAGCCAGGTACGCTGATTGCTAAGCAAACCCTGGATGCTCCTGATGGTACTGTCTAAACCCAGCACTTCATTGTCCAGTACTAGAACTGGGCAGACACTGGAATTTCTTGCCTGTGGGAAATTCTGACATTATGAAGAAAAAAAAACGTTCTGAATTAGAACAAAAAGCCAAAATTTTGAAATTTCCTATGAAACCAAAATTCTGAAAAAGTTTGATTTTGGACCACTGAAAAGTTTCATTTCAATAAAGTCAGATTGTTTTGTTTCGATAAGGTAAAAATGTGTCATTTTGACAGTGTTTCATTTTATTTTTAACATATGTTATATATAAATATGTCAACTATTAAACGTAACATACATTATATTTTATTAAAAACTTAAAGTCAAAACAAAATTAAAGTGATAAAGTTGAACCAAAACTTTTTTACCTTATCTAAATGAAACATTTCAGAATTAGTGAAACAAAATGAGAAAATCAAAGCGATTCTTTTTGACTTTTTCCCATCAAAAATGTTGTTGAAATCAACATTTCATTGGGCAGCCAGGAGCATTTTAAACCCTGTAGGAACACAAATGAGTTCCTAATGGCATCCCAGGAAGATTGTGCTACTTTGCAAAAAGAAAAGGAGTACTTGTGGCACCTTAGAGACTAACCAATTTATTTGAGCATGAGCTTTCGTGAGCTACAGCTCACTTCATCAGATGCATACCGTGGAAACTGCAGCAGACATTATATATACATAGAGAATATGAAACAATACAGCTCACTTCATCAGATGCATACCGTGGAAACTGCAGCAGACTTTATATATACATAGAGAATATGAAACAATACTTGTTTCATATTCTCTATGTATATATAAAGTCTGCTGCAGTTTCCACGGTATGCATCTGATGAAGTGAGCTGTAGCTCACGAAAGCTCATGCTCAAATAAATTGGTTAGTCTCTAAGGTGCCACAAGTACTCCTTTTCTTTTTGCGAATACAGACTAACACGGCTGTTTCTCTGAAACCTGTGCTACTTTGGGATCTGAGCAACAGTAAATTGAGTCACCAGCTATTCTCCTGGGCTACAAACAAGGAGAGTAACAAAAAAAATGGACAAGGTGTCCATACTCAATAATGCGCTCCTGGGGGTTAAATGGAGACAAGGAATCCAGGCCCAGCCGGCTGACTACCTGAAATGAAGAAAGACACATTCATCAAGGCAAAGTCAACATATTAGCCTTGCTCACTTCTGGGGGAGAATATTCAGTTCCAGGGCTCATCAGATGGCCAGGAATTCTGAGCGAGTGATTTGATGTAAATATCCAGCCAGTAAGAACTGGCCTCACTTGGGACACTTGGGTCATGTACACGTTTCTAAAAATCAATGTTAAGTTTTTACAAGGAACAGTATCAAAGCTAGTAACCTACATTGGTTCCAGCCATGAGTATGTTCTGATATCCATCCAAGCTGTCCGTCACCATCCTCATCATCATCATCGTAATTAACTAACTCTTATCTAGGGCTTTTCACCCACCCTATTAAAAATGCCTTAGCAAGACATTAACCCGAAGTGTGATATCAGAGCTAAACAAAACTGGTCCTTTTTGGTTCTAACGAAGCGTGACATGGCATTTGAAATACAGCACCATGTCTTTAAAACCCTGAAAGCTGATTCATTTTCCCTTTGTATATTATTTTTAAAGGGCACCATACATCATGATACCTACCACGTGGAAAATGAATTATCCCGTGGGCCAAGGAAACAGTTGCCACTTGGGTAAGGCTCTGGGAAGCTCCTGTAGAGTTTTAATAAACCCAATACACACAGAAATAGATTCCTTAAGGACATTAAGCAGGTTGCTTTCCCACACAGCACTTCTCCAACCTCCCAAGTCACTGAACATCCCTTTGGAACCTAACCCAATGAATGCTGTCTCATTCACAGCAATAAGTCCTTCTTCAGAATGTCACTGGGAGTTTTATCAGCCTCAGGGGCTTGGTTTGGTTTCTGAGCAAGGGAATAAATAGGAACCTCCAAATCTTTCATATTCTCTGGTGGGAAAGGAAAAGACAGATCTGATTTTGCTCCATTGCTTTTTGCCTGACCCTCTGTGACCCTCTGTGCCCCAAAACAACACCCTGGCACCCCCATATTCACCACTGTCATATAATTAGGCTATGTTTTGTGAGGTATCATTCTAAAAGTCTTGATCTGTTGAACGTTAATAACCGGTTGGATTTTATGTGTTGTCATTGTATGGGAAGTTATGAAGTTTTGCTGTGTGTGTTATTGAAATATGTTGTGAGGCTGGGAACACCCACAACCAGCCTTTCAGGTACAACAATGAAGAAGCCAGACAGGACTAATGGCCCCATTAAGGGGAATCCACACGCTCAGGGACTATCTCAGGAATTGTTTACGATGGAGGTTTCCCAGAGGGATCACGTGCAGGCAATGGAAGATGCTTGACCAGGGGTCAGGGGAGGGTGGAGCGGAACCCCATGTCATGAGCAAAGATCTTTCTAGCAAGGTGGAAAAAGCTATAAAAGAGGGGAAGTGACATCATCACTTGGCCTCACTCTCCTTGCAACTGAATACCTGGAAATACCTTAGGAACAAAGACTGAACTGGAAAAGGAGGTCTCACGTGGGACAGAAGAATTCCAGCCTGTGTATGTAAAAGCTGTAACCTGCTTGTACAAGCTAACAGGGTAAGACACCGCTTGATTCAAACCCTACCTAGTTTATAAAGCTTAGATTGCATTTTTGTTTTATTTCTTATGTGACCCGCTTTGATCTGTACGCTCAGTGCTTATAATCACTTAAAATCTATCTTTCTGCAGTTAAGACATTTGTTTTGTATATTTTTCCCTAAAACAGTGTGTTTTGCTAGAAGTGCTTGGGGAATCTGCTCAGGAATAAAAACTGGTGCATGGTCCTCTCCACACTGAGAGAGGGGAGGACTGGGTAATAAACTTATACTGTTCAGGCCTTTGACCAGGGCAAGATGGTACAGCTCTGGGGTCCTAGGCGGTGGAGCTGGGGGGAGCTCTCTGGGGCCTCTCCGTTGTTAATTCATAAATGGCTGAGGAGAAGCATTCATGTCACTGCAGCTGGGTGTGTCCCTGCCTGTGTAGATGTTTGTGTGAGTGTAAGACCGGGAGCAGTCTGCAGCTTGTCACAGCCTCACAGTGTGAGATGGGGCCCAGACTGGTATGTCAGAGGGCTCAGCAGTACCCCCCAGTTCCAGGTTGCACCCCAGGGAAACCCATCACACCTTTTCACAGGCAAGAAGCTGCCAGCTCAGCTGCTATCATTTGCAGTTCCCTCCAGGGAAAGATTTCTGAGCGGGGATGTCAATGGGCGTTGGCCTTACCAGTCTGATTTTCTGTTCCTCCTCCAGGATGAAGAGGTTTTCTTTCTGAATGTAATACTCTGCTGCATCAAGCATGGCCTTCTTGGGGACAAGCCCCACCAACTGGGAGCCCACCACGGGCAGGCTCAGCTCCTGCAAACAAGGACTAGCATTTAACAGCCCTTTAGCCTTACAGCCTCCCTGCCTGGCCACCTCTCCCACTGCCCCCGACTCTTGATCCGCGCCAAGGGGTGCACCGGACTCAAGCAGGCCCCTTCCCATTCTAGGGGTTGGGACTCATAGTCAGAGATCTCACTTTGCTGGTCCTTCCTGCTGCTGTTTGGACCCAGCCAACTGACCCCCTCAGTCCCATCCGCAGCACACAGGGTCTGCGCAGCTGGTCACCTGCTCGCCTCCTCGCCCCCAGTTCTACAGCAGTGGGACCTTAATGTCACCACGGGGGCCTGCTGCCACCACGCCCCTCACTCCAAGGGGTAGACATCCCAGTGTGCCTGGTGCTTATGGGGAAATGCCAGGGAAGGCTGTACAAGGGAGGGAGGGAGGGAGCTGGCTGGCTGGCTCCCTAAGGGATAAGAAGTGGGTGTACGCCATTTAGCAGCCTCCTGAAAACATGAGAGGAGGAGAGGATAGCTGGCAACTCACCAAACGAGGCCATCTGGACTCCCTCCCGAAAGGCACTGAAGGTAGGGTACAGAAGCAGAGGGGAGCCCACAAGCAGAGGGGAGCCCAGGGTGTTCCCTGTATAGGCTCACAGATCTTAAGCCTAGGCCAACAAACTTGGCCATGCCGCTGTCCCATGCCACGTGACTGCCAGCCCGGAGGGGACGGTGCAGCAGCTGGCACATCTCATGAGGCACACGTTCCTGCTCCCTTAACGCCTTAAGTATGGAGGGTAGGTTGTGGCTCCCTGTGTATTCACACACACACCTCCTACAAGACAAGCTCTCATGCCACAGGTGCGAGAACTTTCTCCTTCTCTACCAGCCACGGGCAATTTGACTGTAATTTTACTTCTCTGAAGGAGGCTGGTTGCGCTGGGCAAAGCTGCTTCAAACTTGCATAGCACCTGTGCAACTCACCCGGGCATCTTTGCAGACCTCCTCATAGACTGTGTGGAGGGAGGTGGTTTCAAAGTCCAGCAGGTTTGTAGAAACCTGGGCAATATTCTCCTCATCCAAGTACCAGCCCATGCCTTGGACCTTCTTCAAACGCCCCGGCTGCAAAGAACAACACACTTCAGAGTTGTGGTGGCTGACAAGCCAACTCAACCCTGGGAATAAGTCTGTGAGAGAGAAAGCATTCTGCAGATGAGGGGAACTGACTGATACACAACTGGAGGCCACTAGCCCACATATTTGGGTTTGCTGATGACCCAGAAGTAACAGCAGCCAGATATTGTACTATGAAGGAAGAAGAGTCCCTACTGATAACGGATAAAGTTGCCTTCATATTTACTTGTACAGATTTAATGGTGTGGGACTGTGACCCTTACCAACTCTCCTCTAGTTATTTGTTCTGCTCCATAGGTTTGCATGGGGCCTTGCATACTAATAGAAATGGCAGGTCCCTGCTCTAAGGAACTTACAGGCTAAAGACGGTGTGCACAGATAAGAACCTAACAACATAAGAACGGCCATAGTGGGTCAGACCAAAGGTCCATCTAGCCCAGTATCCTGTCTTCTGACAGTGGCCAATACCAGGTGCCCCAGAGAGAATGAACAAAACAGGTAATTATCAAGTGATCCATCCCCTGTCACCCATTCCCACCTTCTGGTAAACAGAGGCTAGGGACACCATCCATGTCCATCCTAGCTAATAGCCATTGATGAACCTAACCTCCATGAACTTATCTAGTTCTTTTTTGAATTCTGTTATAGTCTTGGCTTTCACAACATCCTCTGGCAAAGAGTTCCACAGATTAACAGTGTGTTGTATGAAAAAATGCTTCCTTTTGTTTTTTTTAAATCTGTTCTGTATTAATTTCATTCGGTGACCCCTAGTTCTTGTGTTATGAGACGGAGTAAATTTACTTTCTCCACACCAGTCATGATTTTATAGACCTCTGTCATCTCCCCTAGTAGTCTCTTTTCCAAGCTGAAAAGTCCCAGTCTTATTAATCTCTCGTCAGATGACAGCTATTCCATACCCTAATCATTTTTGTTGCCCTTTTCTGAAACTTTTCCAGTTCCAATATATCTTTTTTGAGATGGGACGACCACATCTGCATGCAGTATTCAAGATGTGGGAGTAGCATGGATTTATATAGAGGCAATATGATATTTTATGTCTTATTATCTATCCCTTTCTTAATGAGTCTCAACATTCTGTTCTCTTTTTTGACTGCCGCTGCACATTGAGTGGTTGTTTTCAGAGAACTATCCACAATGACTCCAAGATCTCTCTTTTGAGTGGTAACAGCTAATTTAGACCCCATCATTTTATAGCTATAGTTGGGATTATGTTTTCCAATGTGCATTACTTTGCACTAATCAACACTGAATTTCATCTGCCATTTTGTTGCCCAGTCACCCAGTTTTGTGAGATCCTTTTGTAGCTGTTCGCAGTCTGCCTGGGACTTAACTATCTTGAGCAGTTTTGTATGATCTGCAAATTTTGCCACTCACTGTTTACCCCTTTTTCCAGATCATTTATGAATATGTTGAATAGCACTGGGCCCAGTACAGACTCCTGGGGGACACCACTATTTATCTCTCTTCATTCTGAAAACTGACCTTTATTCCTACCCTTTGTTTCCTATTTTTAACCTGTTACCAATCCATGAGAGCACCTTCCCTCTTATCCCGTGGCAGCTTACTTTGCTTAAGAGCCTTTGGTGAGAGACCTTGTCACAGGCTTTCTGAAAATCTAAGTTCACTATATCCACTGGATCCTCCTTTGTCCACATGCTTGTTGACCCCCTCAAAGAATTCTAGTAGATTGGTGAGGCATGATTTCCCTTTACAAAACCCATGTTGACTCTCCCCCAACAAATTATGTTCATCTATGTGTCTGAAAATTTTCTTTACTATCGTTTCAACCAGTTTGTCCGGTACTGAAATCAGGCTTATCGGCCTGTAATTGCCGGGATCATCTCTGGAGCCCTTTTTTAAAAATTGGTGTCACATTAGCTATCCTCCAGTCATTTGGTACAGAAGCAGATTTAAATGATAGGTTACAGAAGACAGTGAGTAGTCCTGCAATTTCACATTTGAGTTCCTTCAGAACTCTTGGGTGAATACCATCTGGTCCTGGTGACTTATTGCTGTTTAGTTTATCAACTTGGTCCAAAAGCTCCTCTAATGACACCTCAATGTGGGACAGTTCCTCAGATTTGTCACCTAAAAAGAATGGCTTAGGTTTGGGAATCTCCCTCATATCCTCAGCTGTGAAGACGGATGCAAAGAATTCATTTAGTTTCTCTGCAATGGCCTTATCGTCCTTGAGTGCTCCTTTAGCATCTCCATCGTCCAGTGGCCCCTGTCATAAATAGAAAGGGAAGGGTAAACCCCTTTAAAATCCCTCCTGGCCAGAGGAAAAATCCTCTCACCTGTAAAGGGTTAAGAAGCTAAAGGTAACCTCGCTGGCACCTGACCAAAATGACCAATGAGGAGACAAGATACTTTCAAAAGCTGGGAGGAGGGAGAAAAACAAAGGGTCTGGGTCTGCCTGTATGCTGCTTTTGCCGGGGACAGAACAGGAATGGAGTCTTAGAACTTTTAGTAAGTAATCTAGCTAGGTATGTGTTAGATTATGATTTCTTTAAATGGCTGAGAAAAGAACTGTGCTGAATAGAATGACTATTCCTGTCTGTGTGTCTTTTTTGTAACTTAAGGTTTTGCCTAGAGGGATTCTCTATGTTTTGAATCTAATTACCCTGTAAGGTATCTACCATCCTGATTTTACAGAGGTGATTCCTTTACTTCTATTAAAAGTCTTCTTGTAAGAAAATTGAATACTTTTTCATTGTTCTAAGATCATAGAATCATAGAATCATAGAATATCAGGGTTGGAAGGGACCTCAGGAGGTCATCTAGTCCTACCCCCTGCTCAAAGCAGGACCGATCCCCAATTAAATCATCCCAGCCAGGGCTTTGTCAAGCCTGACCTTAAAAACTTCTAAGGAAGGAGATTCCACCACCTCCCTAGGTAACGCATTCCAGTGTTTCACCACCCTCCTAGTGAAAATGTTTTTCCTAATATCCAACCTAAATCTCCCCCACTGCAACTTGAGACCATTACTCCTTGTTCTGTCATTTGCTACCACTGAGAACAGTCTAGATCCATCCTCTTTGGAACCCCCTTTCAGGTAGTTGAAAGCAGCTATCAAATCCCCCCTCATTCTTCTCTTCCATAGACTAAACATCCCCAGTTCCCTCAGGCTTTCCTCATAACTCACGTGTTCCAGTCCCCTAATCATTTTTGTTGCCCTCTGCTGGACTCTTTCCAATTTTTCCACATCCTTCTTGTAGTGTGGGGCCCAAAACTGGACACAGTACTCCAGATGAGGCCTCACCAGTGTCGAATAGAGGGGAACGATCACGTCCCTCAATCTGCTGGCAGTGCCCCTACTTATACATCCCAAAATGCCATTGGCCTTCTTGGCAACAAGGGCACACTGCTGACTCATATCCAGCTTCTCGTCCACTGTCACCCCTAGGTCCTTTTCTGCAGAACTGCTGCCTAGCCATTCGGTCCCTAGTCTGTAGCGGTGCATTGGATTCTTCCGTCCTAAGTGCAGGACTCTGCACTTAGAATCATAGAATATCAGGGTTGGAAGGGACCCCTGAAGGTCATCTAGTCCAACCCCCTGCTCGAAGCAGGACCAATTCTCAGTTAAATCATCCCAGCCAGGGCTTTGTCAAGCCTGACCTTAAAAACCTCTAAGGAAGGAGATTCTACCACCTCCCTAGGTAACGCATTCCAGTGTTTCACCACCCTCTTAGTGAAAAAGTTTTTCCTAATATCCAACCTAAACCTCCCCCACTGCAACTTGAGACCATTACTCCTCGTTCTGTCACCTGCTACCATTGAGAACAGTCTAGAGCCATCCTCTTTGGAACCCCCTTTCAGGTAGTTGAAAGCAGCTATCAAATCCCCCCTCATTCTTCTCTTCTGCAGGCTAAACAATCCCATCTCCCTCAGCCTCTCCTCATAAGTCATGTGTTCTAGACCCCTAATCATTTTTGTTGCCCTTCGCTGGACTCTCTCCAATTTATCCACATCCTTCTTGTAGTGTGGGGCCCAAAACTGGACACAGTACTCCAGATGAGGCCTCACCAATGTCGAATAGAGGGGAACGATCACGTCCCTCGATCTGCTCGCTATGCCCCTACTTATACATCCCAAAATGCCATTGGCCTTCTTGGCAACAAGGGCACACTGCTGACTCATATCCAGCTTCTCGTCCACTGTCACCCCTAGGTCCTTTTCCGCAGAACTGCTGCCTAGCCATTCGGTCCCTAGTCTGTAGCGGTGCATTGGATTCTTCCATCCTAAGTGCAGGACCCTGCACTTATCCTTATTGAACCTCATCAGATTTCTTTTGGCCCAATCCTCCAATTTGTCTAGGTCCTTCTGTATCCTATCCCTCCCCTCCAGCGTATCTACCACTCCTCCCAGTTTAGTATCATCCGCAAATTTGCTGACAGTGCAATCCACACCATCCTCCAGATCATTTATGAAGATATTGAACAAAACCGGCCCCAGGACCGACCCTTGGGGCACTCCACTTGATACCGGCTGCCAACTAGACATGGAGCCATTGATCACTACCCGTTGAGCCCGACAATCTAGCCAGCTTTCTACCCACCTTATAGTGCATTCATCCAGCCCATACTTCCTTAACTTGCTGACAAGAATACTGTGGGAGACAGTGTCAAAAGCTTTGCTAAAGTCAAGAAACAATACATCCACTGCTTTCCCTTCATCCACAGAACCAGTAATCTCATCATAAAAGGCGATTAGATTAGTCAGGCATGACCTTCCCTTGGTGAATCCATGCTGGCTGTTCCTGATCACTTTCCTCTCATGCAAGTGCTTCAGGATTGATTCTTTGAGAACCTGCTCCATGATTTTTCCAGGGACTGAGGTGAGGCTGACTGGCCTGTAGTTCCCTGGATCCTCCTTCTTCCCTTTTTTAAAGATTGGCACAGATCCAAGGGTTTGGGTCTGTGGTCACCTGTGCAAATTGGTGAGGATTTTTACCAAACCTTCCCCAGAAAGTGGGGTGCAAGGGTTGGGAGGAAAGACGTGTCCAAACTACGTTTTCCCAGTAAACCCAGTTAAAGTTTGGTGGTGGCAGTGGAAATTCCAAGGGAAAGGGTAAAATTAATTTGTACCTTGGGGAAGTTTTAACCTAAGCTGGTAAAAGTAAGCTTAGGAGGTTTTCATGCAGGTCCTCACATCTGTACCCTAGAGTTCAGAGTGGGGAAGGAACCTTGACAGCCCCACTGGTTGTTTAACAGGCTTCCTGCTTCTCATTTACTTACAAAAAAATTTGCTCTTACTTTTTGAGTCTTTAGCTAGCTGTTCTTCAAATTATTTTTTGGCCTTCCTTATTATATTTTTACACCTAACTTGCCAGAGTTTTTTCTCCTTTCTATTTTCCTCACTAGGCTTTAACTTCTACTTTTTAAAGGATGCCATTTTGCCTCTCACTGCTTCTTTTACTTTGTTGTTTAGTCACGGTGGCACTTTTTTGTTCTCTTACTATGTTTTTTAATTTGGGGTATACATTTAAGTTGAGCCTCTGTTATGGTGTCTTTAAAAATTTTCCACGCAGCTTACAGGGATTTCACTTTTTTCGCTGAATCTTTTACTTTCTGTTTAACTAACTTCCTCATTTTTGTGGTCCCCCTTTCTGAAATTAAATGCTACTGTGGTGGGATGCTGTGGTATTTTCTCTGCCACAGGGATGTTAAATTTAATTATATCATAGTCACTATTACCAAGCAGTCCAGCTATATTCACCTCTTGGACCAGATCCTGTGCTCTCTTAGGACTAAATCAAGAATTGCCTCTCCCCTTGTGGGTTCTAACTAGCTCTTCCAAGAAGCAGTCATTTAAGATGTCAAGAAACTTTATCTCTGCAGCCCCTCCTGAGGTGATATGTACCCAGTCAATATGGGGATAGTTGAAATCCCCAATTATTATTGAGTTTTTTTATTTTAATAGCCTCTCTAATCTCCCTGAGCATTTCACAGTCACTATCACCATCCTGGTCAGGTGGTCAGTAATATACCCCTAGTTCTAGATTCTTATTATTTGAGCATGGAATTACTATCCATAGAGATTCTATGGTACAGTTTGGGAATCGCCCTGGCTGTAGTCAGACATGCCCAAGCACTGCTGGGCTCAGTGGTTCCATGTTACGTCTGCTCTGCCCAGACTATGCATTCCAGTACAATGTTCTGCAGTGCATTTTTGCGTTCTGCTAACTAAGACCTTAAGCTCTCCTGCCAGACTGACAGAGAGTATTTCCACACGGCGCTAGGCACTAGTGACTGCAGCATATGTAGACACGCCTGAGGCAGCTTTCATCTAGCTAGAGAACAATAGCAGGGAAGTGGCAGCAGCATAGACTGCACAAGCCCATGCGGGAGGCTGGATATGTATGTCAGTGACTAACCCATGCTGCTCAGCTACACACTATCTAGACCAAAGCGAGCTTGGGTTTGTCTTCACATGCTGCAGTCACCCCTCTGATTGCAGTGTAGATAGACCCACAGCCTCGCTCCAGCAAACAGGTGTTTTATGCTGAAAGCAACCTGGCCAGAGACCAGTAACACTCCCCCCCAACAAAAAATCAAACAAACAAACAAGTGCATCCTGTTTTATTTATGGTGACAGCCTCGGTGTCCAGCCTCCCATTGCTCAGCCCCAGAAACCCACCCTCAATCTCCTTCCAGATGGATCCCTCTAATCGCCGGCTCAGATACACTCCCATCCTGTGGAGCACTAGATTCCCACTGTCAGACCAGGGAGTCCATCCTGAAATCTCTCCTGTCTGTGAGCTCACTTTGGCAAGCCTGCTCTCAGGCTGTTGGATCACATGAGAGATTGACAAGGCAGTTCTATAAAGTCCAAAGTATCTCTGGTTGCTGGCGAGAGACATAAGCAGCTTCCCTTCTCTCCCAGATACAGCAGATGGACCCTCAGACAAGGCTCTGGGATGGCCCTGGGGGATGACTCAACTGACACACTTAGAACGTGGGATACTCCCACCTACAGAGTTTGATGAAACAACAACAGACACCACCCCAGTGGGAACCCAAGCACATGCCTGCTGGGACATCATGCCTGCCCTAAGCCAGAGAGCACCATCACATACTATAAATGGGTAGATATGTCAAGGAATATAGGAACCATCTTACATTAATTAGACCCTCATATGCTCTTCACATCAAAGGTCAAAAAAGCCAATGTTGCTACAACAAAGGTTGCATTTACCCAGCTACTCTGATCTAAGGATCCTAAATTCCTCCTCCCCGAGAACCATAATTCAGCAGTATGAAAATAGCTGAGAGGGGTAGTAAACCTGTACAAGCCCAGTTTGTAATTTTTGTAGTGATCAATTCAGGTGTAGCCTGTAACACAAACTGGCACCAGTCTCCCTTACTTTGGGACAGCAAAGATGGACAACTCAAATCTGAAGCACTGTGGAACTAGGAGTGGGTGGGAGAGGGATTTATTCATTTTTTTATTTTTGAGCCAACGCTCTAGTTATCCAGTGCCCTCTCCCAGGGAAGCCTCATTATTCTGAATAAGGAACTTAATGGGCTTACCTGGTCCTTTGCACGGCCCTGCTCCCGGATGTTGAGAGCAATCCGATGCGCCAGCTCCTTTGTGCACAGGAGGTTGATGTTGTACGCAACGAGGAATGTGCGTGCACCAGTGACTGTAGCTCCCCATCTTGGAACAAAGGATGCAGAGCCAAAATCAGGAACCCACTCGCCCTTTGTGAGCTTAGAAGAGAGCAAACGAAAGGAACAAAATCCATTGAAAAGGAACTCCTCATCGTTTAAGGTCAGCTGGGTTTATTTGTCACTCCAGAGAGCTGATTGCAAGAGTTAATTCAGAGTTCATAGACCGTCCAGCCAGAAATGGCCATTAAGATCTCTAATCTAGCGTTCTGTGTAATGCGGGCTGGAGAACCTCGGCCCATCATTCTGGCAGGAAGCTCAGGAACCTGTGGCTGAGCTAGAGCCGATCTTTTCGAGAACATCCAGTCCTGATTTACAATTCCCGCTCTTGGGAATCAGCACAGGAGACATGGTGCATTCCTCACTCAGAGCTATTCCACGCCCAGCCGCCAGTATTGTGGGTCAGTGTGTGTGTGCTCCACTCGAGCCAAGAGCCCCGATCTTAGCCCAAGGCCAAACAACGTGTGGCTCAAACAAATGACTGGGGTGGAGAGGAATGACAAGGTCACAATGGACCCACCATGCTGAGCACAGTCTGCAGCAGCCTCAGTGCAGCACACCGGTTGCCTGGCCAAAAGAACATGTTCTGGCTGCACAGAAAGCATCTGGAAAATTCCAGAACAACTCAGAAGTGCTCCCTCTTCTCCCCAAGAGCCAGCACAACCAGCTTCATTAACCTTTCCTCAAATTTCTCCCGATGCCCCCTCTTGGCTGACACCAAACAAGAGACATTTCAGCCCCTACGGGAGACTCTGAGAAACTATTAGGAAATGAAAACAGGAGCTCACAGAGCTGCCACGTTCTGCTCAGCTCCGTGGGCGACATGTCTTACCAGCAACCAACCATTGCTGACTCCCTCTGGGCACCCTGGGCTGTGGGACAGGTCTGGTGGGGAGGCACGAGCCATCCCTCACACCATGGAAAAGGTAGTAATGGGGGATTGGGGAGATGCAGGGGGCACTTGGTGAATGGGGCAGCCAGAGTGAATGGGGAGCCATTGATTCACAGATCAATAGAACTTAAGGCCAGAAGAGACCATTAGATTATCTCGTGTGACCTGGGCAAAGAACTCCCCCAGTTACCCCTATACTGAGCCCAATGACTTGTGCCTGGCTAAAGCCAATCTCTTCGACAGGCATCCAGTCTGGAGTGGAAGACATCAAGAGATGAAGAATCCACCACTTCCCTTAGTGGTTGGCTCCAATGGCTAATCACCCTCACTGTTAACAATTGGTGCCGTACTTCTCCTTTGCAGTTGTCTGGTTTTAACTTCCAGTCATTGCTGTTTGTTCTGCCTTGCTCTGCTTAACTAACGAGCCCTTTAGTCCTGAGTACTTTCTCCTAGTGAAGCTACGAAGTATTGAGGCACCTCCCTGGCTTCTTTTGGATCACCTAAACAGACTGAGCTCATTAATCTCCTACTGTACGGCATTTTCCTCAGGCCCCGGATCATTTTTGTGGCTCTTCTTTGCACCCTCTCCAATTTCCCAGCATCCTTTTTAAAACGGGGACCCCAGAACTGGAGGCAGTATTCCAGCATTGTCTCACCCTTGCCATGTACGGAGGTAAATCACTGCCCTACTTCTCTGCACTCCCCACTCTACACATCCCAGGATTGCATTAGCCCTTTCTGTGTCACCATCACACCGGAGCTCACGTTGAGTTGTTCTCCACTCTCCTTTCAGCGCCATGGCTCTCCAGGTCACAGCGCCCCACTCTGTCGGCATCCCTTCTTCACAGATGTCTATAACTTTGTATTAGGCTTTATTAAAAAACATTTTGTTTAAAGGGGCCCAGCTTACCAAGTGATCCAGATCAGGCGGTATGACTGTGTTGTCCTCACTAGTTACCACTCCACCAATCCTTGTGTAATCTGCCAATTTGATCAGCAGTGATTTTAGATCTACTTCCAGCTCGGTGATGGACATGTTCAGCAACATCAGGCCTAGTGCCGATCGTGATGGAACCCTGCTGGGAACTGCCCCATTTGATGGTGATTCCCCATTGACAACTACCCTGTGCGATCTGTCCATTAGCCAGGCCTTCATCCATTACCAGGTGCTATTCATGCTATAGAGAGCTAATTTCAAACAGCGTTGTGTGGTACAAAGTCAACTGCCTTCCAAAACTCAACGTGTATTACTACAGCCACACAGTTACCTGCACCAACCAAACGTGTGAGCTCCTCAAAAACCATAATAGGTGTGTTTGACATGACCTATTTCCATAATGCTGCAATGAGTGGCAGTAATTATATCCCTGTCCTCAAATACTGTATTGATGGAGTCCCATATCAGCTCTCCCACTGAGGACCAGAGAATTTCAGGGAGTCAGAGACTGACTATGGAGGAGGAAGCCAGGGGGCTTGCCTGGAGATGGGAGAAGGATTGAAGGAGGGCCTGAGGCAACTAGGAGACATTTCTCGGATGAAGCCTGTAGAAGCTGGGGGGCAGGGGGATTTTGGGATGAGGCCTGTGGCAGCTGCAGGGGAGGAGGTAGGGATGAGGCCTGTGGCAGGCAGCTGGAGGGCAGGAGGGTCATTGCAATTAGGGCTGTCACAGCTGGGGGGCGGGGAGTCATTGGCTTGAGGCTTCTGGCAGCTGGGGGGTGAGGTGTCATTGGCATGAGGCCTGTCACAAGTGGGGGATCGTTGGGATAAGGCCTGTGGCAGCTGGAGGTTAGGGGGATCGTTGGGGTGAGGCCTGTAGCAGATGGGGGATAGGCGGTTGTTGGGATGAGACCTGTCACAGCTGGGGGGTAGGGGGATCGTTGGGGTGAGGCCTGTGGCAGCTGGAGGTTAGGGGGATCGTTGGGGTGAGGCCTGTAGCAGATGGGAGATAGGTGGTTGTTGGGATGAGACCTGTCACAGCTGGGGGGTAGGGGGATCATTGGGGTGAGGCCTGTGGCAGCTGGGGGGTAGGGGATCATTGGGGTGAGGCCTGTGGCAGATGGGGGGTAGGGGGATCGTTGGGATGAGACCTGTGGCAGATGGGGGGTAGGGGGATCATTGGGGTGAGGCCTAGGGTTGGCAACCCTCCCAATTTCGCTGGGAGTCTCTCGGAATCGGGCTCTATCTCCCGGAGGCTACTGCAGCCAAACCGGGAGATTTTAGGGTGCTAAAAGTGTGGTGGCGCAGCTGGGTTAAGGCAGGCTCCCTGTCTGCCCTGGCCCCATGCCGCTCCTGGAAGCATCCAGCACGTCACTGTGAGGGGGGCAGGGATCTCCTTGCGCTGCCCACGCCCCAAACGCCGACTCCCCAGCTCCCATTGGCTGGGAACTGCGCCCAATGAGATTTGTGGGGGCGGTGCCTGCAGGCGGGGGCAGCGCACGGAGCCAACTCCCCACCCGTCAGGGGCTGTAGGGACATGCCAGCCAATTCCAGGAACATCGCAAGGCCAGGACAGGGAGGGAGTCAGCCTTATCCTAGCTGCACTGCCGACTGGGACCCGCCCAAGGTAAGAGCCACCCGGTCGGAGCCTGCACCCCTCACCCGCTCCCGCACCCCAACCTCCTGCCTGAGCCCTGAGCCCCCTCCTGCACCCATTCTCCCTCCCAAAGCCTGCCCCACTCGCCCCCTCCCACACCCCAATGTCCTGCCCCAACCCTGAGCACCCTGCTGGAGCCTGCACCATGAACCCCCTCCCGCACCTCCAATCTGTGCCCCAGGCTTAGCCCAGAGCCCTCTCCCACACTCCAAACCCCTTGGCCCCAGCCCAGAGCCCGCACCCCCTCCCACACCCACTCCCCCTGCCCCAGCCCGGTGAAAGTGAGTAAGGGTGGGGGAGAACAAACGATGGCGGGAGGGGGGAGGGAGTGAGCGGCACGAGGCCTCAGAGAAGGGCCAGGGCAAGTGCACAAAATCAAACACCCTTCCCTGATGCCCCGCCCCTTCTCTGAGGCTCCACCCCCCCCTCACTCCATCCCCCCTTCCTCTATCACTCGCTCTCCCCCACCCTCCCTCACTTGCTCATTTTCACCAGGCTGAGACAGGGGGTGCGGGCTCCAGGATGGAGCCAGAAATGAGGGGTTGTGTGTGCGGGAGGGAGATCCAAGCTGGGAATGGGGCCGAGGGGTTTGGCCTGTGGGAGGGGGTTGGGATGAGGCCTATGACAGCTGGGGAGCGGGGGGTTGTTGGGATGAGGCCTGTCACAGGTTCTCCCTTCTTCCCCAGCTCTCTGGAAGCAAGTCACTGATGCCATCAGCTCCTGTTCATTCTTCCCATCATCTTGGCTCCGGCTTGGCTGGTGCCAGGCAGGAGGGCACTGCAAAAAAGAGGAGAGATGCCCCCACGGGCAGGTAGAGCCTGAGCTGAGGCATCCTGGCAGCCCTCTGGCTGTGTGAGATGCTGGGCAGATGTGGGGGTGCTGGGCCCAGATCCTGGCCCTGGGCAATGAATGGGCACCTCAGCGATAGCATCACAGCACAGAGACAATCCTTCACTCACACCCTGGAAAACACTGTCCTGGGTCAGGGCCAAGCCTGGCTCCTGGAGGTGATAGAGGGGGAAAAAAAAAAAACAATTGTGTAAAGCTATGCTTCTGTCTTTTCTCCTCGCTTATGGGTAGAAAGAATTTGCACTGTGTGTAACCTTTACTTCCTGTGCGGGGAAAGAACCCCTTATAAGGATAAGCCTCCATGTTCATACCACAGGTCCCAAACAGACTGGGTTTAACTGGTTTGAACTGGAAGAAATGTCACAATTTATGTTGAGCCAAGCTATAAAAGCTCAACCTTGTTCTTTGTTCAGGGCTTCGCCATTTTCCTCCGTGTAGGAAATTGGTGAGCCCTTCAGCTGTCGTACTTGCTAGCATTAAAGTGCCTCATTTTATCTAAGAGCCACGACTCTGTGTTTGTTTGGCTAATACAGAAGTACAGGGAAGGCTACCCTCCCGGCCCTGGACGGGAGGGGAACCCTTTTTCCCTAAAAAAGGAGGAGTTTGGCCAACGACTTCACTGGGCACAGGGTTAGGCTCCTCCGTTGGGTTTACCCTTCTGGTTTTACTAGACTCATCTCAGAAGGGGTCGCAGCCTTGAGGGGTGAGATTTGTAAAACCAGTTGTACTACAAATTGTCGGACACATATTTTTCACAAAAAAATTCCAATTTGGGTTGACCAAAATATTTAGCAAGTTTGTACAGAAAAAACAAACAAATTCATAAGAACATAATAATAAGAATGGCTATACTGTGTGAGCCCAGTGGTCCATCTAGCCCAGTGGCTCTCAGCCTTTCCAGCCTACAGTACCCCTTTCAGGAGTCTCATTTGTTTTGCCTACCCCAAGTTTCACCTCACTTAAAAACTATTTGCTTACAGAATCAGACATAAAAATACAAAAGTGTCCCAGCACGCTATTAATGACAAATTGCTGACTTTCTCCTTTTTACCACATCATTATGAAATAAATTGACTGGAATATAAATATTGTATTTACATTTCAGTGTACAGTATATAGAGCACAATACAAACAAGTCATTGTCTGTTTGAAATTTTAGTTTGTTCTTAGTGCTTTTTATGTAGCCTGAGGTAAACTAGGCAAATATCTAGATGAGTTGATGTACCATCTGGAAGACCTTCGAATAAAACTCAAAATTAAACAGAATTTCCCCTCCAGTTTTTCAGTTTGGTCAAGAACTAAAAACTTGGTTATTTGCACAGCGGTAATGAAGGCACTGCCTGCAGAACGTCTCTTGGTCCTTGTGGCATGCGTCACCCCGGTGTTACTCCGTGGACCTCCACTGGAATGAAGACATGCCTGGGTGAAACTGGGGTGTCAGAGGGAAGAATCAGGCTCAGAGCTTGTACCACCACTTAGAGAAGTGGCTTATTCATCTCCACTTGTTAATAGCAGATGAAATGAGCAAAGGCAAAAATAGGCTAAGAGGTCTCCGATACTGGGCATTCTCTTCATTGCCTCCAAAATAAAATGGCATTTAAAACATGGGTGTTTATGCTGAAAGTAAGGGGGCTTTCCTGTCAATTAACATTTCTTGAAACCTGTAAGAGTTAGCCAGCAAAGCTCCCGGCATGGGCAGTGCTGATGCTGTCTGATCAGCCAGTGCTAAGTATGCGATATCCCAACACCACAATTCAAACCTTCAACTCAAGACGGCTTTGTGTTTCAACATTTCCCCTGATTTTATTTTGAAAAATTTGAAAACATTAAAAAATGCTGTAAATCAAAACAAGACATTCTGTTTCAGGGTGTGTGTGTGTGTGAGAGAGAGAGAGAACTGGTTTGGGACCATCCCAAGACTATTTCCCCCTCCATTGTTCGGAATGGCTGGCAAACTGAAAAATCCCTTATTCACACAGCTGTAATCCGAATCCGGCAAACCCACAGGGCATGATTACATGCCTGTTCCACTGAGGTTATACTGTACATATCACAGCCATGGCCACTCACAGGGTGGGAGCTGGGTTTTTTCTGCTTCAAGAACATGTATATTACAGGGTTTTAAGCCTCCCTCTGATGGTGCCATTAGTCCTTGGGATGAACAGGGTGCTGGTCTGGGTGAATCACTGTCTGTTCCGAGCGGCCGTTCCCATGCTGATGCATGTGCGTGTGAGAGAGAATTGCTTGCTGTGCGAGGAGCGATGGCCCCGCTTCTTTCTAAACATCTGCAAACCACTGGCTGTTTAGGTATTGCAGGTCCTAAACTGCCTTCTCTGCCCACATTTCCTTTACACCGCAAAGGATTTGAAGGAGAATGATTCTGCCAGTGATGGCATTCAGTTCAGCGTCTCAGGACTGATGATCTGCAGGATGGCGTGGATTGCACCCTCAGCAAGTTTGCAGATGACACTAAACTGGGAGGAGAGGTAGATACGCTGGAGGGTAGGGATAGGGTACAGAGGGCCTCAGACAAATTAGAGGATTGGGCCAAAAGAAATCTGATGAGGTTCAACAAGGACAAGTGCAGAGTCCTGCACTTAGGACGGAAGAATCCCATGCACCGCTACAGACTAGGGACCGAATGGCTCGGCAGCAGTTCTGCAGAAAAGGACCTAGGAGTTACAGTGGATGAGAAGCTGGATATGAGTCAGCAGTGTGCCCTTGTTGCCAAGAAGGCCGATGGCATTTTGGGATGTATAAGTAGGGGCATAGCGAGCAGATCGAGGGACGTGATCGTCCCCCTCTATTCGACATTGGTGAGGCCTCATCTGGAATACTGTGTCCAGTTTTGGGCCCCACACTACAAGAAGGATGTGGATAAATTGGAAAGAGTCCAGCGAAGGGCAACAAAACTGATTAGGGGTCTGGAACACATGACTTATGAGGAGAGGCTGAGGGAGCTGGGATTGTTTAGCCTGCAGAAGAGAAGAATGAGGGGGGATTTGATAGCTGCTTTCAACTACCTGAAAGGGGGTTCCAAAGAAGATGGATCTAGACTGTTCTAGACTGTTCTCAGTGGTGGGAAGTGACAGAACAAGGAGTAATGGTCTCAAGTTGCAGTGGGGGAGGTTTAGGTTGGATATTAGGAAAAACTTTTTCACTAGGAGGGTGGTGAAGCACTGGAATGCGTTACCTAGGGAGGTGGTGGAATCTCCTTTCTTTGAGGTTTTTAAGGTCCGGCTTGACAAAGCCCTGGCTGGGATGATTTAGTTGGGGATTGGGCCTGCTTTGAGCAGGGGGTTGGACTAGATGATCTCCTGAGGTCCCTTCCAGCCCTGATATTCTATGATTCTATGATTCTATGAACTGTATCAGATGTCCCAACAAAGCACAGTCAGCCCCAAATGAGAATCGTTACACTGTCCCCTAGTGGCAATTCCAGGTACTGCAATTGGGCAAAAAATAGCTCCGAAAAAGGTAACCCAATCACCAGCATTCAGCATGGGATTTCATCTTTCTTAGCAGTCTAAAGTGCTAGAAATGTCACAAGAAATAGCTGATCTTCCACTTGCTCCCGGGCTGGTCCAGCACTTTTAAGAATCTCTTTTATGCTCGAAAAAACCAAGCACTTCAGGCTTATCAAGTTCACTGACTTTTCAAATTTATTTCAATTTTTAAAATAACCAATAACCTGCCTTTGCAAGGCTCTAGGGCTCAGCTTGTTAAAGGTATTTAGACACTTAGGCTCATTTGAAAATCCCATTAGGTGCTTCTGCATCTTTAGGCACCTAAATATTTGTAAAAATCTGGCCCCAGAAGCCCCTACACACCTCAACACTACAATACAATCTCAGCAGAATTAACAGAATCAGCTCAGCAGCAGCTCCGCCAGCCACCTCCAGAAACTCCTTTCCATCCCTTCATGGTCTAGGAAGGACAACCTCCGCCCTCCAAACACCATTGTGCAGCACGCCTAGAAAGTCACCGTACGGGCCCTCCTGTCAGTATTGCCAGCCCCACACTTTTAAAATCATGAGTCGGGACAACCAGAATGGTGAGATGGCCTTAAAAATTAAGAGACTGATGTAAGCAGAGTCAGGATGAGCTCCACCCTGACATCTGGTGGTGAGGTGTGGCAAGCTGTGGAAAAGAACTTCAGGGGCCGATCTCATTTGCATAGGCACACCCACCCCGCCTAGAATGAGGCCATAGCTGCCCAAATGGTCACTTTGGCTGCTGTGGGATCCCCAGTGTCTCTGTTATTGGGACAGGAAGAATAAATTGTTATTACCCTGATTATGGGAACTGTGCTTGGAACTGTACTTGGCCTTTTGTTATGATGGAGGGACTCACCATCAACTAAGTAGCGCTCGCTAGGCAAGGGTCATGGGTTCCAAAACTCTGTGAATTGAGAGAGATTGGGGATAAGTATTAATACTTGGTGGTATGGGCCCCTGGGTGAGGGCGTTACATGCTAATTGCACTTCCTCCTTTCTCCACTGTGGAATATCAGAGCTAATTTTGATTCCTTTAGGAGTCTAGTTACAGATTGCTGAGCTCACTTTGGGCTAATGGTGCACCAGCACTGAGGCTCCCCTACTACAAGCTGAAGTCGCCTAAGAGCTGAAATCACTGAGTGTTGTGTTAGGTAGTGGGGGAGCCTGAAGATATATTGTGGAGCAGTTTGCGGGTGGCTGGAGTGCCTTGTGGACAGGCTGGTGGAGCAGTTCATAGGCTGGCGGGAGCTGCTTGTGGGAGGCGGAGTAGAGCCCTATGGAGCTGCAGGGCAGTCAGCTTCAGATCATGTAAGGTACCCCTTACCTCTCTTTCTCCTTCCCCCCCTCCTCCCCGATCTCCACCCAGGTTGGGAGGTAAAGCTCTACAGCTAAACTTTCAAAACTCTGGGGCTGCCCTGACCAGGGACAGAGACTTTTGGGTCATTGGACTTTTGGGATTTTGGGTGATTTGGGGTTGCTGGACTCAAGAACCAAAGGGAAAGGACACGACCCAATTTGCTTGGGGTGGGTTTTTGCTCATGGGTTGTGTTATGGATCCTGGTGGTGGTGTTTCCCCAACATAATGCCACATTGTTTCTCTCTGTTATTAAAAGGCTTTTTGCCACACTCAGACTAGGTGCTTGCGAGAGGGAAGTATTGCCTCTTGGAGGCGCCCAGCGGGGGTGGTATATATTTGTCCCAGGTCACTGGGTGGGGGCTCAAGCCGGTTTTGCATTGTGTTATTGGAATGGACCCTAGATACTGAACCCGGCCCTTGTTGCTGCCAACCTCTGACGGGCAGAAGGGTTACATTTAAAAATAAAAAGACTGAATAAGAAATGTGAGGTTCTTTCTATTTGCCCTCTGGCTTCTCAGACCTCGGCTGCACTTGGGTCACATGTTTACATTTTTCTCTGTAACCAAGAGAGCTAGAAACTTCCTTTGGTTAGGAAATGAAAGCCAAGAGTCTCACCTCATCAGATGCTTCCAGGAGCTGGAGCTTTAACAGACAAACCAAATACCAGGAGAGTCATTGCAAAATCACAAGTGTTGGCAACACTGTATTGTGGACGAAGGCTGGCAGCAAATTCCGGAGTCTCGGAGACCTGGTAGACATCACCCAGCCAGCCCCCACCTCTCCTCTGCTCAGGCAAGGCAATGGGAAGCTGCTTCCTTTCTCACACACTACTGCACATGCATATTTCCCACAGCTTTCCAAAGCAAAAGCAAGAAGAGAAAAGTACCGAGGTGATTACCATCACTAACTGAGTGCTGACACTTGTGGACTAAGACCCAGGCCTTCCCCTTCCCCAAGGAATTTGAAAGTTTTTAAGGTAAAAGTCTCCTCCAGTCACAAGACCCGTATTTGGCTTGTGCATTTTCAGAGAAAAGTGGAAAATACCATTGAGGTGGTGATGTCAAACTCTCTAGTCAACCTCTCATCCAGGCCCAAGAACGGCCATTCCTTTCAGCCTTAAAAAAGTGTTTTGTCTGGAATGAGAAGTGTATTGAAACCATCTATCTGGTCCCTAACACTGTGATACTATCAAAATCCCATCCTTAGCCAAAGACAGGTCCAGTGCACAAGACCACCTGACACCCTGCTGGCAGACTGTAAGTGTAACAGTGAAAACGCCCAGAGCATCCACGGAGGCTCCCACACTCTAATGTGAGCAGCGCCCCTTTGGGTCCATATGCAGCATGCTACTCCCTCCCCGCCGTTCCCAGACACCATGAGGACTCTAACCTTTTCAGGGAGGGCTTCGTATTCCCCAGCTCGGATTGCTGGCAGCGATTTCCTGCTCTCCTTCCGCGCTGCTTCTCCGTACAGGTACACTGCAAGAGGAAATGCATACGTGACGGACCACTGGCCTGGAACCATCCAACACATGCATGTTAGTGTGGGTGCGGACACTGGAGAAAGCCCTGGATATCGCCCAAGGTGTTCAAATACAGGCCAGCTCTAACATAAAGCGCCAAGACAATGGACACCATATTCTGCCCCCGGTGAAATCACACGTAGCTTAAGGGAAACCAGAAAGCTTTTAAAAGAGATAAAAGTTCTTGGGTCCTAATTCAATAACTATGTTTGTGTAGGCCTGGATATCACAAATATACACCGAAACCAGCTTCTCCTTCATTTGCTGTCCAAGTCATGAGTTAGCGATTCGGCACTTTCCCTGCCACCAAGAACAGAGGTAATGTATGAAGTGCTCTCAGCAGGGCCTATACATTTTTACTAGTACTTCCAAGAGTGCCTACTAATTAGGGCTTAAAATTTGAAAAGCAGCTAGTGATTTCAGGTGCCTCCAGTCCTGAGACTCTTCAAGTGAGCGGATCTTCTAAAAGGGCTGAGCAGCCCCCGTCTACAATCAGACTCTCTCCATTGTCTCTCAAGTTGGGCTCCCCAAATCACTTGTGATAGTTTTGAAAACCTCGGCCCTCCTTGCTCATGTGTGGCAGATTTCAAAGTTCATACACTTCTCTTGCCGGGATAATTTAATGACCGACATTTTAGCCTAAGTTAACTCTTGTAAAAGGGGTTTGTTTGTTTTTATCACAGCAGGACAGTCCCAGTGCAGAAGCGGAACAGAACCATGTACTGTGTCCATGTGAGCACAGGGCGAGATGGTGGAATTACTGAAGAGGTCAGAAAAGAGGTGGATACAGACAGAATTCTCTCCCCTCCCCATCACCAACTCACCAGGCACGCCCAGCTCCACTGACAATTGCTGCCCAAACAGATTGGCACAGCGAATGCATTCTTCCATGGTGACATTCCTCACTGGGATGAAAGGACAGACATCCAGGGCACCCATCCGTGGATGTTCTCCTAGGAAAGCAAAGCACCATTCCAGAGATGTGCACAGAGGCCTGGAAGGGTACGGGGGTGGGTGGGATGGAGGGGAGGGGAGGACGAGCCAGTTTAGATAAGGCCGGACTTTATTTATTCATTCCTTATGATCTCAGGACTCAGCTAACACCCCTCCTGCCTCAGGGCCATTGACGCGACGGGACTAACCGATTACGCTGTCTGTATTTGCTCAACTGACTGCCTTGTTTATTCCAGCCCAAAAGAAAACGACCACAAGTTCAGGGTCATCAGAGGGAGATGTGGAATCTCTGCTCCTATCGCAGCTTGCACCTGGCTGGGTAGATCTGCTGGCCTCCCACAGGACATGGGGAGGCTGTTTGAAAAGTGGCTGCCCTTTGTGTTTGTGCAATGTAGCTCCAGCTGCAGGGAGCGCACGGCTCCCCTAACAGCTGCCCGCCGGGCTTGGCTTCCATTGTACATCACAGGGAGGAAAACCCCTGAACGCCACGAGGCGGGAGAGGGAGAGCCGTCCAGTAGCAATCTGAGTAGTGCTCCCAGGGAGACCCCGAGACTCGAGCACAGCCACACTCATGGCTGCTCCGGTTTGGGCCTGTAGTTGCTGCTCTGCGTTGGCTTTGGCAAATCACCTCAGCCAGATCCACGCTGGACCTGACAGCTGAGACCTTTGGCAGCTCACTCCCCTGGGCCCCGCCGAGCAGCCCATCCTCCTGCTCCGCCACCACCCTGATCACCTCTGTGCCTGCCCATGTCAATGAGCTGAAAAGCCACTCTGGCTGCACACAGAGCCCCCTCGACGACAGCGTCTGGACTCCCCACAAAGGTGTAGACCGTCCGGTTGGTGGATGGGCCGGCATCCACATCCAGCAGGACGCACCCCGGTGTCTGAGAGACAGCCTCACCAATGGCATCGATCACCTGCAAGAGAGCACAGCCGAAGAAGGGTGTTCCGGCATCCAGAGCTACGCCCGGCTCATTAATGCTTCCTCTCAAAAGGCAGCCGAGCATGGAGTTTGCTAAAGAAAGGAGCCAAGGCATGGCTGGGTTTGTTAATGTTTCAAATGCACCCCTAAAAGTGAGCCAGGAGCCAAACGTCTGCTTACAGCGGAATCATTCATGTTCAAAGCACAGCCCGTAATGTCACCCTCCAGCTCCAAATCACGGCCTGCCCTGGGGTCTGCAAAATAGCTGGTCAGCGTAATCAGAGCAATGTACGACTGGAAGGGACCTTGAGAGGTCATCTAGTCCAGTCCCCTGTGCTGAGGCATGACTAAGTATTGTCTAGTCCAGCGCTACTCAAAGTGGAGGTCCGGGGACCGGTGCCAGTCCACGAGCCATCGGCTGCTGGTCTGCGCGCACGTTGGAAAAAAAAACTGCCAGTCCCTCACATCAGATAGCTTGAGAAGCACTGGGCTAGACCATCCCTGACAGGTGTTTACCCTGCTCTTAAATACTCCAATAGAGGAGATCCCACAACCTCCCTGCACTATTTGTTCCAGAGTTTAACTACCCTGCTCATTAGGAAATCTCCCTTGCTGCAATTTAAGCCCATTACTTCTTGTCCTGTCCTCAGTGGTTAAGGAGACCAACTTATCATCCTCCTCCTTGTAACAACCTTTTATGTACTTGAAGCCTGTTCTCATGTCCCCTCTCAGTCGTCTCTTCTCCAGACTAAACAAACCCAATTTTTTCAATCTTCTCTCACAGGTCATGTTTTCTAGACCCTTCATCATTTTTGTTGCTCTTCTCTGGACTTTCTCCAATTTGTCCACATCTTTCCCCAAATGTGGCACCCAGAACTGGACATAACATTCCAGTTGAGGCCTAATCAGCACGGAGTAGAGTGGAAGAATGACTTCTCGTGCCTTGCTTACAGCACTCCTGCTAATACAGCCCAGGATGATGTTTGCTTTTTTTGCAACGGTGTAACACTGTTGACTCATATTTAGTTTGTGATCCACTAAAACCCCCAGATCCTTTTTTGCAGTACTCCTTCCTAGGCAGTCATTTCCCATTTTATTTGTGTGATTGATTATTCCTTCCTAATGTGCAACTTAACCTGGCCCCTGTTGTGTCTGCGTCATGTTAATGTATTTAATTACATGAACATATAGAATGGTTCACATAAGACAAAGTTCCCATATACTGTTTTTTCCTACAACCGTAGAGATGCATGTGAGCTGCTTGTAACCTATGTATTACACTGCATGTCAGACAGTCCACAGAAGTCTTTTATATGAATACTAGACAGTATGCTGTACTTAGAAAACCGACTACAGGTGATGTATAGCAACACAGAATAATGGGAAAGGGCTAGCATATGTCATACAAGGCTTTAGAATTAAATTGCAGCAAGGCTGTAACACTGTTAACGGGGTTTCATTAATGTAGCTTTCAGTAAATTCTTTCCATCTGGAAACAAGCATACTGTGATGAAGGGGGGAGATTTTCCTAGCGTTGTGCATGAACACTGCGTGTGTCGGTTTTCCCTGCGTGCTGCATGTGTAACAAGGTGTGGCAGAGAGGGGTTTGTTACTGCAAAGGGCCAGGTGTGACCTTGCCTAGCAAGCTGGCCCCTGGACAATGGCCTGGATGCTGTGGAACTTAGTAACCAGGGACTTGGAGGCCCAGAGGCCCACCCCATCTTGGGAGCCAGATGGTTTTGGCCAGGGGAAGGACAAAGGGCTGAGAAGAGAGGACTCTGGTGATCAGACCTGGCAGGGATGGAAGAGGGAGGGCCCAGGTGATCTGTTTGCCCAGGACTGAAGACAAAGGATGGAGGAGGGGCTTTGGGGAAGTTGATATATGGTGGTCGGCTGGAAGGAGGGGGCTTCTAGACCAGGGACAAAGAGCAGCCTGAGCCACCTGGACGCTGGACAGTCCCATCCAGACTGTGCTGAGACTTTGTGTGCTCAAGGCCCTGAGAACTGTCTGTGCTGTGTTCCTGACATACAATAAACCCCTCTGTTTTAGGCTGGCTGAGAGTCACTGCAGGCTAGAGATCACGGTGGCATTGCTCCCTCTGGGGGTGGAGGCCCCGAGGGTCCAGAGCGAGTGAACTCCCTGGTGAGAGACAGGTGTCCTGAAAGCTTAGAGGTGTGGTCCTGGGAGGCAACGAGGCCAGAGGGCCTAACCCCAGAGAGTGCAACCTTCACGAAAGGATGACACACTGAAGGGGGTTACTCCCAGGGGTGAGAGCACTGGGCCCGTGAGTCCGTGACACATACATTTTTATGTCAGTGTATGAGATAATTCACTGTTCAATACCCTTGTTGTTGTCCACTTAGAAATATACTGATACCTTTCAAATCAAGTACAAATTCTGGTATACAAGGTCACCTGCATTAAAGAAACAGAGTACCAATATTTTACAGCACGTGCTTTACTCAGGGAAGTTGTTTATGGACTTTCGCAAGACAATCAGATTGTAGGTCATGTGCAACCTGTGTCAGCTCGAAAACTTGGCTCTCTCCCCAACAGAAGTTGGTCCAGTAAAAGATATTCCCTCCTCCGCCTTGTGTCAGGAGTGAGGCCCTCAGCTGTGCCTGCTCAGTACCCCGACACCCTAACGAGCCCGCCAGGCTGCCGGAAGGACTGGCGGAGGAAGCCAGCTGGCCACTTTTTAAATCTAGCAGCAGCAGTAGCTCGCTGGCTGCTCAACGCCCATGGACACTCTGCCTCCCTGGGCTTATCTCTCCAAGCCCTGCTCCTGCTTTGCTCCTCCACCGCTCCAGCCCAGATCCTGCCCTGCGCCCAGCCCTGTGCCCATCCTGTTCCAGCCTTGCTCCTGCCTCAGAGCCAGCCCAGCCCCTGCCTTCCCTGACACCTGGTAAACCGGTTCTGACTCTCGGCTCTGACTCCTGACTCCGACTCTGCCTCCACCCTTGTCTCTGGCATTCAGCCTCCAACCATTAGGCCTGACCGCCTCTGACCTGGTCTGCTGACACCTTGTCTCTTGAATATCCTGGGACTGACATGGCTACAAGAACACTGCACGTCTGAAAGGGCAAAACTCCTCTTCGACAGCCAGAGCACATGGGTGCTGAGAATGGCTGGAACTGCCAGTCTGGGAAAGAAGCGAAGGCCCAACCTGAGAGGTGCTAAACATTTGCACTGCCCACAGATGTCAGCAGGAAAGCCTGGCCCCCGTAGGCAGTGGAAGTTGGGGGCTGTCATAAATATAAAGGGAAGGGTAACAACCTTTCTGTATACAGTGCTAGAAAATCCCTCCTGGCCAGAGGCACAACATCCTCTCAGCTGTGAAGGGTTAAGAAGCTCAGGTAACCTGGCTGGCACCTGACCAAAAGGACCAATAAGGGGACAAGATACTTTCAAATCTAGGGCGAGGGGGAGGCTTTTGTCTGTCTGTTCTGTGTGCTTGCCGGAGAGAGATCAAGAAAGCAAGCAATCCAACTCCATTAGAATTAGTAAGTACTAGCAAGGAAATGTGTTAGCTTACTTTTGTTTTGGCTTGTGATTTTCTCTGTGCTGAGAGGACGGTGTATTCCTAGTTTTCTTTTTGTAACTTTAAAGTTTTTGCCCAGAGGGAAATCCTCTGTGTTTTAAATCTGATTGCCCTGTGAGATTAGCTTCCCTTCTAATTTTACAGGGGAGCTTCTTTTACCTTTTTTCTTTCTAATAAAGTTCTATTTCTTTTAAGAGCCTGACTGATTTCTCTATTGTCCTAAGACCCAGGAGTTTGGGTCTGTGATCACTTTGTAACCAATTGGTTAGGATATTATTCTCAAGCCTCCCCAGGAAAGGGGGTGTAAGGGCTTGTGGGGATATATGGGGGAAATAGGAACTCCAAGTGGTCCTGTCTCTGATTCTTTGTTAAATCACCTGGTGGTGGCAGCGTACCCTCCAAGGGCAAAAAGTTTGTGCCTTGGGGAAGTTTTAACCTAAGCTGCTAAAAATAAGCTTAGGGGGTCTTTCATGCGGGTCCCCACATCTGTACCCTAGAGTTCAGAGTGGGGAGGGAACTTTGACATGGGTACACAGCAGTTCTCCCCATTGGTGCCCACCTGGATAAGGTACAGTGGAACAGTGGTGAGGGAGAGCATCAGCCGTTGTAAATTCTTATCGCTCGGTCAATGGAACAATGACAATTTACCCCAATTGAGGATCCTACCTCAAAATGTGTGAGCGCACAAGACTAACGTCGATAATAACAATAATCCCTAGCTCACATCTAGCATTTTTCACTGGGAGATCTGAAAATACTTTACAAAGGGAGGGGGGGTTCAGTATCATCACCCCGATTTTACAGGTGGGGAAACTGAGGCACAGAGCCGTGATGTGACCTGTCCAAGCCCACTCAGCAGGTCAGTGGCAAAGCCAGGAACAGAGCCCAGGTCTCCTGTGTCCCAGTCCTGTGCTCTGTTTGCTAGGCCACACTGCTCTGAAAAGAAGCCAATGTACAAGATGTTACACATGTGACTAAGGAAGTAGAAAAAATGGTCTACTATTGTATGAGCTGCGAATCGGCATGTGATCATGTAACGGAAGACGTACAATGCACAGAGGGTAGGGTTAAAGCTGCAGTCCATTTATTATCATTACTATTACAGTAGTGCCTAGGAGCCCCAGCATTGGCCCACGCCCCCCCCCCCGGTGCTAGGCGCTGTACAAACACACACCAAAGAGCTGACAATGTAAGTAATCGGAGCACAATGCCGGGCACCCAGAGGAAGTGGCGATGAAAGAAGCCGTGTGTGAAAACAACACTCTCAACTGCCTTTTCATAAGATGGGAGCGTACCAAGCTCTGGGGCTGGAACCTTGTGTTGCTGTGGCAACAAGATGCTGTTCTCCGAAAATCCAATCCGCTGATCCAGACAGTCAGATCCCTAACTCAAGCCCAGAGTGTAGGCCGGTGCAGAGTGCAGCGGTGCCTGTTAGGCAGTGCTGCGGCTTGGCGGGAACACATGACTGCTGTCTCCTAGTGGCTGTGGTCTGCTGCGGCTGCTCGTGGCTCCTGGATTGAATGTAAGGTGATGGTTCTGAGCTATAAAGCCCTGCCTGGCCCAGGCCCTGATGCTAGAGAGACGCCTTTCTCTCTGTGCCATGCAGCTACAGCGCTGCTCAGCAGAGGGGCACTCAGTTTAAAAGAGCGGGGGCTGTTGGTGACGAGTTCTCCCTGGGAGGGGCTGGACTAGCCTAGGGCAGCTGGCCTTCAAGGGGCCTCTGTGTGCACAGACTGCTGCAGAGAGAGGGGTTTGGTGAAGGCTGCTCTGGGGGAGGTGGGGAACAGGCGTTTAGTCTTCTGCTAACAGTTTTATTTCTGGTTTTGAACTTTATGGCGGGGGCACCTAGCACAATGGCCTGATGCCCCTTTTATACACCTCCAAATACACACATCAGAGCTACACACAAAAGCTATGCTAAAAATACTAACGCCGCAAACTCAAACACTCAAAAGTTTGGAAATGCCAGAAACCAGGCTGCCCGTGGACCCTTAACAGAGCCCCCTGGTGCACACGCAGGATTGCACTGCCTTCAATGACATGATCACATGCTATTTTTTCCTCCAGACTCCTGCCTCTTTCGGCGCCCAGGGGAGCGCTAGACGGGGGAGAGACACCCACTCTGCCAGTGGGTTTCACAGATTTTTGCTGGCAGCAGAGGAAGGGTGAGACTCAGAGATCTCAGGCTCTGTGGGGTAGGGGATGGGGGGCGCTGCATATTCTCTAGAGGTCACAGACCCTTCTTCCCCCTCCCCTGAAACCTGTCCTTGTCCCAAGTCCTGCCTCTTCCCCACATCCCAGTTCAATTCTCCTCCCCTAGCCAGTTCCAGTCTCCACTCCTCCGCTCTCCCTCTTCCAGCTCTTTGTGCAAGCTGTCTGGCTCTCCCGTCACTTCCCACCGTCACCCACATTCCACACACCGCTGGCTCCCCATCCCGCCTCAGTGCCCTTCCCCGCTCCGTGTCCCAGTCTCCTCCTCAAACGGCTGCTCGGCCCTGGGTGGAGCATGCTCAGTGCAGATAGGCATTACAATGCAGGGCAGGCTGCATGTGGGCAAACTGCGATTTTTCTGTGGCCAAATCAGGGTGGATTTTTAGAGGGATGGCAGAGGCACCTTCCAGACACAATGGCCGGGAACGCCACGTTTCCAGTGCCTTCTCCAAACACCGGAGCTCCTCATAAGAAAGGGGTCTGAATTTTTTAACATGGGCAAACTGGTGTATTTTTCCCTGACCATTTTCTCAGAAATGACTGAACTGTTGGGGGTGAAATGTAAAGTCAAACTGAAGAGCAGGCTGAGGACAACACCTGCGGTGGAAAATTTCAGCCCAAATGGTTAAAGTTTGGCAAACTTATAAGCAACTGAATCAGGGTCTTATAATGGGTCCTGCCGGTCCCACCTGTAATTAGCCCGGGGAGCTCCAGGGAGGAGGTGCAGCTGGAACCAGAGGGCAGCAGGAGCGAGCGGCGATTCCAGCTGCTGTTCTTTGAGAAGAGCGGGGCAGTGAGCTTGGCCTTGGGCCTTTCCAGCGCTGGCCGGGCAAAGGCAACCTCCACCAGCAGCAACGGAGCAAGGTCAGGGCGTGGCAAGCACACAAGCCGGCCCCCACTGGAGAACCGGAGCAAGGCTGCTCAGTGCCAAAGCCCCTGGAGCTGGATGGTCTCCTCAGCATCTCCCCATGGCACTGGGGACACTAGCTTGCTCCAGCCAGGAGCACTCCAGGGGAGGGGGTATGGGATGGCATCCTCGCTCAGCCCCAGCTCGGACGATGTGGGAGCCAAGCCACAGCCACGAGTCTCCCCTTTGGGGCAGCGGAGGTGATGTGGAACAAAGGGCTGTGACATGCGCACCGCAGGGCCTCTCCACACCCCTGGAGCTCAGGGAGTCTCACCCTGGATTCCCGTGGGAGCCTTTGAGAAGCGCCGGGGGAGGGGAGGTCATTGGGCCGTGCACCCTGGGGGCCATGCTGTAAGCTGCTGCAGATACTGGTCGGAGGAGCTGTCATCCAAGGACAAGCTACAAGCATTAACTCCAGCCCAAACGCCATCGCTTCGGCCCAGAGGCAATCAACACAAAGCAGCACCCAGGGCAGGTGAAAAGCAAACAAGCCAAGGCCTTGCACACAGTTTATCTCCACAAAGCAAGTCACGCAGCACAGAGAGAAGCCAGCCCCTTACCTCTTTGTTATTGCCCTCGGAAAAGTTGGGGACACACTCCACCAGTTTGGACATTGTGCTGATTTCGTTCCTCCCAGGGGAGTGCCTTGGCCTGGACCACACTGGGTGTTTGCTCTGACCTGTGTGGCTTCAGAAATGAAACTAGAAGTGCAGGAGCCTTATACGGCCTAGCCAGTGACCTTTCCTAATCTCCAGGGTTTCTCATTAACTACCCAAAACTGCAGCCAATAGAAGGAGAGTTTCTTAATTAAACAAATAAGAGGAAACTTTTGGCAGGGAGGCCCATCTGGCCTCTAGTTACTGGCCTGAGTCTACTGTCCGTTATGCTGGTGTCACTCAGGAGTGACACCCCTGCACTCGCGGATCGTTTGTACCTGGAACGTTAATGGTCAAGTCTTGCTCTGTTATAACCTGGGCTTTAGTCTCTGTTGTCAGGCTCTTGTCTGATTCAGTTTCATTAAGAGCAGCCAATATTTATTTATCCATGTAACAGCAGTTCTAAAATACAAATAAAATAAAACATATGTTTTTGTTACAACAGAATAAGACACAAATTATACCCCAATTGATAGGCTATCTTCTGCCCCTCCACTTTTTTTTTTTGCTGATAAATCAACCATAGAAGACATTTCCTTCAGTTGCCCACAATTTATTCTGTGCTCATAATCCTAGACAGAGGTAAGCAAATCCTAGACATAGACACGCAAGGATTTAGTTATACATAGGAACAAAAAGAATTCTGACAACAGTATTGGTCCTTATTACATGGCAAAGGTAGAAATTTTTTTTTGCATTATTAATGATTAAAGGCCAGAAGTGTTTAGTAAATATTTCTGTTCTGTATTTGGGGGGAAAAGCAGATGATGTAATCTCATCCTATGATGACAACATTCTTTCCTTTCCACTATCATTTCCGGGAAATGTCACACAACAACTGCTAAAGTTAGACATTTTTAGCACAGCAGGTCCAGATAATTTGCATCCAAGAGTTTGAAAAGAGCTGACTGAGGAGCTCGCTGGACCCTTAAATGTTGATTTTCAGTAAGTTTTGGAACACTAAGGAAGTTCTAGAAGACTGGAAGAAAGCCAATGTTGTGCCAATATTTAAAAAGGGTAAACGGGTTGCCACCTTTGTAATTGCTGGCAACTGAACCCCAGAGGCCCTGCCCCCTGGCCCACTTCTTCCCCCCAAGACCCTCCCCTTGCTCTGCCTCTTCTCCCCAAGGCCCTGCCCCACCTCTTCTCTCAAGTCCTTGGCCCCTTCTCCATCTCTTCCCCCCCAAAAGGCTCCACCCCCATCACTCGCTCCTCTACCCCCTCCCCCCTGTCGTTCATTGGATCATCTCAAGGAGCCTGCCTACCTAGTAGTCCGAGTCTGTGATCATGAGACAGGACTCTCAAGTGTCGGCTGGGTCAGGATACCAGGGGTCAGAGGCAGGAGACAAACTGGAGATCAGAACCACCAGTCAGATGCCAGGCATCAAGCTGGGTCAGGATGCCAGGAAAATGAGCTGGGGGTGGGGGGCAGCAGGAATGGGTAGCAGAAAGCACAAGGCACACAGCCCAGAACAGGGCAGAGTCCAGTTGTCAGGCAACTTCCCGTTCCTGCTGCTCTGGGACTCGGCCAGTCGGACCTCAGGGGGCTGGAGCCTCCCAGGTATCCTGGGCCCAGCCTTGTCGAGGTTACGAGGACTCTGCCCCACAGGAGAGTGGAAGGGCGGCCCTCGAGGTCAGGCAGGCCTCTGGGTAAAAGAAGTGGGAGCGAGGCCTCAGATCCTTTCGCTAGCCCATTTCACCGGGGTAGTGTATAAGCCAGGAAAGTTCCCCACAATAGCGGGACCATTCCCCTGCTTACATAATTGGCATCATGGACAGACTCCTATCCATAAGGTCCACCCCATTGGTTTACTGGTTGAGTTCCTACCATGGCTGGAATTGAAGAACTACAGGCCCAGTTTGCTGAACTTCAGCACAGATTATCAGACCAAGCTGAGGCATTACAAAAAACTAGAACCGAACAGAGAGAAGCCTTATCACTGACTAAGGCAGTAATAGACCAACAGGCAGCAGAAGCTAAGAAACCCCCGATTATTTATGCCCTATGGGAGCAGAAGGTCACAGAGTTTGGTGACTTCCTGACTAGACCAGGAGACATTATGGTCGAGGAGTGGGTCAAGTCTGTGAAGGCAGCTCTGCGTGTGCTAAGAGTACCTGAAGAAGATCGTTTGGACTTCATAGAGGAGCACCTCAAGGGCCAGGCCAAGGCCACAGTAAAGTTCATGGCAATGAGAGACAAGAAAGATGTGGAAAAGGTATTTGTACTCCTCCTAGAAGTGTATGGAGACAAGGCACCTATTGGAACCCAACTAAAGGAGTTCTTTGAGAGAAAGTAGGAGCCCGGTGAAACTGTCTGGGCATACAAGTATGATCTCCAGGAGAGAATGAGCAAAGTGGAGCGGTGAGACCCTTGACGAGTTCCAGACCCAGATGCGGTTCTGAAAGAGCAGTTGGTGCAGGGGCTCTGGGATGACTCCCTCCACTGTGAAATGAAAAGAAGGTTGAAGGAAGAGCCTGGTAAGAAGTTCCATGAACTCATGCAGGCTGCCATTATGTGGTCGGAAGAAAAGGAAGTTCCTGTGGAAGAGACGGTTAAGATTGGAACATTTAAGCGAAGGTGTCCAAAAACTGGCGGTCCAATAGGAAGAGATGCTGAAAGTGATGACTGAGTTGATGAAAGAAAAAAAATCCCATTAGTGTGCCAAAATCTCCAAGGGCACCGGGATCCCCCTGAAGGATGAGCAGGGAAGGTACATTTGTTACACTTGTGAAAGGCCAGGGCATACTAGACAAGAATGTCCACGCAGAAGGAGAACAGAGTCCCAGGCACTCGAAACCAGTGGGGCACCAGGAGCGAGTGGTCCATCTACAGTAGTAGGCCAAGCAGTGGCAGAAGGATTCCTAGGCCTGTCCTTTGTGGAAAAATCACTCTGCATACAGTGTTGAGAGGAAAGCGGGCAGTGCCAGCATGTCTAGTGAAGTCTGCAAGCGAGCATTTGGAGACTGTCTAACTGGTGAAGTATGTACAGCAGGGGCGAAGACCAGATGTTTGTTAGATACCGGCTCAGAAGTCACCACCATGACTGAGTCGCATTTTCAAAAATATTTGAAGGACAAGGAGCTGACCATGCACAGCACATGGTTTGTACATCTATCAGCAGTTAATGGACTGGCAAGCCCAGTGGTGGGATGCCTTGAAGCAGACATAGACTACATGGGTCAGTCACTGCCAGGGAAATGCAACTTCATCTTGAAAGACAAGGCCTCTGAAGGGAGCCATATGAGAGAAGGAGTACCAGGGATTCAAGGGATGAATATCATTAGTAATCTCGGGGGGAGGGATAGCTCAGTGGTTTGAGCATTGGCCTGCTAAACCCTGGGTTGTGAGTCCAATCCTTGAGGGGGCCATTTAGGGATCTGGGACAAAAAAAAATTGGGGATTGGTCCTGCTTTGAGCAGGGGGTTGGACTAGATGACCTCCTGAGGGCTCTTCCAACCCTGATATTCTACGGTTCTATGATGATCTGAAAGAGCTACTGTTGCCAGGAGAAGGAACCAGCACGATGAACCGTCATGGGCACTCTAAGAAGAACGCTGTGCTGAGTGGAGCACTGGCTCGAGCAGAGAGGCAGAATCGTTCCCTGGGCCCCGTGGGGCAGACTGGACACGTTAAAGTGGGCAGAAAACTGTTATTCCTCGTCGGAGAGGGAAGATCCTTGACGAACACTGCTGGGTACCAGGAAATACCGATAGATAGCAAGCTCTTGGAGAGCCTACATCTGGGGTGAACCTACCTAATGGGCTCCAGCCAGCCAATGTACTGACTAATGCCCTCAAAGGAAGAGTACCAGTGAGTCTTCTAAACTCGAGTGCAAAGGCTACGGAGTTGCATCCTGGACACAGAACTGCAGAGGTTCACCGGTCTGAGGAGGTGGTTCCTCAGGTGAAGGTAACATTTGAAGAGAATGGCAATGAGCTGCGGGTGACAAGAAGGGAGAAGGGAGGACAAGTTACCTTTCCTCGAGAAAGATGTGGTGGGAGACTGCCAGCGCCAGTTCAAGCAACTCTCAAAGGGCTGATTCCTCGCAGGTGGCTAACTTAAGGGCCTTGCCTCAGAAGCATCAAGAAGTCTTTTCTAAGGATGAGGTGACCAATTTCAATGTCTGGGTCAAAGGTGTCCATGACAGGCCAAAGACAGCCAGTGAAGTTGCTCTCAGTACAACTAAAAGACACAGCCCAAAGTAGGAAAAGGACTTACGATCACAAGTCCAGTGGGGCTCTCATCAGACTCGGTGACTGTGTACCAGTTCATAGCCATAGACACAGGAGACATCATAAAATACAGGACAAGTGAGAGTCAAATCCCCACACTGTGGTCACCAACAACAATCCCGAACTGCTGGTTTACACTATCCAGCCTGAGCGAGGGGGTCCTGAGAGAATAGTACATAGGGACCAGCTCAAACGTTGGACTTTTAGTCTGACCAGGGCTCGTAGGAGGCATAAAGCAGCATTTCCTGAGGAGACTGAAACCAATGGGGCAAACCCAAACCCTGATGAAAATGGCCAGATCCCTCACATTGACCTGGTGTTACCCAGGGACAGGCAATAGAAAATATGGGTAATGAACCATCAGTCTGAAGAAGGTCCTGAAGAGAACTACTAAGGTTATATTGCCTGTTAAACTTAGAAATGACTATGTTATTTATTCTATGTAGTGTTTTAATGAATATTATTATGTATAGTATGAAGAATTAGACACAGAATGTTAAATGTTCTTTTCTTAATTGTTAGTGTTTTTTATATGACATGATGTGGGCATATGGCGTTACTATGGGGCCCAGATGTACTGATGTGAATACTGTCACTGTGGCAGAATTTTAGCAAGGGGGGAATGTAAGGGGACTGTTGGCCCCTTACTAACATTCAGTGGGGCTGTTTTGGTTGGGTACCTCCCAGTACCAAAAGAAAGGGGAAGGGTTGATGGGAAGTCAGGATCCTGCGACTGACAGTCCCCAGGGGGAATGGGGAGAGACCAGTGTTTCAGGTCAGCCTGATTGAAAGGGCGGGCAGGCCAATGATGGAGTCAGGAGGCCAGGGGTGTCCCATCCTCCGTGAGCTGGAATTGCCAGGGTCCGACAGAGTGGGGCCAAGCTAAGGAGAGAGCAGGGCTGGGGCCCGAGCTGAGCTGGGGAGCAGGGCCGGGCCAGCCAGAGAGAACAACCAGAGAAGCAGCCCAGGAAGCAGGTCCGTCCTGGGAGCAGAGCCACAGAAGCAGCCCAGAGAGCAGACCTGTGCTGGGAGGAGTCCAGAGCCGGGTGCAGGGAGCAGCTGGGGAGAGCGAGGGAGGACCCTGGGCAGTGGGCCCAGTGCAGGGAGACACCCCTCCTCCCCAGCCAGTAGACCCTGCAGGCCAGACTTGGGTGTGGATCGTAACCCTGACAGGGTGGGCTGATGCTGGGAAGAAGGGTCCTGCCACCTAGAGCCTGAGGGCGTGTGGCCACCGCCAGAGCAAGTGTCCGACCCGCAGCGTCCCTGCAGCACAGCCAGGGCCGGAGAAGGGGCCTGGGACGTGGGAGGAGCAGACTGTGAACTGCCTGGACGTTCCCAAGCTGGCTGGCTGTGGGGTCCCCGGGCCACAGAGCAGGGTGACGGGTTTTCCTTTCACCTTTCCCATTCTTTCCCTATATTTTAAAAATCGGTTGCTGTTTAATAAATCGTATTTGCTTTGAACCACATGTGATGGTCAGTGGGCCAGGGAAGTGCCCAGCGCAGAGAGAGCACTCTGGAGTGGGGACACCCTGGCCCCTGCCCTAAGTGACCGTGACAAGGTTGGGGGTCGAGCCCCCCAGGAATCCTGGGCCCAGCCTTGTTGGGGTTACGAGGACTCTGCCAGACAGGAGAGTGGAAGGGGAGTCCTCAAGGGCAGGGAGGCCTCTGGGTAAAGGAAGTGGGAGTGAGGACTCAGATCCTTTTGCTAGCCCACTTCACCGGGGTTGTGCAGAAGCCAGGAAAGTTCCCCACAATAACCGGACCATTCCCCCGCTTACAGTATCAATGATTGTGGGGCAGGTCTCTGGCCTGTGCTGTACAGGAGGTCAGACGAAATCAGGGGTGAGAAACTACGGCCCGCGGGCTAGATCCGGCCTGCGAGCTCCTGCTGGGGAGCAGGGTCAGGGGCTTGTCCCGCTCCAGCGCTCCAGCCAGGGCGCTGGGTCAGGGGCCACACCATGCAGCTTGGCCCCGCTCCAGCCAGGGCGCTGGGTCGGGGGCTGCACCATGCGGCTCGGCCCCACTGCAGCGTTCTACTGGGGCGGTGGGTTGGGGGCTACTCCACGTGGCTCCCAGAAGCCGCAGCATGGCCCCGCTCCGGCTCCCACGTGCTCCAGTGGCCCTCTCCGGCGCTCCGTAGGAGCTGGAGAAGAGACATGCCACTGCTTCCGGGAGCCACATGAGGTAAGCGCCGCTCGGAGCCTGCACCCCTGAGCCTCTCCCCAACCCCCTGCCCCAGCCCTGATCCCCCTCCCGCTCTCCAAACCCCTCGATCCCAGTCCGGAGCACCCTCAGGCCAAAAAGTTTGCCCACCCGTGGCCTAGATGGTCACAAAGGTCCCTTCTGGCCATGGAATTGATGAATGCCTCTATGAATCTCAGCACCCTCTCTCCAGGCCCCAGCAACACAGTGCTGGTGTCTCTCCCCAGAAGCGGAGGGCTCTTCCCAAGGAAACAGAGCATACTGGACCCTATTAATGCTGACTCCTCTGCAGAAGATAAGAAGCATATCTGTAAATGGCCCAGGCTTCCCCTCCTCCCCCACTTATCTATGGGGTAAGCCTTATTCAGACCAATGGGATTGCTCACATGAACAAAGGCTACTCATGTGAGAAAGGGATCAGGGCTGACTGCACCAGTTGTCCAAGAGCAAACACGCTAATCGTTAAATGTTACCTAATCCTGGCTAAATCTTTAACAGGGCTCAGGCCAGAGGCGGATTTACCATGAAACAAACAGTGCGGTGGCATGGGGCGCCCAACGACAGGGGCCCCAAAATGCAGGACAAATCTCATCTGACAACCTGCCCCCAAGTCCCAGCCCGTGGTGCGGCAGGCTGCCTGCATGCCTTGGCCGGTGGGCCCATGCTGCTCCCAGAAGTGACCGGCTGCTGGCACGCCTCTGCATGCCCCTGGCAGGGGGAAGGCGGCTCCGCACGCTCCCTCCACCCTGGGCAGTGCACAGAGACCTGCTGCCCCCCCCCAGGGGCTCAGGCAGCCCCTTGCCCGTGCTGTCTCCCCTCCCTCTGAGGGGTGTGCCGGTCACTTTGGGAGCCACCCCGCCCAAGGTAAGTGCCACCCCCCTGGCCCCTCCCACACCCCAACCCCCTGCCCTAGCCCAGAGCCTGCATCCTGCACCCAAACTTCCTCCCAGAGCCCGACCCCCGCACCCCTCCTGCTCCCTAACTCCCTGCCCCAGCCCAAAGCCTGCACCCCTCACCCTCTCCCACACCCCAACCCCCTGCCCCAGCCCTGAGCCTGCACCCCGCACCCCCTCTTGCCCCCCAATCAAGGTACCTCACTTTATTTTCATTTACTTCCTATTACTTATAATATAGGAGGAGGATGAAGAAGAAAAGAATGGAAAATGGGGGGGAGATAAGAGAGAATGTCCTCTTTCTTGGCTGGGTCCCGAGGTGGGGCCCCGGAAGTGAAGCTGCGCACAGGGCCCCACTAACTCTGAGTCCGCCACGGCCTCAGGTTGCTCAAATTAACAATGAGTTACACATGCAGGAGCCGATGGCCACTGCCTGGCAATGCAACGAGCCATAACACATAGTAGCCCTTTGAGCCAGTTTCTGGCCCCCCCCCAGGAAACAATGAAAGGAGCTTCCCAACCTAGAGGGAAAAGATCACAGCTCTAAAGCCAAAGGCAACCCTGTGACGCTTTGCGTGTGTGTCCCTCTCTCTCCCTGTAACCCTGGGTGTGTACTTGTACATCTTCCTCTCTGTGAGCCTGTATGTGCGCGTCTGTGTCTCTCTCTGTGACCCTGTGTGTGTCCCTCTCTCCCGGAGACCTTTTCTGTGTGTCCCCCTCTCCCTGTGACCCTGTGTATGTGCGTATGTGTCTCTCTCCCTGAGACCTTTTCTATGTGTGTCCATCTCTCTCCCTGTGACTTTTTCTGTGCATGTCTCTCTCTTCCAGTGACACTGTGCGTGCGTGTCCCTCTCTCTCTGTGACGCTTTCCGTGCGTGTCCCTCTCTCTCTGACCCTGTGTGTGCGTCTCCCTCTCTCCCTGTAATTGTAACCTTTTGTGTACGTGTCCTTCTTGCTCCCTGTGACCATGGGTGTGCGTGTCCATCTGTCTCCCTGGAGCCCTCTGGTTTGTGTCCCTCTCTCTCTCCCTGTAACTCTGTGTGTGTGTGTGTGTGTCTGTGTGTCCCTCTCGCTCCCTGTGACCCTGGGTGTGGGTGTCCCTCTCTTCCTGTGATCCTGCGTATGCATGTGTCCCTCTCACTTTGTGTACCCCGCTCTGTCTCCCTTTGTGTGCACGCATCCCTCTCTCTCTGTAACTGTGCTCTCGTGTTCCTCTCGCTCCACGTAAACCTTCATGTTTGCGTCTCGCTGTGTTTTTGGTGTATAAGCAATGTTAGTGCATGAAGACCCAGGCCCGACAGGCCCAACTTTGCTCTGGTACCCGTCAGACTGGCTGGCTGTTTCCATCAGACAGGTTCGGGGTACAGGGCGTTTCCTTTCCTTGCCCGGCGTCTGTTACAGCGTCTCCTACCGCCTGCAGGCTGAGCAGAGCCAGGACTGTCACGGAGTCCCTGGGCGATGCTCTGGAACTGCTCCCCATGAAGTCAGTCAGGACTCTGGGGTAGTCGCCTTCCTGTGAGCAGCCTGTCTTCAGGACACACAGCTCACACAGCTTCCACCTTCCTGGGTCTGACCTCGGAGCATTCAGCATCCTCTGCCCCTCCGTGCGCTTTCCCCCAGCGAGTCCGCTCAGGCGGGGCTCCTGGGGAAGCCAGAGGGTCCTGCACCCCAACTTCGCAGTCAGACGTGACTCTCAGCCAGCCAGTAAAACAGAAGGTTTATTAGACGACAGGAACATGGTCTAAAACAGAGCTTGCAGGTGCAGAGAACGGGACCCCTCAGCTGGGTCCATTCTGGGGGCAGTGAGCCAGACAACCACGTCTGCACTTCACTCCATGTCCCAGCCAGCCCCAAACTGAAAACCCCCTCCAGCCCCTCCTCCTCTGGGCTTTGTTCCTTTCCCGGGCCAGGTGGTCACCTGATTCCTTTGTTCTCCAACCCTTTAGCTCTCACCTTGCAGGGGGGAAGGGCCCAGGCCATCAGTTGCCAGGAAACAGGGTGTTGGCCATTCTCTGTGTCCAGACTCCTGCACACACCTGCCCTCTAGGGCTCTGCAATGATCATACACCCTTACCCCACCCCCTAGATACTTAAGAACTGCCTAGGGGAAACTGAGGCACCCCCACACTATTCAGAGGAAACATTAAGAACAGTCCCACTTCGTCACATAGGACACACTGGCGCTTGCATGTGGACACTCCAGTACCGCACGGCAATGCTCGATGCTTTCACGCGTGGTGGGCGCTTGACTCACCCTTGACTAGCAACATGGCTACAGGCCAGATCCTCCCACAGCTGGCATAAGCCAGTTTCACTCCACGCCTTTAATGGGGGCAGGCTGGTTTGCACCAGCCGAGGATCTGGGCCATATGTCTCAGCCCTCTGCTGGCCCTACAGGTCGCCCTGGGCTAAGGGACGGGCAGCGGGAGGTGAATGGGAATGGATGGAGGCTAGAGCATTGGTAGGAATCTGCCTGGTGGTGGCACACAGCGTCTTCCAAGCCCCCTGCGTGAGCCGTGCCGGCGACGCTGCTCCACACCGGAGCTGCTCTGGCTGGAGCCGGCTGGGGGAATCCAGGCAGTCCTCTCGCCAGGGCCGATTGAAACCGCCGTGGTCACAGCGCCGAACGGCTCCCTGCGCGTCGGCCACTTTTGCTCATGGAGGCTCTGGCAGGGCCACGACCTGCTGATTAGACCCAAGCCCCTCCCCACCTCTCCAGGGGGGCTTTTGGAAGGGCCCCTATTCCCAGGGCTGGGGGGTGCATTTAGGGTTTGTTTGCACCCAGGGCATTGCCAGGGCTGTTAACTGAATGAGAAATGGAGCAGCAGGCTCTCTCCCCCTCCTGGCCCTAGGGACCAGCAGCAGAGATACAGAGGGCCCTGGCCAGCGACCACCAAGCCTGGGTTGCTGCCCTCCTAGGGCGGCCCCTGGACTAAATACACGTCGGGGGGTAGCTCGCCCTGCACAGCCTCACCTGACTCTTCAGGCGGGGGTTTGCTTCCGAATTCTCCACCCAGCCGCCCTCTGCTGTGGGCTCCTCCTCCTGCTGCAGGGGGGAGACAGCGCAGCCGGCTGCCCAGCTGTTACACTCCCGCTGGGCCGGAGGCGCCTGTCTCATGGCAGTCTGGGAGCCCCTCCAGGAGACGAGCCTGGGGAGTGCCACGGCCAGCTCCCACCTGACGAACTCACCCCTTCGCTCTGCTCTGGAGTCTCCGCTCTGCACAGTGGGGACTGCTGCTTCCCTTGTGTCTGTACAGCGCCTAGTGCAGGCCCCAGGCCGCGAGCGAGGGTCCTGCAGCGGGGGCCACAGGGCTGTGCTCACTGAACCATCTCGCTCGGACACCGGGGCAGCCCAGGGGCGCCTGACACGTCAGGAGACGGACTATAAATATGGGGTCAGCTTTTCTAACAAGCCTTATGATTTGGGGGGGGGGGGGGGGGGAGGCAATCTCATGGGAGGTTTCAGGGGGCCGGGGGACGACTCATGATTTTAGATGTTTCCGGGTTGGCAGCATGGTCAGTGCCCAAACACTGTTCAGCTAGCAAAGTGGGGAGGGGACGTCCCCGCCTGCCCCAGAGCACACTCCCCACAGTCACAGACCCACTGGAGGTCCAGTCCAGGCCCCTGCACTCATGGCAGGACTCTATTAATAACAGACCATCCCTGACAGGTGTTTGTCTAACCTGCTCTTATCAATTTCCGACGAGGGAGGTTCTACCACCTCCCTGGGCAATTTACTCCAGGGCGTAACCACCCTGACGGTTAGGGAGCATTCAAGGGATATCGAGCAGCAACGGAACGAGATCATTCATGCTGCCCGAGCCCGCCGAGCGCGGGAGCACAGGACTGGCTCACGGCGCGATCCCACACCTTGTACCAGATACTCCATGGGACAGGAACTCTCCCAGGGCCAGCGCTCCCCCGCGCAGGCCGTCAGCCCAGCCAAGCAATGAGTGCGTTTGTCAGGCAGCTGAACGAGATTTCACACCCCGCTGTTGCCTCAAGGTAAAAACTGATAAAAATACCTCCGTGCTCAGCCGAACCCCTGGCAGCCTGGGCCTGCAGGAGCTTCTCCTCCGTGTGTCTCAAGGAGAGCGAGCAATGCTGCCCCCCGGCACGATGCGCCATTAGCCACCACCCCGCTCCCTTGAGGGATAGGTAGGTGGGAGACGGCCTGACCTACAGCGTGGCCTCATGGACAGCGTACTGGCCAGGGACTCTGGCAACCTGGGATCTGCTCCCAGCTGGCCCATGGGGTGACCTAGGACAAGTCATGCGGCCTCAGTTTCCCCAGCTGCACAGCACAGATAGTGACACTGCCCTCCTGTGTAAAGCGTTTGGAGAGCGACTGAAGAACAGAGCTAGTCGTAGGATAGTACTTGGCCTTAGGTGGGGGAGAGGGGGTTTGCAGAGCACCAGTGTGACTGCGGTACCTGCCTGTTCACGGGGAGACCAGCTGCACCCCGGGCCCCGCGGCAGTGCGTGTGCACAAGGCCTTGCCAGGCTAGTTATACAGAGCTCGGGAACAGGCCCTGCAGCGCAGCCGGGGAGGCAGCTCCCAGCACCGAGCAACACTGCCGCAGGCAACGAGGCGGAAATCGAGAGCACCCCAGGGAGGGAGAAGGAAGCCCCCTTTGCTAAGTGTCCCCTCTGATACGCTGGAGCTGGGGAGGGGCAACGCTGCAGGGGACAGCGAGGCCACGAGCTGGAGGAGACACACGCGAGCTAGGGCACCACAGCCGTGTGAACAGGGGGAAGGGCGGGTGCCTTGGGTACACTGCTACGGCCTCAGCAGGATTGTACTCAGAGCACCCAGCCCCTCCCGCTGCTCTCACCGGGGCACATAAGCTTTGCCTCCACCATAGGGGTTTCCACACTGTGGGCCACAGAACAGCTCCTAGCTACTCCCTCCCTGCATCCTGAGCTACCCCCGGCCTGCACTCATCCCCTAGCTACTCCCTTCCTGCACCCTGAGCTACCCCCGGCCTGCACACAGCCCCTAGCTACTCCCTCCCTGCACCCTGAGCTACGCCCGGCCTGCACTCATCCCCTAGCTACTCCCTTCCTGCACCCTGAGCTACCCCCGGCCTGCACACAGCCCCTAGCTACTCCCTTCCTGCGCCCTGAGCTACGCCCGGCATGCACTCATCCCCTAGCTACTCCCTTCCTGCACCCTGAGCTACCCCCGGCCTGCACACAGCCCCTAGCTACTCCCTTCCTACGCCCTGAGCTACCCCCGGCCTGCACATAGCCCCTAGCTACTCCCTTCCTGCGCCCTGAGCTACCCCCGGCCTGCACTCATCCCCTAGCTACTCCCTTCCTGCGCCCTGAGCTACGCCCGGCCTGCACACAGCCCCTAGCTACTCCCTCCCTGCACCCTGAGCTACCCCCGGCCTGCACTCATCCCCTAGCTACTCCCTTCCTGCACCCTGAGCTACGCCCGGCCTGCACACAGCCCCTAGCTACTCCCTTCCTGCACCCTGAGCTACGCCCGGCCTGCACTCATCCCCTAGCTACTCCCTTCCTGAGCCCTGAGCTACGCCCGGCCTGCACTCATCCCCTAGCTACTCCCTTCCTGCGCCCTGAGCTACCCCCGGCCTGCACACAGCCCCTAGCTACTCCCTCCCTGCACCCTGAGCTACGCCCGGCCTGCACACAGCCCCTAGCTACTCCCTTCCTGCACCCTGAGCTACCCCCGGCCTGCACACAGCCCCTAGCTACTCCCTTCCTGCACCCTGAGCTACCCCCGGCCTGCACTCATCCCCTAGCTACTCCCTTCCTGCGCCCTGAGCTACCCCTGGCCTGCACACAGCCCCTAGCTACACCCTTCCTGTGCCCTGAGCTACCCCCGGCCTGCACTCATCCCCTAGCTCCCTTCCTGCACCCTGAGCTACCCCCGGCCTGCACACAGCCCCTAGCTACTCCCTCCCTGTACCCTGAGCTACGCCCGGCCTGCACTCATCCCCTAGCTACTCCCTTCCTGCACCCTGAGCTACGCCTGGCCTGCACACAGCCCCTAGCTACTCCCTTCCTGCGCCCTGAGCTACCCCCGGCCTGCACACAGCCCCTAGCTACTCCCTTCCTGCGCCCTGAGCTACCCCCGGCCTGCACACAGCCCCTAGCTACTCCCTTCCTGCACCCTGAGCTACCCCCGGCCTGCACTCATCCCCTAGCTACTCCCTTCCTGCGCCCTGAGCTACACCCGGCCTGCACACAGCCCCTAGCTACTCCCTTCCTGCGCCCTGAGCTACCCCCGGCCTGCACACAGCCCCTAGCTACTCCCTTCCTGCGCCCTGAGCTACACCCGGCCTGCACTCATCCCCTAGCTACTCCCTTCCTGCGCCCTGAGCTACGCCTGGCCTGCACACAGCCCCTAGCTACTCCCTTCCTGCGCCCTGAGCTACCCCCGGCCTGCACACAGCCCCTAGCTACTCCCTTCCTGCGCCCTGAGCTACCCCCGGCCTGCACACAGCCCCTAGCTACTCCCTTCCTGCACCCTGAGCTACGCCCGGCCTGCACACAGCCCCTAGCTACTCCCTTCCTGCACCCTGACCTACCCCCGGCCTGCACTCATCCCCTAGCTACTCCCTTCCTGCGCCCTGAGCTACCCCCGGCCTGCACACAGCCCCTAGCTACTCCCTCCCTGCACCGTAAGCTGGCTGAAAGGCTGAAAATTGAAGATGAAGGTTGAGTCTTGCTAACATATGTCACTAGCTGGAAAAAAAGTGCAAGGAGAAGCAGGCACACCTGTGCCATTAGGAAGACTCCTGGTGTGTAAGTTATCTGCTGAGGTTCAATAAGGATAAGTGCAGGGTCCTGCACTTAGGACAGAAGAACCCAATGCACAGCTACAGACTAGGGACCGAATGGCTAGGCAGCAGTTCTGCAGAGAAGGACTTAGAGGTGACAGTGGACGAGAAGCTGGATATGAGTCAACAGTGTGCCCTTGTAGCCAAGAAGGCCAATGGCATTTTGGGATGTATAAATAGGGGCATAGCCAGCAGATCAAGGGACGTGATCGTTCCCCTCTATTCGACATTGGTGAGGCCTCATCTGGAGTACTGTGTCCAGTTTTGGGACCACACTACAAGAAGGATGTGGATAAATTGGGGAGAATCCAGCGAAGGGCAACAAAAATGATTAGGGGTCTGGAACACATGACTTATGAGGAGAGGCTGAGGGAACTGGGATTGTTTAGTCTGCAGAAGAGAAGAATGAGGGGGGATTTGATAGCTGCTTTCAACTACCTGAAAGGGGGTTCCAAAGAGGATGGTTCTAGACTATTCTCAGTGGTAGAAGAGGACAGGACAAGGAGTAATGGTCTCAAGTTGCAGTGGGGGAGGTTTAGGTTGGATATTAGGAAAAACTTTTTCACTAGGAGGGTGGTGAAACACTGGAATGCGTTGCCTAGGGAGGTGGTAGAATCTCCTTCCTTAGAAGTTTTTAAGGTCAGGCTTGACAAAGCCCTGGCTGGGATGATTTAATTGGGGATTGGTCCTGCTTTGAGCAGGGGGTAGGACTAGATGACCTCCTGAGGTCCCTTCCAACCTTGATATTCTATGATTTTATATTTTTATTTACAATATTTGACCTAATTAGTAGAGAGCTGAGCTGGGTCTTTACTTACACACCGTAACATTCAGATTTTACAGTAAAAAAAACAGAAAACACAATATTGTGTGCTAAGTTGGCCAACTATTTTGTTTTAAAATCAAAAGAACACAATGTGTAATTATTCAACAGTTGTGTTACCATTGTTGTGTTGCTTATTGTTCCATTGTATACCGAAGTGCGTTTTCCTTGTGTGAACACCACATTTTGCTCTCCACGGGGTTTAAAGCGTAGCTTTACTGAACCGGTTTGGTTTCCGAGACCCTGGGCCATTTCTTTGACTGAGTGCTGCTCGGGATGTCCAGCTGAGATCACAAGGGAAAGGAACCAAGCACATCGTTTCTAGTGTTATCGTTTATATGGATGCAGTAATTAAAATTAACGGGTCTCCTCAGGAAGCGTTTCTAGTGGGCGGCAGCACCCATGGCAGTTGCGCAAGTGGGCCCAGGGGAAAGAGGTTTGGGAATCCCAGGGTCAGGGCACGATCTCCATCTCAGCAAGCCCTGGCATCTCCTCCAGCTTGAAGTGCAGACACCTGCTCGAGGTCACACGGGTAGGCCCCACCCCACAGCAGCCTGCCCTGCGCGACACAGCCTTGTGACACAAGGGAGCCGGGAAGAGGGGTCCCTTCAAGCCAGGCCCCAGCCGTACAGCATGTTTGACTATAAGCCAGCCAGTGCCCACACACTCGCTGCCCCTCCAAGCCCACACGTAGGCACGGAGCCAGAATCACTGTGCAGAGTCCTCATGGACCACGACACAGCGCCAGGGCCTGCCAGGCTCCCTTAAAGAGCCTTGTAGCCAAGCAAATCCAGCTGGTGTCTCACTGAGGCTGCAGGCCTGCCATGGGGCATGGGCAGGGCCAAGGCTCAGACAGAGGGGGACCCTGACAGAACCCCATCCCGCTTCCCTCCAGCCAGGATCTCCTCTTCGCTGTGCAAGGACCTGGGCTGCAGCTTGCCGGCAAGGCTGCTGCCGGGGTGCAGGCGTGCAAAGCGCCCCAGGGCCCAGATGGGGAAGACGTTGCGGTAGGAGGTGTAGCTGATTGCACAGGACTTGTTGAACACTCCAGAGATGTTCTCCTGCGAGAGGAGACAGACAGAAAGAGGCAGGATTGGCAGGGTGCTCACGAGCAAGGGGAAGTCCCACAAGCCCTTTGCACTCTCACAGGTCTGTCGCAGGTACTGTGCCATGTTATGACTGATGCACCCATGTTTCCCACATGTCCCGGCACACGGATACATTCCCTGCCTTCCTGCTCACTCCTGCGGAGGCAGGACTCACCGCCCACACCCAGGGCCAGGCTCCCCACCCCACTCCGGTGGCCCCTAGGGGCCAGACACTGGCCAGCAGTGCCTAGGTGGGGATTGCCCTGCCTGGCACAGAGCCAGCGTTAACAGGCTCTTGCAGCCTCCAGCATGTGGCGTGGTCGTGGCATGGATGGAGCGTGCTGCTGGATGGGATTGCGGCCAGCCCCATGTACTAAAACAGTCCTTGGGCTGCTCTAACGTGTGCTGGGGCCGGCCCCAGAATCAGGCAGTCAGACCTCCCCACCTCCCAGGGCTGCCCTGCAGCCCTTTGCCCATCCACTCCCACCCCCTTAGCACACGGTGCCCGCATCTCCCCGTACACCTCCAGCCACTGAACAACAGGGGTCAGCAGATGAGCCGAGCCGCGCCCTGCCCTGTCCCTGGTTCCAGCTGGATCCAGGGCTCCGCTAGTCGAGGGCACGGGGCCCTGGGAAGGGTCAGGTAGAGTCACACAAAGCCACGCGGCCTGAGCGAAGGGAGAATACCCCAGAGATATATAGAAGAAGCCTTGTCCTGCCCACAGTCCTTGCACCCAGGGTGCCCTGCGGTATGGTGAGCCACTGGGATGCAAAACGGATCCACATCCAGGGATTTTACAGGCTACTTCCATGTGCACAAAGCAGCAAACCCTGCAATGGCCCCAGCTCCACATGACGCGGAGGGCAAGTGCTGGCAGGGGAAGGCAGGGCACACAGGGTTGGCTTGGGGCACTCCTTAGTTTGCCAGCGTGAACAGCGGGGAGATGACAGGCAGCTGGCAAAGCGGAGCCCAGGGGCAGCGTGGTAGGGAGAGGAGGGAGGTCAGCCAGAGACCCTGCCTCATCTGGGTCACTCCCACTGCCGAGGGCATCTGTTCCCACAGCATTTCGCTGCTTTGCAGCCTTGGGCTGCTTTGGGCTCTGCATGGTGCCTGGATCCCCAAGCAACCACGACAGCAAAAGCCCCCTCACCTCATGGCCTCAGCCTGAAGCCTGCACTGATCAGAAGCAGGGCCCACCCAGAGTGTATCCCGGCACCCCCACCTCTCTGTGAGATCTACGGCTCATTACTGCAGCTAGGGATGGACCAACATGCTCTAAACAGCTCCAGCTGGTTCAACATGCTGCAGCTCCCTGCTCTGCCCCACAGGTCACCCCAGTACCTGCTCCCTGCCCCGGCTCTCCTCTCACAGAGTCCAGGGCAAGGGCTCCAGCTGCTGTTTAAACCTTCTCCACCAGGGAGATCGTCCCTTCTCCTGAGACCCATGACTTCTCCTGACAACTGCATTCCACCAGCTCACCCAGACAGGGAGGCTTTTCAATACATGAGACAGACCTCTCCCTGGAGCTGGACCTGGACTGTGGAACTCACTGCCACATGACAGAAGAGACCACAGGCCGGAACGAAATGCAAAGCTCAGCGATTCCACGGAGCCATCCTCAACCAGTGATTCCCCCTCACTGACAGCTCCCAGCAAAACCCTTTGAGTCGTCAGCCTGCTTCTCCCACAGCTGGGAGGGACGAGAGGGAGAAGGCTGGCTGGCTGAAATGCCTGCAGTGATAGGGGCTGGACACATTAGAGAAAGCAAAGAGGAGCTGCATACCTGAGGCCAGTCACCATTGGGCAGCTGCTTGTCAATCAAAACCTTGATCCCCTTCTCCAGCACCCCAACATCTGGGTATCTGCAAAGCGAAGGGGCCGAGGTCAGTGGGGCTGACTCCGAATAGCATGCTAGCCCCCGACCCCTAGCGCACGCGGCCACAGCCGGAGCTGTCCTCTCTCCCTCCCCGGCACCGCAGCGGGAACAGGAAAGCTCTTCTCCTCTCCCCACTAGCCCCCAGCACTCACACTATGGCCACACCCCCCACCCCTGTGTCATTCACAGGCCGGCAGGGTGGGCACCAAAGGCCCCAGACAACCAAGCAGGTGAGGAAGCACCAGGCATTAAAGCCAGGCCTGCGACAGCAGCCACATCCGGCCGTGCCAAGGCTGGGGTGGCAGCTCTGGGCTGCGCTGCTGCCTGGCAGAGCCTGGACGCTCGCTGTGGGGAAGCCGGTGGCATGACGATGGCACCAAGAGCCAGCCCGTGGATCGGAGCGGTCACTGGCTAACCCCTCTTGGCGCGGGCGCCTCCCGATCGCTCGGGCGTGTGTTCTGGGCTAGCCCAGGCCAGGACACCGCAGAGCACAGCAGGGGGCAGGCATGGCGCGAATGAAGGCTTCCACGCCAGCGCCCCGGTGCCAAGGTCCTCGGCAGGGCCGTGCTCTGTGAATGCAGGTGAAGAGGACGACGTTCTGCCGTGAGAAGCGGCATCGGTGCTCCTACCTGACGGCCATGAGCCCCAGCAGGGCCCAGCAGGTGTTGTGGATCTGGGAGGTGGGGCTCTGCACGTATCTGCGCTGCTCGCAGGACTCAAAGTCCTCTCCCCAGCCACCATCCTCCATCTGCTTGGAGACCAGGAACTGGCAGGCCTGGCTCACCTCCCTGCATGCGGCTCTGAAGGGACAAGGCAGAGCAGTGGGAGTCACTGGGGGCAAAGGGCCTAAGCCAGGGCGGCCTCGTGGGGCTTTGGGGGACGGGGCTGGTGGAGCAGGTAGGGGCAGGAGACAGTGTGAAGCTGGGCCAGTCAGGCTCTAGCAGGAGCCTGGGGCTCCGAGATAAGCCCTGGCCCCGGGGGTGGGAGCAGCAGCCTAGGGCCAGGCGAGCTCCTCTGGCGAGTGCACAAGCTGGCTGTGAACACCAGAGCCCCCAGCTGCGTGCGGCCAACAAGCTGGAGCGAGGGGACCACGGGCTGGGGACAAGGCCCCAAGGGGCTGTGACTGTCAGTGAGTGGGGGACGGGAGGGCTACAGGACAGGTCAGAGGAGCCCGGCAGGGAAGGCTGCTCTGGGTTTGAACAAGCTCCTCTCCCAGCAGAGTGATGCAGCACCCCCCATGCTCCAGGGATGGCGCCGGCCCCGGGCAGCCAGGGAGCCACACTCAGAGCCGTGCCGGACTCCCACACTCACCCGTTCTCGTAGGTGTGCTGCAGACAGGCCAAGGCCTCCAGTCCGAACCAGGTGCCGTAGGTAAAGCACACGCCCCAGCTCCTGGCGGGAGGAGAGCGCCGGCGTCAGGCAGCGAAGAACACTCTGCGGCTCTGAACACCACCGGCCCCCCGCACCACAGACGGGCATGGGAAGTCCCCCTCCCTCCCCACCACAGACCACGGGGAGGGCCCTGTCACCTCCGTCTGTCCCCTCAGGCTACACTAGAGCCGTCGTGCACACACGGGCCAGAAGTCGCAAGCCCATCCCACGTCGCTGCATGTCTGGCTCGTCTCTAGTCCGCAAGCGAAGGGGGCTAGTCGCTCACCGTACAGCACCCAGCGCCTCACGCTCCGGTCTGCGGCGGCACCCTAGACACGACCGTAACAGGCCGGACTGCCGTGGGCTCCCTGAGCCAGCCCCCCACACCCCGGCCCCCAGACCCTGGCGTGCCCGGAGGGAAAGGGGAGAGAGGGCTGCCCAAGAGTGCGGACACCAGCCCCTCTCCCCTCACCCCAGCCGCCTCCTGCCCCGAGCAGCGGGGCGTTTGCTGCACCAGAGGTGCCCGTGGCCACTCACCCTTCCCACGAGCCGTCAGCTCTCTGCACCCTGCAGCAGTATGCCAGGCCCTCGCGCAGCGTCTCTCTAGACAGGAGGAGAGGGGGTTCCTTAGTGTGCACCGTCTGCCCCCCTGCCTGCCCGACCCAGGGGCTCCTTGGGAGCTCACATCCCCTCTGAGAAGCGGGGGCCTGGCTCCTATTAAAAGGATCACCCGAGGGCCTTAAGCTGCAAGCAGGACTGAGCTTCCACAGCCCCTGGGGGCTCAGATGGAGACAGGCCCTCCACCCCGGGACGTTTGCTGGTGGCCTCCCAGCTGGTCTGCAGATGAAACACATCCTGGCCTCACACAGGAAGCAGACGTACTCAGGCGGGCTGTTCTGAAAGGGTAGCTAGGAAAGGAGGGTGCCCCCCGCTGCCCCAGGGCAGGGCTGTCCCAGGGGCGTGCACCCAACCAGCAGCACCCGCTGGGAGAGCAGCTGCCGTGTTCGGTTACCGGGTTCGTTCCCGGAGCCGTGTGCGGCAGGGTCTGCCCTGCGGGTCAGAGCACACAGGCAGAGCCCGCGCCAGGTTCATCCCAGCAGGCCCCACTTACTGATCTCCCCAGGGTGCAAGCTTTGAACTGACACTTCAGTGCTCCCTCGCCCCGTTACCTGACCTCCTGGGCCCGGTGCTCAGGGAAGGCCCCGTGGAAGTGCTTCAGTGCCTGAATGACGGCCGACGTGCACTCCACGTAGCAGTAGTCTATCATGATATCACCTGCCGGACAGAAGCAGCAGCAGTGAGCATCCCCATCACACAGGGACTCGTGGCCAGCAAGCAGCTCGAGGACAATGCCAGGCGCTGACAGGGGCCCTGCCTCCCCGGTGCACTCCCATCCAAGGAGCTGTCTCTGGGGATGGGCACTGGCTGTGTGACTGGGCCGAGACCCCCCCGAGCCTGCCTTGGGAAGCACTCCCAGCAGACCTGCCACTGCCTCCCCTCGCGGTGCGAGCAACAGTAGCTGGAGAGAGGCACATCGCGCCTACCCTTACCGAACACCTCCGAGGGGTTCAGGAGCTCCAGCAGCCGGCCCCCCCGCTTGGTTTCGTACGTCGCGAAGCCTCCATCAGGATTCCTCATGCTCAACAACTGCCCGGACAATGGAAGGGAAGAGACTGACAATCCAAACCAGCCTTGTTCACTCCCTGCTACAAACCAACCCCCTCCCCACGACCCCCACAATCCCTCTCCAGAACCCTAGATCCCAAGGCCAGAAGGGCTGGCCTGACCTTCATAGCACAGGCCAGAGACCTGCCCCAAAGTAAGTCTTTTCCAATGACAGCAGATCCTCTAAAAAACAGGCAATCTTGATTTTAAAATGGCCAGTGATGGCGAATTGACCACAACCCTGGAGTTGTTCCAAATTTTAAATACCCTCTCTTTCCAGTCTCAATTTGTCTGGCTTCAGCTTCCAGCCATTGGATCATGATAGACCTTTCTGTGCTAGACCAAACAGCCCATTATTAAATATTTGTTTCCCATGTAGGTACTTCTAGACTGGACTCAAGTCACCCCTTAACCTTCACGTTGTGAAACTAAACAGTGATAGACTCAAGGAGGTCAATCAATGGGACAGGTCTTCTAATCCTTTAATAATTCTCGTGGCTCTTCTCTGACCCCCCCAGTTTATCAACATCCTTCTTGGATTATGGACATCAGAACTGGGCACGGGATTCCAGCAATGGTCACACCGGTGCCAAATACAGAGATAAAATAACTTCTCTCCTCCTACTTGAGATTCCCCTGCTTATGGATCCCAGGATCCCATTAGCTCTCTTGGCACTGGGAACTCCTGTTCAACTGATTCTTCAGCAGGCCCCCCAAATCTTTTTCAGAGTCCCTGCTTCCCAGGATACAGTCCCCCATCCTGTAAGTATGGCCTGTACTCTTTGTTCCTAGATGTATACATTTACATTGAGCCATATTAAAATGCAGTTTGCTTCCACCCAGCTTACCAAGTGATCCATATCGCTCTGAATCAGTAACCTGTTCTCTTCATTATTCACCACTCCCCCAATCTATGTGTTATCTGCAAATTTTATCAGTGATGATTTTAATCCTCAAGCGATTAAAAAAATATTAATCACGATTAAACTGCACGATTAAAAAAGTTAATCGTGTTTAATCGTGCAATTAATTGTGCTGTTATACAATAATAGAATAGAATTTATTTAAACATTTTTGATGTTTTCTACATTTTCAAATATGTTGATTTCAAGTACAACACAGAATACAAAGTGTACAGCGTTCACTTTATATTTCTTTTTTATTACAAATATTTGCACTGTAAAAAACGAGAGTATTTTTCAATTCACCTCATACAAGCACTGTAGTGCAATCTCTTTATCATGAAAGTGCAACTTACAAATGTAGAATTATGTACAAAAAAATTGATTTCAAAAATAAAAATGTAAAACTTTAGAGCCTACAAGTCCACTCAGTCCTATTTCTTATTCAGCCAATCGCTCTGACAAACAAGTTTGGTTACAATTTGCAAGAGATAATGTTGCCCGTTTCTTATTTACGTCATCTGAAAGAAAGAACAGGCATTTGCATGGCACTGTTGTAGCTGGCATTGCAAGATATTTACATGCCAGATGCACTAAAGATACATATGTCCCTTCATGCTTCAACCACCATTCCAGAGGATATGTCCATGCTGACAACGGATTCTGCTCAATAACGATCCAAAGCAGAGCAGACCGACACATGTTCATTTTCATAATTGAGTCAGACGCCACCAGCAGAAGGTTGATTTCTCTTTTGGTGGTTTGGGTTCTGTAGTTTCCACATCAGAGTGTTGCTCTTTTAAGACTTCTGAAAGCATGCTCCACACCTCGTCCCTCTAAGATTTTGGAAGGCACTTCAGATTCTTAAACCTTGGGTGGAGTGCTGTAGCTATGTTTAGAAATCTCACACTGGTACCTTCTTTGCATTTTGTGAAATCTGCAGTGAGTGTTCTTAACATGAACATGTGCTGGATCGTCATCCAAGACTGCCATAACATGAACTATATGGCAGAATAGGGGTAAAACACAGAGCAGGAGACATACAACTCTCCCCCAAAGAGTTCAGTCACAAATTTAATTAACGCATTCTTTTTTTAATGAGCATCATCAGCATGGAAGAATGTCCTCTGGAATGGTGGCCGAAGCATGAAGCATATCTGGCACGTCATTATCTTGCAATGCCGGCTACAAAAGTGCCATGTGAACACTTTCAGGTGACATTGTAAATAAGAAGCAGGCAGCATTATCTCCCATCAATGTAAACAAACTTGATTCTCTCTATTGTTCAACGGCACAATTAATACTGCAATTAATTTTTTTAAATCACGATTAATTTTTTTTAGTTACTCGTGTGGATTAATCACAGTTAACTGACAACCCTAATAAAAATATTAAACAGCAAGGGCCAGGAAACTGATCCCTGCAACACACCTCTAGAAACACACTGCTTGATGCCGATCCCCTGTTTACCATTATATTTGGAAACCCATCAGTTAGCCAGTTTTTAATCCATTTAATGTTTGCCATGTTAATTTTGTATCGTTCTAGTTTTTTCACCAAATTTTGTGTGGTACCACATCAAACATCTTACAAAAGTCTAAGTCTTACATCAACACTATTACCTTTATCAACCAAACTGGACAGGATCTATTTTCCATAAATAATTTTTGATTATTCCAATTTTATTCTCAATGGTGACTGGCATTAATTATATCACCCTCCTTTAATTTTTTATTAATGGAGTTCCTTAGCCGCTCCATTACCTTGCCAGGGACTGATGTCACACTGACCGGCCTATAATTAACTCAAATATTTTATTTACCCTTTTCAAATACTGGCACAACATTAGTTTTCTTTCAGTCTTTTGGAATGTCCTCAATGTTCCAAGGCTTATTGAAAAATCAACATTTACAGTCCAGTGAGCTTCTCAGCCAGCTCTTTTAAAAACTCTTGGATTCAAGTTATCTGGACCTGCTGATTTTAAAATGTCTAACTTTAGTTGCTCCTGTAACACCCTCCAGAGATACTAATGGAATGTAAAGATCATCATCATATGATAACGACTACACCTTTTGGCTTTTCCCCAAATACAGATAAAAAATATTTATTGAACACTTCTGCTTTGTTTTGCATTATTACTGATCATTCTATCATTTTCATCTAGTAATGGACCAATACCATTGTCAGGATTCTTTTGTTCTTAATATCTTAAAAAACTCCCTCTTATTGTCCTTAACTCTGCAGGCCATAGATTTCTTCTTGTGCCTCTTTGTTTCCCTCATCCATTTTCTACAATTCTTAGCTTCCGGTTTCAACTTCCCTTTTCTTTCATTTGTTATACATTGTTTTCTTATTTTTATAGGTGCCTTCACTTCCCCCCTTATCCAGGTCTTTCGTTATCCATTACCGCCTTCTTCCTTGATTGTGGGATTGTAGCTTTTGGGCATCAAATTGTTCTTAAACAATTCCCAGTTATAATTTTGGTCTTAATTGTTTAGCTTTGTGAGATTGGTCCTTTTAAAGTACCAAGTATATATGCTTCTGGTCTGGACTTTATTCTGTTTGCACATTACTCATGTGATCAAGTTATTATCACTTGTACCTAAGCTACCATTAATATTTAGTTGTGTGATCAGTTTCTCTTTATCTGTCAAGACAAGGTCCAATATAGAATTCTTGCGTGTCTTTTTGAGTTAGGAAACGGTCAAGGAGATTTTGAAATCCCAAGGATGTTTTGGTACTGGCTGCATGAGCCCTCCAGTGTGGGTCACTCTGACTGAAGTTCCCCACGATCACACAGCTTTTCCCCCTACACACTGTAGATAGGTGCATAAGGGTCCGGTCATCCTGGCCCCTCGTGGGATTTGGGGTCTGTAGCGAACACCAACTTGTGCTCTGTCTGTCAGAACACTGATCTATTAGCATTCGAGATCATTGGCTTCTGAGTTATCGGTGACTCAGGACAGGTGATGCCATTTTTTTATGTAGATGCCACTTCCCCTCCCCTTCTGCCCACTGGATCCTTGCTAAATAGGCCGTATTTAACATTACAATTAACGTTAACGATTTTAAGATTCCAGTCGTGAGACTCCTCCCAGCCGGTTTCAGTAATGCCAGCTAGATCACATTTATGCTCATAGATGAGCAATTCCCGTTCCTCTTGTTTGCCACCCGGGCCCTGAGCATTGGTGCATATGCAATTCAAGAATTTTTTTCTCTTCATGTTCTTTGGCTCCTTGATTTTATTCTCAACATCTCAATTTTGTGCTAAATGAGGCCTCATTTCTTCCTTCTTTTTTCCCTTCCCTTTTGCTAGGAGCTGCCCAGAGCCAGAGGCACTTTTATCCTCCCACGGAATAGCTGCCTGGTCTCCAAGGCCCTGGAGCCAGCTCGGGACGCTCGCGTCTGCTCCCCAAGACCTGGGCGAATGAGCTCTCTGCCCAGGGCGTCTGTGCTGTGAGCAGCCTGCCCGCCCGGGGAAAGGCACTGTGCTGTCACTCCACGCACCCCCGCAGGGACTGAGAACAGCTCTGCGCTCTTTCCCGCACCCAGGGCAACCTGGTCGTGGCCTGTCAGGCTGCACGCGCTGCTCCCCTCTCAGGACTCGGGAGCGACACCCGTTGGCAACGAGAGGCCCTGCACTAACAGCCCTGCCGGGGCTCCTCCTGGGGTTCATGCCAGCCAGGCCCAGCTCACATCCAGATGTGATCCCAGGCTCAAACCCAGCAGGTCGTATGTCCAGCCACAGGACGCCGGAGGCCACAGGGGGAGAACATCCCTCACCCAGAAGCCATTTTGTTTTAAGCCGTTCCGAGAGACGTGGCGCAGACTCGGAGGGTCTCCCTCCCCACTGGGTCTCCGCCACCTCTTACCACATTCACAGCATCAAAGAGGCGCCCCGTGGGGACATGCTCTGCTATGAAGGGACACGTCTCCTGCAGCAGCATCACCGACTTCAGCCCCTCCGCAGTGCAGTCAGCCACGATCCAGCCGCAGTCACGGGTGCTGAAGGGGAATCCGCCCTGGGGAGTCAGGCACCAGCACTCAGCCCCAGGAGCACGGAGAGCGAGGGCAACTCCCCCGCCACGCTCTGCCCTGCCCAAGGGAAGGTGGAGCCCCCTCATGCAACCCCACATTACAGCTCCGCTTGTGCACGTGAACTGGGGAGAGAACGCTCACAACCATCCCCCCCACCGAGTCCAGCAGGAGGCTGGGGAATCCCTCCTTAACAGCAAGGTGGCACCAGGAGTTACTGCAATAGCTTTCACGCTGGAGGCTGGGACCAAACCTAGGTCTGGGCCCCGAGCAGAGTGCCAGCAACAGGTGAAGTCCAGCCCGTGCCATGGACAGGCGTCCCACAGACAGTCAGTCACTGAGCAGCTGGGCGCAACGGGAGCCCCTGGGGCAAGTGAGGCTCAGAGCTGGCACAGCGGGGGCTGCCACGGAGGAGTCTGGGGGCAGGAGCTCGTGCTGTGTCTGGCTGCCCTTTGCCTGTTATATGGGACCCTTAATTTCCCAGGTAAGGCAGCCTCCCTCACCAAAAATACCGCACTGGAGAAAACAACGCTGCCCAGCCCCAGCCACAAACAGGCCTTAGTGGGATTGTGCCGCATCGCCTTCCATGGCAACTGGCCTGGCGGCCACCCCTGGGCCCACACCCTATCGGCCTGGGCTCACAGAGCCCCTCCTCTGCGATGTGATGTGTATCAGCCAAGCCCCGCCCGTATATACAGACACCAGGCCACCTGCTGTTCTGCTTCATATGCCACGGGCACCGCCAGGTAAACGCCAGCTCGTGCCCTTCTTCCAAGCAGGCAGACCGTGTGCGTGGTGGCCCAGCCTGTCTAACCGCCAGCCCCTCGGCACCTGGGATCACAGTCACAGCCGCAGACTCCTCCAGACACCAGAGAGTCGCTCTGCGGCCAGAGCCTCCCTCTGATGCTATCACAGGATAGCTCCGCTTTGAGTCTAACAGAGCTAGGGGCAGCCGGACACATGAGGAACGAACATGGAACGACAGGGGAGAATCATCCCAGGGAAATCCAGGCCTGTGGCAAGCTGTACCTTGCTCATCTGGCGATAGTATTTCTGGTAGTCGGGCGGGTTATCCGGAATCTGCAGGAGATACAAGGAGCACCGGTGAGGAGGAACGGCAGGAGGTCCCATACGCCCCACCGCAAAGGGCAGGGGTCCCACAGCTATGGCAATGGCCATGGGATCAAGGCCAGCCGCGCCTGCAGAGTACTCCTGTTTGCACTGCCAGTCTGATCGCCAGGCTGGGACTGGTGCTTGTCCGTGCCACGTCTCCCTGGATCGGCCCAGGGCCAAGGCTGGCCCTAGACTCTAGCGGTGGGGGGGGGGATGAGCAGAAGGGACTTCCACTGCTGACCTATTGCAGTATGCCCCGGTGCTGCCCTGGCACGGCTGTGTCAGCACACATGGCACCTGGAGCTCTCCCCCCAGCCCGGCTGCAGAGGGCCCTGTGCGTCCACTCGTTTTCAGTGCTTCACCCCCCAGAGCCCTGAGAGGGCCCCATGGCTCAGTCCGCACCAAGCTTCCCATGAAGCTGCCCTGCCACGCGGGGCCCAGCACCAGGGACAGGGCAGCCTGAGAGCCGTCGGCTGCGGGGGTCTGACCCCGGGCCAGGCAGCCCTGCTTAGAACAGGCCTGGACGATGCAGCGGTGAGAACACCAGCGGAGGTTCACTAGCGCCTGGGGAGCAGCCCCGGGAAACGGGACCAGTGCAGGGACGTCACAGGAAGCTCAGGGCCAGCCAGGCCCGTGTGCCAGCTGTGTCGAAGAGCAGGCGGGTCTCCCTCCCTGAGAGGGACAAAGCACACTGCCGTGACCTGCAGCACTTCCCGCCTGGGCTCCAGGGCTGGGTGGGGGAACAGCTCACTGCGAGAACCCTCACTGGAGCTGCAGGGGGGCAGAAGCAGGGCTCTGGAAACGGGACCTAGAGAGAACCCGGCTGGGTCAGCCCCTACAGAAAAGCCCCATGGAATGTAAGAAGGAGGAAACCTACAGATCCAGCGACATTTGACAGGGGCGCACAGAAAGGACTCTGCAAACTAGTGCATTTCATAGACAACAAAAGCCCCTGAGCTGCGCAAGCCTGTGGGGGACAGCATTCGCCTCCCTGCCACGCTCCTTTAAAATGCCCCGGGACTCTGACCCCCAGCCCCAAATGGAGTTAAGCACCTCAATACCTTTGAGACTCTAGGCCTCTCTCCCTACCGTGGTCTGGTACCAAACCCCTTCCCTCCGTATCTCCTAGGACGGCCAGTGGCGCTGGGTGCCGAAAGCCAGCTAACGAAACTGTAAACCCTGGGTGTTCAAACGCAAGGCCAAAAAACACAACTCCCGCTCACTCCCCGGGGGGGCAGCACAGCTCCGGAATTCTCGAGAACTGTAACGTAAGGCTAGCGTCCTTCCAACAGCACCAGCGCGCCTTTCACAGTGAAACCTGGGGGAGCTGCACCCCCCCCGACCCCTAGCTCCCACGCCTACGCCTACAGCGCACGGAGGGGATGATCCGCATGGCTGGATGCCGGGAAGCTGTGCAGCAGCTCCGTGCACGGGAGGACACTGCAGCCTTACCGAAGTCAATGCTGACTCCCCACATCTGCGACCCCAACTCAGTGCTCACCTGGGTGATTTTGAGGAACTCATGGGCCTGCCTCAGACAAGAAGCGAATGCCGGGTCATTCTGAGCGCCAGCCTAGACAAGGAGGCAGACACACGAAATTAAGAGACGTCACTGCTCAGTTCTGTGATCAGCTTAGCTCTTCGGGAAAAACAAATGAGAAGAGATCTCCTGGAATCCGTGCCCGGCACAATCACTCCCTGGTAAGAGTCAAACACAGCACTCTGGCCAGCCAGGGACTCCGGGGCACCAGAGTTTCACCCAGCAGATCTGCACTAGGGTGGCTCATCTGGCACTGGCTGGTACAGGCGAGGAACAGGAACGCCCAGGCTCCGAGCGACTGGCAGAACAGCAATGCAGTGCCCGACGCTGGAGCTACGCCAAGCAACACACCTCCATCGCTCGCTCGGAGCGGTCAGACCCCAGTCTCTATATTCCAACACCGCTGCTGGCTCCGAGCCGCGCTGGGCTCTGGGCGGGTTGTGCACAGCTGGTGCGATGTGGCCCATCTTCGTAGCAGTGCCCCAAAGAGAACACACTGCGCGTGCAGGAAAGAGGCGACAGGAACTCCCCTTGATCCCTGCCCATATGCACGTCAAGGCCTACCCACCAGTGCCGTGGGGCCACGTGCCTGCACCTGACGGGGGTTAGGACAGTATTTTCAGGGGCCACATGCCTATGGAACAGCTATAGCGGCTTCTCCCTGCAGCTGGCCAAGTGCAGGTTCCCAAGCGGCGAGACAGTGCTGCTCATCTCTGGGTGTTTACTACCGGGACACGTGCAGAGCCCCATGACATTCTAGCCTTCCTCCAATGACACCTCGCACCCAGCGTTCAAAGGCCAGTCCGCCTGCAAACCTGCACACACCTGCCTTTGTACGCAGGTGCGTCCACCCGACGCTACGGGGCACTAGCTGTTCCGCACCCTTAGCGTGCATTCGGAGCTCTTTGGGATCGCAAGCCTGCAGGTCTCTCTCTAACGGCTGTGCTCTGGCTGCGCCACCGGTTACCGCAGGGGTGGCCAACCAGAGCCTGAGAAGGAGCCAGAATTTACCAATGTACATTGCCAAGGAGCCCCAATAATACGTCAGCAGCCCCCATCAGCTCCAACCCCCACACTCCCAGCACCTCCCACCCACCAGCAGCCCTGCTGATCAACGCCTTCCCCTCCCCCCCGATCAGCTGTTTCGTGGCATGCAGGAGGCTCTGGGAGGGAAGGGGAAGGAGTGAGGGCACAGCAGGCTCAAGGGAGGGGGCGGGAAGGGGTGGAATGGGGGCAAGTCCTGGAGCAGAGCCAGGGGTTGAGCAGTGAGCAACCCCCAGCACGTTGGAAAGCTGGTGCTGGGCCCCGGAGTCGGTGCCTGTACAAGGAGCCACATATTAACTTCTGAAGAGCCGCATATGGCTCTGGAGCCCCAGGTTGGCCACCCTTGGGTTACCGGCTCAGTGCAGGGAGCTCAGGGTGACATTCTCTGGCCTGTGCTATGCAGGGGGTCAGACTCGATGATCGTAACAGTTCAGTCTGGTCTTGACACCGGAGGCTGTAGAAACCTCTCTCTAGTGTTACTGTTGAGTGTAAACTGTAGGAGCTGGGCCCCCAGGAGCCATGGCACTGAGGAAAGTGCAGGATGGTGCCTGTCTGAGACCCATGTCCCTTGTGGGGCGGCCAGCAGGCTGGCACAACCAGCAAACGTTACCTCCAGGAAGGCTTGGACGGCAAACGCTGTGTCCCAGAGCTGGGATCCGTTGGTGCCCTGGAACAGAAGAGCGTGCACTGAGAAGCAGCTTTTCCATCCGCCCCAGGCTTCCCACCCACCCCTACAGGACACGATGCGCAAGTGCGGCCACGCTGCCTGCAGGCTGCCATCACGCTGTACCCATGGGCCCCGCAGACAGAGAAGGCTGTAGGGCACGCTGGCTGGGTACCGGCACGCTGCACCAATGGGCCTCGTGCACAGGGAGGGCTGCAGCCTATGGGAACCCACTGGGGCAGAAACGGGCAGCAGGAGCAGGGTTATGGGGTTTTTTGGTTCGGGGGATGGGAGTTAGAATTTCCCTCCAAAGCTATTTTAGGGTCTGATCCTGCAAGCCCCGCATGGACCCAGTGCAGGATGGCTCCAGGCACCTCACCCAATCCAGTGCTGGTGTATACAGCACCCTAGGCTGCAAGCTGCATCCCACACACAGCGACTGGAAACAAGAGAGAGCCCACAGCAGCAGGGAGAGCGCGAGCCGTAGGCACGGGCACGGGGGAGAGGGTCTTCGAGCTGAGATGTGAAGCGAGGCAGAGCCAGGAAGGCTGGCCCAGAGGGAAGGAGCTGCAGGGAACACGGCTCTCGCATGGTAGAGGAGGCCGGAGGGAAGGGGAGAGAAGCTGCAGCAAGCCTACAGAGGGGTTCAGAATGAGGTCAGTTTGGCCATGGATCCCAAACCCAGCGGGGAGTGCGAGGAGGGGACTGGGATGGGCCGACGGGGCTCCAGGCACATGGGGGGCTTGGGCAGCAGCCTGTGGGTCCCGCTGGGTTCTGCAGGGCTGGGCCGTGGGGCAGTCCGAGAGAGGGCAGTTGCGGTAGTCAAGCCCAGAGGAGCTGAAGGCTGGGAGGTGGTCTCGGTGGACCACTGCACGACTAGACCACCTGCATGGCGGATCTGTGAGTGTTCTGTCAGCCGGGACCAGGCCACGACACCAGGAACAGTCCCTGTTTGCACAGACAGACAGCAGTGCGAGCGGCTGGCCGGGGGCAAGGAGAGCTGTGGGGCAGGGTAGAAAGGAGGTGGCAGAGCTGTGTCTGGGGGATTCGCCACTGCCCCAGGAGAAGCAGATTTGCCTGGGAGACACTGAGCTGCAGGAAGTGGGACAGAGAAGCAGGCCTGCGTGGCCAGGGCATGGAGGAGCAGCACGCAGCCCCTTTCCTTGCTGGACACTCAGCTGAGGCCAAGCAGCCGTTAGTGCTCTGTTCTAGCCCCCAGCACAGGCAGGAGTGGGGCTGCCCGCTAACGTGGGGGCCAGAACCACACAAGCAGAGACAGGACAGGACAGGACTCCTCCCCTAGGCTTCACCTCAAGAGCAATAAATGTGTGGCGGGGCGGAAAGCCAGAGCAAAGGGGCTGGGCATGGGATGACGGGTGCCGAACAACCCCCAGAGGTGCAGGGGAAGCAGCTGCCTGAGAGCAAGGACACATACTGCTCCCGATACCTATCCCTTCTACCCTCAGCCAGGAGGAGGAGCAGGGACAGGAGAGGCGGCTGCCGCGAGCCACACAGCTGGACCAGGGCTGGCCCTACGACTACCGATAGCCTGGCAGGAAAGGGAGACACTGCAGGGGTGGCAGATCCCCTGAGGCAGAGCAGCCTGGCGAGACCCCCTTTGCAGTACACGCTCAGTCCCCGGGTGAGGGATCCCTGCCCAGCCCTGCAAGCCGTCTCAGCAGCAGCGAGAGCGCGCCCAGCGTCCCTGCGTTCGCTGCCAGGGCCACAGCGCCGTACCTGCATCTTCAGGCCGTCGAGTCCCAGCCTGCATGGGGAGAGAGCACATCATTGCAGCAGCCTGGGGAGTGCGGTGCCATCCCCAGCCTCCCGCAGCCACCCGGCGTCCGACAACACTGCTGTCGGGGCATGGAGTACTCGGCTTCAGTGGCAGTCTTTCAGCGGATTCCCCAGGGGCCCTGGCCCGCCCCCTCCCAGCCCTCTGGCCCCCACCTGACTGGGAGAACTGGAGTGAGTGGGACTTGCTAATGAGAAGCCAGTGTCTGGAGCTGGCTGCTGATCAGTGTGGGACCCCCCTGTTCGCATGCTGCCTGCAGAGAGCCCCCTGCTCCTGGGGCCTAGGCAGCGGGGTAGCCCTGGGAGCAGAGTGGGGTCCCGCACGGCAGGGCTGGGCAGCGGGTTCCCTGCTAGGGCCTGCGGACTCCCGCGCGGGACAGCGGGGCTCTCTAGCGGAGCCCTGCACGGTCTTCGGGGCTGGGGAGGTGCATGGCCCTGGCCTTACCAGAGGTAATCAGGGATCCTGGAGACATGCTCCTGGAAGGCTGGAGAGCTCTCCCCCTCCACGTACCAGCGAACCAGCATGTTAATGGTCTTGGAAATCTGCCGAGAGAGAAGGCGTCACTCCCCTGCAGAGCACAGCCGACCTGACCTTGTGGCCAGCCACAGGAGCAAACTCCAGGCTGGGGGCTGTCTGCAGGTGAGCGAGCAGGTCTACATGGGGCTCTGGCCACAGAATGGACCCCTTGGCATCCCCATGTCTGTTCCCCATCACAGCGCAGGAGATCACTCTCCAGCCAGGGCCTTCCACCAGCTGACTCCACACCCCGCAGCTGTTCCCAGAAGACTCCGCAGAGGGGGACAGCTGGCATGCCCTGCCTCCACTGCCACTGGACAACAACCAGGCGGCTGCTCATGCCCCTAGTCATCTCCTGGGAACTCTCCTGTGTGCAGCGCCCAGCACAACAGGCCCTGAGCCCGCCTGGATTGCTGCTTGCTATGGTTACATGCCAGGGCATCTGTGCAGAGCCGGGGAGTCCCAGGCCGGTCTCTCCCATGCCTGGGCAGGAATCGGAGCCAGCTCCGTTTATTCGTTGGGAGCGGTAACGAGCAGCCTACCGGGCCAATGCTGATAGCCTTGGTGAATCTGTCATCAGCCTTGATGTGGTCGTACAGCTCCGCGATGGCTCGCTGCCTCAGCCGAGCGCTGTGGTGGGCTTCGTATACGTTCAGGATGGCTGAGACGGGAATGAGAGAGGCACAATAAGGAAACTCTTACCAGCTGCATGGTCCCAACTCCTGTGCAAGCAGGGCCTGGCCCCGAGCCCCAGAGAGCTCCCCCCACCCCTTCCCTGGCTGGCCAAGGCTCTGGGGGGAGCAGGGCACAAGCCCCAGAGACACAGCCCCAGAACGCTCCACACCTGGACTAAACCCTGGGTGTTTCACTGCTGCTCAGCCCGAGGCAGGGCCAGAGGGAAGGGGGAAGCTGCTGAATGGGGGACAGAACCTGAGGAATTCACTCGGTCCCCCAGCCCACGGCCCGCACGGGACTCGGAGCCTCTGCAGTGTTTGGCGCTGTTCTACGAGCCCTGATTCGGCACCAGTGGCACCAGACACTCAGGATGGCCCTGGGTTCAGCCTCCTCCAGCGGCAATCAGCACAGAGCCCTGCGCCTCTTCTACCTGCTGGGCCCAGGCGGCTGCTGCCGGCTCGCGGCCGACGCAAGCAGCCAGTGCAGCACACAGATTGTTCTCATGCCCGCTGGGCAGGGCAGTAACTGAGGCGCTATGCTGAAGCCAGGCGGACACTGCTTCGTCAGGCACAGGCATTCCCTCCCGACTTAGTAATTTACTGTCTTGCCAGCTTCTGCCCCTGGCCACTCTGAGATCCCACTGGCAGGGCAAGGCTGACGGGAAGCTTGGGGGCTGCACTGGGGTCGGATGCAAGGCTATGGGGCAGCTCTCAACTCCGTCAGTGACCCATGGCAGTGGGGACAGAAAACAACCTGCACATCCGCTATCCCTCGCCCTGCCCTGGCCAGGCCCAGCCAGTGCCCCACTCACCATTGGCGAGCGTGAGAAGCCAGCTGTGCGGGGTGTAGAGATCGCAGGCTGCCACGTTATTCCTCTGGGCCGGCCAGTCAATGCTGGAGTAGTCCTGGATGTACAGCTCCTGGCGGGGAGCAGGCAGGAGATTAGCCAGCCGGTCACTAGCACGCCATGGGAGCAGACCCATGAGACGGCTGCAATTGTCAGCATGGCGGCATTAGCAGCCGGGGAAGTTCAGCATGGAGCGCGCAGGGCAGCACCAGGGAAGGAGGACAGCGCTGCCTGGCCCGCTCTGCGGGCTCCACACCGGCCACCAGGAAAGGTCCCACGTGGGAGCTGCTCCCAGCGCCCTTCGCTAAAGAGACTTAACAAGAGCAGAAAGCACCTTCAGATGTGGGGGGCCTCCAGGGCCCACATAGCCCAGAACAGGGGGAGCATGTTGGAGCATGCTCAGGCAGAAGGGAGGGCTAACACTTCAACTTAATTCTGGCTGGAGGCCTGTGTGCAGGACTCCACCCTCCTCCAATTCACAGCAGGTCTCCCACAGCCCCGTGGGCAGGAAGACGACGGCCCCCTAAGGCGTAACTCCCCTTCAGGCCTAGGGGTGTCAGGTGCTCAGCCTGAGACACCAAGTCTGATTTGCAGAGGGCAGAGCTCAGCTCTGTCAAATCAGACCCCTCCCGGGGGGCCAACAGCGCCTTCCAAAATATCACTCTTCCCTTTGGAAAGTGCAGGCCTTAGGCATTGTGAACGAGTGTGTGGTAAGTACCATGCCATGGCATTCACAGGGAAAGTCTGCTCCCTGCACAACCCCAGACACTCTGCCCTTGGCTTTCCTTCCTACCTTGTCCTCCCAGCTCTCTCCTTCCTTCCCCAAAGCCCACCCCAATTCCTGCCCCATAGGGCTCCCTCCATCCCTCCCCTCCCATCAGCCAAGGTTATCAGCAATGGAAGAGCATTAATGCGGTGCCTTATATTGGCTATTTGAGGAGAGCACTCCCGGCCCCCCGTGACTGTCCTGCCCACTGATCATCAGAAATAAGACTGGCAGGTGACTGGATCACAGGGCAGAAGAACCTTCACAGACAGAATATACCAGCTACCGAAGGGCAGAGAAAGGCATAACAAGAACCAGTGGCTAAAGCCATAAGGCCAGAACAGTGAACAACAAGGATGATCAACCACCGGAATGAGCTGCCAAGGGAACTGGCAGACTCTCCATCTTCCAACTGGCTGCTTTTCTGGATGGCACACTGTACTGAAGCCAGACATCGCTGGGCTCAGTCTGAAGTAACCGGGTGACATTCTCTGGCCTGTATTATACAGGAGCCTGACGAGATGATCTACCAGTCCCTTAACGTGATGATTCGGCCTCCAGGCTGTCATGCAGACAGCAGGGCATCGGTTCCATGCAGCTCCTGTTTGGAAGGTTACTACCACACATATGATGGCAGAGCCTTTCCGTCTGCTAACGAGAGCTGGGATGCTGCACAGAAGTAACACACCAGTGGCCACATACTGACATCAAGGGGCCCAACCCAGCATGGGCCAGTCATACCTCAGCCCTAAACTAAAGGGAAAGCATGGAAGGGCCACGTGGCTCAGTCAAGCAACAACCCCCTGAAGGAGCAGAAATGCAGCCCACACGACGCCAACATACAGAAGCATCAGCCGTGACAGGGAAGGCGTAAGGAGGCTCAGAGGGAACCGGAATGGCCAGCAGCAAATAGGAACTTCTGTAACTCTCGGAGAACCAGAAGCTGGCGAGAGTCGCTGGCCCTGTTAGAGCAGCAGGGAGCGAGCGGAACAATCAGAGAGGACGAGACGCTGAGGGGCAGGGTTGCCAAAGTCTTTGCCACAGAGAACGAGGGGAGATTCCCACCCCAGAGCTCCTCTTTGGTAACAGAGACGAGGCAGCATGAGGAACGGAGGTGTCAGACACGGGGCTGCTGGGACATGGCACAGGGCCATCGTGGTTAGTGCCCAGGCAGAGGGGAAGACCCAGAAGCTCTGGTGGGATGGGGGAACAAGGGGTTGACGTGGGGATCACATCACATCACAACGAGCCCACAGGGATCTCCAACAAAGCACCACCAGGTGCTCAGGGCCTGCGATTCAGGTCCAGTGAGGAGATTCGGGTCCATGCGACTAGACACAGCTGGGCCATGGCAGGAAGGGTCTCCAGGCCACCGTTACCCAGGGTGAGGAGCGGGGTGGGTGCTCAGGGAGTTCGCTTACCTGTCTGAGGCTCTGGACAAGCTCATCCTCCCCGGCAGTCAGGCGCGTGGCGTAGCAGTAGCTCATCGGCAGGTACACCTGACGGCAATGGCACCAGAGCGTGGAGGGGTGGGCTGGCATCCAGGTCGGGAGCAGCCTGCCACACCACAGAGGAACGCTGTCGCAGGGTGCGGGCTGGGGAGTGGAGGGTCGCAGGGACACGGGCACAGCTAAGGACAGGGCTGTGGGGCAGTCAGAGGGGTAATGTGCCCAGGAGACCCTCGGGGGCCAGGATAGCCGCTGCCTCAGCGTCAGAGCAGCCCTACAGGACAATGCGCAGACCCCAGGCAAACACTGCTCCATGCTCCTGGGGTGCGGGGGAGCTGGGAGAGAAGCCGGAGACCTCGTTTGGAGCCAGGAGACCGTCTCCTCCAGCAACGCAGCGAGGCTGTTATCCTGGGCGGGGCCCTCTGCCAACAGGCTGCATCTGATTCCCTGCGGTTCGTGTTAAAGGGTCCAGAGGGAGGCGCAGGGGAATAAACAGCCTCTCCTACAGGGAACATTACAGGGAAACTGCCGCTATTTTCCCTGTAATCAGCCAAATGGCTGAACTCCCTCACCTCACACTGCCCCCTGCTCCTGGCCCCATGGCCAGCTCGGGCACCAGCTGTCCCTGGGCGCTGGGAGAGTCTGCGGCACTCCCAGTTCCAGGACGGGGACAGCCATGGCATGCCAAATGGGGAGGAACCATGTCAGGACCCAGCGCAGGCTCAGCCCCAGGAGGAAGGGATTTGAGGCGAGCGCAACGTGTGGGTCTGGAGGCTGGCAGAGAGGGCAGGAAGGCTGGAGCTCGAGCTTGGATGGGGGAGGGAAGGTCATCAACAGAACATCCCTCCTGAATCAGTCCACGCCCCAGCGTATCCCCTCTGCTCCAGGTCCTGGCAGGAATGGTGGCTGGTTTCTGTGCCTGAAGCCTGCTGGCCCAGGCTGAGCAGGAGAATGGGGGACTGGTGCAGGCCGGAGATTGCTCTCAGGATCCCTGGTGTTCAGCGTTGGGCTCTCTGCTAGGTGCTGCTGTGAGGGGACGGGGCTGCGGCTTGGGACTGAAAATCAATACACTCTGCAGATACAGAATAGCACCTACCACAGCTCAGGGAGCAGCGTGTTCATTCCCTCCCAGCTGTAAACATTCAAGACGGCCAGCCAAAACTTCCCCCAGGACGGAATTCCCACAGCACCACCTGGAGAGACACAGACACAGATCTGGGCTCTGATGGCAGCTACAGGGCCTGGGGACACGGACCTTACCATGTGACAGGGCATGAACAGAGGCTCCTGAATCCTGGTTTGGTCGTGCGGCAGGCAGGGGCCCTGGACAGTTGCAGGCACACAAAGGGCACTGCACACCGACAAACAGCCATTCAGAAACGACATGTGGGAAAGGCACGTTTTCTGTGCAAGGTGCAGCTGGTGACACCACTGAGCGTCGTGTCATGGAGCCACCTAGTGAAGCTAAGCCACGCGAGGGGTGCTGGAGATGGCGATTTAACCCACAACTGACTGCCGAGAGATGGACCGGATGTTTGCAGAGATGGACCTGCCTCCCAAACGGAAGTGTTTGCAACCGGTGAAGGAGCGGAGGCTTCATCATCACCCCAGAAGGTAAGCACTGGAGAAGCTAGGGGCGGCAGGGCAGAAACTAATGTGCAAACTGCACATGCTGCCATGCAGCCGAGGACAAGCCATTGCAAAGGCTCAGGCCACTCTGGGAACATGTCCCCTCGCCTACCACTCACCCCTTCGAAGCTGGGCAAGTCCTTCTAAACATAGTCCTTCTATGGCTGCTGGGGCGAGAGGACAGGATATCAGAGAGCTCCAGCCGCATGCTGACCTTTGCTGTGGAGGTTGATCCGAGCCCTCACGAGGTCAGGGTCATCTGGCCCAACTCCCAGGATCCTCAGGGACGTGTAGTTGAGTGCTGTGCCAAACACTGTCGATTTGTCTTCCACGTGCCTGCCGCATACAGAGAGTGGGGAAGTCAGACGTGGCTGAGAGCTTGTGCCATCAACCGAGACTGGTTTTACTGGGGCAAACCTAAGCAGGGGATTAAAGCTAACTGGGCAAACTAACCGAAAAGCAATCACTCTGGGCCATGCTGCTGGGAAAAGGGAAGGAAATGCTCCCGGTCCCTCACGCTAGAGGTCTCCCCATGGTGAAGAAGGGCTCTCGTCACGCCACATGCTGGCCTCCACGGCACTGCAGCACCAGCAGTCTCACACTCAGCAGAGCTCCGAGCCATCTCCCACATGTAAGGGAGCACCAGGCCAAGCTTGGGATGCTGCGGCGGGGGCGGGAGCTTCAGAAGCACTCAGCCATGGCCTAGCCTGTCCCCGCTGAAGCCATGGGCAAGCGCTCTCGTCCAGCCAAGGGGGAGCAGAGCGACACCAACGCCACGTACTTTGAAACCCCCACCGTCGCATTGCTGGAAATGCCGATGAAGTGGGGCTTGATTTGATAATGAAATCAGAGTGTTTTTCTCCCAGTGGCCAGCTTGAGGGCTGGTGGGATTTCAGTGATTTTGTTTAATCGGTTGAAGGTGAGACACACTGAAAATGAGCCAGTTTTGAACATTCTCCCTCATTTCCTAATGCTCCTCTGGGTCCCTCTCTCCTTCGCTGGAATAGGGAAACCTGCCTAGACAGTGGCGGAGATCTGGCCGTGCAAGCGTACGTTTCTACCATGATTTCTTCCCCTTTCACCAAGGCCTCTGATCACAGATCCTCCTCCTAGAGACGGGAAAGACATTCTTCTCCGGTGAAGCCAAGACAGAATGCACGTAACAAGGGTTACAGCCACAATGCCTCTGCAGGCCGGCCCCCGACACCACCCTAGCGAAGTTCCCGGCAGTCCATCCCTGCCTGCTGAAAGGCTCCCCTCGCCCTTGTTCCTGTGTCCCCCTTCCCTGAGTGTATTTAATGACCCAGCCAGCCCAGCCCACCCCACTAACACACCTTGAGCCACCACAGCTGCTCTGCACCCCCCCAGGAGTGCCATGACCCGGGGCGGGCTAGTGACGGGCAGCAAAAAGCAGGTGGAGCAGGACCTAATGCCTGGCAATCATGTCTCAGATATAAGGCTGTATTAGGGCAGATTAACAACACGCGAGGCAGACATCTCAGGAATGGAACTGGCTTTTGTGCTTGCGAGGGGCTTCTGAGATTTCCATACCATTTTCACCGGCTGTTTAGTACAGGGACAGACAGATAGGAATCATTCCTCTGGTCAACCGGGTCTGGAACACACAACCGACCCAATGCAGCAAGAAGAAGAAGAAAGGAGCTTCTCTGCTACTCACAAGCCCCAGCCTCCGTCAGGGAGCTGCACCGAGCGCAGGTAACGCACCATCTCCCTCCTGTACCCTTCTGGCAGTGGGATCTTGGCAACGTGGCAAGTGATCAGGAAACCTGTTGGACAAAACAGTCCGCTCTTTAGGACAAACTACCCCCCGATTTCAGCCACTGGCACAGTCTAGTTGGTTCAGAGAAGCATTCAGAGTAACAGCCGTGTTAGTCTGTATTCGCAAAAAGAAAAGGAGTACGTGTGGCACCTTAGAGACTAACCAATTTATTTGAGCATGAGCTTCCGTGAGCTACAGCTCACTTCATTTGAGCTTATGCTCAAATAAATTGGTTAGTCTCTAAAGTGCCACACGTCCTCCTTTTCTTTTTTCAGAGAAGCATGTGTCCTCTTCATGGTCAGCACAGGACACGAGAAATCACTGTAGCTAGGAGTCCCAAGTAAGCACTGCACTTATAGCTAACAGGGCGCAGCTACAGCCCAAGGCTAAATGACTCCAAGGTCATCGTCTGCTGGAACCCAAAAGTGTCATCAGGGCCATCCAGACAGCATGCACATCAGCCTGTAACAACCACATGACCTTCCCTAGCAACCCCGGTTTCAGCCCCCACGGTGGAACAGGCTGTTGGGGTCAGAACTGCACCAACGGACCCCCCACAACACACACACACATTCAGCAAAACCAGACAGGGGATTTAACTGGCTAGGTAGTTCTTGGTGCTTCACAACAGACGCCAGCTCATTATTAAAGACACGTTCATTGGGGATTAACTGTAGTGCAATGCAGCCGGGGCATTTCCTAGGTCACTGGCTGGGGAAATGGTTGACCACTAAAGGTTTACTGCCCAGTGCGCTGGGGAATAACAAGACGCTGCCCTGCCCAGGCCTGCGACAGCGTCTGACCCTGAATCATCCCCCAGACAGCTAAGCAAAGAGCCACGGATCCCACAGACCCTGGCCACGCTGCCGGATTCTGCTTGGCACCCGCTATCCCAACCCTAGGCAGGTAACTCTGTAGGGAAGTGCTGACGCTCAGAGCACACGGCGCAGCCCTTTCATCCACCGTACCTGGCAGCAGGAAGAGGGGGCCCCCATAGTCACCGGCCCAGTGCCCATCCTCCGCCTGCAAGCCAGAGTAAAACTTCATCCCATTCAGCGCCGCTTCCTGGGCTGTGCAGGCCTGGGGCAAGGCCTTGAAGAACTTACTCTGCAAAGAAAGGAAGAGGAGCGGGAACAGACACAAATTAAAAGAGCAATGCTCCAGCTCGCGCACAAGGAATGGCCAGCGGCCAAGACACCAGCAGGCTCCCAGCACCGCACTAGCTGGTGCAGGAAGGGCAGGGGAGGAATCATGTGCCTTATGTTAGGGAATATGGCAGCACTGCAGGCCCATGGGTAATCCGGGTACGTGTACCTCCCCCATGGCCTGCACTGCACTGGCCTTTCACACAATGCTTAGTAGCAATGCCAGCAACCGGACACCAAATCCAGCACCAAGCGACTGTGCGGCACCTGCGTAGGGACAAAGAGGGCATGGGAGGGGAGCAGAGGAGGAGCGTGGATACAAGTAGGGCGCTTGCTGCCTTGAAGCACTTTCTGAGTCATTCAGTGCATTATCCACAGAGAGGACCAGGCCTGCCTAGCCCAGCATGGGTCAGCAGGCAGGGACAGAGCAGGGCAAACAGTCTCCCCCCATATTTTCAGGGGCCAGATTCCAGGGCTCCAGGCATGGAGGAGCCAGAGGATTCTGGTCCCAGGTGTGTAAGATACCCTCTTGCAGGTGGCTGTGACCCCTTCCCTCTTCCCCAGTAACCAATACAACCAGGTTGGCGTGGGATTGCGCATGCTGCCCCTGATGCCGGCATTACCTGTGCCTGCCCTGTAGAATTAGCACGCGCGTGAGTCCAAGACAGCCACTGAAAAGAAGCCTTGCTTCAGAGACAACAGCTCAGCATTTGGGGGCAGGAGACAATGGCAGAAATAGGGGAATTACAGCCAGCCACAAGAGCATAGGGTTCAGGTGGGTGCCCCCTTCCCAGCCTTGGCAAGCGCTGCGCGTGAGGATCAGCCACCCACCGTGTCCAAGCCGAGGCAGTGAGCCTCCAGCCCGCTCTGCTCTCGCTCAGGTTCCTCGCCAGCCTCCAGACAGCGCCATCTCTGCCGCCCCTCTTCATTGCTCAGTCGCCAGCGGGCGAGGTCACTGGCAGGTTCTGTTTTATACGGGCCGCCCCTTCTCCGCAAACACCTGGAGAGACCACAGGGGACCAGACAAACCCCGGGCGCGTCACCGAGCGCTGCTGGCTCTGAGCATCAGGCGGCCAGTGCCCTGGGCCGCGCAGTAGACAGGAGAAGCCAGAGATCTCCGCACTCGGCCCCGCGCTGGCTGCCATCACTTACATTTTGCAAAACAAGAATGAAGGGGCAAGCACCTGACAGGCCCTCCACCGGGCCCGCACAGGGGGCCACTTCTGACAGCGCTCCCCCTTCCTGGCACCTTCCCGCCCCACACTGCCCTCCTGTCCTCGCAGCAAGTCCATGGGGAGCCTCCCATCGGCCCATGGGGACCGGTCACTGCAAAGGGGTGGCGGCTCTCTCACCTCCCGCCGCGCTGCGAGGGGTGGGGCAGCTCATGGCTTTAAAATGTCTCTGAACTCCTCGGAGCCCCGGCCCCGGCCGCACTGCATGGGGGGGTGGGGGCCGCACTGCACGGACCAGTGACTGCGGGCACCGCGCTGTGCAGCGTGACACCCAGCCGTACAGCGCCGAGCACAGGGCTGGGGCCGACTGCCCGCTCCGGGAGCCGCCGGAACAGAAACAAGCTACAACTGGGCTGAGCAACAGCACCGGCCGGGGTCACACAGAGACGCGCTCTCGCAGACAGACAGACACACACACACACTCGCAGAGATACGGACACCCCCCCCCGCGCGCGCCCACTCACGTCTCGCGCCCCATCTCGCGGCCGCCCCGCAGCCTCTGCCGGCCCAGGCCCCCGGCGCGCGGCTCCCCGGCTCGGCAGACATGGGCCCACGCGGCGCCGGCCAATCGCGGCGGGCCCCGCCCCCAACCCCGCCCCCGCTCGAGCCGGGACCGGCCGCGGCCCCGCCCCCGCAGCGCCGGCCCCGCCCCCCGGCCGCGGCCCCGCCCCCGCAGCGCCGGCCCCGCCCCCCGGCCGGCCACCGCTTCCCCCGACCGCTGCCCGAGAAACGCCCCGCGCTCGGCCCCACGAGCCTGCCCCCAGGGGGCGCCCGCGCCGGCAGCTCCCCCCCAGCCCCGCCCCTCGACCCCCCGACACTGCTACCCCCCCGCAGACCCCCCCGGACACAGGGTCAGACCCCCCCCGGACACTGCTACCCCCCCCCGCAGACCCCCCCGGACACAGGGTCACCCCCCCCGGACACTGTTACCCCCCCCGCAGACCCCCCCCGAACACAGGGTCACCCCCCCCGGACACTGTTACCCCCCCCCGCAAACCCCCCCCAACACAGGGTCACCCCCCGGACACTGCTACCCCCCCCGCAGACCCCCCCGGACACAGGGTCAGACCCCCCCCCGGACACTGTTACCCCCCCCGCAAACCCCCCCCAACACAGGGTCACCCCCCGGACACTGCTACCCCCCCCGCAGACCCCCCCGGACACAGGGTCAGACCCCCCCCACCCGGGACACTGCTACCCGCCCCCGCAGACCCCCCCCAACACAGGGTCAGACCCCCCCCGGACACTGCTACCCCCCCCGCAGACCCCCCCGGAACACAGGGTCAGACCCCCCCCGGACACTGTTACCCCCCCCGCAGACCCCCCCCGAACACTGCTACCCCCCCCGCAGACCCCCCCGGAACACAGGGTCAGACCCCCCCCACCCGGGACACTGCTACCCGCCCCCGCAGACCCCCCGACACTGCTACCCCCCCCGCAGACCCCCCCGGAACACAGGATCAGACCCCCCCCGGACACTGTTACCCCCCCCGCAGACCCCCCCCGGACACTGCTACCCCCCCCGCAAACCCCCCCGGAACACAGGGTCAGACCCCCCCCACCCGGGACACTGTTACCCCCCCCGCAGACCCCCCCCGAACACTGCTACCCCCCCGCAGACCCCCCCGGACACAGGGTCAGACCCCCCCCACCCGGGACACTGCTACCCGCCCCCGCAGACCCCCCTCCAACACAGGGTCAGACCCCCCCCGGACACTGCTACCCCCCCCGCAGACCCCCCCGGAACACAGGGTCAGACCCCCCCCGGACACTGCTACCCCCCCCCGCAGACCCCCCCGGAACACAGGGTCAGACCCCCCCCGGGACACTGCTACCCGCCCCCGCAGACCCCCCCCAACACAGGATCAGACCCCCCCCCGGACACTGTTACCCCCCCCGCAGACCCCCCCCGGACACTGCTACCCGTCCCCACAGACCCCCGCCCTGAACACAGGATCAGACCCCCCCCCGGACACTGTTACCCCCCCCGCAGACCCCCCCCGAACACTGCTACCCCCCCCGCAGACCCCCCCGGAACACAGGGTCAGACCCCCCCCCACCCGGGACACTGCTACCCGCCCCCGCAGAACCCCCGACACTGCTACCCCCCCCGCAGACCCCCCCGGAACACAGGGTCAGACCCCCCCCCGGACACTGTTACCCCCCCCGCAAACCCCCCCCCGGACACAGGGTCAGACCCCCCCCACCCGGGACACTGCTACCCCCCCCGCAGACCCCCCCCGAACACAGGGTCAGACCCCCCCCCGGACACTGTTACCCCCCCGCAGACCCCCCCGGAACACAGGGTCAGACCCCCCCCGGACACTGCTACCCGCCCCCGCAGACACCCCCCCCGGACACAGGGTCAGACCCCCCCCGGACACTGCTACCCCCCCCCGCAGACCCCCCCGGAACACAGGGTCAGACCCCCCCCGGACACTGCTACCCGCCCCCGCAGACACCCCCCCCGGACACAGGGTCAGACCCCCCCCGGACACTGCTACCCCCCCCGCAGACCCCCCCGGAACACAGGGTCAGACCCCCCCCGGGACACTGCTACCCGCCCCCGCAGACCCCCCCCAACACAGGATCAGACCCCCCCCCGGACACTGCTACCCGCCCCCAAGGACCCCCCCCGAACACAGGGTCAGAGCTGGCCGTGTATTAGACCCCCCCCCGGACACTGCTACCCGCCCCCGCAGACCCCCCCGAACACAGGGTCAGACCCCCCCCCCGGACACTGCTACCCGCCCCCGCAGACCCCCCCCAACACAGGATCAGACCCCCCCCCCGGACACTGCTACCCGCCCCCGCAGACCCCAGCCCCGAACACAGGGTCAGAGCCCCCCCACCCGGGACACTGCTACCCGCACCCGCAGACCCCCCCCCGGACACAGGGTCAGACCCCCCCCACCCGGGACACTGCTATCTGCCCCCGCAGACCCCCCCCAACACAGGGTCACCCCCCCGGACACTGCTACCCGCCCCCGCAGACCCCCCCAAACACAGGGTCAGACCCCCCCCGGACACTGCTACCCCCCCGCAACCCCCCCCCGACACTGCTACCCCCCCCCCCCGCAGACCCCCCCGAACACAGGGTCAGAGCCCCCCCCGGACACTGCTACCCGCCCCCGCAGACCCCCCCCAACACAGGATCAGACCCCCCCCGGACACTGCTACCCGTCCCCACAGACCCCCGCCCTGAACACAGGGTCAGACCCCCCCCCCCGGACTCTGCTACCTGCCCCCGCAGACCCCCGCCCTGAACACAGGGTCAGAGCACACCCACCCGGGACACTGCTACCCGCCCCCGCAGACCCCCCCCCGGACACAGGGTCAGACCCCCCCCACCCGGGACACTGCTACCTGCCCCCGCAGACCCGCGCCCCGAACACAGGGTCAGACCCCCCCCCACCCGGGACACTGCTATCTGCCCCCGCAGACCCCCCCCAACACAGGGTCACCCCCCCGGACACTGCTACCCGCCCCCGCAGACCCCCCCGAACACAGGGTCAGACCCCCCCCGGACACTGCTACCTGCCCCCGCAGACCCCCCCAAACACAGGGTCACCCACCCCGGACACTGCTACCCGCCCCCGCAGACCCCGCCCCGAACACAGGGTGAGACCCCCCCCCCCGGACACTGCTACCCGCCCCCAAGGACCCCCCCGAACACAGGGTCAGACCCCCCCCCCGGACACTGCTACCCGCCCCCGCAGACCCCCCCCAACACAGGGTGAGACCCCCCCCCGGACACTGCTACCCGCCCCCGCAGACCCCCCCAACACAGGGTGAGACCCCCCCCCGGACACTGCTACCCGCCCCCAAGGACCCCCCCCGAACACAGGGTCAGAGCTGGCCGTGTATTAGACCCCCCCCCGGACACTGCTACCCGCCCCCGCAGACCCCCCCGAACACAGGGTCAGACCCCCCCCCGGACACTGCTACCCGCCCCCAAGGACCCCCCCCCAACACAGGATCAGACCCCCCGCCGGACACTGCTACCCGTCCCCACAGACCCCCGCCCCGAACACAGGATCAGACTCCCCCCCGGACACTGCTACCCGTCCCCACAGAGCCCAGCCCCGAACACAGGGTCAGACCCCCCCCCCGGACTCTGCTACCTGCCCCCGCAGACCCCCGCCCTGAACACAGGGTCAGAGCCCCCCCACCCGGGACACTGCTACCCGCACCCGCAGACCCCCCCCGGACACAGGGTCAGACCCCCCCCACCCGGGACACTGCTACCCGCCCCCGCAGACCCCCGCCCCGAACACTGGGTCAGACCCCCCCCCAGACACTCCTACCTGCCCCCGCAGACCCCCGCCCCGAACACAGGGTCAGACACCCCCCCAGACACTGCTACCCGTCCCCACAGACCCCAGCCCCGAACACAGGGTCAGACCCCCCCCCGGACTCTGCTACCTGCCCCCGCAGACCCCCGCCCTGAACACAGGGTCAGAGCCCCCCCACCCGGGACACTGCTACCCGCACCCGCAGACCCCCCCCCGGACACAGGGTCAGACCCCCCCCACCCGGGACACTGCTACCTGCCCCCGCAGACCCGCGCCCCGAACACAGGGTCAGAGCCCCCCCACCCGGGACACTGCTACCCGCACCCGCAGACCCCCCCCGGACACTGCTACCTGTACCCACAGACCCCCCCCCGGAACACAGGGTCAGACCTCCCCCGGACACTGCTACCCGCCCCCGCAGACCCCCGCCCCGAACACTGGGTCAGACCCCCCCCCAGACACTGCTACCCGCCCCCGCAGACCCCCGCCCCAAACACAGGGTCAGACCCCCCCCCCCCCGGACACTGCTACCTCCACCCGCAAACCCCTGCCCTAAACACAGGGTCAGACCCCCCGAACACTTTCTTGAGGACTCGAACCCCAGACGGCAGGGTTCGTTGTCTGACCGGAGAGAGACAGGCGACCCCAGCAAGGTCCGAACACAAAGCTCTTTACTGAAGCGTGCACACAATAATAGAGAGCAGCCCGTCTCCAGAGAGAACCAGCAGCCGCTGCGTAAAACTCATAGGTTTTTATAGACAGTCCCGTCGCGTCACAGATTTATTCATAAAGCAGCCCACCCCCCCCATGTTAGTTCAAATCCTCTTTCTCTATATGCATGCACTTCTACCCCCTTATTATAGATAACTTTTAGCATATCGTAGGGCTTCACTAACCGTCTTATCGGTGTGGAGACGAGGAGTTAAAACAGACATAACACCAGAGCAGGGAGTGGAAAACAGTGCCTCCGTATCTCAAGGACTGTTCCCAGCACATCTGGTACAAAAATGCAGGCCTCCCCTTTTTTCTCACTCTTTGTAACTTAAACCAATATTCCTTCATTCTACTTTTAGAGACTTTCCCAGCAGCCTCTTTTAGCCTGACTTTGGTTCAGTTGGCATAACTGCCTTTTATTTAGCTTTTTTTACCTAACAACTTTTACATTCACCCGCAAACCCCTGGCCCAAACACATGGTCAGACTCCTCCCTGGCATCCCCCCTCTCCCCCCCGGACACTTTTACCTTAACGCACAGACCCCCTGGCCCAAACACATGGTCAGACTCCGCCCTGGCATCCCCCCCCCCCCTCCGCCCAGATACTTTTACCTTCACCCGCAAACCCCTGGCCCAAACACATGGTCAGACACCTCCCTGGCATCCCCCCTCCCCCCGGACACTTTTACCTTAACGCACAGACCCCCTGGCCCAAACACATGGTCAGACTCCTCCCTGGCATCCCCCCTCTCCCCCCCGGACACTTTTACCTTAACGCACAGACCCCCTGGCCCAAACACATGGTCAGACTCCGTCCTGGCATCCCCCCTCTCCCCCCCGGACACTTTTACCTTAACGCACAGACCCCCTGGCCCAAACACATGGTCAGACTCCTCCCTGGCATCCCCCCTCTCCCCCCCGGACACTTTTACCTTAACGCACAGACCCCCTGGCCCAAACACATGGTCAGACTCCGCCCTGGCATCCCCCCCCCCCTCCGCCCAGATACTTTTACCTTCACCCGCAAACCCCTGGCCCAAACTCATGGTCAGACACCTCCCTGGCATCCCCCCTCCCCCCGGACACTTTTACCTTCACCCGCAAACCCCTGGCCCAAACCGTGGGCACTAGGATGGCTCCCCAATACACCAGCCTCTTCGTGAGCCGCCTTGAGAGGAAAGTCCGAACAAATGCACCCCGAAACCAACGATCGCCTGAGTGTGACGGGATCCCCAGGGTGCAGCCTGGGAGGGTGGGCGTGCTAGGCCTCCTTAACTCACAGCTCTGGGTCGTCTCTCACAATGCCTTACTGGTGACCAGCAGCAAACCCCTCCCGGTGCTGTTCCTGCTCAGTACAGCCCCAGGTGGAGCCCCACACCCTGCCAGATTGCCCGAATGCGCCCGCGGGCACTCACAAATCACACAGACCAAGGCACCAGCCAAATCCCCCCTGTGCCCGGCCTTGTGCCGCCAGAATATACCGTCTTGCACTGCTCAAAACCCTATCGTGAGCAATGAAAGTTTATTAATTGGTTCACCACTTCATCAATGGAAAGTGGACATACACCAGCCTTTGTAACCTGAGCAGATTTACCAAACCTTTCAGTCAAACTCACGGGTCAGGATAAATATTAGAATAAGTCTATTGATTACAAAAGATGGATTTTAAGTGATAGGCAAGGAGTCAAAGTAGTTACCAAAGGAAAATAAAAGATAACCACGCAGTCTAAATTCTCAGCCTTATTAGACCAGGCAATATCTGGACTAAGCAGTTTTTCTCCCCCCACTGGATAATTCAGGTTGGTTACAGTTTTTCATACACAGGCTCTCCCTGTTAGCCTGGGGACCCATCTCCTCAACTCCAGCATCATATGCACCAACTTCCCCTCTTTCCCGTGGGTGCTCGACCCCCTCCAGCCCTGGCCCCGCCCACACTCCATCCTTTCCATGAGGCCCTGCCCCTGCTCCGCCTCTTCCACCCCTGCCCCTGCTCCACCTCTTCCACTCCTGCCCCAGCCCCATTCCAACCCTTTCCCCAAAGTCCCTGCCCCAACTCTGCCTCCTCCCTGCCCCTATTCCAACTCCTTCCCCTAATCCCGGCCCCGCCACTTCCCCACCTCCTCTCCTGAGCACGCCATGTTCCTGCTCCTCCCCCTCCCTCCTGGAGTGTGCTAACGCTGCCAAACAGCTGTTTGGCGGCGGCCGGGCAGGAAGCGCTGGGAGGTAGGCGGAGGAGCGGGGACGTGGCGCGCTCAGGGAGGAGGAGGTGGGGTGGGGGGTGAGGGGAGCTCGGCTGACAGTGGGTGCAGAGCACCCACTAATTTCTCCCCATAGGTGCTCCAGCCCCGGACTTAGCGCCTATGTCCAGCGTTCTCGTTGACTTCAGCATGGGTGAGGGAGGAGAAAGGACAAACCATGCAGTCTCTATCCCCTATTTTATTTCCTCAGTCATGTGCTTGGAGAACACAAGTCCAGGTATGTCTGATGGGCATTGCTGAAAAACCAGGCAAGGCTAAGCAATTCCCCTGGTGTGGCCTTGTGCAAGTGAGTCATTGAATTATAACTCCCTCACTAGACAATGGCTGTTGATGATTGTTCAGCACTCACCTGGGTGTTTGTTACCTCCCTTGTTGTTGTGTCTGGGGAATTAATATCTGGGCGATTCCCCGACTCACCATCAGAAATGTACCAGCTGTTTGGTGCAAAAGCCTCTTCTTACTCTCGGTACTCCCAGCCATATGGTAAAGAGGAGCCCTGCCAGTGAGCCCTGCTGGGAATCTGGATAAAAGCCACCAAGCCAGTTACTGAGTTTTCATAAGGAAATCCATCTGTGCCCATGGTGCTCAGAGGGGCCACACTGAGAATGCTTATTCAGGGCAAACTGCAAGGAATAGGGCAGACAATCCCCACAAGTGGCCGTTTATTCTATACTTAGATTCATCAAGCCAGTAACAAAACAGTGTCTGTAATACCACACTGATTACCGAAAAGCCAAAATGCAGTCCCCTTTAAGCAATCCAGCCTTTGGCTCCCATCCAAGCAGCCAAATCTAGTATAGTGAGAGATTACCAACAATCTTGTTCACTGTACTTAAAGTTCCATCAATCCAAGGGACCAGATACATTGCCCACCAGGTCAAGGAATATTTCAGATCTCATCCAAATACATGCTTACAGCTAATCCTTATTAACTAAATCTAAGATTTATTAATAAAAAGAAAAAAGAAAGAAGAGTGTTGCTATGGTTAAAAGATCAATATACATACATATATGAGTAAAGTTCTTAGATCAGTTTCATAGCAGCTATGGTGAGGCTGCTGATTTGTAAAAGTCTTTCTGGAATCAATTAAAAAAGTTGTAGTCCAATAGGCAGTCCGTGTGCAGAGTTTGTTACAAATGGTTTGTTGTCAAACTGGGAGGATGTCTCAAGTGGGGTCCCAGAGAACTCAGTCCTGGGTGCAGTACTATTCAATATTTTCATTAATGACTTGGACAATGGGGTGGAGAAAATGCTTATAAAATTTGTGGATGACACCAGGCAGGGAGGGTTGCAAGTTCTTTGGAGAACAGGATTGGAATACAAAAAGACTTGGATAAATTAGAGAATTGGTCTGAAATCAACAAAATGAATTTCAATAAGGGCACGTGCAAGTATTACACTTCGGAAGGAAAAAAATCAAATGGACAACTACCAAATGGGGGATAGTAATACTGCAGAAAAAGATCTGGGGGGCATAGTGGATTAAAAGCTGAACACGAGCCAACAATGTGATGCAGTTACAAAAAAGGTTAATATAATTCTGGGAGGTGGTAACAAAAGTGTCATATCTAAGACGTGGGAGGTAATTGTTCTGCTCTACTCGACACCGGTGAGGCCTCAGCTGGAGTATTGTGTCTAGTTTTGGGTGCCACATATTGGGAAAGATGTGGAGAAACTGAAGAGCGTCCAGAGGAGAGCAACAAAAATTATAAAAGGTTTAGAAAATGTGACCTATGAGGAAATGTTTAAAAAAACAGGGCATATTTAGCTTTGAGAAAAGAAGACTGAGAGGACCTGATAGTCCTCAAATATCTTAAGGGCTGTTATAAATAGGACAGTGATCAATAGTTCTCCATGTCCACCAAAAGGACGACAAGAAGTAATCTATTCAATGTGCAGCAAGGGTGATTTAGTTTAGATATTAGGAAAAACTTTCTAACTATAAGGACAGTTAAGCACTGAAATAGGTACCTGAGGGAGGTTGTGGCATTCCCATTTTTTAAGAACAGGTTAGACAAACACCTGCCAGGGATAGTCTAGGTTTACTTGGTCCTGCTGCCTCAGCACAGGGTAATGGACTAAATGATCTTGAGATCCCTTCCAGCGCTATGTTTCTGTGATTCTGTGATCTCACTGGATTTGGCTGGAACTCCTGCTACAGCAAGCAGAACCCCTGCTCTGTGCTTCACAGAAGAGGTGATTTGAGGATTTTTGCTAACTACTAACTCCTGTTGCATTTGTGGTAGAGGAGCTTCCCGATGTCCTTTCCGTGCTCTGGTTTGTACTGACCGACTGATGCTTTAAAGTTGCCATATTTGATCTTGTGGTCAAGACTAAAGAAATAAACCCCTTTTACAGGAACTCAAATGTCCGTAAAGAAAAGGAATAGTTCTGAGGAAACTATCTGGAGAATTAAGGCTAAGAAAGGTGTTCTGGACACAGACTTCTTTCATGGTAACTTATCTTAAATGATGACAGGTTTCAGAGGGGCGGCCGTGTTAATCTGTATCTGCAAAAAAACGAGGAGTCCTTGTGGCACCTACTGTATTTTCCATGGCATGCATCTGATGAAGTGGGTTTAGCCCACAAAAGCTTATGCCCAAATAAATTTGTTAGTCTCTAAGGTGCCACAAGGACTCCTCATTCTTTTTTCCTTAAATGGAAGTTTGTTGATAGAAAATTATAACCACAAAGTGTCAGGAGATTGTGTTTTTATTTTAAAAAAGAAATATTGACTAACGAGCATACTTAGCAGATTGCACCCCAAATCTACATAAAAAGAATGTTATTTAGGTTGCAAAGGAAAGAACTTGACAGTTAGGAAAGGCCAGTATAAAAAGGTACGTGGCCCCCACTTAAATGCAGCTGGGCTCAGCTCTCCTGTTCCAGTCCGGGTGCACCCTACTTTGGTGTAATGAGAAGGGTGGGGCTGCCCCTGGAGTTATAAATGAGAGATCACAATCCTGAGAGGGAAGTTCCAAAGTCCTGTGAGAACTCAGGGCTGTGGACCCTAGCAGCGCTCCATCGGCGCGGCTGCTCCAATGCCTCGGTGCCACTGAAGCGCATCTGGGGAAGATGCTCTATGCCGACAAGAGAGCTCTCTCTGCTGAGGTCGCTGTAACTTACATCGCTCAGGGGGGTGGTTTCTTCACGCCCCGGAGTGGTGTAAGTAATATTGACTTAAGCGGTAGTGTAGACCTGCCCTGGGAGGGAGAGTTGAGAGCCCAGAGCAGAAAGGAAGAGAACCCGGAGAGCAACGGGAGCTCGGAGGCAGAGCAGAGCTGGGCGCAGAGCTTTCAGGGGGGCTGTCCCTGAAGGGGGGAGCAGTCAGTTCCCCAACGAGCAGTGGAGCCGGAAAAGGCTGGTGAAAGCTGCAGGCAGGCAGGCAGGGGTCACCTACAAACTTCCCCAGGTCAGAAAGCCACAGCTAGAGAGGGCTGAAGGCTGAGAACAGCAGAGGGAGATGCCTGCTGGCTCCCTGAGCTGGAGACCTGAACTCAGAGGGCCGCTGAAGGCTGGGGAGTGATAGAGGGGTGAGTCGACTGATGTCTCCAGGCAAGAGCTGGAGCCCTGCCTGGCAAGGAAACAGGGTGGAGAAACACCCAAGCTAGAGGTGTGGTGAGAGACACTGGAGCCATACCTGGAAGCTAGGGTGTGGGGAGAGCAGCCAGAGCTGTACCGGGGTGCCGGGGCAGGTAGAGATATTAGAGCTGGACTTGGTGCTGGACTGTTGGGACGAATGTACTGTTTGGACTGCACTGGGGGGATTCTGATAAGAAGGAAACCGTGCAAAAAGGGCTATTGATATACTTTGAAGGCTGCACTGAGTTTATTTGAGGAATCAAGATGGAAACTGAGGTGGTGGGCCACTTGCAGGGCTGCCCTCGGGACACATGTTTACAGCCAGATTTACACTAGCCCACGTAACCTTAATTCTGCTCTTTTGTGCATCCAGTCTGTGCACCAAATGAGGCAGGGGTCCTGTGGGTAAGATAGGATGTGATCATGTAATTAAAGACCATACCATAATGCATGCGCACAAGGGTGAGAAATTAAGGTTGAATGGAAAACTGCAGATCTGGCATTTCCCAACTTCTGAGTGTTTGACTTTGCAACCTAAATAACATTCTTTGAACAGTTTACACTGTGTGTGTGTAATTTCCTAGCTATTTTTTTTTAAGAATGTAAAAACTAAACTAAAAGTCTATTAAATACAATTGTTAACACACACAGAGCATCATCATTGGGGTTTGAACCTTCAGTGCTGCAGGACACTGGTACTATGCAAGCTACAGGGAAAGCTGGCAGCAGGAGAAGGCTGTTTTTCCAAAGTGGTGGGTGGATTGCTGGGTCTGGAGATGGTTGGGGGGAAACCAACTTCAGCCCAGCCAGGCTCTCTCTCTCGTTTTGCTCTTGTGTGCTACATCAAGAAGCTCTCCTCTATCAGAAATCTTCTCCCTGCATCTGTACTTGTAGAGTGTGATCAAGTCACCTCTCAACCTTCTCTTCAACCAGTTTAATAGACTGAGCTCCTTTAGTCTCGCATTGGAAGACATGTTTTTCAGACCTCAGATCAGTCTTGTGGTTCAACTCTGAACCTTCTCCAATTTTTCATCAACCCTTTTAAAGTGTGGACTCTTAAATGGTCTCAGTGATGCCTTATTCAGAGGTAATAGCACCTCCCTACTCCTGTTTCATACTTCTGTTTATATTTCCAAGGCCTGCGTTAACCATTTTTGTCCCAGCATTATCGCACTGATAGCTCGTTCACTTGGTTTCCTCCATGACCCCTAGTTACTCTTCAGTAAGTCCAGTACACAGTGCCACATCCTGTAATTGTGTCCTACATTCTTTCTTTGTTCCTAGATGTACAACCTTACATTTGGCTGTGTTAAATGCATGTATATGATTGTGTCCAGATTACCAAGGCTGAAAGTAGAAATCAGCTAAATTAACACTAGAAATAAGATATAAATTTGTGTTAGTGAAGGAAATTAACCACTGGAACAGCTCACCTAGGGATGTAGTAAATTCAACATCACATGGAGTCTTTAAAACAAGATTGGCTATCTCTTTCTAGCTCAGTCACGGGTTACTGGGCTTGACACAGGAAACACTGGGTGACATTCTATGGCCAGAACATCTTGGGCCAAAGGTTTTTTTGCCAGTGAGTTGTCTCACATCCAGAGTGTGTCTCTATCAAACACATGGATAACAGGTTCTTTCAGTCTTTGAATCATTACCAGCACTTTGATCTCCAGTGTCCCTCTGACTTCAGCACTCAGCTGGGGAGATAGGAGTGTAGAGGCAGAACTGATTGTCAGCCTAGAAGTGGGAGGATAGGTCTCCTGTTCTCGGCAGTGCCTTGCATTAGCCAACAAAGAGAAAGAAGAAGAGCTGACAGGCTCCGAAAGGCACCTAATCTAGTCCTCATTAGCCAGAAGACCTGTGGCCACAACTCAAGGCATTTGCAGGTAGTTTGTAAAGAAGAGAAAGAATGAGGAATTCTTCAAGGTTCAGAGCTCTGAAGAACCTCCCCTCCACAAAGGCAATGTGCCAGTGAAATGGGTTATTGAGCAGAGATAGCATTGCTGTGAAACAGACATGTTTACAGAGGACACTGTACATGGAGCTTAGAATTCAATTATATTCAGCAGGAAGAGGAGGACAGACTGACAAGAAAAATCAACCCAGGAATGGAAAATTTAACATACTAAAAAGAGACAAACCAATCCAGGACCATAATGCCTTGGGCTCACAGATCGGAGGGGAAATACTGCTGAGAGCCCCAGCGCAGTATTTTGATGTGGGTTTTTGTTTTTTTGTTTGTAACATCTACATCATGTACCTGAGGCCAGTCACCATTGGGCGGCTGCTTCTCAATCAAAGCCTTGATCCCATTTTCCAGCACCCCAACACTTGCAAGGCACAGGATGGAGAGGTCAGCAGGCACAGGATGGAGAGGTCGTCAGTTCTCATGTATGATACAGAGCTGTGGAGAACTGCAGGGGTGAGTTCCCTGTTCCTCCATTACCCTCGTCTGGAAAATGAGCCTATGCCCATCCCTGCTGCACCAAAGTGGCATTTTGGTGGAGAACTTCAAAGAAGAGAAATTGTAACTGATCTTGGAGTGCCCTTTCCTCTCTGAAAGGAGGGCTGGCCAGTTGGTGCTGAAAATAGTCTAGTAGCCCGGGCGTTTTCCCTGTCTGACAGAGAACAATGAATCATTTTCAAAACAATGACAATTGCTTAACAATTTCACAACCCCTGCTCCTGTAAAGTGCTTCAACCATGATCCAAATGTCCAGCTTGCCCATGCGTGTGGTGCAGTGTGACCCCACTGATGAGACAGAGGGACACAGAAAAATGAGGGACTTGTAACAATTTTAATCTCAAGGAGGGTGGCGGTCGTTCCCCCAGACATTTATCTGAGCCCATCCCGCCCAGCTTTGAGAAACACCTGAGAACTCTTCTTTGGCAAAGGTGATGAACCTGACTAATATCAGCTCCTTCATTTCCCTTCTTCCCATGCAGTTTGCACTCTGGGATTGGCTTGAAGGATGGGTGTTGAAAATTATATTAGTTCCTTACTGCAATCTATATTGTATTGTATTTGTTGTAGATCCTTGTACAGCACCTTGAGTGGTCGGGGGGATTCATAAATAAAACTGTTAATCATATTATGAAGACGCAAACGTGCTAGAGACAATTAGTTATTCTGCACCAGTTATTACTTTGTTCTACTGACCATTCAGTGACGACACCAAGGGTTATGTCTCCACCGAGGTTCGTTGCCTGTCTGATAGTGCAATCAGAGCATCAGGCACATAGCTAAAGAATTGGGCTGAGCTCCTGGCCCACTGAAGTCAATGGCAAAACACCATTGTTTTATGTTCTGCCATTGAGAAGCGGCATCGGTGCTCCTACCTGATGGCCATGAGCCCCAGCAGGGCCCAGCAGGTGTTGTGGATCTGGGAGGTGGGGCTCTGCACGTATCTGCGCTGCTCGCAGGACTCAAAGTCCTCTCCCCAGCCACCATCCTCCATCTGCTTGGAGACCAGGAACTGGCAGGCCTGGCTCACCTCCCTGCATGCAGCTCTGAAGGGACAAGGCAGAGAAATGGGAAGATATTGGACATGATAGAACAACACTGACTTGTATTAAAGAGCTTTTCTTGACTTCTTCTAGTACAGTGAGAAGACCAATAAGAAAGGCCACAAGTAAAGTCTACACAAGAGAGCCCAGTGTGTTTGCCCTCTGTAATGAGCTGCAGTCACTATGACAGCAAAATGTCACATGGAAAAGAAAGACATGGCAGCTGCCGATTACAGGCATCCTATAAGCATTCTCCTTTCTCAGAGACAAGTGCCCTCATTTGGACAAGCTAACCAGCTCCTGGGAAATTCTTAAAGCACAGGTCTATTATTGCACAATCCTCCGTCAATATAACAGCCCGACTACAAGAATTTCTTGATTTAGAGCCTTGAAACACACCCTACTCTGTGAGAAATCCAACTTCTACATCCTTGCTAAAGAACATGCTAATATTGCTCAATACGGCACAGAGAGGATCACGTCATATCCTAGGGGCCCTCCAGTGCAGACTCCTGGAGCTGCCAGACTGGGTCAGATCCAGGAACTGTTATATGTTCCACATAATTAAATAACTCAATAAAAGTGAAAAGAATAGCTCATAGCCCCATGAGTACAGGAGCCAGGATATGCAATATGGGAGATAAAAGGAAAGGCATCACATATGAGTTATTTGATCACACGCCAAAACACACATGGAAACTTCTCCCGTAATCAGCGATCAAGCAATACAATTCATTTGATGAGGCAGCATGAGGAGAACTAAGGGGCCAGTGAAACTCAGACACAGTTTGTCATGTGCTCAAGTTCCAGATCCTACACCCACACCGTATTTACTGACTACAAAGGAGGTGTTGGGGTCTCCCTCCAACACAGGATTTAAATTTACAAGCCAAGACAATTGCTTAAGAGGAATTCTCCATTTTTCTGCTCTCTGCCAGGTTGACTAGCCCCACACCTTGTTTCTCTAGACTCACACAAAGCAGATAAGTCCCTCTATGACTAGGACTTCTAAGTGACCCGCCAAACTTGTTCACTTAGGCCCAGATCCTCAGACCTATTCAGGTGCCTAACTCCCACTGATTTCAAAGGGAGTTAGGTGCCTAAATACCTTTATGGATCTTAGCAACTTGAACATAGATACGGGATGGTGCTGTGTGTTAAAACTGTACAAGAAGGTAACTTCCCGTGCTCATGGCCCCATTGCTTTCTGTCCTCTTCCGTTGCTTCCAGTTCAGGCTGTGCACTCAGATAGCACCAGACCCTTGTGTTCCCAGCTGTTCTGTAGGGAGTTAAGAGCAATGGCTCGGCTCTGCTCTTTGGGCCTCGGAGTGCAGTGGTTCTGCGGCTTGCCTTCAATGCCCTGTTCCAAGACCCTTCCTATGACAGGTTGTGGGGGCGTCCAGCCATGTTGGTTCCACTGATCAGGTTGCCAGATAAGAGAGGGAGTAGCGCCCCACCCAACTCGTGGGAATCAGATGGCAGCTCCTATCAGTGCCATGTTCCCCAGCATGTCCCGTAGATGGCAGTGCTGCATTGCAAATCGTCCGCAGGGAGCGGGGCATCTTTACCAGTCGTCCCAGGCGAGTCCCAAGCACATTCATTGTACTTGGGAAGAATTCCTTTGACCTTCCCTTACGTCAAAGCATACAGAAATAATTTAAGTTGTGAGTGTGAGTGAGGTGTGTTCTCACCTGCACCACGTGGTCACTTTACATTCTCCAGGCGCGCTGTACCTCTCAATAACACCTGGGAGCCTGGCCCCATGGACAGAGCTGGCTCTGCCTCCCAGCGGCCAGGCAGGCGGAAGTGATAGATTGGCGAGCCCTGCGGGATGGAGGAGATCCAGAAGGCAGGCTGTTCCAGTGCACTACACAGGGGGCTGACAGCAAGGAACTCGGGTCAGCCCTGACCTTGGATTCTAACCGTGGCATTAATCAAGTCAGTTCACCTCAGTGCTCTCATTTGTAACGTGGAGCTAGCAGCACCTAGCTCACAGGGGCTCTGTGCCATGGAATGAGCTGCTGCTGAATAAATGTTACGCTTCACTGCAACGCACACAAAGCAGCCACCTCCTCCCGGGACATGCAATTTGCCAGTTGCTCCAAGAGCCACTGCTGCTTCCTCTCTGCCCCCAGCGCAGCACTTAGAGCAACCACTAGGAAGCAGCCCCTCCATTGGGTGGGAAAGGATGGATCCCAGCTCCCTCCTCTGCGGGCACTGCTCTGTGCTCCCATAAACTGCACATCTGGATGCTTGTTGTCAGTGCGGATTTACACTTTCCTGGCTCTCTGCGTATCAGTTCTTCCTTGGGAAATCTGTTTGGTCCTGACAGTCAGTCTGATGGCCCCCAACACCCATTATACTTGGAATTTACTACAGTACCACATAACTGCATAACATTACGCACCCTTCCCATGAGCCATCGGCTCTTTGCACCTTCCGACAGTATTCCAGGCCCTTCTGGAGTGTCCCACTAGACAAAGGAATGTAAGTATTTTCTTTACAGTTGCAAATATCCAATCAGGCCAGGTTTATTTTGGTATCTAAATCCAGATCTGGGTGTCTGACTTTAAGCACTTGGATTTGAATATTTTGGCCCGAACAAGTAGACAGAGTGTGTGTAAGAACATCAGCAGGTCCTGCCTTGGAGTGGGCTGGCAGAGAAAGGGAAAGCGGGACAGTGACACAAGGGAGAAAGGTAGTCAGAAAGTAAACATGAACTGGAAAATGGTGAGAGAAACAAGGAACAGCCAGACTGGATCAGATATACTGTCCATCCAGCCCACTGTCCTGTCTCCAGCAGGGGGCAGCAACAGGGCCTTCAAAAGAACCCTGCAAAGGCAGCTATGGGATAATCTACCCCTATAGACATCTCATCCTGGTCTCCAATAGCTAGAGATTAAGCCCTGGAGCCAGATGTTTTATCTCCCTTCCGATACTCTTTTACTGTTTACTCATTGGCTGTTATAACCCTGGATATTCAGGATCGCCATACAAAAGTCCAATCTGTCTAGGGTGACCAGACAGCAAATGTGAAAAATCGGGACAGGGGGTGGAAGAAGAAGTATATAAGAATATAAAATATATATATATATAAGAAAAAGACCCCAAAATCGGGACTGTCCCTATAAAATCGGGACATCTGGTCACCCTAAATCTGTCTTTGGTTTGTGTTATGTTCTGGGCCTCAGCAGCCACCTGTGGCAGTCCGTTCCGCAGTCTAATTACATGTTGTGAGGAAAAGTATTTCCTTTCATTACTAAGGTTACGACTTTGTCATGGAGGTCGTGGAAATCTCAGAATCAGTGACTTCCAAAGACCTCCGTGACTTCAGCCCACCAAGGCTGGGAGCTGCAGGGTCCCGCCACTGCCTGCCGGGAGCTGTGGGGTATCCTGCGCTCTGAGCCACCATGCGGGGTGAGGGGCCTCGGAGCTCCCAGCCAGCCCCCACAGCTGCCCTGCAGCTCCCCATTTTGTAATGGATATTTTTAGTAAAAGTCAGGGACAGGTCACGGGCTTCTGTGAACTTTTCTTTATTGCCCGTGACCTGTCCGTGACTTTTACTAAGAATATCCATGACAAAATCTTAGCCTTATTCATTACTTTTGAATTTTCTGCCTTTCAATTTCATTGAATATCCCCTTGTTCTTGTGTTATGAGGTACAGAGAACAGAAGCTTCCACAGTAACATCCCTAGACCAGTCATTAATAGAGTTTAAGACCATAACGAACCATTATGATCATCTAATTTGGATGTAATTCAGTAAATTCTGTATTGAGCCTATCAGAAACGGTTACTTTAACTCTGGTTCTTTGAGATGTGATGCAGACGTCTATTCCAGGTAGGTGTGTGCACGCCCCGCGTGCTGGAGCCAGAGACTTTTGCCTAGAAGTACCCATGGAGGGGCAGCACTCGCACCTCATGTCTGTAGCCCCTCCCCGGCTATATGGGCAGCACCGCCCTACCCCATTCAGTTCCCTTGCACTCAATATCCAGGGAAAGACTCCAATGCAGCAGGAATGGAGGCTGCTTCGTGGAATACACGTTGGCATCACATCTCCAAGAATACCGTTACAGTAAGTAACCATTTCTTCTTCTTCACATGGATGCAGACGTGTGTTCCAAGTAGGTGTCTCACAAGCAATAACCCTTGTTGGAGGTGGGGCTCGGAGTCTATCAGAGTAGGGACTGCAGGACTTCTCTTCTGAGATTAATGTCTGCTCTGGAAAATGCAGTGATAGCATAATGATCTGCAAATGGATGGATGGATGACCAAGTGGCCGCCTTGCAAATGTCTACTATGGAAATGTCATTGAGGAATGCTACCAACGTTGACTGTGCTCTCGTCAAATGAACCCATATCTGCTGAGGAGGTGTAGCCGACGTTATCTCATATACAGACCTGTCAAGGCTGATTCCTCACTCTGGCACTTTGAGTGCAGAAGATGGGGGACCGCAAGGATTCTAAAAATTAATACTGGCCACTCCAGGCTTGTATTAACTCCCAAGGTTACAGCTTTTCTCTGACCTTGGCTTGGTAAACCCACCCAAATGCAAAAAAAACCCCTTGGACCCAGGAAGGAGCACTTGGGAATTCCTCCCTGTGGGGTACCCTCAAGCTCTTTCACCCCCCACACCCCGGGGAAGAGCTGAGAAAGGAAACAAAGGAAATTAACTGTTGCCACCAGCTAATTAAACAATATGCACAAATCTCTTAGGACACCAAAAAATCCAATCCTGTTCTTAAAAAAGGTAAATTTGATTAAAAACAAAAAGGAAGACAATACATCTGGAACTTAAGGTTTTGCTAGATTTTAAAAGAGCAATTCCAAAAATTAAGTACCACAAATAGCTTTCTTGGGGTCCAGCTTAAAAGTTACAAGCAAACAAAAACATCTGGGGGTTAGCACAGAGGAGATCCACAAGCCAAAATAAAAAAATAAACCTGATTGCGTCTATTTAAACATTCCCTGTCCCAAATGATTCCTTCTAGGTATGGAAAATGAATTTTCATACCTGGTTCAAACCTTACACAGCATTCCTGCTTATAGCGTTGCTGCTCAGTGTCTCCTTCTCTGGAGAACAACAGACAAAGGGAAAGTTTCTTTCCCAATTTTAAAAAGTTCTAGCCTTCTGTGACGTTACTGACATAAACTGTGACCGTACAGATCATTGTTGCAACCAAGGTCCTATAGTTGCACCAAATCTTATACAAAGAAGGTCCAGTAAGGTGTCTATGGAAAGGGTATGATTTGCTGATTATGATTATGCTATCTGGATGTGTGTATCATTTTTGTAGTTAAAGTTATGAATATTGGCTATGTACTTGTATCTCACTGTGTTTTGATTCTAAGAAGCCTCAGTGAAGCATTTGGACAGCTTCTTGAGAAAGGACTATATTCAGTAAGTGCTCAATCAAGAAACACTTAACTGACAATGGACTATGGAAGACACCAATCCACATCTGAGCTTTCCTGGGAACATTCAAACTAACACATAAACAATGGTGTTGGCCTGTGAAGAACTGAGTCATGCATGGACATGCGACTTGCCCATGTGACTCCAGACTCCATCTTGCTGGTGTGATCTTCCACTGGGCAGAGGATATAAAAGGCCTTGAAAACTCTTCCATTTTGTCTTCAATCCTGCTTCTTGCCTCTGGAAGGACTTTGCTGCAAACTGAAGCTCTGAATAAAGGACTGAATGACCCATCCCAGCTGTGGATGTACTCCAGAGACTTGATTTGAACCTGCAGTTTATTCCATCACTGCTACAAGCCTGAACCAAGACCTCTGCCATTACTGTATGTAATTGATTCCATTTAACCAATTCTAGCTCTCATCTATATCTTTTTCCTTTTATGAATAAACCTTTAGATTTTAGATTCTAAAGGATTGGCACCAGCGTGATTTGTGGGAACATCTGATTTGTATATTGACCTGGGTCTGGGGCTTGGTCCTTTGGGATTGGGAGAAACTTTTTCTTTTACGGGGTATTGGTTTTCACAACCATTCGTCCCCATAACGAGTGGCCCTGGTGGTGATACTGGGAAACTGGAGTGTCTAAGGGAATTGCTTGTGTGACTTATGGTTAGCCAGTGGGGTAAAACCGAAGTCTTCTCTGTTTGGCTGGTTTGGTTTGCCTTGGTGTGCAAAAGAACCCCAGCCTTGGGCTGTAACTGCCCTGCTTTAAGCAATTTGTCCTGAATTGACACTCTCATTTGGGTCCCACCAAAGCCAGCATCGTTACACCTTCCCATTGGCTCTTTTGGTCAGGTGCCCACTTCCTTTTCTTTACCTGGGGGACTTTTTAACCCTTAACAGGTAAAGCAAGCAGAGAACAGCTACCAAGAGGAATTTTACAGATAACTGGTTGGCTGGGTGTCCATAAAAGGGCGCTACCCCCCTACCTCATTTATCAAAAGACCTGATACAAGATGTTATCCATCTAGAGCTGGCCTGCACAGAGACCCCTTGTCCCTTCATGCGGTCCACATATGACACAAGCAGGCGAGGCGAAGCACAAAACAGTTCTGTCCTGTTCAGATAAAAGGCTAGACCCCATGTAATGTCTAACATATGGAGACGAAGCTCCTCCAGAAAGGAATATGGCTTAAAGAAGAACACAGGCAAATATACCATCTGGTTCAAATGAAACTGAGAGACCACTTTGGATAAGAACTTTGGGTGTGGCCAAAGCATTATCTTGTCCTTGGAGAACTGAATGTAATGAGGCCCGGCCATCAGGGCCTGCCACTCACCCACCCTCCTTGCCCCCACTCACTGTTTTCTGAGACAGGAGGGGCAGTGGACAGGATGCAAGAGGCTCAGATGGAGGCCTCATTAGAGGCACTAAGACAGTGGGACTGGCTCTCTGATCAGAGGAAGCAGGCGGAGAAGTCCTTTCAGAAATCTCTTCACCATGGTGTTGGAAAAAACTGGATAGGAGGATGAAATGCTGATACTGTTGCCAAGTGAACTTGGAGAACTGAGGGCCAAGATCAGTTTCTGAAGGTGTATTAGGTACTCTAAGATGTCCTGGATGTAAGCCTCCACCGGATGGGTCCCACAGGCCAAGGACCACACTGAAAACCTCTTCCACTTCGCTAAGTTGGTCATCCTAGTGGACAACTTCCTATTGTTAAGTAGGGCCTGTTGGACTGTCTCCAAGCAACACTCTTCTTCTTCATTTAGCCATGCAGCAGCCATGCCATAAGGTGCAGGGAGCTGATGACCGATGCAGCATGAGGCCATGGTCCTGTGTGAGGAGGTCGGGATGGAGAGGAACTGGTATGGGAGGCTGAACTGACAGAGCAAGGGGTTCTGAGAACCAGCACTGTCTTGGCCACACTGGAGTGATCATGATGAGCCTGGCTTGATCCACCTTGTGCTTGGTGATGACCTGAAGAATGATTGGGATAGGAGGAAAGGCATACAGCAGAGTCGACTGCCAGCTGCAGAGGAAGATGGCAGAAAGGGAGCCCGGGCTGAATCCCCCAAGAACAGAATAGATGATACTTCCTGTTTTCCTTCATTGCAAATGGGTCTATCGTGGGGATGCCAAACGTTGCAGAGATGATCCAAAGGACAACTTGCCTTCAGGGACAGCTCGTGGCTCAGGGAGAAGATCCTGCTGAGATGGTCGGCAAGACGATTCTGCACGCCTGGTAAGTGGACAGCTGCCAGGGTGATGTCCTCTTCAATACAGAACTGCCACAGGTGGATCACCTCTAATCTGGAGTGGCCTCCCCATTGTTTGTTCACATAGTACATCATGGTGGTATTGTTGGTGAGTATGTGAACTGCTGAATGCCTGATACAGTCCCAGAAGGCACAACATGCACTGTGGATGGCCCAAAGGTCCAGCACATTGATATGGAGTGAGGCTTCCTGTTCCAACCACAGGCCCTGCACTTCAGTGAGTCCAGATGCGTCCCCCAAACCAGAAGAGAGGTCTCGATGACCACTGTCTTGGTTGGAGGGGGCCAAATGAAGGAGTCTCCTTGATACACGTTGAGCAGGGACGTCCATAGGTACCAGGAGTTGAGGACTAAAGGTGGGAGGTGCACCCATTTGTCCAGGGAGTGCAGGGCAGGGCCATAACCATCCCAAGCAACATGTGAAGGGGGCAAAGGTGCAGGCTGATGAACTGGACCCCCTATGTACAATCGGACAGGCTCAGGCACACTGAGACAGTTTTGGAGGGCTGAGACTGCAGACTGAGGAAAAGCTGTTGAACTGCCTTGAAGCGGTAGGAATGCTCTTGACTTCATGGAATCTTAAAGTGCCTCAAGTAACTCGATTTTCTGAGCAGGAGCCAAGGTTGACTTTTTGGTGTTTAAAATGATTCCCAGATGGTTGAGCAAATGCAATGTAGTGTTGACATGGGCAAGAACCTCCTCTTTGGAGCCACCCTTCAGCAACTAGTCATTGAGATACAGAAAGGTGTGGATTCCTTTCCTCCTGAGATATGACCACTGCCATGCATTTGGTGAAAACTCAGGGGGCTGAAGAAAGGCCAACAGAGGACAGCCAATAGAGCGACCAAACAGAACCTCATGAATTTGTTGAGGCCGTGAACGTTGAGGATGGGTCTCATCCCGCCCTAGGATTTTGGTATCAGGAAGTACCAGGAGTAAAAGCTGTGACCCCAGTATTCTGGCAAGACTTCCTCCACCACTTCCAATGTCAACAGAGAGCTGACCTGCTCTATGAGCAGTGTCTCGTGAGAGGGATTCCTGAAGAGGGACGGGGAGAGAGGATGCGGAGGAGGCGTGGAGAGAAATTGGATGGAGTAGCCTGATCTGAGAGTGTCTAGGACCCAGCTGTTGCAGATGTTCGAGACCCAGGCATTGTAAAAATGGATCTGCCTGTCCCCAAAGGAATGAAGGTACAACTGGAATGGCGCTCTGGACCAAGATGTCAAAATGGGACCTTAGCAGGCACCAGAAGAGGACAAGAGGATCAGCCAAGTCCCGAACTTGAGTGTTTCCTTTTCCTGGGATAGTCTCGGGGGAAAGGGCTGCACGAAGGGATGCTGTGGCCTATTCTGCTGTTGTTGCTGTGCTCCATAGTGGCATCTCTGCCTTGGCAGCGTGTACACCCAGAAGGATCTTAAGGTAACCCAGAAATTCTTAAAGTATTCCTTAAAGGAACGCAGGGTGTCATCCATCTTATCTAAAAACAAGGGCTGGTTAGCAAGGACATCCAAAGTGATCCCCGAGTTTTGCAGCCAGAAAGCTTTCCTCATAGTAATTGCAGAGGCCATCATCCTGGCCAAAGTGTCCGTAATGTCCAGGGCAGACTACAGTGACGTCTTGGCCACAAAGCAGCCCTTGGCGACTGTGGCACTCTGTGCCTCAAAGCAGCACCCGGGAACCCCCATATCCACCCTGGCATATGGTATATTTCATACAAAGTGTGACGCTGTATGGAATATGGGAGAACATTTATAATATTTTTGATACCAATGTTATAAAACTGCAACAAGTCTGACCAGATATGCCAGGTAAGGTATCTGCAGAAATGTTATTCTTTGCCCAGTATGATAGTCTTGTTTATATGTTTGTATCACCTTTGTATTATGAGTTATATATATGTGGGGTATATCTGTAATTCCAAACGTGTGCTCTGTTTCTGGGTGACAACCCTACACAGATTGGCATCAGCACTGCCTAGCCTGTTGGATGGCCCATCAGGGGTCATCAGCTGTATGATGAATCAATTGAAAGGAATTAGGGGATACACCTTATGAGTCAGCAAGACATGTGGTATGCCTGTGAATAGAGAACTCTAAGGGTTTTCCATGCCATGTGCTGGGCAGCTTGTGTTTGGGACAAAGGAAGTACAAGCCACATGGCAAAAGGTGTAAAAAGGCAGCTGCATCTTCTTGTTTTGTCTTCAGTCCTGCTTCTTACCTCTAGAGTAACTCTTCTACAAACTGAAGTTCTAAACAAAGGATTGAATGACCCATCCAAGCTGTGGATGTGTCCAGAGGGACTTTCAAGCCAGCAAACTCACCAACACTGCGAGGAACCTGATATATGGAGTTTGAAGTCTTTGTATGTATGTGACTGCTTTACCATTTAACAACTCTCTTCTTGTTCTTGCTTTTGTCTTTCTAATAAACCTTTAGTTTTAGACACTAAAGGACTGTCTGGCAGCGTGGTATTTTGAGTAAGATCCAACCTGTTATTGACCTGGCAATGTGGCTGGCCTTTTGGGGTTCAGGAGAACATTTGGTATAGCGAGCAAAATTAATTATACAGCAGACAGGAACAATCACAGAACCAGACAGAGATTATACAGACAAACAATAGCAAAGTGGGAACTATAATGACAAAACAATACAGAAGTGAGGATTTCACATCCCAGCTATTGATAAGTGAGTTCTTGCCAGACAGGATGCTATCAAACGAAGTTTCCTTTTATATTTTCTAGGCACTTCCCTTTCTCTGGAGGTGACAGGCATTATCAGGACAGGACTGTATTCCTAACAGCCCAATAGCACCTTCTTTCAATGTGACTAGTTTGGAATGTGGGGATGTGACCGTTGGCTTCCCAGCTTATGGCTGCCTCTGCTGCTTAGCCAAAGGCCTGAGCCTAAGCACAGGGCCTCAAACTGTCACAGTAAGAGAAGGTCCTATACCACTGCCCACAGGTCCCTTCCCGAGGGAAGGGAGGGCCTGCTTCGGATACCTCTCTGGCTGGGTGTGTTCCCCTCCCTCTCACACGAACTCAGTCTGTTTGTGTTCATTCCCTGGTTTGGTTTAGGGACTGCCCCAGCAGGGGAGAGACTTGGCGGCCCTGACCTGGCCGCAGGGCCAAGGCCCGGGAGCAGGCAGCTGCCGCCCTGAGAGAGAGAACGGCCACACCTGGCCACGAGGAGGCACCCAGTGGTGAGCTGACCCCCTTCACTCCACCTTGCTACAGACCGTGAGCAACAGCAGGGTGGGAAGTGGCCCAGCAAGGGCAGCCTTAAGGGGCTCCTGGGTGTCAGACCTTTGATAGCCCTCACAGGGCCCCGGGCTGGAGCCTGCTGGAGTGGGAGGGCCCTGGATCCCTTACCAAACCCCCCCTCCGCACTTCCAAGGGACAACCCCCCTGGCCACTAGGCAACGCTCCCCACGAGTGAAGGCCATCACATCAGGACCTTGCAGGAAACTGCCATCTGCCACAGGCAGTGAGAGGAGGGATAGGCCTCACTTCACTCAGACACAGGCTGCGTTCCTGCCCCTCCCACGCCCTGCCAGCTCGGCCTCCTTTCGCAGCAGAGAGTTCAGCCCTCTTGTTATCCTCTGGTAAGACCAAGCAAAAGTTCAGAAAAAAGACACAGGATTTTTCAGAGCCTGTGAAGGGGGAAGTGCAGTGACAAGGGCGGGTGCGGGGAGTCAGGACACCTGGGTCCTATCCCTGTCTCGGGGACGGGTATCTGTCGCCTATGGCCAGAGCAGGAGTCTGGACTGTGATGCCCTCGGGAGCTGGTGGCCCCCGACGTCCTGCTCGGAGCCTGGAGGGGACGGCGGCCAGTCCCAGCCCCGCCCGGCTCCGGGAACTCGCGGGGAGCTACCTCCACAGCCAATCAGAAGCCAGCGCTCGGAGACGGGGTTGGTTTACATTCGGTGGTCGGCTGTTGGTGGAGTGGTGCAGGGCGAGATGTGTCACACCCTGGGTGCTCCCCATCCAATGTCCCATTGCCATGCAAAGGGAAGCTTGGAACCTAGGGGTGCTTCTGGGTGCTGAAGGGCCTCAGCCCAGCCGAGACCATCGACCTGGAGGCTGAGGACGATCCCAGGTCACGCTACCAAGAGCCAGCCGAACTGTCCTTTGGACTCCAGGGCAGGGAGCCTTAGCACCACGCTGCCTGCTCAGGGGGGAGCCCTTGTAAGAAACCTCACGTTTACCTGTGAGTTTTAGGCTGGCTGATGAGTACATCACTCTTCCCAGAGCAGGTTCCCAACCCCCATTCTCCCTGGGCTGGGGCTGGGAGGGAGCCGGGGGCGCGGGGGTTTGGGCCCATTGTGAATGTTGGGGGTGGAGGGTTTAAGGTATTGTTGATGGTTTAATATTCGAGTTACTCCTGTTCTTTCCTTAGCCCCAGGCCTTTCGTCCCTCTACCCAGTAAAGCTCCCCCTCTGGTATTGTTACTGGGATGTTGGGATAGTTATTTTCTCCCTTGTGCACTGGACTACACCCCTAGTGTATTATATGTTTCAGAGGAACAGCCGTGTTAGTCTGTATTCGCAAAAAGAAAAGGAGTACTTGTGGCACCTTAGAGACTAACCAATTTATTTGAGCATGTGCTCAAATAAATTGGTTAGTCTCTAAGGTGCCACAAGTACTCCTTTTCTTTTTAGTGTATTATATGGTACTAAACACTTCTCCGGGGCACAGCAGCCCTTGTGACCCAGCTGCTAGGAGGGGCCCCCTGGGGTGGAGTCAGCAGGTGCCAAGAGAAGGACCCAGGTTCCATCCCCCTGAGGGAAGAAGCTCCACTGAGCAGCCAGGAGAAGGCTTGATCCAGGCCCCAGGGCAGGGGTTGCAGGGCTTTGTCTTCTCTTTCTGACTCTCCTACTGCCCTGCTGTGGGACCCTGGGCAGGTCACATCTCGTCTCTGTACCTCAGTTTCCCCATCTGTCTGGTGATGGTGTAGACACGTCTCAAACTCCTGGAAGTAGTGAGTCCTGATCAGATCATGAGTGTTGAATCCTGTGAGCTAACAAGGCAGTGGGAGGGTTGTTTGGGCAGAAATCCTTGCTGATCTGCTGGGCACCATCCAAGGCCAATAACAACACGTCTTTGGGGATGTCTGAAGAGCAGCTTTCCCTGGATAAATCTCACAGCTCTTTACAAGAGCAATCCCCATAGTGCAGATGGGCTCAGAGAGGGGAGAAACTTGCCCAAGGTTCCACATGTCACTCATGAAACCAGCCAGTCACAGTCTCCACTCACCACCTAGAGCACCTCCTCCTGGCCTCTCTGGGGATTGGCTCTTTCCATGTCTGACACCCCCTTCTGCTGCTTGTTCACATGCCCTGCCATCCCCTCTCTCTGTGACTCAGCATGCTCTGTCTTCGTGGGTTGGCCCTTCAGCCAGGCCGCTATGGGCCTCCCCTTCTGGGGTAGCAAGAGCAGCCTTCACCTCCACTGCCGGCTCCGTGCCACTTGCCCAGCGGCTTGTAGGGGAACTGAAGCCTGCCCACCTCTCCAGGTTCCAGCCCAGGGACCCTACAACCAACAGCTACTGTTTATACTGTACCAAACTTTGTACTAGTTCCCTGGGTTGCTCCTACTTCACTTCCACCAGGCTCTTTCTCCACCCTCCTCTGTGTAAACCCTTCCCTCAGGATCAGCACCCCCCGAGCTTCTATTCTCCCCCTGATTTCCTCCTTTCCCTCTGTAAGGCTAAAGAGCGACTGCAGGGTCCACATTACAGACCCTTCTGTTCTCAGCTTCCTAGTTGCCTACCAACTCAGCCTGTTCCTGTCCAGAGTAGCAGCCGTGTTAGTCTGTTTTCGCAAAAAGAAAAGGAATACTAGTGGCACCTTAGAGACTAACCAACTTATTTGAGCATAAGCTTTCGTGAACTACAGATTACCCAAGAATCATGCGGTTGCCAATCCCTTAGTATCTAATATCTAAAGGTTTATTTATAAGAGAAAAGAAAGAGGAGAGAGTTAAAATGGTCAAAGGAATCAAATACACACACTCACTGCAAAGTTCTTGGATCAAGTTTGTATCAGTGATGGAATAAACTGCTGGCTTATAATGTCTCTGGTAACATCCAAAAGATTGGAAGGTCATTGGTTGTAATGCTCTTGTTAATGTAAGTCCATAATCCAGAGATCAGAGCAGGAAAGAGGCAAAACAGAGATGCTTCCAGAGTTTTTTATAGTTTCTCCCATGTGGAGGGAAACTCATTGTCCCAAGCAAAGCCCCCAGCACAGTTTGTGGAAAAGTACAGGCACAAGATGGAGTCCAATGTCACATGAACTGGTCACATGCCCTTGAATGCTTTGATGAGTCAGGGGAGGGGCCATTACCCATGTTCTGGTTCAAACGTCCACAGGAAAGTCTATCGTGGGGGGACAGCCTTCTTCTATGGCCCATTGTATATGTTAATGGGCCATCAGCTTGAATAGTCGATGCACAATGTACTGGCTAGACTGGATGTAATAAATCTCCCCACTGTATTTTCCACTGAATGCATTCGATGAAGTGAGCTGTAGCTCACGAAAGCTTATGCTCAAAAAAATTTTTTAGTCTCTAAGATGCCACAAGTCCTCCTTACCTTGTGGGTGTCACCCCAGGAGCAAACACATTTGAAAGACAGGTACATAGTCAATATTCATAACTTCAGATACAACAATGATACATGAATACAAATAGGATAATCATATTCAGCAACACATAACTCTTCCATTGACACCTTACTTGACATACTTCTTACAAGTTTTGTTGCAATTATATAACAGTGGTAGCAACAATGATATACATGGTCATATTTCATTTGTATAACATCACAAAGACCACAACACACGCCATAGAACCCAGGAGTCCTGACTCCCACTCCCTTGCTCCAGTCACTGCAGCAGATCCTACTTCGTCTCCAGGCCAGGGCCAGTGAGAACAAGAGCCAGGCTGAAATTCCCAGCTCTGGGAGGCAGTGTGCTGTAGTGGTTAGTGCAATGGCCTGGAAAGAAGGAACCCTGGATTCCATCCCCGGCTCCATCAGTGACTTGTGACCCTGAGCCAGTGGCTTCCCCAGCCCAGATACCATTCCCCATCAGAGGGGCTAGGTCCCCAATCCCTACACCCCAGGGGTTGGGAGGCTTCAGGAATGTGTGTAAAGTGCTGGGGGATCATGAGCGGGGAGGTGTCACCCCCCACACACACACACACAGGGTCAGTGTTCTGGCCCCTGCTGCTGGCCTGAGAGTTCCCATCCCTTGGCAGTAGGACCTGCTCTTCTTCTCACAGACGTCATCTGCCCAGTGTCTGCACCCACCCTGCTGCCCGGGCAGTGTGAAACCCCAGGGCAGTACCCCTCCATTCTGCACTGGGCGAGGAGATCAAGGAGAAGGCAGGGGGCAGGCAGTGACCTGGAACATCTGTCTCCGTTGCTGCAGCGAGTGAGTGCCATGCAGCGTTTCCTTATCAGCCTCTCCTTTCTGTCTGAGCAGGGGCAGAAATGGGGGAGAATCTTCCCCAATGAGAGATTGATTTCTAAGCACAGCCCCCTGGAGCCCCTCACTCGGGGCCTGGGCAGCACGTTCCCTGCACGTTCTCCAGAGCCAGCTCCAGTGTGTTTAGAAACATCCCAGCAATGGGCCCCCAGCCCTTCCCTTGTAGGAGACTGTTCCCCAGGCTGGAAGTCTTTGGGGGGGCCAGACCCTGGGAAGTGCTGAGCACCCACACCCCCCACTGAAATCAATGGGAACCCAGGCACTCCACTCCCCACAACTGGGACCTTCTGAATCTGAGCCAGGGAAGTTTCCCAGGGGAAGCCCAGACTCTTGGGTTCTCTTCCTTCTCAGGCCAGGGAGGTAGTGTGGCCTGGGGCTGCAGGAGGGAGCTGTTTGGCCAAACTAACTGCAGGTCTCAATCCCTGACCCCACTGCTGGGAATGGGTGAGACTCCCCTGGTGTCCCTGTGCCAGGACGGGAGCAGCCTGTCCTATCAGCTCCTGCCAGTGCGTGGAGAGCACAGACCAGGTGCCCCTTGATGGGCGTGGGGTGAAAGGGAGTCTCCCGAGCTGGGGTGCAGACGGGCCCATTGCCCCAGACTCACAGCTACCCCTGCTCGGTTCCAGGATGGACGTGCTAAGGAGGATGCAGAGGAGGACGGCTCTGCAGGTGGCCCCGGAGCCCACTGGAGGCAGCTGCCAGCAGCCCCAGGCAGAAAGGGCCCCCTCAGTCTCTGCCGGGAGGGAAGCAGCCACCAGCCAGCCCAGGACAGGGACACATTTGGCCTTCCTGACCAGGAGGAGACCAGCAGGCACTGAGCGGGGAGAGGCTGCATCCGCTCTGAGAGGGAGGTGCCCCAAGTTCTGTCCGGGCAGGCGGGACCCAGCCCACGACAGGAGCCAGGCAACGCAGCTCTGGGTTTGCTTTTGCTGCAAGGCCAGCCCCCAGGAGTCCAGCCCTGTGGCCCAGCAGGAGGCATCTCCCGGCCTGCTTCCTGGTGACCTTGCTGCCTCCCCGGGGCAGGAGATGGGGGATCCCTGCCCCAGCACCAGCAGCTCGGCCTGCTCCCAAGGGGAGAGCAGACGTTTCCTGGGGGGTCCCTGGAGCACGGAGGCCGAGTGCTCCTCCACTGCAGGTGAGGAGACCCCCTGGGCACGGGGAGGAGTAAGGAGCCATTTACACCCAGTGCCATGTTGCTCTGTCAGTCACTGGGGGATCCCAGCCTGGGCACCAGAACTGGGGAGGGCATGGCCCCCACACTCTAAAAGTGGGAGCCCTGTGCCCGCCCATTTTTTAACATGGGCATAGTTTGGGGGGTAGGGGGCTGCATTGTTAGTTAGTGTCATACAGGTGCTCCGGGAACCCGCCCAGGGACCTGCTGCAGCTGGGGGAGGGGTGCCTCAACTTAGCCCAGCTCCCAACCTGCCGTGGCCAGGGGACGGACGGCCCGAAACCAGCCCCAACCCAGATCTGCTGTGGCGAGGGAGCCCCTACCCCTCCCAAAACCAGCCGCGGCCAGGGTGGCTCGGACCTGCCGTGGCATCTGGACCTGCCGTGGCTGGGGCACCCCTACCCCAGCCGAAACCCAGCCCCAGCCTGGACATGCTAGGGAAGGGGGGATGCCTATCCTGTGGCCCCAGCCCTGGAGCTGCCGCAGTGGGGAGAGGCGCCTCTCCCCCGCAGCCCAGGTACTGCTGCAGGAAGAGAGAGCTGGGGGAAGTCCTCTCTCCCTGCCGTTGCCCCACCCCAGAGCCCACACCTCCAGCTGGAGCCTTCACCCCCTGCACCCAACCCCCTATCCCAGCCCTGAGCCCCTCATCTCCAGCCCCACCCCAGAGCCCACACCCCCAGCTGGAGCCCTCACACCCCTGCACCCCAACCCGCTGCTCCAGTCCTGAGCTCCCTACCACACTCCGAACCCCTTGGCCTCACCACATGAATTTAGTTATGTGCACCAATATGAAGGTGATGTGTCACACCTCACCTCCATATTGGTGCACATAACAAAATTCATTCCGCACATGGGTGGGAAAAATTAGAGGGAAGACTGCTCATGGCTCCTCCAGTTCTACATGGTTCCAGTGCTCCTGGATTCCAGCCAAGGGGTTTAGCCTGAGCTTCGTGAGCCCAGCGATGCCAGCAGGAGTCACACAGCAGCCCCCTGCAACAGGGCATGGGGGGAGCTGCTGGCAATTGGGTCCCTGAGGCTCTGGGGGTGGGCTCCTCCAAGGGAGGAGAGGGCGGTTCAGGGCTTTCTCTGCCATGAGGCCCTGGGACTGAGGGGGTCAGTGTGGGGCCCTCTCTGCCATTGGGCCCTTCCATGGCAGTTGGAAGCATTAACACTATTTTCCCTCAGGGCTCCTGTTCTTCCTCTTCCCCCCCATAGCAGCAGCAGGAGTCACCCTCTGCCCTTCTCTCCCCGATGCAGACTATCTCAGTGACCTGTCAGAGGCGAACTGGCCATGGAGGAGGAGGAGAAGGAACCAACCAAGAAGGAGGAGAAGGAACCAGCCACGGAGGAGGAGGAGAAGGAACCAGCCACAGGGGAGGAGAAGGAACCAGCCACAGAGGAGGATAATGAGGAGGACTCAGCCACAGAATAGGAGGAGAATAATGATGAGGACCCAGCCACAGAGGAGGTTATAGCCAAATATTTAATTTACTAGAGGACTTATGGTTGTAGTTATACACAATCATCTAAGGGGTGATGAATAGGTTCAAGTAGGACAGGATCATAGGCCTATAAGGTTGATAAGCATTTAGGAGGGATGAGTGTATTCAGTATATAAGCCAAGTAAGGCTGTAAAGCAGGGCCTACAGGCTGAGGCCTGTAAGATTTCAGCTTCATCACACTAGTCCTGAGGAGGGTTGACATAAGTCGGCGACCCAGAAATAATCCTGTACCAGTAAAGTCACAAGATTACTGTAAAGAATGTTCCAGTGGATGATGTTCAGGACAATATACCACAATGCACCCATCTAAACCGCAAGACACCTGATTGTAACATCATGAAAAATTCTGCAGTAACTACAGGTTACCATGGGGACTTGTTTATCTAGATGCATAATGAGAAGAAGGGGATCTAAGGGAATAGCCAATGAGATATGGGGCACCCAGAAATACTGTGGTGTGGAAGCATGGATAAGGAAAAAGGGGTTGGAACCCTTATGCACATGCATGAGCCATAGTGGGTGTAAGCTTGACTCAGAATAAAAGGTGTTGGCCAGCCTGTGTGTGGAGGGAAGAAATGCACAGGAAATGCCAGGATGTCAAACCATGGGTTGTAACGACAGCAATGATGAGGAGAATAATGACTGATGTTTCAGGGTCCCCTAGCAAGAGATGGGAGATGTGAGTGAGGCTGGTGATAGGGCTAAACACTTTGCACTTTCTTTCTATCTGCTATTGAGTAAGTGTGGGATTGTTTATCTGCTTAGTGAATTTGTTAATAAAGCAAAATTGTTTCTTGTGTGTTCTAGGGTCTCTTAATACTAATAATATTCCCAGTGCTGTAGCCCTCAGGAGACCAAATCTTTAACCAATGCTAGCTAAGAGATTAATCAGTGATCAGTACACTGATCCATAAATAAGGCTACAGATTAGGGTCCCATCTCGGGTGCCATGACCTGTCACATGACCTGTCATTTTACTGACCTGTTACAAAGGTAGAAGGATTTATGTAAAGTGTATGTGTGAAATAAATAGACCTTTAAGAAAGTCCACTAAAAATCTGTTTGCCTTAATAATTAGAAGGGTAATAAGTTAAAGTCAAGTATATTAAGGCATAAATTGTCTCTATGCCTATAAATTGTAGTTTTTGTGTAATCTTTTGGTCAGGACTAATGGAATAGTAAAAGTTACTAAAGCTCTTCAGACAGCAGTCAATATGTTGCTGTACATAGAAGGGGAAGTAACTTTGGGGAAATTTATCTGCGAGAAGAGAGCAGACTAAGCAAACAGGTTGAACTTAAATGTGGCTGAATAAAATTAAAATTAGCGTCCCAGAAGCCCATGTTAAAATTGTTATTTTAAATTGTCTTTGTCATATGGCACATCTAATATGGTCATTTAAAATAGTATAAGTTAGATAGTTTAGGGGTTTTTTTAAGAAGGCTATGTCTGATGTAAATGTAAAAGGTGACTTAGTAAATAGAGGTAGGGAAAAACTGATCCTACTTCTTGCAGATGACACTAAACTAGGAGGAGAGGTAGATACAGTGGAGGGCAGGGATAGGATACAGGGGGACCTAGACAAATTAGAGGATTGGGCCAAAAGAAATCTGATGAGGTTCAACACAGACAAGTGCAGAGTCCTGCACTTAGGGTGGAAGAATCCCATGCACTGCTACAGACTAGGGACCAAGTGGCTCGGCAGCAGTTCTGCAGAAAAGGACCTAGGGGTTACAGTGGACAAGAAGCTGGATATGAGTCAACAGTGTGCCCTTGTTGACAAGAAGGCTAACAGCATTTTGGGCTATATAAGTAGGGGCATTGCCAGCAGATCGAGGAACATGATCATTCCCTTCTATTCAGCATTGGTGAGGCCTCATCTGGAGTACTGTGTCCAGTTTTGGGCCCCACACTACAAGAAGGAAAAATTGGAAAGAGTCCAGCAGAGGGCAACAAAAATGATTAGGGGGCTGGAGCACATGATTTATGAGGAGAGGCTGAGGGAACTGGGATTGTTTAGTCTGCAGAAGAGAAGAATGAGGGGGGATTTGATATGTGCTTTCAACTACGTGAATGGGGGCTCCAAAGAGGATGGATCTAGACCAGAGGTGGGCAAACTACGGCCCTCGGGCCACATCCGGCCTGTGGGACAGTCCTGCCCGGCCCCTGAGCTCCTGGCCCGGGAGGCTAGCCCCTGGCCCCTCCCCTCCTGTTTCCCCTTCCCCGCAGCCACACTGCCATGCGGGCAGCACTCTAGGCAGCGGGGCTGCCCACTCATGCAGGGCAGTGCGGCAGCGTGTCTGGCTCTGGCTGGGCAGCACAGCAGCCAGACATGCTGCTCTGAGTGGCATGATAAGGGAGCTGGGGCCAGGGGTTGGATAAGGGGCAGAGGGTCCCAGGGGGCAGTCAGGGGACAGGGAGCAGAGGGCGGTTGGAGGTGGTGGAGGTTCGGGGCGGACGGGGAACAGGGGGCGGTTGAATAGGGCAGAGGTTCAGGGGGGGCAGTTAGGGGACGGGGAGGGGGGGGATTAAATAGGGGGTGGAGTCCCAGGGGGTGGTTAGGGGGACAAGGAGCGGGGGGTGGGAGGAGGGGTTGGATGGGTTGGAGGTTCTGAGGGGAGCAGTCAGGGGGTGGGAAGTGGGAGGGGGTGGATAGGGGGCAGGGGCCAGGCTGTTTGGGGAGGCACAGCCTTCCCTACCTGGCCCTCCATCCAGTTTTGCACCCCGATGTGGCCCTCAGGCCAAAAAGTTTGCCCACCCCTGATCTAGACTGTTCTCAGTGGTACCAGATGATAGAACGAGGAGTAATGGTCTCAAGTTGCAGTGGGGGAGCTTTAGGTTGGATATTAGGAAACACTATTTCACTAGGAGGGTGGTGAAGCACTGGAATGGGTTCCCTAGGGAGGTGGTGGAATCGCCTTCCTGAGAGGTTTTTAAGGTCAGGCTTGACAAAGCCCTGGCTGGGATGATTTAGTTCGGGATTGGTCCTGCTTTGAGCAGGGGGTTGGACTAGATGAGGTCCCTTCCAACCCCGATATGATCCGGCTCACTACCCCTCTAACCTGTGAAGTATGGCGGGGAAAGAGTGAAGAAAACAAAGGTAAAAGCCTGGGGTAAAATTGAAATATTAAGTACATGTATTCTTGTATTGCTGCAAGTTTGCATTATTTTTGTTGTTAAAAAAAAATTGGGTTGTTGACCGAAAAGAACGTATTCTTCAATTGAACCAATCAGTTATTGCCTGTTATCATCCCAAAGAAAGGTATCGAGTCCGTTACAGTTCCGGACACACCCACCATGGGCATGGTAAAGGAAATCAGCAATCTTTCTGTTTTACACGGGAATCTTTCTTCTAAGGAAGTATTAAAACCTCTAACAAAATAAATGTAGCAGCCTCTGCTATTCACAAATAACGATCATGGTTATTAGTATTAATTCTTAATAAAAGTGTTTACACGTCTTCTTTATAAAGTGTTTATAATTCCCTCGGTAAAATAAAGCATTTGTTAATTTTTTTAATCATTTGTTTTGTTTTCTTCTTTTTTAGGATGTAAATATTCAGGATAGACACCTTCGGCACCCAACTAAACTGTTTACATCTTAATTTTGCTTGTTAAAATAAGTTACTCTAACTAAAATGCAGTTGTTAATTCAAACAGGGTTTGTTTTTTGTTTGTTCATTTGGTTTTTAGGTATCATCCTGTTTAAAAATGAACAAATTTCCAATGCCTGTCTGCCTTATTGATCAATCTTGGTGGTAACTAAGTATTAAGCAAGTAATAATTTTAACCCTTAGGTTTCCTGGACCTGCCCTAAACAGCAATGTTTAGAGGTCTGTTTTATGTATTTAACTCTTTGTTCTCTGATGTTTTGTTTTATGTTTCAACAAAATTATATTGAAATTATTTTGTCTTTATTTGTCCCTTAGTTATGTTTTAGGCCATGTGACTGTTGTGGGTTTTCAATTTACGGGGGTTATTTTATTTTTGTTGTTGCAACAAAAACATTTTTTGCACAAAGGTATAAAAAAGCTAATTAATAAAACATTTTTTGTAGTCCCACACTATTTCAATATTATAATTAGGCTATAACCACTATTGGTGTACTATTACAATACACGAATGATAGTTCTTTTTTGCAAATGTTAGTCATAAATACAGGTATATTTGTTTATAATTAAGTTATGTATTGGTGCAATGTTTTTGGTTAATCTTAATTCGGGGTTTGTCAAGCAATGTGGCAAGTTGTTTGGAACAATCAGGTTAAAATGTATAAGTTCATTAAAGGCGAACTATGGCAATATTTATGTAGCATTAATAGCTGTGTTATGGCTACAATGTTTTACAATGTAACTGTATATTGATTGGTTATCTGTGTTTATAAATTGTTAAACATCATCAAATTAATGCAAATAAAATCAGGTTCCAGCTAAGTTACACAGTAGTGAGGTCATTATCAGGGTTATCCCCCCAACAAGGGGGCGAAAGGGTACACACTCGAAACCTAATTTTGAGAGATTTCTCTCAGATCAAACTTCTGTTTATATGGGTGTCAGGAGAGGCTTGTATAATGGCATTTTCTGGTGCATTCTCAATTAATATTTGCATTGTATTCTTTTTGGATTTTGGTTTGATATTTTGAGGGTTCACCTGTTCAAACGGTTCACTCCTCAAGTATGCAAAGAGTATGCAAAAACACTCATTTGTTTTATTATTTTAGCCTCTTGCCTGAGCAAACCACTTTATGTTTTCAAGGTAAAAGCTCACTTCAAGCGGCCGCTTTGTAGGTCCAAACAATAAAGCTAATTTGTTAGCTAAAAGAGGAGCACGAAGAGGCATGATGTAAACAGGCTATCACACATTTATGAGTTACCCTGTACCCCCATCCATTGTCTTCAATTAAGGGAAGTAAAAACCATCTCAGCCTTTGATGTAAAAGGCCCTATAAAGGAAACTAAAATGTTTGTAAAACAGTTTGGCAGTTAAAACGTTCAGTAGAGGATATTCCCTATGAAAAACAATTATACCCTCCAAACTGATTTTATAGGACCACTATCTCTTAAATGTAAGTTAAGTGATTGTGGATCCAAAATGGGTAAAAGATTTTCCCTTTAAGGTTAATATTTCTGCCATCACTAAGGCTCTGGGAGAACAGATATTTGGTGCTGGGGGCTCTTATCAAAAATAACATCAAGGCAAGAAGAAAAACCACTTTATTGGTTCTATATTTCAAAAATATTGATAATATTGTTGACAGTTTAACAAAGTTCCACTTCCCTTATTACTCATAGGTTTGAGGATAGTGGAAAGGATCAATCAAATTAAAGGGTGGTAAATGCCCAAGGCAAACTGGGAAGCTTTTAATTCCCATAATTTTAATGGCTTTTTAAATAACTTCTGTTGCCTCAACTGGCCAACCACCCTTGAGGTGATGACCAAAAGATAAATGGAATTGAGAAAATTAAAATTAATACACAGCTGCAAGTCTTATACAACTATGGATGCAGGGTGAATGAGTTGTCAAGATTGGGAAAATCCAAGAGTGACAGGTTGCACCTGCCCCTTTGAGGCCCCCTGCTGGAGGCCCTGCAATCCTATCACACCCCACCCCAGGGAAGGAGCAGCGGATGTAGGTCCTCCAGACCTTCCTAGAGAGGCCTTGTGGAAGCAGCCAATCAGAATCCAGCAGGTTCAGATAAAAGGAGCTGCACGGCCTGAGCAGGTCAATTCTGGGCTCAGACCAGAGGCATGGATGGGGAAGGCTCTGCTCTCTCCAAAGGAGCTCGACTAGCTCATTTACTGGCCCTGGGATCAAGAGGACCAGAGTACTGTAACCCTAAGGTAATAGGTGAAAGGAAAAAAGCTAGGTGGGAAAAGGCCCAAAGAATAGCAGCAGCAAATGAGGCAGCAGTACATGGCTGCTGTGTATAGGGTCCCTGGGTTGGGACCCAGAGTAGTGGGTGGTATTGTGATATTGGCACTCTATTTGGATTTGCATATTGAAACGCATAATGTGATAATATTGATTTGGGCTTGAGAACAAGTGAAACAGGATCAAGGACTCAATTTGATTGCATGCCCATCAGCTAAGATTGTCTTCGAACACAGGGACAATTGATAACTAAGACTTGGGATAACCTATTGCTCACAGCATGGACTAACAGTAAAACTTTGAAAATTCATAAGGTACAAAGTTCTATGTATAGATGAGGGATCCATATGACATTAGATGGCAGACAAAACATTTTGTTGTGGAAGTATTTCCAACTGGAAATCCAAGAAGCTGAAAAATCTGGTGGAAAATGTGCATTATTTTCCAAAAAACACAGTAGGCTGAATAATTTTTCCAACGCAAAGTACAGTGTCGGAAATAACAACCACCCATAACTGATTCTATCAAGAAGTTAAGCAGATAATAAACAAGGAAATCATCCTACTGTACAGTAGTGCAAGCAGGGCGGTACTCTCCAGTACGCAGTACCGGCAAGAGATTTTTAGCAGGTACAGGGTACTGGAAAGACTTGGGGCTAGCCAATCCCCTTTCAACCCCTCCCCCCGCCTCCAGAGCCAAGTCATCTCGCTGAGTACTCAGTTTGCCTTTTGTCTTTGAGGAACCAGTTTGTGCCTCCTTTTCTAAAATTAGCATATGTCTCAGTAATGCTATATTGTAGAATCTTATAACTTTACATACGATCTTGCCACACATACTTTGCCAGGATGAAAATAATGATCCGATTCAGTACATTATGAGTTTTCAAATTATAAGTGATCCAAGGCATACTTTGTACAAAATCCAATATAGCTTTGTAAAAATGGTGAACAGAGGGATCCAGATGGTCACAGGTACTATGTAGGGTATTGTTTTAAGTACTGGAAATATGCTCTGCATTCTGGATGAAGGCAGAGTTGACAGACAGATTTTCTGTTAGACAAACTATGTTTGACATATAAATTAAGCATTGTAAGCCAACACCATGAAAGCCCCATTTACACACACAGTCAACAGGGGGACAGGCAATCAATAGGGAAGAAGCAAGGCTCAGGAAAGAACAAACAACCAAAGGTTTCACTGTCTCTGAACTTTCCGGATATAAGTAGAAGGAAAAATACACCCCTTTATCTTGCACCTAGGAAGTTAATGCACAGCCCGTTCATGTTCCTAAAAATGGGGTGCCAACCAGGCTTGATTGAAATGCCCCAAACGACAGCTTCCATATGAGGAGAGATTAATAAGACTGGGACTTTTCAGCTTGGAAAGCGACGACTAAGGCGGGATATGATAGAGGTCTATAAAATCATGACTGGTGTGGAGAAAGTAAATAAGGAAGAGTTATTTACTCCTCATAACACAAGAACTAGGGGTCACAAAATGAAATTAATATGCAGCAGGTTTAAAACAAAAGGAAATATACAATACAACACACAGTCAACCTGTGGAACTCCTTGCCAGAGGATGTTGTGAAGGCCAAGACTGTAACAGGGTTCAAAAAAGAACTAGATAAATTAATGGAAGATAGGTCCATCAATGGCTATTAGCCAGGATGGGCAGGAACGGTGTCCCTAGCCACTGTTTGCCAGAAGCTGGGAATGGGCAACACGGGATGGATCACTTGATGATTACCTGTTGTGTTCATTCCCTCTGGGGCACCTGGCATTAGCCAATGTCAGAAGAGAGGATACTGGGCTATATGGACCTTTGGTCTGACCCAGTATGGCCATTCTTATGTTCTTATTGTTATCCTGCCAGGCAAAGTAAGGGTTGGCATTGCCCTGAGGAGAGGGCTTGTGTGACTAACGGGCTGGAGGTGTCATGGAGCTAACACCCTGAGAAGCACAAGCAGGTCTCCCTCTCACTGGAGGCAGGGGGTACAAAAGGATCTCACTAAACTAGGTGCCTGGGCAACAAAATGGCCCATGAAATTTAATTCAAAGTAATGCACACTGGAAATAATAATCCCAACTATACTTACAAAACAACGGGGTCTAAATTAGCTGTTTACACTCAAGAAAAAGAACTTGGAGTCGTCATGGCTAGTTTTCTGAAAAACTTCCACTCAATGTGCAGTGGCAGTCAAAAAAAAAAAAAAAAGCTAAGAGTGTTCAGAAGCAGAAGGAAAGGGATAGATAATACAATAGAACCTATCACGATGCTGCCACATAAATCCACAATACACCCGCACCTTGAATATTGCATGCAGTTCTGGTCGCCTCATTTCATAACAGATATGTTAACATTCAAAAAAGTGCAAAAAAAGGGCAAGGGAAATGATTAGGGGGATGGAAAAGCTTCCATAGGAGGAGAAATTAACAATACTGGGACTCTTCATCTTAGAAATCAGACAATTACAGGGAGGATGTGATAGAGGTCTGCAAAATCATGAATGGTGTGGAGAAAGGGAAATGTTATTTACCCCTTCACATAACAGAAGAACTAGGGGGGGTCACCCAATGAAATTAATAGGCAGCAGGTATGAAACAAACAAAAGGAAGTACTTCATGCAATGCACGGTTAATCTGTGGAACATGTTGCCAAGGTATGTTGTGAAGGATGTTGTATAACAGGGTTAGAAAAGTTTGAGTAGCAGCCTGTCATAAATATAAAGGGAAGGGTAAACACCTTTAAAATCCCTCCTGGCCAGAGGAAAAACCCTTTCACCTGTAAAGGGTTAAGAAGCTAGGATAACCTCGCTGGCACCTGACCAAAATGACCAATGAGGAGACAAGATACTTTTAAAAGCTGGAGGGGGGAGAAACAAAGGCTCTCTCTGTCTGTCTGATGCTTTTGCCGGGGACAGAACAGGAATGGAGTCTTAGAATTTAGTAAGTAATCTAGCTAGATATACGTTTGATTCTGATTCCTTTAAATGGCTGAGAAAATAGCTGTGCTGAATGGAATGTAGATTCCTGTTTTTGTGTCTTTTTGTAACTTAAGGTTTTGCCTCGAGGGATTCTCTATGTTTTGAATCTGATTAACCTGTAAAGTATTTACTATCCTGATTTTACAGAGGTGATTCTTTTTACTTCTATTAAAATTCTTTTAAAAATCTGAATGCTTTTTCATTGTTCTTAAGATTCAAGGGTTTGGGTCAGTGTTCACCTATGCAAATTGGTGAGGATTTTTATCAAGACTTCCCCAGGAAAGAGGGTGTAAGGTTTGGGAGGATTTTTTGGGGAAAAGACATTTCCAATTGGGCTCTTTCCCAGTTATATACCTGTTAGACGTTTGGTGGTGGCAGCGATAAAGTCCAAGGGCAAAAAGTAAAATAGTTTGTACCTTGGCGAAGTTTTAACCTAAGCTGGTAAAAGTAAGCTTAGGAGGTTTTCATGCAGGTCCCCACATCTGTACCCTAGAGTTCAGAGTGGGGAAGGAACCTTGACACAGCCGTGTTAGTCTGTATCCGCCAAAAAAAAAAAAGAGGACTTGTGGCACCTTAGAGACTAACAAATTTATTTGAGCATAAGCTTTTGTGAGCTACAGCTCACTTCATCGGATGCATTCAGTGGAAAATACAGTGGGGAGATTTATATACACAGAGAACATGAAACAGTGGGTGTTATCATCTGTATGTTTCATACACCCATTGTTTCATGTTCTCTGTGTGTATAAAATCTCCGCACTGCATGCATCCGATGAAGTGAGCTGTAGCTCATGAAAGCTTATGCTCAAATAAATTGGTTAGTCTCTAAGGTGCCACAAGTCCTCCTTTTTCTTTTTAGGGTTAGAAAAGAATTAGATAAGGTCATGGAAGATAAGTCCATCAATGGCTACTAGCAACCCCTTGCTCTGGATGTCCCTAACCCTCCAGCTGCAAGAGGCTGGCACCAGACAACAGGGGACAGATCACCTGAAATTGCCCTCTTCTGTTCATTTCTGGCACTGGCCACTGCTGGAAGACAGGATAGTGGGCTAGATGGACTGTTGATCTGACCAAGTATGGCCAGTCTTATGGTGACTTGCAGTCATGGTACTTCAAGAACCATCACATAAGGACCCCCAGCTAGTCTGTTTACCTGTTTGCCTTTGGGTTAAGCTATCTAATGACCACAGTTGGGCCCCACTTGAGCCACCTGATCGGCCAAACCACCTGATTGGCTGAAGGGATTAGCAGACCTTTACTTAAAACAGGCAACATTTGACTTCAGCACTGTTCACTTCTGCTCCTACCTTGTTCCTGTCCCGCTCCTACCTTGTTGCAGGTCTGCCCCAGCCCTGCTCATCCCTCGCACCCAGCCCTGCTCATGCCTTCCCTGACATCAGGTAACCTGCATTCCTGCCTGTGACTTTGGCTTCCCTAGATTCATAGATTCCAAGGCCAGAGGGAGCCATTGTGATCATCTAGTCTGACCTCCTGTGTATTACAAGCCAGGATTTCCCGTCCCCACAAATGGATGCAGGGCTGAAGGTGCAGATTATAATAACTCTACTTAACTCCTGATCTACCCTAGCGCTCAGCTACCCTCACAGCTGGCAGGGAGCCCTGAGCTAGCAGCCGGAGCAGAACCTGCTACTCGCAGACTGATTTATCTAGGAGCTGAAGGGCTAATTCAGTTGGAGCGGGGGGGAGTTTTCCCAGCAAAACTCTACTCACTGGGTGTCACCTGGGAAAGGGAAAGGCCCAGGCTGAGAGTGTTGCTGCCAGACCCCAGAGGACAGTTCTCGGGGGACCCTGCATGCAGGCCTTGGACTCACCAGCTCACCCACCGCCAGTCCTGCCCTTTCTGTGGCTGGCTCAAGACCCCTCCAAGATGGCTTCTCCCCTCTCCCGGGGGTGGGTATCACACGTCTGTTGGTCAGGCTAACTCCTCTTCCTCAGCTCTGACTTGTCAATGGACTCGAACCCCCCAACCGCCCCCCCCCCCGTCTCTTAGACACTGCTCCTCCCCTGAGCTGGTGGGTGGTGGCCATCCAGGCACCCTGCTATCTCCCCAAGACAACAGGGCCCCCATTGCTCAAAACAGCGTCTCTCCCTCTTGGTTACCCAGCAGCCTCTGCGTCTGCCCTTGGCCCCTGTTCCCCAGCGAGCCCAGCCCTGAGCTACAAGCACACGGAGACCCAGGAACCAAGGAAAGCTCCGCGGGGGGTTACCCTTCATTCACTAAGTTTGGTGAGGAGATTGCAGGAAATTCCCATCTCTGTCTCAGGCAGTGAGAGGAGGGATAGGTCTCAGACACAGCTTGCTACAGGGCAGGGACAGAGGCTGCGGGGGAGAGTGAAGGCGAACCGGGGACTGGCGCCCCTGACCAGCTGGGTGGTGGGTGGGGCCAGATGTGGAAGCCGGGCGGCCGCAGACGGCTCATGGAGTGAGAAGTGGTGCCGGATCTAGCCTGGGAGTCCGGCATGCCCCTTGTTTTCCCGCCCTGGGCCTGGCCGGTGTCCCCCACAGCGCAGCCCAGGCTGTGAATTGCATGTGCCCCTTAGGGTCACAGCCTGGGTCACGGAGTTGGGGGAGACAAAGCCCTGCACCCCTGGCTTCCTGCGATTCACCATGACTCTCAGCCACCCAGTACAACAGAAGGTTTATCTGGACGACAGGAATGCAGTCCAAGACAGGTCTTGCAGATACAGACAACAGGACCCCCTCAGTCAGGTCCATCTTGGGGAGGCCAGGAGGTCTGTCTGGTCTCCCCTCCATTTTCCCAGCCAGCTCCAAACTGAAACTCTCCAGCCCCTCCTCTCTGGCCTTTGCTCTTTCCCAGGCCAGGAGGTCACCTGATCTCTTTGGTCTCCAACACCTTCAGTTGCACCTTTGCAGGGGAGGGGCCCAGGCCATCAGCTGCCAGGAGACAGGGTGATGGCCATTCTCTGTCCAGACAGCCTCACACTGGCCATGTAGGGCTCTGCAACAATCACACACCCTTATCCGCCCACGTAGATACATAAGCACTGCATAGGGGAAACTGAGGCACCCACACAGTATTCAGAGAGAACATCAAGAACAGTCCCACTTCATCACAGCCTGTCACTAAAAGCTTGTTGATGTGTGTGCTGCCCTACAGGGCCAAAATGCAAGTTGGCCCAGGGCGCCATTTTCCCTAAGGCCAGACCTGCCTGTCTCAGGGGTGGGTATCTGTCATCTATGGTTAGAGCAGGAGTCTGGACTGTAATGCCCTCGGGAGCTGGTGGCTCCTGATGTCTTGCTCTAAGCCTGGAGGGGATGGCAGCCAGTCCCAGCCCCTCACTGGAAAGTCTAATACCCGCTCCTCTCTCCTGCCAGCAACCTGTAACCAGCCCTGGATCTAGAACTGGAATCTCACCTCCTGTGGGGCACCATGCGTAGCGTGTTCACCATGGGCATGGACAAGGACCCTCCAAGGAGCAGGAGCAGCCTCTGGGCCCCACTCCCTCTGCTATTGGAGCTGCTGAGATAGGGGATGAGGTGAGGAGATTTGGGAACAGGCCGGAGCGTCAACAGAGGGGCAGAGAGAAGCCCTTCCTCCATCAGAGATTCCTTTACCCTCCATGGGAGCCCCTTTCTTCCTTCCACGTTCTGTGCTTTGGAGCCTGGAGCCTGGCCACAAGCCCAGCTCCCATCCACAGCTGCTTGGCTCTGCCACCCTGCTGTGTGCCAGGCCCTTGGCAGAGAACCGCTAAGATCAAGGCCTGAGGAGGGGCCAGCTGTCATCCTGCCATGAACTCTGGCCAGCTGCCCGCAGAGGGATCTGAACAGGAGAGGCTGGGCTGTGTGTTTGGGGTCTCATTGGGGCTCCCCTTAGCACCCATGCCCCTGACCCAAGGCTCTCTCTCCGCTCAGGCTCTGCCTCATGCCTAGCTGAGACTCTGGATAGAACGCTGAGGAGCCTGCTGGCAGCGACCCCAACACGGACCAGCTGCAACACGTCTCGGAGGTGAGCAGGATGGGGAGAGGCCAGGGGATGAGGGGATTTCTGTTTGAACCCTGTGGGGACTGCAAAGGAGAGCCTGGAAGATCCACATTTCCCTGCTGTCCTCCTGTTCGGAACCCATTGGGCCATCTTGGCCAGGGGAGCTGGGACTTCAACCCAAACCTCTGTACGGTTCTGTTAAGCACCAATCACAGGGCCTCAGGCTGGTTTGGGCAGCAAAGTCCTCAAACCCGTTAGATCCAGGAGATGCCCTTGAGAAGAGTCACTGGCTCCTCTCTAGGAAGACCCTTGGGGAATCGACTGAGACCATTTGGCAAGGGGTCTGCTCTTCTGTGCAAACAAAGACTTGACAACTCATTACACCCAACCCATGTCCTTCAGGGTATTTATCCTTACATGGTACCATCTAAGGTATCTTCAGAAAGTTGGTGGCTTATCCAGATTCATAATCATTTGTATGTGCAGGCTATACAGTATAGCCAAGTTCAAGAGACAAAACTGATGAGTCAGACCCCCCAAAAGTCATGAGAATAGCCCCAAAAATGTAAGACTTTTTAAAAATAGTGTTTTTAGGTGAGTGATGTTTTGAACCCCCCTACCCATCCCCAGGGCATGTGCATGTGACAATTGTGTTGCCCACTCTCCCACCTGTACTGGATCAGGTGAGTTTGGCCCCTGATGCAGAAACTTTTACCCCCACATCTGCCCATCTGCTCAGCTCCCAGCTCATCAGCCCTTACCCTCCTCGCTTCAGCCCCCCTGGAATGCCCAGCCTCATTTCCGCTCCTTAGGGTTCTTCACCCTCCTCAGGCCAGGGGTGGGGGGCTGCAGTGGGGTCCCCTCTCCCACTTTCCAGACTGGCAGGGGAGCAGCTGCCCAGGGTGGCTGACAGGATTTCGAAGTAAACTTAAGGCTCCTTTTAGAGCTCTCAAATGTCGGAATTTTTTTTCAGTTGATGCTTATTTGAGGGTTGCCTCCCCCTGCCCCTTTCTATCTCCAGTAAAAAGAAAGGGAGTACTTGTGGCACCTTAGAGACTAGCAAATTTATTTGAGCATTACATCCAGTAAAGTGTCTCTTCCCTGCTGGCATGTAGCCAGCTCTGTCTTGTTAGCTTGATAGCTTTGTTTATCTGATATGTAAAAGAATTCTCATTGTCTTTCAAAGTACTTTGGAATTAACTGCCCAGTGAAGGAACCACATCCCTTTGTTTGTGGGGGGGTAACGCCTGTTTCACTGGAGACACATGATTTGTGCTGCAGCTGAAAAAAGAAAATCCGGACATTTGCGCATTCTGTGGCATGATCATGAGTGAGAGGCTTAATTTTACTCAGAAATCACAACTCTCACACTCAGTTCGTGAGAGTTGGCATGTCTGGATTATATTTAAGGAATAATGTAACTATGTTGGAAGTATGCTTCGTGGTCTTGGAGTAAAAGTTAGTCACCATGAGGATAATGTGTCTTGGTGAGGGGCCATTATTTAAATCAGCTTGTGTACTAAATGACTGGAGGCTAGCTAACGTGATGCCAATTTTTTAAAAAGGGCTCCAGAGGTAATCCTGGCAATTACAGGTCAGTAAGCCTGACTTCAGTACTGGGGCAAACTGTTTGAAACTATAGTAAAGAACAAAATTGTAAGACACATAGATGAACATAATTTGTTGGGGAAGAGTCAACATGGTTTTTGAAAAGGGAAATCATGCCTCACCAATCTACTAGGATTCTTTGGGGGGGTCAAAAAGCATGTCGACAAGGGGGATCCAGTGGATATAGTATACTTAGATTTTCAGAAAACCTTTGGCAAGGTCCCTCACCAAAGGCTGTTAAGTAAAGTAAGCTGTCATGGGATAAGAGGGAAGAGCCTCTCATGGATTGGTAACAGGTTAAAAAGTAGAAAACAAAGGGTAGGAATAAATGGTCAGTTTTCAGAATGGAGAGAGGTAAATAGTGGGGTCCCCCAGGGGTCTGTACTGGGACCAGTTCTATTCAACATATTCATAAATGATCTAGAAAAAAGGGGTAAACAGTGAGGTGGCAAAATTTGCAGATGATCCAAAATTACTCAAGATAGTTAAGTCCCAGGCAGACTGCGAACAGCTACAAAAGGATCTCTCAAAATTGGGTGATTGGACAACAAATGGCAGATGAAATTCAATGTTGATAAATGCAAATTAATGCAAATTGGAAAACATAATCCTAACTATACATACAAAATGATGAGGTCTAAATTAGTTGTTACCACTCAAGAAAGAGATCTTAGAGTCATTGTGGATAGTTCTCTGAAAACATCCACTCACTGTGCAGTGGCAGACAAAAAAGCGAACAGAATGTTGAGAATCATTAAGAAAGGGATAGATAATAAGACAGAAAATATTATATTGCCTCTAATTACATCCATGGTACGCCCACATCTTGAATACTGTGTGCAGATGTGGTCGCCCCATCTCAAAAAAGATATATTGGAATTGGAAAATGTTCAGAAAAGGGCAACAAAAATGATTATGGGTATGGAATGGCTGCCATATGAGGAGAGATGAATAAGGCTGGGACTTTTCAGCTTGGAAAAGCGACGACTAAGGCGGGATATGATAGAGGTCCATAAAATCATGACTGGTGTGGAGAAAGTAAATAGGGAAGTGTTATTTACTCCTTCTCATAACACAAGAACTAGGGGGGGTCACCAAATGAAATTAATAGGCAGCAGATTTAAAACAAACAAAAGGAAGTATTTTTTCAGACAATGCACAGTCAACCTGTGGAACTCCTTGCCAGTGGATGTTGTGAAGGCCAAGACTATAACAGGGTTCAAAAAGGAACTACAGTTCACGGAGGATAGGTCACTCAATGGCTATTAGCCAGGATGGGCAGGGATGGTGTCCCTAGCATCTGTTTGCCAGAAGCTGGGAATGGGCAACAGGGGATGGATCACTTGATGATTATCTGTTCTGTTTGTAAGCAGGATCTGAATGAATGCTTCCCTGACAGCTAGTTGGGAGGGGGAGAGACTTGGGTGTGTTTATGTAAACACAGGTTGCTCCTGCTCTGCTTACATACTGAGCAAAAAGTGATCAACTTTGGCTGGTGTTGGGTACAAATCACCTTAGTACTGAATGCAGGGTAGTGAAATATGGTTACCAATGTTGTAATTATTGTAGGAATACAGGAAAGCAGGACTGTGCTTAACCTGTTGCCCTCAGTTGAAAGAACCTTGTTAGGTCTGGGGCTCGAATGTCATGAAAGTGAGAGAGGGTGGGGATATGTGTTTTTAGTTAAGGGGTTGCACATCCTGTAGAGTCCTGGTGTAATCTGTTCTTTCCCACTGTTCAAATAATACAAGTAAATAGACTTTATTAGGAGCTAATCGGAGCTGAAATCAGTTGTGATAGGACTGTGTTTCTGCCAGCCGACAAAAAGCTAAAAAAATCACTGAGAGCTGAAATCATTTTGAGAGGGGGCAGTGCATCTTCCCGGCCTACAAAGAGCTAAAAATTAGTAAGAGTGCTGTGCAGTGGTCCCAGCAGAGAGGCAGGTGGTAGCAGAAGGTGACTGATAATCAGCTGATGAATGAGTGTCTGGTGCGGTGGAGAGGCGCAGTGAGCGGCTAGCAGGGCAGCTGGTGGAGAGGCACGGTGAGCCGGCAGCCAGCGTGAGTGGCCAGCTGGGTAGCTGGCAGAGAGGGGCCTTGTGAGTTTGGTCCCTCTTTATCCTGCCCCTGGCGGGGGTGGTGAATTCTGCACATGCACCTCTGGACTCTGGGCCTGTGCTGACCAAGGACAACAACTGTGAGTGGGGTGCAGAGAAGGGTTGGGCACATGAAAGGGACTTTTGGGTTGCTGGACTTAAGAACCTGAGGGGAAAAGGACACTGCCCAACCTACTTGGGGGTGGGTCTTTTACTCATGGTTTATGTTTATAAATCCTGTTTGTGGTGTTTCCCCAAATTAACGCGAGTTACTTCCCTCTTTTAATTACAAGTCTTTTCTACACTCAGACTCTGTGCTTGCGAGTGGGGAAGTATTGCCTCGCACAGGTGCCCAGGGCTGATGTGTAAATTTCCCAGGTTACGGGGTGGGGGCTCAAGCCGGTTCTGTGTTGTATCAATGGAAAGGACCCCTAGATATTGAACCTGGCTCTAGTTGCGGTTGGCTCCACCTGGCAGAAGGGTGATATGTTCATTCCCTCTGGGGCACCTGGCATTGGCCACTGTCAGAAGACAGGATACTGGGCCACATGGACCTTTGGTCTAACCCAGTATGGCCGTTCTTATGTTGTCTCCCCTCCCCTGATAGCCGGTGAGGTAATGCAAGGCTTACCTGTGTAGCCTTGCTCCACCCCAAGTCTATCAGTGGAAACCATCAGAGACAACTGCAAACCCCTGAACCCACTTGGGGTGAAAACGGAACATGAGCCAAGGCAGGGAATTACCCTAGGGAGTGGGGAGAGGCCTTCTGGAGCCCAGTCCGGCCAATTTTCAGAGAGCAAACGTCATGAATCAGACTCCCCAAAATCATGAGATTGGCCCCAAGATCATGACATTTTAAAAAAGGATATTGTGTTTATAGGACAGTCTCTTGCTTTGTGAACAACCCCTGCCCTTCCCAGAGTGTGTGTGTGTAATAGCCGGCAGAGCATCAGCAGCAGCAAGCCACTGGGTCATCTGGCTCAGTTAGGGAGGAGACGGGGCTGGGGGCAGCCCACCCTGTTCCATGACTTAGTCCCTTAAAGAATCGGGTTTAAGGGAGCAGCAAACAAGCTGGTGAATCTCTCCTCTCAGCCCCATCACCCAGAGAGCTGTGGATGTGGGCAGGGATTGTGAACCCCTGCCTCATGATGGAGGCAGGGGATGGGTCCACAATGCCTGACCATGTATCGTCCCAGGCTCTGATGAAGTGGGACAAAACCCAAAGGACATGCTCCGAATCCTGAGAGGAGCAAAAGCCCTTCTAAGGCTCTTCTCTCAGGAAGTCCCATATTCCACCCTGGCCCCTGAGGATTAGCCCCGGGGGTGGGCGAGGGGAAGGGGCTCACTGGTACAGAACATTGACCATGACCTGCCTCCTTCTCCCACAGCACGTCGACTTCTGGATCCAGTCCGGAGCCAAGGGAGAGCCAGGGCCATGAGGAGCAGCACCGCCCTGCTGCGATTCCCCACCTGCCTTCTGGGATTTGACGTGAGTGACCTTTACCCCTGGGTCCTGCTCCTCGGCGTAGCCAGAGCCAGTTCTGACGGGCAGCGGGAGCTGGGGCTGCAGGGGCCCAGCCGGGCAGTAGGGTCAGTGCTGGGCTTGTGCTCACCCACCCAGAAGTGTGAGGAGAGCTGAGCTGGGCCTCATGGGCTAGAGCCTTTCACCCTCAGCTGGGAGCTGTCTGGGGCCTGCCCTTCCTGGGCACGTCTGGTGCCTGGCTGAGGGCTTCCTCCCAGACCCCCTCCAAGTAACATTATCCTGTTCCTGACGAGACAGGCTTCTTCAGAGGCCCCACCAGTTCTCTCCTTTCAATCAATGGAAAGTGCCTGCACAATTTTCAAGGTACCAGTGGAAAATCTGAATGGTTGTCCTCGGAAGAAGAGCGCTGGGTGGCTCAAATGCTTGTCTCAACAGAAGTTGGTCTCGCAAAAGACGTTACCTCTCCCCTCTCTAACAGAGGAAAACACAGTCCACTGATCCAGCCCCCAGCCAGCCTGCTGTCCTAAAGCAGCCATGCTGTATGTGCCGTGATTTATTTAGTCTGGTTCTTGGTGTTTTGCTCCAAGGATTGAAAACCCTCCTTGGAGAATCCAATTTTCTGCCTACTTTATTTTGTCACCGTTAGTGCAAGGATCAAAGCCCTTCTGTTCGACGAATAGGGCACCATAGCAATGGAAATGTCTGCTACCACTGCTTGCTGAAAACATACTCGGACATTGCACAGAGGATTCTGCTCTCTTTCCATTTTCCCAGTGGTTTGAAAAACTAGTTTAAACTTACAGAGCAGGAGTTTGTTAGCAGTGGCTGAGAACTGTGAAGTCACTGTTCTTCCCCATGTTGGTGTGATTCTTATTTATTCTTGCAGCTCTAGCCAGCACTGCAGTCAAACAGTACAAATCAGTCAGCTCGCTCAACTGTCTGAACGTTCAGAACCTTTTTACAAAGCAGCCGAGTGACCTACTCAGCAGAACCTTCTATTTAGGTGGCTTGTTTGCATAAGACATCTCTTTCTAAGAAATACCCCACAGTCCAGACCTCTGTTAACGTCCCACAGTCTTACCAAGCTGCTCCGCTGGCAGGGGTTGTATCTCTCACATGCATTAGTCAAGTGTGGTGAGACTCAGTTATTATAGACAAGGAAACTGAGGCACAGAAAGGCTAAGGGACTTGCTTGTAAGTCTAGGCTCCTAATTCACAGTCAATGCCCTGTCCGCCTCCCAGAAAGGGTGGGTAAATAGGGCTAACACGTAATTAATGCTCCTACCAGCATAGCATTTTCTTTTTAGGGTTATTTTAATTTGAAGAGTCAAAAAGAATGAAGGGAAGACTGCTGACAATATCAGGTCTAGAGTGGGAAACACCTCATTAGCAACAATTATTCAGATAGGATCAGTGTTCGTACTCTAAGTCTGGTTTGCACCCCTCCAGTGCAACCAAAGCGAGAGTAACTGGCATCCAGGGGAATTCCCAGGTGCCATATGATTGGTGATGCAGCTCCTAGGCCATCCCTCTCCACCAAGCATAGGGGGCATGGCCAAGCAAAAGGGATTGTGACTGTTCTACTGATGCTGTAAGGGCCTGGGGGGCCATTGGCCGCTCCGTGGCAGGTGAAGCATCCCTGAGCACGTCTCAGCCACTCCAGCAAATCTGGATCAGATGTTTTCCCCCACTAGTATAATATGCAATTGAACCATTTTTGGAAGGTCCTAACCTGTTTAGTCTTGCAATGCCCCGCTCACCAGTTTGTGCATTTCAACCCTGATGTGGCTGTATAGGGTTGTATTTAGGTGCTGGTTTTACTAGGAATTTATTATAGCTGCATGTGGTACTCAGAGGTCTCTACATATTAATTGCATTGATTCTCTTTCCCAGTTCATGCAAATTGAGAGAACAATTACCCCAGAGAGCACCTGTTCTGCTGACGTGGTACTTTATCAGTCACACAGTACCTGCAGGGGTATGAACGTATAATACCTTCAATTCTTACTGTCTAGGAACACTATTGTAAACATTGTAGATAGAGACAGATGTTACCACTGAAAGGGTTGTAATGGTCCCTCAGCTGGGTTTTTGGTACTTTATGGACAATGCCTAACCTGAGGCTGGAAGGATTGACAGAACTGCTATTTTGGAGGGTCTGATGCCCCACACATCAGTGATCCATCACCATGCATTTCCCAGCTCACCATTTGTGACAACTGCCTGCCACGGTCAGCAGCAAGGACTGACCCGGAACCCTCTCACCTAAAAAGGGTCACACATGAACTGCTACTGCTTGAGCTAAATGAGTAAATCCAGCTGGTAGCTGGAGCCTGTAACAGACTCAAAGGCCTTGTATGGGACCAGCCACTTGAGGGAGACAAAACCCAAACTGAGTTAATGAGGGGGGGACACACGTATCCTACTCTCAGAAACTGACTGATAAATAACTTTTAGCGGGGCTGCACCCACGTAGATCCTGCTGCAGGATCGGGGCCTTCATTAGCAATCAAAAGGGCTGAAAAATAATAGAACCAAAAATTCCCAAAGATGTCAAAAATATGATGGTGGGAACACTGAATGCGAATTTACTTTTTTCTAAAGAACTGAACTTAAAAATAAACCCCACAATCACTTGGTTAGAGCTGCTGCTTTAATTTGAATCCGAATGTAGGGCAGTACCTTTCCTACATGCATGTTCTTAGCAAGGAACTATAGAAAAGATAGCTTCATTTCCATAAAACATAGGGCATTTTGTAAAATCAAATTATGGAACATTTAAAATGTATAAAGTGATAACCTCACTCTGCATTCTTTATATCCAAATATAAAATTTAGAATTTGAAACACTATTTCTAAACATCCCAGAAATTATATATACACATATTTAATATGGAAATCAAGGCCATCCAGATAATATCATACTGGCAAACTTAAAGTGACTCCCTAATTTAATTTAATTTTTTACTGTTCAATATTCATTAGACCAGAATTAAAGTTTAACACTGACCCGCTGCTGAGCTATGGGGAAATTTAAATTGTGGCCGACTCTTTTGAGCTGAGTTTGCTTGCTTGCACCATGAATTCAGTAGCACATTTGGAACGTTAGGGTATGTCTACACCATGGAGACTGTATCAGCATAAACTGTGCAGCAGAGCCCTGTAATGGAGACCCCGCAGGGGGGTTTCTGTAGGTATAGGAATATCACCTCCCCGAACATTAGCTGCAGCAAAGGAAGCAGCGCTCTTCTGTCAACACAGCTGTATCTACGCGGGGGGGGGGGTATGGCAGTTTTCACACCCCTGAAAGAGGGAGCTATGCCAATATAACTTCCACGTGTAGACCAAGCCTTAGTCTAGAGAGTCAGTATTCGGAGATGGCCCGTGGAGATGTACATCTTGTTCTGACCAGTCAGGATCAGTGGAGCAGGATTTTTATAATGGTTAAAATGGGTGAAGGATATCTGAGGTTCCTGGATCTCTGAAAGGGGTACAAGGACCCACCACCAACACAAAACCCAATCCAATAGCTATGTTACTAGCCCACAACAGTAGCGTGATAGTGTTTTTCATTCCTTCCTTCCCAGCGATCAGTCAGGGTAACTTTATACTGGGGGCACTGTCTAAATGTACCGCTGTCTCGAGCCTATTTTTTTCAGCTCTCTCATTATCACAGTAGGTTTATGTGCCCTGAGTGCCCCAGCACCTATTTCTGCTAGTAGTTAAACAGTAGGAAGAGTTAAAAATAAGAGAAAAAGCCTAGAATGTTACCTGCTATGCCTTTTAAAAACAATACTGCTGAAGATAAATAAGCTGCTGAGAAATGAAAATGCTCATGCAAGTGTAGTGTGGCCACTGAGTAATTAGCGAGCATCCTATCTATTGTTCTTTCACCATTCGTATTGCCCACTGAGTCTGATTCAAAGCTCACTGAAGTCAGAAGAAGTCTTGCCATTTAGTTCAATGAGCTTTCGATTAGGTCTCTGTTCTCCAGTCCCTTTATTACTTACTAACCCCCCTTTTTAAAAAAAACAAAAACAAAAACAACCTTTACAATAAAACTTGGATGACTTTGGAAGGTCTATCTACTTGCATCTGAATCTGTGTATATATCTAGGCACATAGCAGGAGAATGCTGTGCACGCTAGTTAAAGATAAGGTATAATACACATGCTGCTTAAGAGCTAGGCAAGCACTGGCAAACAGCCCTTTAAAAGACATTTATATGTTTCCATTCACAAAGCACACTGATCTTACTAAAACTACTTAGGATTAGCAGACTCACTCCTAGTAGCCCCTAAACCGGCTTGGTATCTCTAAATTAGAATTCATATTCTAGCTTTAAAATCACACACAGCAGGTTCTTGGTTGCTTCTCTGATGTTTCACTCATGTTCAAAGAACTCATGACAAGCTGAAGTGACCATGGCAATGAAGGCTACAAATTCCTGGAAGTCGCATTCAGCGTCACCATCGGCATCCAGTGTCTCCATCACCTTATCCACTGTCTCCTGATCTTTAATTTCCTAACCAAAACAAGAAAGAGCAGTTAAAGCTGGTGAACAAGGGATAGGGCTGTGAATAGGATTTAGGAGTCCTGGTTCGTAATCTGGTTGTCTTCAAATGGAGCTAATAGACAGTACAGTAGATGTCACCATACTGGGTAGTCTCATCATTCAGTGTTTATTCAAAACACATCCAAAGAAGTTTCCCTTTCGTAATGTATCTGTTTTCCATGTTGCCTTCCAAGCATTGGCACAGGACTGTGGTTCCTTATGCAGTTACCTTGCAACAGAGACCCACATGAAGTAGGAATGGTCTGCCACTTTTGTTTACTGCATTGACCAATATGTAAAACCACTTTGGAATAACGGTTTGTTTTTCCGTGGAAAGATTAAGGTGGTGGACATTTAAATCTAATCTGACTGGAAATGCTGTAACAGCAGAAAAGAAGCTCATTCTTAAATGATCGACACATGGGCTACAATTTGGCTATTATTCAATACAAATATTCTGGGTCTGCAAAGAAGAATCATGTCTTCCCAGGATCTTTAATACAAGGACACACATTACGACACAGGCATGGAATTACTATTCATAGAGATTCTATAGTACGATTTAGTTAATTTAAAATTTTTACTTCATTTGATTCTACGCTTTCTTTCACATACAGTGCCACTCCCCCACCAGCACGACCTGTTCTGTCCTTCTGATATATTTTGTACCCTGGTATTACTGTGTCCCATTGATTATCCTCATTCCACCAGGTTTCTGTGATGCCTGTTATATCAATATCCTCATTTAATACGGGGCACTCTAGTTCACCATCTTAATATTTAGACTTCTAACATTGGTATATAAGCATTTTAAAAACTTGTCATTTTTTGGCTGTCCCCCACATGATGTAATTGAATGGGACTTTTTATCATTTGACTGTTTCTCATCAGATCCTCCCTGTATTTTATCATTTTCCATCCTCTCCTCCTAAGGGATGTCCAAACCACACGCTCCTCCGCACCTGTCTGCTTTCCCCTAGCCCTTAGTTTAAAAAACTGTTCTACAACCTCTTTAATTTTAAGCGCCAGCAATCTGGTCCCATTTTGGTTTAGGTGGAGCCCATCCTTCCTGTATAGGCTCCTCCTCTCCCAAAAGCTTCCCCAATTCCTAATAAATCTAAACCCCTCCTCCCTACACCATTATCTCATCCACACTCTGAGACCCTGCAGTTCTGCCTGTCTAACTGGCCCTGTGCATGGAACTGGGAGCATTTCAGAGAATGTGACCATGGAGGTCCTGGACTTCAATTTCTTACCTAGGAGCCTAAATTTGGCCTCCAGGACCTCTCTCCTATCCTTCCCCATGTCGTTGGTACCTACATGTACCACGACCACCGGCTCCTCCCCAGCACTACACATAAGTCTATCTAGATGTCTCGAGAGATTCCCCAACAGTCACACCGGGCAGGCAAGTCACCATGCAGTGACTATTTCTTTTTTTGTCATTCAAATGGATTTTGGGTCATGGCTAAATCAGGCTGGAGGGAGGCTCCTACCTCAGCTTTGGATACACAGCCAGAACCCTCTCCTGGAGTCAGCATAAGCTGTTTCTTGCGAGAATGGCCCTGGTGCACACCTAACTCCACACCAAACAGAAGGGTGGAGAGAGCGGTGGTGGACACCTCCCTTAGCTTTAGCCCAGTGGTTAGAGCACTCAGCTGGAATGTGGGAGACCCCAGTTGATTTCCAACCCCCAGCTGATGAGGAGAAGGGATTTGAACAGCAGTTTCCCACCTCTGCTTTCTAACCACTGGACAAGGAGATATTCTCACCTGGGGCTCTCTCAATCTTGAAGCTGTTCCACTGTGTATCAATGACTAAATACAGTATGCACTGGGCCAGAGAGAGTGACTATAATCCAGGGGTTATGGCACTCGCCTGAGACATGGGAAACCCCTGTTCAAATGCCTTCTCTTCTTCAGGCAGAGGTTGGAACTAAGCTGGGTCTCCCACTGCCCAGGCAAGTGCCCTAACCACTGCGCTAAAGGTCAGAAGGGAGTCCCTGCCTCTTCCTCCTGCCACATGTGTGGAGTTATGCATGCTCTGAGCACCCCTACAGGTGAGCAACACCTCCCTCCGTTGGGTTCGAGCATGGTGCTGGGGCTTAGGCATGAGACAGGCATCCAGACGCCTGCCTGAAATAGCAGTGCACATGCACAGGGGCAAAAACATCGGTACCTAGGGGGCTTTTAGAGTACAAATTTAGGCATCTATAGGACTGGGCATCAGCTGAGCAGGGATTTTGTGGATCAGAGGAGCAACTAAAGCTGCAATTTAGGTACCTAAATTTGGGGATCTGGGCCCTTGTGCTTTCCTCCACAGGTGACTGGACCTTGATACATACAGTCTGGCCCCTCACATATAAGCACCTGGGAAATACACAAGAAAAGCAAAAAGAGAATTCCACGGAGAGAGAGCCGCCTGCCATCCAGAGGGGATATGCTTTGCCTTCTGAATGAGCTAACTCCCTTTTATTGCCCACCCTCTGAGTAGCCATTAAATCAGGACAGTCGCTTCCCTACCCCCAAGAAACATAGCACAAGACAAAGGCTGAAGTACTGGAAGCAGTCCATTGCACTGAGCCCTTTGACAGTCACAGCTTGAGTATATGTACTGTTCCCATTGCCACGGGAAGCAGCCTGCTAGCTAAAACTATTTCAACAAACAACATGAGCGCTGAGAACTGTTGAAGGCTACAGTAAACATCTTCAGGCATCTCGACATTTGGTACACAATAGAGTAAAGGGCAATTCATTGTTCAAAAGGCAATACTCACGCCTAAAAAATGGGGGAGCTCATTATTAATGAGCTCCTTTAATTCAGATTTCTTCAGCTTGTGTTTGTCTCCCTCCTTTCCCGAGTACTGGTGGAAAGCTTCAATGATGGCAATCATGGCCTTTTCCAGAGCAGACATTGTTACAGTGGCACTGGCCTAAAATGAAAGGGATTGGGAGGAAACACCATGTTAAGCTCAGCGTGTGGGGGGTTTAAACGCCTTTCTGCCTTCTCTGTGCAACTATACAACCCTTGGCCCAAAAGTGTTATGCCACAAGGGCCTGATCCAAAGCCCATGGAAGTCAATGGAAAGATGCCAATAAATTTCAGTGGGCTTTGGATCAGGCCCCAAATGAGCACTTAAGGAAATAACGCCAGCAAAGAGCTGACCATCTGTGGAAACTTAGAATCATAGAATATAAGGGTTGGAAGGGACCCCAGAAGGTCATTTAGTCCAACCCCCTGCTCGAAGCAGGACCAATTCCCAGTTAAATCATCCCAGCCAGGGCTTTGTCAAGCCTGACCTTAAAAACCTCTAAGGAAGGAGATTCTACCACCTCCCTAGGTAACGCATTCCAGTGTTTCACCACCCTCTTAGTGAAAAAGTTTTTCCTAATATCCAATCTAAACCTCCCCCACTGCAACTTGAGACCATTACTCCTCGTTCTGTCATCTGCTACCATTGAGAACAGTCTAGAGCCATCCTCTTTGGAACCCCCTTTCAGGTAGTTGAAAGCAGCTATCAAATCCCCCCTCATTCTTCTCTTCTGCAGGCTAAACAATCCCAGCTCCCTCAGCCTCTCCTCATAACTCATGTGTTCCAGACCCCTAATCATTTTTGTTGCCCTTCGCTGGACTTTCTCCAATTTATCCACATCCTTCTTGAAGTGTGGGGCCCAAAACTGGACACAGTACTCCAGATGAGGCCTCACCAATGTCGAATAGAGGGGAACGATCACGTCCCTCGATCTGCTCGCTATGCCCCTACTTATACATCCCAAAATGCCATTGGCCTTCTTGGCAACAAGGGCACACTGCTGACTCATATCCAGCTTCTCGTCCACTGTCACCCCTAGTATGCTATTTATTATGCTAGGTCCTTTTCCGCAGAACTGCTGCCTAGCCGTTCGGTCCCTAGTCTGTAGCTGTGCATTGGGTTCTTCCGTCCTAAGTGCAGGACCCTGCACTTACCCTTATTGAACCTCATCAGATTTCTTTTGGCCCAATCCTCCAATTTGTCTAGGTCCTTCTGTATCCTATCCCTCCCCTCCAGCGTATCTACCACTCCTCCCAGTTGAAATCAACTTATTTCAATTGATGTAGCTTAAGGTTGGGAAACACGTGTGGGACATTGTTCTTACTTTAAGACCTTGGGTAACAAGCAGAATATTTGTATATTGCCAAAACAGAGTCAGCACAGACCTATTGTTAAAAAGGAGGTACCCTGCAGTACCAGATGGTCCATATATTCATTAGCTTATCGTCAGCATCACTAACAAAAAGTAACATTCTGAAGGGAGGATTACTGGGTAACATAGACATAGGGGTTTTTCAATTTCACCATTATATTCAAGAAGAGTGCACTGTGGGGAGTTGGGGAGGGAATAGCTGCTATCTGTCCGGAAAATTCCCAGACTTCCCTGAAGCGTGAACACAAGTTTTGTACCTTGATCTCCACTTTGGCAGAGTACAATAAATACATAAAAGCCAGCAGGCTGTTAAAAGACGTAAATATGACATAGTCAAAATACACAACTCTCACCAATACATCAATGATTAATTGATTTTTTTCTGTAAAATGGTACTGACTGCCCTGCTTTTCAGCGGATGGGCCACCAAACCACAGAGAAGCATTTCACCCCAAGATATCAGGGAAGATCGTCAGCACTGACAGAAAAAAGGGGAAAAAAGCAGCAAAGTGAAGGTCTGAAAAACAGTTTGTCAACTGAAGTGCCACAAAACTATTTTCAAAGAGACATTTTGGCCAGGTTTCAGTTTCCGGCCTAGCTCTTTAAAATAAAAATCTGTTCAATCCAGAGACTACTAACACTGCAAAAGAACTAATCTTTGAAACCATCTGTGACCATGTAACATATTCCCGTGGCAACTATGGCCATTGCTTACATAGGAAAGTATTTAATGGATTTTTAGCTTTTTTTAAGTGCAATTTAACAGCTGGGAACAAGGACAACCAGCCCCGTGGGAATCGCCAGCTTTCTGTAGACCACCAGGAATGCTCCATGAACCACAGTCTGCAGCCCACAAATTGGGAACTACAGACTTACACCAATTGCCTGAGCAACACATCACCTCAATCATGGTATTTTTTGAGGTTCTGGTTTTTTCACCCTTTGGAGATTGTAATCACATATAGCAAATACTGCCCTCAGTATGAAAACAGTGTATATGTCTCCAACACAGTATCTTTTCCCCAAATTTGCTGCAGAATCACAGTTCCAGTTTCCTGTGCTGAGATTTATCTATTTAGGTTCTTACTCTAGTGTGACCTTGTCTTATCAAAAAGCATCCTTTCTTACTTCAAAAGGAAAAAGCTTACAATTTTTGTCACATCACAAGAACCTGTCTTAGTCAATTACATAGCAATGGGGAACCGCAGGGTGTAAATATTTATTTACACATGTGAGTTTTCTTAGTTCCTAGCATGTGTTATTGTTACTTCTTATGTTGAGTCTTTGAGCAGCTGATTTGCTCCATTTTTAGTCTGCTGGATTTTGTACATTTTTGTTTTCGGTGCTTCACAAAGTTCTTTATAATCATCTCTATTCTCCAGCTTTTTCTTCCTTTTACTTCTCAGATTTGGTTGGCTCTGTCTTTATTACCCGATCACTGAACGTCTCTATCCCCCCTGAACCAACAGTACATTATGAGATCCAGTTTTCATAAGCACTAACTGCAAGCAAATATGCTCATTTCCCTTCATTCTGCACCTGCTTCTGATATGCTATTTATTATGCTAGCGATAGAATTTAAGTGATGTATGTCCTTACCTCCTGAAGTTACATAAATATTTGATTTCCAGGTTCCCTATAGATTTCATATAGATAATAAACCCCCTTTAAAAGATTATGAGGTAATGGGAAAAGATGTAGAAAAATTAGCCCCCAAAGTTTCACAATACTCTGATATTAACTAAAACCTTTCTTAACAAAATAAAAGCAGACTTTGCTTTTGTTGGGGAAAAAAACGTGGTGCTTGAAGATCCTTGTTGGTGCAAGTCAGCACTGCTCTATTGACTTTAAAGGAGCTACTACATCAGAGGCTAAGGACTTGCCTCATGATGTAACTTGCTATTATAGACCAATCTTTCTCAGCCACAGGAGCAAGAGAACGGGCAAATCGGCTTAAATTAGATACAATTAATGCTCTTTGGAAAAGTTACAGCCAGTAACTAGCACTGCTCTTCATTTATTCAAATCAATATTCCCTGCTCATGTTGTAATGGAAATTGCTTGACGGACACAATTACATTGTATCACTGTCTAATTTGACGACATTTGCAGACATAACAAAATGCATGAAAAGTGTGCCACAACTCTGTTTTGGCTGCTGCTTCCCTCCCCTTATTTTCTTTTTTTAAGTGTTTAGTTTGACAAAACCCCAATGGTTTGAAGGTTCCAAAGTGGGGGAGGAGGGAGGGAAATGACTCCTACTTCAATAATTAGGTTGGTATGTGACCCACCTGCATAAATATTCAGAATTAGCATTCTCTAACAAAGTCATTTCCTTCTAAAGACCATCATATTATTTCTGCTACTCACCTTCCTTCTGCGCCCACTTTTTGCTGGAATCAGAGCAATGTCTTCTAAGCCAGCCAGGGGGAAGCTTCTTATTTCATCTGTGGGGGAGTGGAGAAGTCCATCGACTAAGATGCTGTACTTCTGCAGAACAGCAGCAGCCAATGAGGACCTGAGGAGGAGGTGGGGGTAGGAAGGAGGCAGCTGATTCTTGGACCTGATTTCCTGGAATGGGTGGAAATACACACAAGGGTGCATTGAGCAAGCTGTTATCCCACATCAGTTTGCTCTGGGAGCTGCTAACTGATACACTGGTACCAGCGAAAGAAAGATCTCTTGTAAGGAAAAGTAGACAATCAGCTTTTTAATTCCGAACAAGAAGTTTGTCCTGGGTTTCTTGTTATTAACAAAATAAGGGAGAGGAATTAGCTAACTGCAATAGAATGTATATGCCAGCCCTCTGGTGACAAAGTGGAGGCAAGGATTAAAACTGGAAGAATGACAGAGGGATCACACATTTATTTTTCAATAGTTACTAATGCTAATAACTCTCAATAACAGCAGTGTTGCAGTTGCAGATCTGCTGTACTGTGGGACATCAACCAGAGCCAAGGGAAGTAAAATTAATTGACATTTTTTAAGGGATGCCAAAGAAGTTCAGATAAAACATTGGCAGGACCAGTACTTAAAACTCAAATCCAACCTGACTATTTTTTAAGTCAAAAACAGTTTAGTTAACTATATCTGTTACATACCCCCACATCATTAGCCTCTGCACCTCCTGCTCTTGCCCAGCTTGAGAAAAGAAATGCCACGAGAGAGAATCAGTTTGAAATCCTTGCAGAAACAGCCTATTTTAGGGGTTTATACTGCACCTTCCACATAAAATCCATAGTAATAGCAAAATTCCTAGTGGACTTCGTGGAGTCTCTGGCACGTCTCCTTTTTCAGGGTCAAGGCATTGTTTGGGTTTTTTTAGATTTTATTAGGCCCCCTGAGAACTGTCCTCTGGGGTCTGGCAGCAACACCCTCAGCCTGGGCCTTTGCCTCTTCAAGGTGATACCCAGTGAGTAGAGTTTTGTTGGGAAAACTTGCCCCCCCCCCCCCGACTGAATTAGCCCTTCAGCTCCTAGATAAATCAGTTCGCAAGTGGCAGGTTCTGCTCCGGCTGCTAGCTCAGGGCTGCCTGCTGTCTGTGAGAGTAGCAGAGTGCTAGGGTAGGAGATCAGGAGTTAGGAGTTTAGTAGTTATTATAATCTGCACCTTGAGCCCTGCATCTCTGTGTGGGGAGGGGAAATCCTGGGAACAGAAGCAGCGTGACTCCTGCAAGAAGAGGACGCCTGCCAGCTGTGATTGTCAGCCCTCCGCAGTGGCTGAGGACTCTAGCTTCATCTCAGACCCCGAGAATGCTTCATGGAGTTGTGAGTCACCATCTTGTAGTTAGACTATATCGTGGTCACAGGACATCAAAAGCCCCTATGAAGTACGTGTGCCGATGGGATGCTAAATTTTACTCTTGCTCTATCCGGTCATGTGACTGGGGAAATTCATGAGGATTATCAGTGACCCCGAGAGTCATATTTCACCCTGTTCTATTTCCTCCCTGTCTATACATTGAATAGAGGAATTATATTATTGTGTGTTTGTAGTATTTCTTGGGAGTCTCCAGCTATCTGGCAAGTAAGTGGAGGTTGCCCCATGGTTAGAATTTTCCTTCCGAGCTGCCGTGGTGATCCTGCCAGGAAAGAGCGCGGAGGGTGGAGGCACCGCCAAATAAATTCCTATGAGAAGAAAATAAGGAAGTTGCACCCTGCTGGAGGCGGGAGCCAGAAGAACTCAGGGCTCTCTATCACAACCTGTAAGGAGATTGGCATTAAAGGAGGTAACTGGAAGGACTAGGGCAGTACATTGCACTTACTGGGCAGTACTGGGAGTGCCATTCACTACAGGGATTGCTTCTCAACAAGAGAGGTGCCTTTTAAAGCCCTGGGAACCGAGCATCGCTAACAGAAGAAACTTGTTCAAGCCCCTCAATAGGAGAAGAAGAAAAAAATTGAGTGCACACGTGTGTGTATTATATTTTTTAGAAAAGAAAAGAAGAAAGGGGAAAACAAATGTTCCAACAACTATAAAGGTACTAAGAACTAACTAGCAAAGCTAAAATACTAATAAAAGAGGGAACAGGCCCACAGGTATACTCTGTTTCTGGCCAAAGGCAGAGGAGAAGGAATGGAGGAAGGTTCATCTGTGCAGCCCTATGTAGCCTTGGTACAGGGCATGAGGATGTGTAAGGCCAAAAGGGGAACTGCTACCAAAAGTCTTTGATCAAAGGCAGAGGGGTTCATGTGCATCTGAAGTGGAGTGCCCACTCAAAGAAGAGCTCATGCAATCCTGGAATGCATAATCAGGGGAATCTCGAGTAGGAGTAGAGGGGTTAATTTACCTGTCTATTTGGCACTGGTGCAACAATTACTGGAATCTTGGGGTCAGTTCTGGTGGCCAGAATTTAAGAAGAATGTTGATAAATTGTAGAGGTTGAGAGAAGAGCATCAAGAATGATTAAAGGATTGGAAAATATGCCTTATGGTGATAGATTCCAAGAGCTCAATCTATTGAGATTAACAAAAGAGAAGGTTAATGGTGAATTGATTACAGTCTAAGTGTCTACACAGGAAACATTTAATGATGAGCTATTCAGTATAACAGAGAAAGGTATAACATGATCCAATGGCTGGAAGTTGAAGCTAGACAAATTCAGACTGGAAAGGTGGTATAAATTTTCAGCAGTGAGAGTAATTAACTATTGGAACAATTTACCAAGGGTCATGGGGGATTCTCAGTGGTTTGAGCACTGGCCTGCTAAACCCAGGGTTGTGAGTTCAATCTTTGAGGGGGCCATTTAGGGATCTGGGGCAAAAATTGGAGATTGGTCCTGCTTTGAGCAGGGGGTTGGACTAGTTGACCTCCTGAGGTCCCTTCCAACCCTCACCTTCTATGATTCCCCATCACTGAACATTTTTGTATCAAGATTGGATCTTTCTAAAATCTCTGCTCTAGGAATTATTTTGGGGACGTTCTCTGGCCTGTGTTATACAGAAGGCAGAATGGATGATCACAGGGGTCCCATCTGGCCTTGGAATCTATGAATGAAGTTGTGTATTTATAAATTTTCTATTTTAATAAAGCATTCCAATGATTATCAAAGAAAATGCAATAATACCCATAAACCATGGTTTTCAATGAATAATCCTAGTGAGTTGTAGTCATGGTATTTAGCAGGAATTTTTAACCTCATCTCATGGAATAGTTTTAAACATAAGGGTTAAGGTGGTATAGATTTAGATTTCATGCTTTTGGCAAGAACTGTCTTACTTTGTGTTTGTATGGTACCTAGCACAATGGAGCCCTGCTCCTGGGCCAGGCCACTAGGTACGACCATAAACCTATTAATAATGTGGAATTTCCAAGGTAAATTCAGCTGGAACGAGTGGAGTTAAGACTCAACATGGAAAGCAAGCAGCAGCAATTGACTTTTTAGTTAGAGTCCCAAATATAATCTCATGGGAGATCAGGGCTGGAAGGGACCTCATAAGGTTCTCATCCAACCCCCTGCTCAAAGCAGGAGCAACCCCAACTAAATCATCCCAGCCAGGGCTTTGTCAAGCCGGACCTTAAAAACCTCTCAGGAAGGAGATTCCACCACCTCCCTAGGTAACGCATTCCAGTGCTTCATCACCCTCCCAGTGAAATAGTGTTTCCTAATATCCAACTTAGACCTCCCCCACTGCAACTTGGGACCACTGCTCCTTGTTCTGTCATCTGCCACCACTGATACTCATACATCATGTGCCCCAGTCCCCTGATCATTTTCGTTGCCCTCTGCTGGACTCTCTCCAATTTGTCCACATCCCTTCTGTAGTGGGGGCCCCAAAACTGGACACAGTACTCCAGATGTGGCCTCACCAGTGCCGAATAGAGGGGAATAGTCACTTCCCTCGATCTGCTGGCAATGCTCCTACTAATGCAGCCCAATAGGTCATTGGCTTCTTGGCAACAAGGGCACACTGTTGACTCATATCCAGCTTTTCGTCCACGGTAATCCCCAGGTCTCATAGACTCATAGATACTAAGGTCAGAAAGGACCGTTATGATCATCTAATCTGACTTCCTGCACAACGCAGGCCACAGAATCTCACCCACCCACTCCTGCAATAAACCTCTCACCTATGTCTGAGCTATTGAAGTCCTCAAATCATGGTTTAAAGACTTCAATGTGCAGAGAATTCTCCAGCAAGTGACCTGTGCCCCAGGCTGCAGAGGAAGGCGAAAACCCCCCAGGGCCTCTTCCAATCTGCCCTGGAGGAAAATTCCTTCCCGACCCCAAATATGGCGATCAGCTGAACCCTGAGCATGTGGGCAAGATTCATCAGCCAGATACCCAGGAAAGAATTCTCTGTAGTAACTCAGATCCCACCCCATCTAACATCCCATCACAGGCCACTGGGCCTATATACCATGAATAGTTAAAGATCAATTAATTGCCAAAATCATGTTATCCCATCATACTATCTCCTCCATAAACTTATCGAGTTTAAACTTGAAGCCATATAGGTCTTTTGCCCCCCACTGCTTCCCTTGGAAGGCTGTTCCAGAACTTCACTCCTCTGATGGTTAGAAACCTTCATCTAATTTCAAGTCTAAACTTCCTGATGGCCAGTTTATATCCATCTGTTCTTGTGTCCACATTGGTACTGAGTCCCCAGCCTGTAGCGGTGCACAGGATTCTTCCATCCTAAGTGCAGGACTCTGCACTTGTCCTTGTGGAACCTCATCAGATTTCTTTTGGCCCAATCCTCCCATTTGTCTAGGTCACTCTGGTCCCTATCCCTACCCTCCAGCGTATCTACCTCTCCCCCTGGCTTAATGTCATCTGGGAACTTGCTGAGGTTGCAAGTCAAGATATATCACATCCACTGTTTTCCCCATATCCATATAGACATCCAAATATACAACACTGATGTTAGGGGACACATAGTACAAGCACCCTTCTTGGTGAACAAGGTGAAAGGGTCACTGAGAGTTTCAAGCAGCCCTGTGTGCTGCTTCCCTGCACCCCCAGCTGTGTGCGGTTAAATTTGAACCAGCTATTGCCCATTGTCACTACCCAGCTACATGGAGGCAGGATGCCAACCTCTACAACACTCCTACTTGTATGGTATTAGAAAAATCTCTGCCTTTCAAGGCAACCAGGAAACAATGTGCTTTTGGGGCATTTTTTCTTCATATTCAAGGGACACCAGCAAGAAATTGAGTCAGTTGAAAATAGAGTTATGAGCAGTCTCCAGTTCCACACCTTCCCATGCGTCTCCAATTCTTCAACCTCAAAAAGGAGGTTAGTCCTGAAGTATGCATTTCAGTTTATTCTGTCACAGATGAGAAGTGAGAGAGATGCTTATTGCTCCATCAGTTTGATGAGAATAAGGATAAGAAGGATGCTCATTACTACGCTAACAGTATCAGACTAGTAACCATGGGCAAATCTTAAATGCCTTCTTCCTGGGCCAACAAGGTAATGAGAGAGCTTGTGTGAGATTTCTCTTGCTTATTCTTTTGATTAGCAAAACTGGTAGTTCTTTGGGTGAAAACTCCCAGAAAAATCCCAGAGCTTCCTTCCAGGGCTGCAACCCTGCGTACTTGCTCTCCAGGCTGAGGACTGCCCTGGCACCAGGGCACCACACACCCCAGCACTTCCATCCGTGGCTGCGGTCCCTATGGAAAGCAGATTTACGGGGCTCCAGCCAGGGATGGAAGTGTTGGGACACGCCAAGCCCTGGTCCCCGGTGTCAGGGCAGGATGCAGCCCAGAGAGCAGTACCATGTGACCCTGTGGGCCCCCATTCCACATGTAAAGCCCCAGCATCCAGGCAGCAGCCCTGCCTGCAGCCTGGGACCCACTGCTTCCATCCCTGGCTGCCAGCCCACAAACCTGCTGGCAGCTGGGCTTTCACATGGAGTGAGGGTACTGGGGGCCCACAGGTTTGCACAGCAAAAAAAATGTTGCCAATAACCAGCAAGCCTGTCGCCAATATCCAATTAATACTGTAGTCAACTGGATGATATTGGTGACAGGCAAAATGTAACCACCAACAGAAAGGTGTGATTAACAGGGTTGCTGTTGACATGGGAACCTTCAACCGTGCTACCATAAAAAGCAGAAATTTCTGCCAGGGGCTGAAAAGAGAACACCCCAGGTTACCAGAGTTGATGCTATGCAACATCAGCAGGCCAGCCTAGCTGAATGGCTTTTTGGTCCTGGGGTCAGGAAAGAGAAAGATCATTTAGGACGTCCTGCACAAAATCATAGAAATGAAGAGCTGTAAGGACTTTGAAGAGTCATCAGGTCCAGCCCTCTGTGCTGAGGCAGGACCAGATAAACCTACACCATCCCATCAATGGCCACAATGTCTGTCTGCATTAAAATTCAGAAGAGAACCTTACGAGATGAACACTTCTGCCACTTCCAAAGCTGGGAGAAGTAGCACAGACAATGTAAACGAGCCATCGGTTCCTATTTGTCTTGCGGATGGATGATGAATCTACGAGCTCAACATTCTCACCAGGAGTCCAGAAAGAAGTCCCAAGCAACAGCTCATCACAAGACAGCTGGGGGCAGGATCCAGTAATGTGGCGAAGTCCCCTGAACTTTCTTGTTGAGAAAGTATCTATTCAAAGGACATCTGAAGCTTTTAATTTTTCATGTGGAATGGCAGGTGACATTTCCCTGATGACCAATATAAAAAGAGTACTAGAAAAGGGCAAAGCTGTCGTTTGAAGCTGGACGGTGTGTGCCTGTGTAGACGGTATTCTGGTTTCCATGCTATCTGTTTCCCAGGCCAGCTCCCAAGACAGCTTCTCCGATTTTTAGATTTCATAAATGGTGTGTCAGACTGGAAGAAATTGGAAGCTAAACTAAGGAAGCATGAGGCATCAGAGGATCATATGAACTGTTACTTGGTCTAAAGAGAACTGCGCAACTGTCAAGAATTCTGTGACTATTGATGAAAAGTTGCAGCAGGAAATGGAAGGTGAGAAACACAACTGGTATTTAATATTGCAGTGACTTCTACATGTCATACTATTTCTTGGTGAGAGAAATCTGATACTTCAAGGGGATGTTGAACACTTGGGGAGACAGATGGAATGGCAACTTCCTAGGAGGGACTGAGTTAAGTATATTCCTGTTTTGGCAGGTCATTCGGATAAAGTGAAGGCAGGTGCAAATGTGCATGATCTTAGTAAAGACAATCAGAATGGGCTTAGTCAACTGTTGGGTCAAAAAATTAAACAAATTCTGATGCAAGTGAAAACTGCAAAATACTGGGCGTTGCTTGACTGTACGCTGGGTTGTTCTCATGTGGAACGAATATCTTTAATTCTTTAGTGTGTAAAAGTGAATGAAGATGAAGCATCTGTTCAAGAGCCTTTTCTTGTAGTTCTGAATGTCAACGGCACAACTGGAGCAGAACTTGCTGAAAATGTTTTAAAGCAACTAGACGACATGGACTGAAAACAACAGACTGCAGAGCTCAATGTTATGACAATGGCTCACCCCGGAGGGGCAAGCACTAGGTTTTACAGGCATAAATTAGGAAAGTTAACTCCCATGCCATGTGTGTGCTGTGCTGTAGTCCCAACTGGAATTTACTGATTTCTGGTGCTGCTGCTCCTTGCCTTGAGTCCAGGAATGTATTTGGTATACCGCAAAGACTGTATATATTATTTGGGGGATCTCCTAAAAAGGTGGGATATTTTAAAAATGCATGTAGCTATTTCCCTGCAATCCCTCTCTGAAAGAGGATGGGAGGCAAGCAGAGAAACTAACAGCTCCCCCAGATTTGTGATGCACTCCTGGAGCTACATACCTGTACCTCTGACTGTATGGTTCATTCAGAGGCAAAAATCACTGCAAGAGAAACTCCACTTATCTCTTCATGGCAATCCCCACTGGGTGGAACAAGGTGCTGAAAGAAAGCAGCACAACCGACAAGAAGGGAAATTATCTGGATTTTAGTATAGCATGCAGATTCACGGAAACAGCAGCAGCAATCTTCCAGGATTATTGAGAGACAGATTTTTAAATAGCACTTGAGAAAACAAAGAAATGGCTCATGAGTTGGACGTAGAGCCAGTGTTTCCAGTTATTCACTCAAGGATACAGAAAAGGTTACCTAAAACAGCAGCAGATGGGAGAGTCTTCATCCTTTAGAGAAATCATCACAGCAAAATACTGCCACAGTAGCCAATGGTTTTTAACTCTTAACATCTTACCTCCCCAATAAAAGGACCCTAAAACTGGCTCTGCTGGACAGCATCTTCCTTCACTCTCCCTTTTGCTGAAGTGGCAGCAACATTAGGTTCATATTAGGGTTAGCAACTTTCTACTCGCACAACACCAAACACCCTTGCCCTGCCCCCTGCCCCACCTCTTCTCCGAGGCCCAGCCCCCCTTGCTCTCCCCACCCTCACTCACTCATTTTCATTGGGCTGGGGAAGAGGGTTGAGATGTGGGTGAGGGCTCTGGCTGGGGGTGCAGACTCAGGGTTGGGCTGGAGATGAGGGTTTTGGGGTGCAGGAGGGGGCTCTGGGCTGGGGCTGATGGGTTCGAAGGGCGGAAAAGGGATCACAGCTGGGGAAGGGGTGCAAGGGGGGAGTGAGGGCTCCAGCTGGGGGTGCAGACTCTGGAGTGGGACTGGGGATGAGGGTTTTGGGGTGCAGGAGGGGGCTCCGGGCTGGGGCTGATGGGTTCGGAGGGTGGTAGGGGGAATCAGGGCTAGGGCAGGAGCTTGGGGCACAGGGGGGTGCAGGCTCTGTGTGGCAATTACCTCAGGTGGCTTCTGGAAGCAGTGGCACGTTCTCCCTCTGGCTCCTACGTGGAGGCACGGCCAGGCAGCTCTGCATGCTGTCCCGTCCGCAGGTGCCGCCCCCACAGCTCCCATTGGCCGCTGTTCCTGGTCAATGGGAGCTGCAGAGCTGGTGCTTGGGCTGGGGCAGCGTATGGAGCTTCCTGGCTACCCCTACGTGTAGGAGCCAGAGGGGGAACATGCTGCTGCTTCTGGGAGCCGTGCAGAGCCAAGGCAGGCAGGGAGCCTGCCTTAGCCCTGCTGTGCTGCTGACCAGACTTTTAACAGTCTGGTCAGTGGTGCTGACCGGAGCAGACAGGGTCCCTTTTCGACTGGGCATTCCGGTCGAAAACCGGATACCTGGCAACCCTAGCCCATATGGACCCATCATAGCTTGTTTTCTGAAGCACGGCACCTGCAGCTCTATCCTAGGCTAGAAGGGCATACCCATGAAATAAGTTAATCACCAAACCCCCTTACATAAGGTGGGCATCAGCCAACACAGCCTTTGGCAGGCTGGCCAGGGATGGCCACGATACAGTTGTAGACAAATAGTAAAATAATTATACAGAAATTATCCCCGACCAACACCCAACCCTGGAATGGCATGGCTGGAGTCTTCATTCCCCACTCTCCTTGCTCTGTCAGTAACATCCCACTTGTCAAGATTCCTGGCCATGGACCTGTCAGAGAAATAACCTCTTCTGACCTGTTAATCTCTTTTCCTTAATGACAGCTTGGCTAAAATTGACCCTTCCCTGCTGTGAAAGGATCACCCTCTCTTTCTTCTCAGATGAGCCCACCTAACTTAGTCCTCTCTAGGCTTTTCCCTAAAATAACACGGGCCAATCACTATTTGCCTTTCCCCTCTCTGTCCAAGAGTGGGTGCCACACTGGAGCTGTAGCATGCATCTGTTTTGGAGTTACGGCTATGGAAGGGTCCATCTGTCCAGGGACATGACCAAAGAAGCAGAGATAAGGGTCACTGTGACCCTGGTTGCCTGTAAAAGTTGCCTGGCTTCCAAACCTCCAGCAAGTACGTGGCACCTCCCGTATGAGGGACTCCTGGCCAAATTGTTGTCAGAGAAAGATTAGCTGCCAACAGAAAACATTGTTAGCTTATTTTGAATGGTACCCCTGTGGGTTGTTTTTTTTGTTGTAGCTCAGTACCATGGAAGGTAAATCAAACCAGAGACCCCAACTCACTTACAACCTTCACTGCTGGAGGGGTTTAATTATTCACCTCTCAACTCTGAATATCACAAGGGGAAATTATGTAATATGAATTTGTAGTTCCATAGGACACAGGAGCTCCTGCACACTAAAGTCATGCCCACGACTAGGTACTGAACAAAGACAGCCCCTGCTCCAAAGTTATACATGGCAAGGAAGAGGCTTTTCAAAAAAAGGGCTTTCTGGATCTAACACCACCACCTTCCACTTCCAGAGCACTTTCCAGCAGGAGGTGATGAAGCATTTTACAAAGGAAGCAAGTATCATTAGCTTCACGTTACAGATTTGGAAGCCAAGGCACAGAGAGGTGAAGTGACTTGCCCAAGGTCACCTAGCAGGCCAGTGACAGGGTTGGAAACAGAACCCAGGTCTCCTGCACCTCACTCCAGTGTTCCACCCAATAGACCACACTGCCACACCACATTATGTTACGGATACATTGGCAAACACAGACCTCATATCAGAAAGGTTACATCAGTTAACCTGCAGAGATAGAGCAGAGGAGAGGTTTAGGAATTAATATTCGAAAGTTGTGAATGCTGACAGTGACTTTAAATTACAAGAGTAAAATATAACCCTACTGCCATAGCTATAAGGTAATGAACTAAAAATAAATAAATGTATCTGCTATTGGGAAGTTCTTCTCACAGGATAAATGGTTCCCAGTACCCATGGCCTGAAATATCTCTATAGGAAGGTGTTAGGGCACAATTCTGTAGTGGTTTTAAATGGAAGTAAGGCTATTTCCATAACAGTATTGACATTACTGTGTCTGGGCGATTTCCTAGGAATTATGTAGTTTTGTTACTCATCAGTACAATGCTTCCACTGTTCCCCCCTCTCTTTATCTAGTTAACACACATATCAAATACCGCTGCCTCTGCTGGTTTTCTTGTTTTTTTAAATGTTGAATACACTGAATTCATGGACTTGCAGCTGCTTTCTGCCTACCCATTTACAGTTTCCAAAACAGCTCTTTTTTAGCATAGCAATTGAGGTTGGAAAAGGGACTAAAATCTCTTCAACAACTGATCTTGGGTACTTCCCAAGAAACAAATACTCACGCTGGACAAATTCAGTCGCAACAACTGTCTAATCTTAGTTCTTATAGCTGAAGCCAGACAAATTCAGACTGGAAATAAAACGTCATTGTAAGAATGAGGGTAATTAACCATTAGAACAATTTGTCAATGGTGATGGTGGATTCTCCATCACTGGCCATTTTTAAATCAAGACTGGCTGTTTTTTTACAAGCTCTGCTCTAGGAATTATTGTGGGGCAGGTCTCTGGTCTGTGTTATACAGGAGGTCAGACTAGATGATCACTATGGTCCCTTTACCAGTCTTGGAATCTATATTAGCCCCCATTACAATAGTATCCGCCTGCCACCCCATATTTGAATGACGACAATGAAGTCTCTCTGTTTCCTGCTGGCAAGATATTTAGGCTCAGAGTTGTTTTTAAATTATTATGGAATATAGAAGAGTCAGAGGCGGTGTGAGTTAGGGCAGTTTGGCTTGATCCTATCCTAATTGAAATCTATGGCAAAGGGCAGGAGGGACCATTCAATCATCTAATCTGAGCTCTTGCACAATTCTAGTCGTAGAATTTCACTCATGTATTGAGACCTTGTGTCATTAACGTGTGTCTTCTAGACAGTCATTGAGTCTTGAAGACTTCCAGAGATGGAGAATACACTACTTCCCTTGGTAGCCCGTGCCACAGGTGAATCAGCCTCACAGTTAAAAATGCATGCCTTATTTCTACTCTGAATGTCTGGCTTTAGCTTACAACTATTGGCTCTTGTTATGGCTTTCTCTGCTAGATTAAAGAGCCCTTTGTTACCTTGAATTTTCTCCCCAGGAAGGTGCTGACACACCACAATCAAGTCACCTCTTAATCTTTTTTAAAAACTAAGATAAACAAATTAAGCTAAGTCTCCAGCTTTTGAATAATTTTTGTGGCTCTTCTCTGCACCATCTCCAATTTCTCAACCTTTCAAAAGTTGACACCAGAACAGGCCAGTATTTCAGTATCAGTCTCACCAATGCCACAGACAGAGGTAAAATCACCTCCATACTTATTACTGCCCTGTTATACATCCAAGGATTGCATTAGCTCTTTCACCACAGCATTGTACAGGAAGTTCATACCGAGTTACTTGTCCACCATGACCCCTAAATCCTTATCAGAACCCATGCTTTCCAGGATACAGTCCCCCATTCTGAAGGTATCACCTATATTCTTTGTTCTATATCTATGGCCTTGAATTCAACTGTATTAAAACAGGTTTTATTTGAATGGACACAACTCACCAAGAATCTAGATTGTTCTGTATGTCTGCCCTGAATCTGTGTTAAAAGTCATACCCTTTCCTAGAATTCCTTCATAATGAATATCTTAGATGCTTTTCTCTTTCTATATTATCTTTCCACATTCTAGTGCGGGAGTTGCCTCAACAGTTAACTGCCAGGGAATCAGGAATCTGAGCTGCAGAGATTATTTTTACTCTTTTTTTAAAGAAAATATTTTATATTTTTTCAAAAAAAATCACAATGGCAGAAAACAGGTTTCAGAGGAACAGCCGTGTTAGTCTGTATTCGCAAAAAGAAAAGGAGTACTTGTGGCACCTTAGAGACTAACCAATTTATTTGAGCATAAAAAAGAAACAAAAATATATCAGTATGGAATAGTGATAAGACATTGCATTGTAGAAAAATATATTTGAGAGAGTAGTGACGAAGGAGCATCTTAGCAGTAAAACAAAATACATTTACATATAAATGCTGAAGAAGAAAAAAAGATGAGTCTTTGATATGTCATTCAATACTGGTTGATAGTTTTAATAACTGAAATGTTCAACAGAAGAACATCCATGCTGGGTCAGACCAAAGATCTATCTGGCCCAGTATCCTGTCTTCCGACAGTGGCCAATGCCAGGTGCCCCAGAGGGAATGAACAGAGACAGACAATCATTGAGTGATCCATCCCCTGTCTCCCATTCCCAGCTTCTGGCAAACAGAGGATAGGGACACCCAGAGCATGGGGTTGCATCCCTGAGCATCTTGGCTAATAGCCATTGATGGACCTATCCTCCAAGAACTTATCTAATTCTTTTTTGACCCTGTTATAGTTTTGGCCTTCACTTTGGGTTGTGTGCATTGTGTGTAAACCTCATTTTTATTTGGGAGTATTTTATCTGAACATCTGCAAAGTACTCCTAAAGCAACCCAAACGGTCCCCATTGCCTTTAGCAGTGAACTTGCCCTTCTCAAGCGTGATCTTTGTATTGCTGTGGTGACTTAGGAAAACACCAATAAAGCACAGGAACAAGTTATTGGATGTAAAGGCCTTGTACCGAGACATCTAGTCCCCGCAGCCCTACACAGCTCAATGGAAGCCCATAAATGCCCCATCCAGGGCCCAAAGAAAAAAAGAGTCCCATCACTGGGATATTTGCAGTCCTTTAACTGCACCCTCCAAACGAAGCCTGACTGCAAGAGGCAGCTTCTATCTCAGCCAGATTCTAAAGCTTCCCCCACCCCCTTCCTATACCTCAGCCCTGCAGATACTCCCAAAATCAGTCCATGTTTTGGGGCAAGTGGGCGATGAAATACCCACTTCAACATAAGGGATTCCTGCCCAAAGCAATAAAGAATCGGATTTCTACTGAAACCAGACACACCTCAGCACAAGTGTCACCACAAACTAAAGCCTTATCCAAGATGACCTCATAGCCCCCTTCCAGCTTCCCCGAGCTTCCCCAGCTTCCTCATGCCTTCCAGCCTCCCCTGGGGCTGAGGTCTTATAACCAGGCACACCCCAGTGTATACTACGGTGTTTTCACTTTGCACAATCATTTGTACAAATGCTTCTAGCATCCAACAAAAAATGCAGCCGACAGGAGGCCTTTGTTCAGATGTCTATCCATTTACCAGACTCGAGGCTCTCAGAGATATCAGACTGCAGGCAGGCACACAGATTTAACACATAAGATATAAAGCCTGCATCCAGATGCTGCTATCACTGATAAAAAAATCCTTTCCTACTCTTTCCCTGTATAACTCTGGCCTTTGATTATTAATTATTATTATCTGTATCACCACAGCACCTAAGAGTCCTTCTCATGGCCCAGGACCCTGTTGTGCTAGGTGCTATACAAAGAGAATAAAAACAGTTTCTACCCCCAGGGAGCTTATAATCGGAGGGCTTGTCCACACTGGAAGCGCTACATCGGCACAGCTGCATCTGCAGCGTGTCTGGTGAAGACGCTCTATGCTCACAGGAGAGAGCTCGCTCATCGGCGTACTAAGTGGTGGTAGGTATAGTGGTGGGAGAAGCTGTCCACACCAGCGCTTAGGTTGGTGTAACTTACGTCGCTCGGGGAAGCGGGAGGGCTTATTCACACCCCTGAGCAACATAAGTTATTCTGAAGTTAAGTGATAGTGTAGGCCTGGCCTAAGTATAAGACCAAGTGACAAAAGATGGAGACAGATAGATGAGGAAGTCCAAGGAAACCATATTGGTCAGCATGATAGACAGTATTATCAGCACACCAACGGCCTAATCATTGTCAATTTTTTTTTTAGTCATCACGGCAAAGGAGAGTTTTAAAGGCGGATAATTTTGCAGCTGCTTATGGGGAGCATCTCCAAAGCATGAGGGACAGTATGTGAGAAAGCCTAAAGGTGGCTGAAAATTTAACAAGTGAGCAATGAAGGCTGACAGCATGGGCTGATTGAGAGATGACAAGCGGGGTGGGGATAGGCCACAAAGGGACGTGAAAGTGCAGACAAGCAGCTTTCATTTGATATGATAGAGAAGATCCCAGTGGAGGGATTCAAAGAGGGTGAATTGGAATAGGTTCAGAAAAGGGCAACAAAAATGATTAGGGGTATGGAACAGCTTCCATATGAGGAGAGATTAATAAAACTGGCTCTTTTCAGCTTGGAAAAGAGATGACTAAGGGGGGATATGCTAGAGGTCTATAAAGTCATCACTGGTGTGGAGAAAGTAAATAAGGAAGTGTTATTTACTCCTTCTCATAACACAGAAACTAGGGGGTCACTAAATGAAATTAATGGGCAGCAGGTTTCAAACAAACAAAAGGAAGTATTTCTTCACACAATGCAGAGTCGACTTGTGGAACTCTGCCAGAGGAGGTTGTGAAGGCCAAGACTATGACAGGGTTCAAAAAAGAACTAGATAAATTCAGGGAGGATAGGTCCCTCAGTGGCTATTAGCCAGGATGGGCAGGGACGGTGTCCCTAGCCGCTGTTTGCCAGAAGCTGGGAATGGGCAACAGGGGATGGATCACTGGATGATTGCCTGTTGTGTTCATTCCCTCTGGGGCACCTGGCCTGGGCCACCATCGGCAGACAGGATGTTGGGCTGGATGGACCTTGGGTCTGACACAGACTGGCTGTTTTGTTTTCATATGACATGGTCACAGTGACAGGCTAGGCAAAGGACCTGCAGCAGCAGCATTCTGAATGGACATGAGCAAGGCTAGAGAAAAGGAGGTTGCATTAATGGAGCCTTGGGATGGGGAGACCCTGGATGAGCCGTGTGGGTGGATAGGAAAGGCTGTGTCTTAGAGCGGTTACGCAGAAAATCAGCAAGACTTAGGCATGGCCTGGATGGGAGGATCTGTACAGAGATGCGAGTTGAAAAGGATGCCCAGGTTACGGGATGAGTGGCAGGCAGAATGATGGTGACCACAGTGATTGAGAAAGGAGGGAATGGGGAGGATTTGGAAAGGAAAATTCAGAGCTCTGTTTCAGCCAAAGTCAGTTTAAAATGATAGTTATAGATGAATAAACAAACTAGTTTTCTTGGTCCTACTCATTTATCCTTCTGTTCCTGGCCTAGGCCTTACCCTGTTCTCTCTTTCCCATTTCTTTCTCAAAACTTCCTATCTTCCCAGGGAATTGTAACCCTCCAGGCCTCCCCCTACCCCCCCGGAGAGAGGCATCACTTTCGCTTCCCCAGCTTTCCTCAGGAGGCAACCACCAAGCCCTGGGAATTCCTCCCAGGGCAGAAAACTCCCTCCTTGAGGCCCTATTGGCGGAGAGGGATTACGTGCTGGCTTCCCAGCCAATCAGCGCCAAGGTTACCGGCGCTCAACAGTCTATGAATGGACAGTTGGCCTCCAGCAGCTATGGATCCTCCCTGAACCTTCTGCTCCCTGGGCTGGTTCTCTCTCCTGTTAAAGCCGTCGCACCTGCAGCTGCTATTTGTGGCCGTATATTTTACATTCATCTAAAAGGGCAACATATGGTTTCCCTTCAGCAGTATTGGGAACTATATCTATTATCTTCACATTGCCATGTGGTACTTAACCTGAATTGTACTATATGGTGGTCACCTGTAATACCTCTGATATTACCATCAATCCACCCTGCAATGAGCAGCTTTCCTGCTAGGGTTCACACTGACAGACTTTTTGATAAGGATAGAACTGTGAACTGAACACGAGTTTTCCTATCCTGCTGATGGCAGCTGGGATAGATGTGGTCCAGAAGTTGAGCCAAAGCAACAGAAGTCATTCATTCATGGAGAAGCAGCAAAAAGGCACAACAGAAAAGCAGTCAACATGCAGCAAAGATCCTTCCTAAGAGCAACCTCTGGCTACAAGGTCTTTCTGATTGTATAGGATCAGAGGCACAGTTGCTATGTGGTCCAGAGTCAGAATGGGGGCCCTGCAGACTCTCATGCAGAGCCTGGGGTGGGCCAAAGCTTTTTATTCAAACACAGCTACAAAAAATATCTTCTGTTTCTTCATCAGAAGAACTGAATCCCCTTAGTTAATATTATTGCTCACAGCCCAGGCGCGTACAGGAATATGACAAGTAGAGAAGTAGCCTGTATACGCAGAGGGGCCAAAGGAATACAGAACAGATTCATTATCTGATTTGCTTTCATGTGGATGTCTGAGTTCCAACCCAGATGGGCTTCAGGCCAGCTAGAGGAGTCACTTGGCACTAGCTGTGTTTGCAATAACTAAACATCACGGACTTTACATTTGTTGTTATACAAAAGTCCCTGTAAACACTCATTCCAGCTCAGGACCATTTCTTGTAAGAGTGCATATAGGTTTCATTCTTCTATGGCATCCAAAGCTATCAGAGAAAACTTAGCTGCAATGCAGCAAAGAGGGTGTTTCACTGTAAACATGGCAGTTTGGGTGGGACACCATGTAAATACCAACAACCAAGCACAAAAAAGAAAAAACCCACAAGATCTTCCCCCTCCTGCTACTTCTGGATATACAAAGGGAAGTGGAGGTTGATAATCACAGATCACATGCAGAACAAAGCTGATTTTCATAGACTTCAATTGTCTTTTGTGCCTAGCAAAGCTGTGTCTTGAAAACGAGTCTGAATCAAGGCTGTGACACATTATTGATCCTGAAAGTCTGCAATGCTGCTCTCTCAGTGCCACTGAATCAATAGTTGTATAATTTCACAGGGACTTTATTGCATTCTTATTCAGTGCAGTGGATTCAGAACAAGTCAGATTTTTTTCATCCATAAATGTCAGTAAACGTCAATTTCACCAACATACAAACCCGTGAAAAATATTTCCATCGGTAATAATCAAAATTTACAGATAGACAAAGTAAGAAAAATGCTGCTTGAGAACTTATTAGTTCAACAGAAGGATATTTGCTTTGTATAGTTAGACATGTGATGTGGACAGTGTTTTAATGTTTATTAAAGCTTTTAACTTTTTGAATCTCAACATCTGTTGTTAAATAATTATTGCCTAATCTCCCTTTTGTCTGACTCCCCATGATTACCCACTACTGTGAAGTTTTAAAATCAATAAAAATTAAAGCTTAAAAATAAACATTGATATCTGTCAAAATTGAATCATAGAATTAGGTTATATTATTCCATTTCTTAAGTAGGTTTCTCTTCTCTCTCCTTCTCTCTCATGATTTTTTAAAGTCAAATCTCATCCCCTTACCTGCAGATGCATCAGAAATGGTGCAAGACTGAGTCAGACATAGTTCATTCCAATCCCATGGCCTCTATGCAGTCTGAAACCAGACATTATGGCTGTCACATTCTGGAGTGCAATCCAGACCAGTGAGGGGTTCTGTCACTGCCTGCCCCATAGCCCTGGGCACCTCACAATGCTTTCTCATTGTAGCTCCCCACCTGGGCAGCTCTCAAACAACCTAACAGCATGAAGGTCTCACCCTGAGTGTCTTTGTATAGCAATAGCCCTGGCCCAGCAGCAATGACCCCAGAGCCTGTCAGCAACACGCCAGTCACACTCTGGCTTCCACAAGCCTGGGTTACGACTTGCAGGGTGACCCCCAGCACACTCCCAGTCCTGGATTTGCCCCAAAATGTGCGTTTTGGGCTATTTAGGTATTAAAGGTCCATTCTCCCTGCAAGGGGTCAATATTCAACAATCAGCTACTTTCGCTAGAGTTACCCAAACAGTTCAGTTTAAACACAACACTGGATTAGTTTTTATTTTAAAAATAAAACCAGGTTATTTAACTACAAAGAGAGAGGTTTTGAATACAAGTATAAGGTATTAAAGTCAGAAATGGTTACAAGAGAAATAAAGATAAAACACTTTCTAGTAACTAAAACTTAACAAGCTAGACTTGGTTCAAGGTAATATCCTTACCAGATGATCCCAGCAACAGGGCTAGGTTAGGATCTCCTCTCAAAGTCAAAGTTCCTTTGTCTTCTTAGGTGAAGGGGCTGGGGGAAGGTGGAAGATATGCCTTGGGGTGTTTTTGCCCCTCACTTTTGTAGTCCAGTCACTCTTTGAAATGGATTCTTCTGCAGCTTACCCCTCAAAGCAAAGATTATTCAAACAGTAAAGAAGGCAACATGTAGTTTGATGATGGAGGTGCCCTATGCTCTTTCTTTTCTCCTTTGCACACTGAAATGCAGATTTGTCTTGTCTCCTGCCATTTCCCACTTTTGCTGCCCGAAGGACCCTGTTTATTACTTATATATACACACTTCACCATGATATTACTGACGACCAATGTATTAGTTTTCAACGGATACCCCACAGGGCATTTTTTTTTTTACAAATATTATTACAATAGTGAGTAAGGGGTGAGTAGAGGGGTGCTTTCAGTCACAATGACTCAGGGAGAATGAAGATTCTTTTCCTCTGGAGTCTTCTGAAGGTGAAAAACAAACAAATCACTTTGTCCTCATAACCAAGAGCAGTGTTACGGATGCTAGCTGCACTAAAGACGCTAATATTACTTTTGAAAGATTTTTGTATTACTCTCAACTTGTGAGCCATCCTGTGTCCCATTCTGATGGCTGCCTGTGTCAAGCTGCGCTGACTCAGATTGAAGGACATTTTTAAAGATACACTTGCACCTGGTAAGCCTCTTGTTGAGAGAGCAAAATCCTTGTTCCCCAGAGGCAGAGCCTATAAATATCTGAAATTGAAACCAAACGAGGAAGGAGTCTCACCCCTTCCCACCTGACTGATGGGGCAGAGAAATGGGTCTTTCAACACAACAATCCCTCATTGTGAGGTCTGTCTTTCAGTTTAGACACATTCTCCACGTAGCAAGATGTCCCATGTATTTAAAAGGGAAATGCCAGATTCAGTAACCGAGGTTACAGGCAATATGCCTTCTGCAAAAGAAATTTAGCCTGTGGCATTTTAATCTCAATTCCCTCACAGATCACATGATTGTATAAAGAAAAGGAGGACTTGTGGCACCTTAGAGACTAACCCATTTATTTGAGCATAAGCTTTCGTGAGCTACAGCTCACTTCATCAGATGCATACTGTGGAAACTGCAGAAGACATTATATACACAGAGACCATGAAACAATACCTCCTCCCACCCCACCCTCCTGCTGGTAATAGCTTATCTAAAGTGATCACTCTCTTTACAATGTGTATGATAATCAAGTTGGGCCATTTCCAGCACAAATCCAGGTTTTCTCACCCTCCGCCCCCCCCCCCCCCCCCAAACTCACTCTCCTGCTGGTAATAGCCCATCCAAAGTGACCACTCTCTTTACAATGTGTATGAAAATCAAGGTGGGCCATTTCCAGCACAAATCCAGGTTTTCTCAACCCCCCCCCCCCAAAAAAACACACACACACACACACACACACACACACACACACAAACTCATTCTCCTGCTGGTAATAGCTTATCCAAAGTGACCACTCTCCCTACAATGTGCATGATAATCAAGGTGGGCCATTTCCAGCACAAATCCAGGTTTTCTCACCCCCCCCCCACCACACAAACTCACTCTCAATCTGTTTCTTCACTTCCGCAGGTGGGTATTGTAGTTGTAAGAATGCTTGATAGAGATCTTGTAGATGTTTGTCTCTGTCTGAGGGGTTGGAGCAAATGCGGTTGTATCGCAGAGCTTGGCTGTAGACAATGGATCGTGTGGTGTGGTCAGGGTGAAAGCTGGAGGCATGTAGGTAGGAATAGTGGTCACTAGGTTTCCGGTATAGGGTGGTGTTTATTTGACCATTGTTTATTAGCACTGTAGTGTCCAGGACGTGGATCTCTTGTGTGGACTGGACCAGGCTGAGGTTGATGGTGGGATGGAAATTGTTGAAATCATGGTGGAATTCCTCAAGGGCTTCTTTTCCATGGGTCCAGATGATGAAGATGTCATCAATATAGCGCAAGTAGAGTAGGGGGCGTTAGGGGATGAGAGCTGATAGATTGATAGAGCCAGAAGAGTTCCCAGAAGTCACCTACTACAGGACACGCCTAACAAAGAAAATAACAGAACGCCACTAGCCGTCACCTTCAGCCCCCAACTAAAACCCCTCCAACGCATTATTAAGGATCTACAACCTATCCTGAAGGATGACCCAACACTCTCACAAATCTTGGGAGACAGGCCAGTCCTTGCCTACAGACAGCCCCCCAACCTGAAGCAAATACTCACCAGCAACCACACACCACACAACAGAACCACTAACCCAGGAACCTATCCTTGCAACAAAGCCCGTTGCCAACTGTGCCCACATATCTATTCAGGGGACACCATCACAGGGCCTAATCACATCAGCCACACTATCAGAGGCTCATTCACCTGCACATCCACCAATGTGATATATGCCATCATGTGCCAGCAATGCCCCTCTGCCATGTACATTGGTCAAACTGGACAGTCTCTACGTAAAAGAATAAATGGACACAAATCAGATGTCAAGAATTATAACATTCATAAACCAGTCGGAGAACACTTCAATCTCTCTGGTCACGCAATTACAGACATGAAGGTCGCTATCTTACAACAAAAAAACTTCAAATCCAGACTCCAGCGAGAAACTGCTGAATTGGAATTCATTTGCAAATTGGATACTATTAATTTAGGCTTAAATAGAGACTGGGAGTGGCTAAGTCATTATGCAAGGTAGCCTATTTCCCCTTGTTTTTTCCTATTCCCCCCCCCCCCCCTCGACGTTCTGGTTAAACTTGGATTTATGCTGGAAATGGCCCACCTTGATTATCATACACATTGTAAGGAGAGTGGTCAGTTTGGATGAGCTATTGCCAGCAGGAGAGTGAGTTTGTGTGTGTATGGGGGTGGGGGGTGAGAAAACCTGGATTTGTGCTGGAAATGGCCCACCTTGACTATCATGCACATTGTAGGGAGAAAAGGAGTACTTGTGGCACCTTAGAGACTAACCAATTTATTTGAGCATGAGCTTTCGTGAGCCACAGCTCACTTCATCAGATGTGTACCGTGGAAACTGCAGTAGACTTTATATACACACAGAGAATATGAAACAATACCTCCTCCCACCCCACTGTCCTGCTGAGGTATTGTTTCATATTCTCTGTGTGTATATAAAGTCTGCTGCAGTTTCCACGGTACACATCTGATGAAGTGAGCTGTGGCTCACGAAAGCTCATGCTCAAATAAATTGGTTAGTCTCTAAGGTGCCACAAGTACTCCTTTTCTTTTTGCGAATACAGACTAACACGGCTGTTCCTCTGAAACCTGTCATTGTAGGGAGAGTGGTCACTTTGGATAAGCTATTACCAGCAGGAGAGTGAGTTTGTGTGTGTGTGTGTTTTTTTGGGGCGGGGGGGTGGGTTGAGAAAACCTGGATTTGTGCTGGAAATAGCCCACCTTGATTTTCATACACATTGTAAAGAGAGTGGTCACTTTGGATGGGCTATTACCAGCAGGAGAGTGAGTTGTTGTTGTTGTTTTTTTTTTTTTGGGGGGGGGGGGGGCAGAGGGTGAGAAAACTTGGATTTGTGCTGGAAATGGCCCAACTTGATTATCATACACATTGTAAGGAGAGTGATCACTTTAGATAAGCTATTACCAGCAGGAGGGTGGGGTGGGAGGAGGTATTGTTTCATGGTCTCTGTGTATAAAAAGATCTTCTACACTTTCCACAGTATGCATCCGATGAAGTGAGCTGTAGCTCACGAAAGCTTATGCTCAAATAAATTGGTTAGTCTCTAAGGTGCCACAAGTCCTCCTTTTCTTTTTGCAAATACAGACTAACATGGCTGTTACTCTGAAATCATGATTGTATAAGCATCCCATGGGAATAATTCTCATTTCCCCACATTTGTGTTCTTTTGTGTCCTCCTCAGGCAGGTGTGAAAGGCCCTGAATACTCATGAGGCTGGGGGACCCCCACAGGGTAAGACCTGGGCCTGGGGATATTGCAGGGACCCTACAGATCGAAGGCTCTGCTAGAAGGCCTTGAGGACTAAGCACATTCTGAAGGCCCAGCAAAGTGACAGCCTCAGGCCAGACTGAGAGGCCCTCCCTGTGCAGATAGGGTTGGAGCCGAGATTGCCGTGAGTCTGTTTTAAGGGCAGATAACATTAAATAGAGAAACCAGCTGCACCCACAGGCCTCCCATAAGCCCGATTCACCCGGCAGCATGGCACATAAAGCTCCCCACAGCAGCAGGATTTCAGTCTCTTTCCTTAGGGATTGGTTTATTTTTCAAAACTGTCCAATACAAATCAAGAACATGCAGCAGGGCCTGCTGCCTGCCCCCTCCTCCAGTCTCTTCCTCACAAGGATCCTGCCCCCATTCAGCCAGCAGGTTTTCCCAGCCAGGTACTCCACCTCAACAGGGGGGAGCCCCATTCCAGGTTCTCCCCCTCTGGTCTCTTCCTCACAAGGATCCTGCCTCCATTCAGCCAGCAGGTTTTCCCAGCCAGGTACTCCACCTCAACAGGGGGGAGCCCCATTCCAGGTTCTCCCCCTCTGGTCTCTTCCTCACAAGGATCCTGCCCCCATTCAGCCAGCAGGTTTTCCCAGCCAGGTACTCCACCTCAACGGAGGGAGCCCCATTCCAGGTTCTCCCCTTTCCTGCAGGAGTCTTCCTTTAACTGCTGCTGCTGCCAGCTGGCCTTTTACTGAGGACAAGGTGCCCTGCAACTATCACCTGATCCCTGGTATCAAACTTATCACATGGGAAGCAGCTAATTAGTCATGGGGGGGAGGGCTAAGCCCCTTTCTTATAGGACCATCCCACCCTGTGACACTCCCCCTGCCCCTCTCAGCCCCAGCTCATTTGCTGCCCCTTTTCTCACGCATTCTCCCAAGCAGCCGTGGAGCACAGGAATAGTGTCCTGCTCCCATAGTCTGTGTCCCTGTTCTTGTGGTCATGATATAACACATAGGAGGGCTGGTAAGAGAGAGACTTCATTTCCCGGCCCCAGCCCCTGCAGCTGGCTCGGGGTCGAAAAGTTCATTCCCCTGTTGCCTAGCGGGAGGTAAGAGGCTCTGGCTCCACTGGTTTCTGTCCCATGACTCACTTCCGTTGTTTTCAGTGTTTGCCGTGCAGTGGCAGGTCCTAATTTCCCCCTTCCTTGTTAACGTGCTCATCTGAGAGATTGGGGCATGTGCACAAACGGGGAAGCTCTTGCCCTCACCTGGTGTCAGAATCTGCCCCTGGGAGCAGAGCCATATATTCAGAAGGAGAAACAGGGGAGGGGCCAGAGAAGGAAAAGTTGGGGGGAAAGAAACAAAAGTACTTCAGGGGCCTCCGTCATGAACGTATGCCAGAGAGACGTCCACTGCCTCTCCGGTTTGCTAGAGGGGAAGGGATGAGAAATGAGAAATGGAGGGAAAAAGGAGTGAGGCAAAGGTGAAACACCATAGCATTTGGTAGAGTTAGACATCACTGTGCAGTTAATTAGATAACTGGGGATAGGAAAAAGTGGGAGGGTTTTTTTCCCTTCTTTTAAAAACATAACCTCCACTGGCAGAGAGAGAATACTGGACTGGATGGACCTTGAGCAGTTCCTGTGTTCCCCAGAGCTAAGCTTCATGCCTAATTCCAGAGTGACAATTAAATCTACAGATATTGAAGTGCTTATGTGGCCATATTGGCCTGAGTCCAAAAGAACTTAATCTGAGCTCAGGACCGCATTGTGCCAGCCAGGTTACATGGTCAGAGACCATCCCTGCCCCAAAGAGTTGACAATCTAAACAGATGAGACAAAGGGCAAAAGAAAGTGTTATTTGTCCCCATACTACAGATTTTAATCTATTTTATAATGGTTCTTATCCTCCCCACATTCCTGTAGGATCTGAGCATCTTCCAATAGCACATTAAGTGATGTGACTAACATCTGTCATATGGAATGGGGAAATTGATGATTTGGGGAGAGTATTTTAGTTTGGGTTGCTTTGTATGGGAAGCTTATTGTGCATTTGTTATCCTGGGTTTTGTATTTAAATGTTGTTGGAGTGCCTAGAGCCACTCGGGTGAGATTTTTAAGAGGTATCTAAATGCAATATATGAAGCGTGGTGAGTGTGAAGTGGTTTTCATAATGTAGATAACTGTCCAAGGGAAAGTAGCCTCTATTCACCATCTGCTTTCACATAGCCCACTAAACAGTCTTCAGACAGTTTGGGTCATTACTGAATTTAGATTTGAACAAAAAACTTACAGGAAAAAGTGCTTCCTTATTGCTATGAGCTATAAGCTTTCAATTCCTAATTACTTCCTTCTTGCACAGAAAACGTAGGGAAAATAGAATGTATGGATGGAAAAGAAAATCTGGAGAATCCCTTTTAGATCGTTCTGTTGCAGATGAGACATGGTGTGAGCGTGCAGGTAACAGTCGAATCTCTTGTTTCGGTTCACCATGCAGAGGTTAAACTTCGTGCAGTTCCCACATGCAGGGTCTCAGGTTTGGGGAAAGCTAAATCCCTGCAAAACTAAATGAGTCTACACTTTCTTTTAATAGCAGAAGCGATAACTCTGTCTGTTATACCAATGGATCTTGTATGCATCAACTGAACTGTAAAATGTAGCGTCATCTATCTCTCAGACCTCTGGCAGGGATATCTGAGTGCTTTTAGTGAGTGGGTTTTGATAGCTGACAGCATTTGGCAGGAACCCTATCCCACCCAGTTTTCAAGGGTATTTGTATTCACCTACGTACAGGATATAAGTGACGGGAAAAGCAGTCAGCCAGGGGAAAAAGTACTATATATTTTCCTCAGTCATAGCTAATCAATCTCACTATTTTCTCTCTTCCACTGGCCAGGCAATGCATCAATGTACAAGGTTTAAATTCCTAAACCAGTTTCCTGCTTTGTCCTTCCTTCCTTCTATTATCCCCATTTCCCCCATGTAGACCTTACTGGTAAGGTAACCCTTCCTTGGAATGGAAGAGGGAAAGGTGGAGGATGCTCTGTAGCAGACGCTTCATGGCACCTTTACAATTAACTCTCATTTCTAGTGCTGGGGGCCCATTAATCCGAGGATTCTGAGCTGGGTTAGATGGCATCGTGGTGTAAGAGCAGAGCACGTCTACACTAGCGCTCCTGCTTCGGCGCTGTGCTGACGACAATGCAATGGTGGGAGATTTTGAGGAAAGCAGTAACGTAGACAAGGCCTTCAGGATCAGGATTAGTTTGGGTCACAACTGCCAGTAAGTTCAATGAAGCAAAATGTACAGAGATCCAAACAAGCCAACCATGCTTGCAAAAGAACCTCTGTCTAGAACATTGCACCTTCTTAAAAATGGCTGAAATGGGAATTGTTTCAACAGGACATGCACAGGAGCAATGCAGGCAACAGACATCCGGTTTCATTCTCTGTTAGTGTGCTGGGCTATAAGTCAGACATACTCTGTGGGACTTCCTTGCTATTGTACTTACGTTGTATGGAAAGGTGGATACACCGCTGGTGTGCCCCTTCCTGGCCAGGCACAGTCTACCAGCTCTTTCCTGTCTAGTGCCCCATCTCAATGGTCACTCCAAACCTGTGGGGGTCCACCTCTGCTGGCCAGGTCAGGGGGTTAGTTCCACATCTACGTCAGGGTAGGCAAGTGCCAAGTCCACATAAAACAATACCCAAAGTTCCAGCCTTTTCAGCCCCTTTTCTGGGGGTTACTAAGACCCATGGGTCCTCCCCTGGAATCTTCAGCGAAGGCCACTCACAGAAAACTCAAGGCCTTCAAGTCTCACTCAGCGCCCCCATACTTTCCATACCCTGGCTCAGGCTCACTACGGTCACAAGCCCGCTCGACTTCTTAGAACCTGACACCAGCAAAGTTCTTTCTTGCTCTTATTTCAGAGCAGTGCTTCTTCCTTGCCCCAGGAGCCTGTCCCTTACTGCAGCTCCTCCCCCCAGGCCCGCAAACCTCAGTCCAACCCCCCCATAGGCTTTAGGGTCACTGCCTTTTGGGTGTCACCATCTCCAGCTTCCTCCTGGCACAGGACAAAACACTACTCACCCCAGCCTCCACTGCCCAGAGCCTTTCTCTTGGCTCTGAACCCTCTAGTGCTGGCTCCAAGCTTCAGGCCTCCCATGCATCTCTTCACCTTTAGCCCAAAAGAGGAACAAAACTCCCAGCTGAGTCCTCCCTGGCCTTTTCCCCCACTGCCCTACACACCCTCCTTTCTGAAGCCCCAACTCCCTCCCAGTGAGGTTTGATCACCAGTTATGCCTAATACATCTCCAGCTGCCACTCAGAAGCCTAATTGGGCTCAAGCTGCTGTTAACTCAGGATTAACTAGGGTTGGGTTTATATATCCTATCATAGATCGACTATAGGTCATTTTAAAGACCCCCCCCCCAAAAAAAAAAAAAAAGGTTAGCAGCCACTTCCAGTTCCTCTTATTCTTGTGTGTGATCAGTTATTGCCGTGTCTTAAAAAAGCAAAACCCCCACATACCCCATAAACAAGGCACTGGTAGAACTTTACTACTGCAGCGATAGCTCACAAGCACCAGCTGTAAAGTCTGGGCATTAGGCTTTTAACAGCTCAGATTAGCAGGAGGGGATAGACTGGCTGGGCATGGAGAGGCCTTGAAAGCTGCTTTCCAGGTAGTCAAATTAGCCAGAACCTAGAGGAACATTATGTTTGAGACTCCTAGCAAGATGAAGAGAATTTTAACAGATACTGACCGTTTTTAAATAGATATATATGTTCTTCCCATTTACTCTCACTTTCCACCCTGAATTGTTCTTAGCTTCTGTACTTACTGGCAAAGCCTCCCTATAACTTCAACAGGCTTTCGATCAGGACCACATTGAAAACGCCCAGCAGTATTAGTTATATATCCCCATTGTGCAACTAACTGTTCTGCCCCATAAATAACTCTTAAAAATAATGAAAAAAGACAGATTTATTAAGAAGTTCCATCTAGAAGTGTTAGCAGCCTGGTTCAGGCAAAGATGGGCCCCAATACTATCCTGCAGAATGAAGATGCTCTGAAGGGTGATTATTTTGGATGTTGACTGTTGGACTGGGCTCATCAGCCTCGTTTGTGGGCAGTATGCAGCCTAAGGCAGTGAGTCCAGGGTGTTCTGGTCTTGAAAGCATATTTGTAAGGGGGAGGTGTTGGTGATACTATGGGGCAATGCTCTGACTTTTTACCTCTGGACAGCTTGAATAAAACATTAGGTTGGATTTCTAGGCCTGCTGCAGCTCCTAGTGCCCTCACTGGGTTCTGGATCAGGCCCCCTATCACTAATGAACGTTTTTCTACATTGCTGCACATTTGGCAATTCCAGCTTGGGTACAGTCCAGCCTGAACAGTAAGGGGGTTGGGGGGGAGGGTGCGGAAATATTGCTTACTGCCAAACTGCTATTCTTGGCCTGGCCAGCACTATTACTTCATCGCTTTCAGGATTACATACCGAATTGCTTTTTAAAGGGACACTATGTTATTTTAAAATCGATGGCCAACATCGTCAAGTGACCTCAAGTTTGGGGTGCTCAGGATTACTGGAACAGAAAGGTGGCTTGGAGCCAGTCCCCACCCTCTAGCCCACTTTCTTCAGCACACTCTAAATTCAGTATAGCTGAGGATCCATCCCCAAACGGTTAAAGGAATAGGGAGCAGTACATGAAATTGTGCTATGTCAAATATTTCACTCTTCTGTTTGCACCCCACCCTCTTCTTGATAAAAATACAACGAGGCCTTTTTACAGCAGTCGCAGATGAGAGAGCCAATTTATTTCTTTGTTCTCTATAAGCGTATGCGCACCAGGCTCTGCCTGACAACGGGATAGTAACTGGCAGGTCTACTCTGCTATGGGAGAAAAGAAACAAGAGCAGGAGATCTGTGGGGGGGGAGGGGTGCCACCAGCTTCTAGTTTAATCACAGGGGTTCACTTGCAAACACAGCTGCACGGAAAAACACCTTCTGCAAGGGCAGAACGCATCCAGCTGCTTCTAACAGCTAATTTCATTGTGTAATCTTCCCCTTTGTAGCTGCTGGGTTGATTCTGAAACATAGAAAACCAGAAAAACAAATGTGGAATTCTCAGCTGACTCCCACGTAGATGCCATGGACTATAAGGACCCACAGTAAGCATGCTGATGGGCTGGCCCCTGGGCCTGGGCCTGATCCAAAGCCCGTTGAAATCAATGGAAAGACTCACACTCACTTCCTTGCCGGGGACCTGATCCAAAGCCCACAGAACTAAGCAAAAATTATGGGGAAGTGAGGAATAAATGTCTGTTAAATATAAAAGGCCAGTCGATGGGGAAAGAATTACTGTCACATTTCTAAACTGCCGGGGGGTGCTCCCCCTGGCTCCGTCCAGGCCCCACCCCAGCTCCGCCTCCCCACCCCACTCGCCTGCCCCACCTCTTCCCGCCTCCTCACCCCACTCGCCTGCCCACCTCCTGCAGGGCCCCCCAAAGCACGGGGCCCAGGGCGGTCACTCCGATTCGCCATACCCAGGGATGGCTCTGCCTGTGCGTGATGAACAGACAGCTGTGCCCAAACACTTCAAGGTGCGCACACAAAACCAGAGCTAAGGTAAGGGTAGAGCCAGGGCTCAGATCCATCCTGCCCCTCCACCTGGGCCTGCCATTGCGTACAGGCAGGCCATAGAGCTCTCCCTAACCCTCCAGTCGGGGCACAGGACCTGGCCCTACCTTGTCACGGGGGGCAGAAGTGAAGATAAGGCAGTGACTGAGTGTTTTTAATTTTCTGACATTGAAGGGTTAGGAGCTAAAGACCTTGGCACTGGGTATTCTGAGCTGCATGTCTCGGGAGGTGCAGCCTGGTGGCGGGTTGGGGCAAAAGTGGCTTTACATCAGCTTTCAACCTCTTAAATCCTGGGCCCCAGAGGCTGCTCTTCCTTAAAGCTGTTTCCCAGAGCTATTAGCCAGAGCTTACTAGTCACAACCCTCCCCAGCAAGGCCTTACTCTGGGGCTGTGCAGAGGGTAGCACAAGACCATGTTGCTGCTCCCAGGCTAGCCAGGGAACACGCCTATGGCCTGGGTGTGCGCCAGCAGCCGGCATTGTGAACACTTTAAGAAAACAAATATTAATAGACTTGCAATAAACTAGGCAAAGTTGACAACACTGGGACCCTCCTAAATCATTTGAAATCTGGTCGGCGTTGGGTTAGTTTAAATAGACAAAAGCCCTTATATAATGCATTTAAAAACAAACCTATGGTTGTTTAAACCCGAGCAAGTCTCTGGGTAGACAAGGCCTAACACTGCTTTAACCTGCATTTCTACGTCTGGGCCTCATTCTCCGATGCCCTGCTCAGATATTTACACCAATGCAAGAGGAGTGCAAACACTACCAAATCAGCACTGGCAGAGGCCTGTCCTCACTTTGTGCGGGTGTGAAGGACACAGCAATGGAGACTCAAACCCTGGGTGCTTCTCAGGCTTTCAGAAGACCACGGCGTCGCAGGCTGGCCTGGGGGACTTGTCTGGCGGGGGCAGGCTCCGGGCTGACATGGTGTCCAGACGTGAATGAAGCCCGGGAGGTGCCAGTGTCTTAGGTCTCATGCTCCCTCTCATGGCTCTGCTGCAGAACGGCACAAAATAATCTAGCGACAAGGAGATCTTACAAGGTCCATTTCCTTCCCCCGAAAAAGAGAATCATCTTTCTTTATCTATCGAATCCTTTCCAACTTGTTTATATTAAATTCCCTATCGCACAGAACAGGGCTGGGCTCTGGCGTTTGTAGTACCTTTCAGAGTTCCAATTATTTCAGTGTAACCACCTAACAGCTGAGCCGGTTGTGAGTTATATGGATTCACATATTCGGGGCAGAAGACAAATGGGAAGAGGATCTAGTTTCTGTCTCTTACTATAGCCATCTTCTGCATCTCTACATAACATAATCACGTTCTAATGCCTTTAGTCAGCAGAATAGTCTTGCATGAATGGAGTTTTACTTTTTTAATCAAGCTCTAAAGTTCAGAATTATCAAAACTAGAAAACAAAAAGTAGTGTTACACAAATACCAGGAGATTTCATTCCACGTAGCAATATTTTGATATTTGGAAGTGAAACTATACTGGTATAGTTAAAGTGGCAGCAGTCCCCTGGTGTGGACACCCACATACCAACACAAAGGTGATGCCAATCGTGTAGTGTATTCCTGTATCAGAAGGGAAGGAAGCTATACCAGTATAAGGCACCTTCCATGCTAGGATTGTACCAGTACAATTAGTGGGAAAAACAACCCTAACCAAAATAGTTATACTGGTACAAAACCTGTGTGTAGAGGGGGCCTCAGATATTTTGCTGTCAGAGCTAGGCGGAGTGCTGGTCTGAGCTGGCATGGCGCTTCCTATATTCCTAAACTGAGCAAAACAAGAACACCTGTTGTCATGGGGGGGTGAGGTTCCTCCTACCACATATAAACTTTTATATAAAACGCATTGCAGGCGAAAAGGTTGCACATACCAGATTTTCATTGCCATTGTCACTAACATTTTTACATTTCCAGCACTGATTCAACATCATCTCAGTAAGTTAAATGTGAACAAAAATGTAATGCAACTGTCATAGGCATTGCAAAATATCAGCAGGGCTACATGAAAGTTACACCGCTAAGGTAGCTTTTGCATTACCATTCTTTTAGGTTCCTTCAAACATTTTCCATACCATTTGTCTTGTTCAAGATGCAGTCTGATTTTAACAGTTGTAAATATAGACCTGCCGCAAAACTGCTGTCCCAACACACACACACACACACACCTCGATGTGGCATTGCAGCAGTTGTGCTTCCTTTTCCCTCTTGTGTTCTTCAGCCTGTGCTGGCCGCAGGGGTGGCCTGACTCTCCGACCATGCCATGTTCAAGAGTCTGACCCCGTCTGGGACCACAGAGTCCTTTAACACGTCCCAGAGAATCATAACTAAATCCTCAGCCCCAGTCAGACTCGTCTGGCCATCCCGTTCCTGCGCAGGCAAGCCTCATTCATCATCAGCATCCTCATTCCATGCCACAGTCAGGGTCCGACAGTTTTCTGCCTTCCCAGGGGTCCAGGGTCATAGAATAGAATCATAGAATCATAGAATATAAGGGTTGGAAGGGACCCCAGAAGGTCATCTAGTCCAACCCCCTGCTCAAAGCAGGACCAATTCCCAGTTAAATCATCCCAGCCAGGGCTTTGTCAAGCCTGGCCTTAAAAACCTCTAAGGAAGGAGATTCTACCACCTCCCTAGGTAACACATTCCAGTGTTTCACCACCCTCTTAGTGAAAAAGTTTTTCCTAATATCCAATCTAAACCTCCCCCACTGCAGCTTGAGACCATTACTCCTCGTTCTGTCACCTGATACCATTGAGAACAGTCTAGAGCCATCCTCTTTGGAACCCCCTTTCAGGTAGTTGAAAGCAGCTATCAAATCCCCCCTCATTCTTCTCTTCTGCAGGCTAAACAATCCCAGCTCCCTCAGCCTCTCCTCATAACTCATGTGTTCCAGCCCCCTAATCATTTTTGTTGCCCTTCGCTGGACTCTCTCCAATTTATCCACATCCTTCTTGAAGTGTGGGGCCCAAAACTGGACACAGTACTCCAGATGAGGCCTCACCAATGTCGAATAGAGGGGAACGATCACGTCCCTCGATCTGCTCGCTTTGCCCCTACTTATACATCCCAAAATGCCATTGGCCTTCTTGGCAACAAGGGCACACTGCTGACTCATATCCAGCTTCTCGTCCACTGTCACCCCTAGGTCCTTTTCCTAGGTCCCGCAGCAGCTCCTGATCCTTCTGCTGGCTCACCTCAGGGGCAGCCTGTCTGTTTTTCTCCATGTCTGCTGAAGGTAGGACAAGAAGTAATGGGCTCAATCTCTAGCAAGGGAGATTTAGGTTAGATATTAGAGATACTTTCTAACTAGAAGGCTAGGTCAGCTCTGGAATGGGCCTCCTATGGAGGCTGTGGAATCTCCATCATTAGAGCTTTTTAAAAACAGGTTGGACAAACATCTGCCAGGGCTGGTCTAGGTGTACTTGGTCCTTAGCAGATCAATCTGGACTTGATGACCACTTGAGGTCCTTTCCAGCCCTACATTTCTATGGTTCTCTAGCCGTCTATCATCCCACTTCCCGGAGGGAGGGAGTACACTACGTACTCTCCTCTCCCAAATGCCTCTCTCTCCTCTTTTAAGTCCACCCCCCTCCCCAGACCACACCCTCCCCAAGTGCAATCAGTGAGGTTGAGGTTCCTGACACTCTCAGGCTCCCTTAACCCTTCTGGTGCTTGTACATCACTATATCATAAAATACAGATTTACATAGCTAAGCAAACCCTGCTACAGAAATCTTAGCTTCTGCAGTTCTTCTATCGTAAGTGCTTATATAGTCCCCATTAGTGCAATATCCAAGCGCCTCACAAGCTTTAATGTATTTCCCTTCACAACTCCCCGGTGATGTTGGAAAGTGCTGTGATCCCCATTGTACGGATGGGCCCAGAATCCCAGATCCATAAGGGGATTTAGGCTCCTAACACCTTTGTGGAACTGGGCCCAAGTGACTTTCTCAAGTTCAGGCAGAAAATGTATGGTGGAGCAGGACCTTGAACCAGTCTCTCTCAAGGGCTAGATTAGGACCCTAACCCCTGAGCCATCTTTCTTCTCTGCATTCATCTGAAACAAGCAGCCTTAGTTTTGCACTAATCTTGCTTTTTATATATAACTAATTTGGGTTTAAGACAAGTATGTTTGCCTGCACTTCATATTAGCATTGACGATTAGACTTTGAACTTCATCCCTCATTAAGATGCGTGATGTAAGAAATACACATTCTAAACCATATTGGACAATTAATTTAATTAACCTATTATCTACTAGACTACACTGCAAAATTAGGTCAATATAACTACACCACTCAGGGGTGTGAAAATTCCACACCCATGAGAGACGCAGTTAAACCGACCTAGCCCCTGGTGTAGACAGCGCTAGGTCGACGGGAGCATTCTCCTGTCGACCTAGCTACTGCCACGTGAGGAGGCGGAGTGCCTACGCTGTCAGAAGAACCCCTCCCATTGGAATAGCTCTTCAGCAGCACACAAGCCCTCAGGTTCTTTCTATATCTGTACCTCAGCTAAAATACAGACTGGGGAAGTATGGTAAATGTATCCATTTATTAGCCAAAATAGAATTTCAAAAGCAACTAAGAAATTACAGAAGGTCAAATAAAGCTAGTTAGGTGATAGTGTTGACAATGTTTAAAAGAATGAATTAAACATGGGATGTTACAGTTGACTAAGAAATAAAAACTGAGAGAGGGTTGGGGTTGCACCTTCATGTAGCCAGGGGAGGGGCTATGGCCATGAGGTGTAAGCACGACCCTCTACAGGTACCGGTAGGCAAATTTCTCAGGCTCCAGTCTGCTGGGTCCACACACACCTATGTGGAATACACGGCTGCATCTATCTGAAGAAGAAGATTTAACTATAGTGTTACCAACTCTTAAAAATGTAATGCAGCTCTCATGATATTTGGTGTTTTCCAGCCCCAGCTGCTAGAATCAAGAGACTGAATAAGAAGCTCAACTTTCGTTTCTTTCCTTTTTTTTAAGGGAGATTCTAGCCCTCGTGGTTGCAGGGAAAAGTCTGAAAACGTGAAGCACGTGCACTCTAAAGACTCAGAAACCAGAAGAAATAAAAAACTTCAAATGTATTATTTTTAAAACATCACTGGATTTTTAAGCCAAATTTCATGTTTTGGGGGCTGGACTCATGATTTTTGCACGCTTGGGGTTGGCAAGGCTGCACTGAGGGCTTGTACCCCTTTAACCTAAGGTGGGAACTTAAGCTCTTTCAGTTAAAACTCTGCACATCCCTGTGTAGATACGCTTATTTCAATTTAAGAGTGGCTCTTTTTGATTAAGCTTAAAACTGCTCCCAATCAATCTGTTACGTGGGTTTTATTGGCAGAAGTTTTTCTGCTTTTGTTTCATTCTTCTGCCTGAGATTTGTTCCTCCCTGGCACTGGAATGAGGGTATGACAATTAAAAGAACTAGCTTGAAAACGGAATGAACCGACTGCAGACTCTGCTCAGACAGCATTTGGATGAGACACAGGTCTCCATTTTCTGTCCCCTAACCCCTATTGCTTTCTGCAGGGCTCTCCTCAGCAGCTGGGCTAGCATGTCATCATGAATGGTGTGGGACGCACAGACCAGTCAGGACAGAATTTCCAGGAGCTTGCCAGGGCGAAAGGCAGAAAATGGGGGTTGGCTCCATTGGCAATTCAAGGCACTTTCAGGAAAGTGATGTAGGTGGCCCCAGATGACCCTGGGCACCCAAGTGGGAGAGAGAAGGCAAGGGGCAGGGAAAGAATAGAGGGTAGATTCTATAATTGGCAGCATACATAGAGACCCCCATAGTTCAGGCTGCCCGACACATCCATTCTGGGCACTGAATGAGGCAGGAGCCCTGCGGGGAAAAATGGTATGTGACAATGTAAATTAAAATTGTACCACAATGTATTTCCACAAGTGGCCAGGATTAAGGTTGTTTGGGCAAAATCAAGCTCCAGTTCTGGATCAGTTTGAGAGCCCAGCCCAGCCCAGGTCTGGGGGTGGGTGGCGATAGGTGTTCTGAGTTAGTTTAGGGCCTGAGCCATGTAGCTTTCTCCCACCTGAGGAAAAAGGAGCTCCTGGAGGGATTTTCCTCTCTCCTCCCATGTTGACAAGAGACAGAGGGCTTAGAATCATAGAATCATAGAATATAAGGGTTGGAAGGGACCCCAGAAGGTCATCTAGTCCAACCCCCTGCTCGAAGCAGGACCAATTCCCAGTTAAATCATCCCAGCCAGGGCTTTGTCAAGCCTGGCCTTAAAAACCTCTAAGGAAGGAGATTCTACCACCTCCCTAGGTAACGCATTCCAGTGTTTCACCACCCTCTTAGTGAAAAAGTTTTTCCTAATATCCAATCTAAACCTCCCCCACTGCAGCTTGAGACCATTACTCCTCGTTCTGTCATCTGCTACCATTGAGAACAGTCTAGAGCCATCCTCTTTGGAACCCCCTTTCAGGTAGTTGAAAGCAGCTATCAAATCCCCCCTCATTCTTCTCTTCTGCAGGCTAAACAATCCCAGCTCCCTCAGCCTCTCCTCATAAGTCATGTGTTCCAGCCCCCTAATCATTTTTGTTGCCCTTCGCTGGACTCTCTCCAATTTATCCACATCCTTCTTGAAGTGTGGGGCCCAAAACTGGACACAGTACTCCAGATGAGGCCTCACCAATGTCGAATAGAGGGGAACGATCACGTCCCTCGATCTGCTCGCTATGCCCCTACTTATACATCCCAAAATGCCATTGGCCTTCTTGGCAACAAGGGCACACTGCTGACTCATATCCAGCTTCTCGTCCACTGTCACCCCTAGGTCCTTTTCCGCAGAACTGCTGCCTAGCCATTCGGTCCCTAGTCTGTAGCTGTGCATTGGGTTCTTCCGTCCTAAGTGCAGGACCCTGCACTTATCCTTATTGAACCTCATCAGATTTCTTTTGGCTCAATCCTCCAATTGGCAGCTTTGCAGCTGGGGATGCACCAGTTAAATAAGAGATGATGCGGGCTTCTTCTCCTCTGCCTAGGACTTGCTAGAGGATCACCACCAGTCATCTTAGGGGTGGCTCCCGAAGTCAGTTGACCCAACAGATATGCAGACAGATGGTGCTGAGAAGCCAAATACCCCCATGTGTTGTGGGAATGGCCATGGATGCCGTTCACTGGGGACAGCCCTGGTCAGGGCATTGTTCCTCCGCCGGGTGGTCTCTCTGATGCACATTCAGGCTGGTTTTCTTGCGGAACCCTTTCCCACACTCCGGACACGTGTAGGGCGTCTCGCCAGTGTGGGTTCTCCGGTGTGCAATAAGTGGGGAGCACGCATAAAAGCCCTTTCCACACTCAGGACACTTGTAGGGCCTCTCTCCCGTGTGGATCCGCTGGTGGGCAAGCAGGGCGGAGCTCTGACTGAAGCCCTTCCTGCACTCGGGGCATCTGTAGGGCCGCTCCCCCGTGTGGTTCCTCTGGTGTTTGATGAGGGCGGAGCAGTTTGTGTCGCTCTTCCCGCACTCGGCACAGCGGTAGGGCCTCTCGCCCATGTGCAGCCGCTGGTGGGCGGTGAAGTGCGAGCTTTGCGTGAAGCCCTTCCCGCACTGGGAGCACCGGTAGGGCCGCTCCCCCGTGTGCACTCTCTGGTGCGTGGCCAGGTTGGAGCTCTGGCTGAAGCCCTTCCCGCACTGGCTTCCCGTGTGGGTTCTCTGGTGGGTGACGAGCTGCGAGCTCTGGCTGCAGGCTTTCCCGCATTCGGGGCATTGGTAGGGCTTCTCTCCCGTGTGGGTTCTCTGGTGGGTGACGAGCTGCGAGCTCCGGCTGAAGGCTTTCCCGCACAAAGGACACCTGTAGGGCTTCTTGCCCAAGTGGATTCTCTGATGTCTAGTAAGACCTAAGCGCCCACAGAAGCTTTTCCCACAGTCTGGACACGTCTTCTTTCCCTCTCCTGGGTGGAGTCTCTGCAGGATTGTGAGGTCATTGAGGTCACCTCCCCCAAGTGGGATGGATTTCCCCAGTCTCTTTGCCGGAGGGTTTCTTTGCTCCCTTTTGGACCTACCTGGACTCTCAGAAGCTTTGCCCTGCTCAAGAGAGCAGAAATTTCCCTTCTCTTTGGATCTTCCCAGTAACGTCCCATGAAATTCCACTTGCTCAGGATCTCCCTGCTGAGGACTCTCCTTCTTATTCTCACTCACCGTCCCCTGACCTGCTGGGATAGAGAGAGTGAGCCAGAAGTGAGTCGCTCCCAGGATGCCTCAAACAGGGCAGGGAGGGTGCAAACCAAAATAACTGTTTGGGAGATTGAGGAATCTGGAGCAGAATCCCCCCAGCCATTCCTCCGAGGGGGGGGATTCTACGACCTCGTGCCATCCAAACTCTGTGGAGGACAAGTGGCCACGAGAGGGAATTACCAGAAGGTGGCAGTCAGGATTACTGGAAGATCACAAGGATACGACACCTGCCAATAAACCCTAGCTTTCTACTCCCTCATCTCAGGTTCCTGACATCAGTCTCCCATGTGCCCTACCTGTACAGGTGTTTCTTCGGTTCTCCCTTTCCCGGACCGACGGCTCTTCCCCTCGTTCCATCTGCGAGATCACATCGTAATTAGACACAGTGCTGGGCAGGGGGGAGGGAGAAAACACATCAGGGTAAATTACATGATTGTGGAATCTCTCACAAAAATCTCCCAAGATATTATACAACAGTAGAACTCCTGAACTTGCTCTCAGTGCTCAGAGCCATAGGGGTCCGCATTAGCCAGCCGCTGAGCCCCTGGCTATGTCCAGTGCCTTTTCCCCTGAACCCCACCTGGCTCAGCTGTCCGCACACGCAGTATTGCCAGCCTCCAGAAACCAAAGATCATGAGGGGTTATTTATATCAAACCCTGTTTTTCCATCTGTCTTTCGACTTTTAACTCTCCTCTGTTCCTCTGCCACTGGGGGTGTCAGAATTCCACTTGAAAAGGCAACCTTTAATGGACACAACCCATGCAAGCGACTCCATTTACCATCTCCTCAGCCCTATCATAGAGGAACTGTCATCCAATTCGTATTACCCAAGTCTCCCTGCTCCCTCCTCTACCTGGGTCCCAGCAGCACAATCCAACTCGCCATTCCCTGCCTCCCATTCCCCCAGGCCCCTCTCTCTGTTCCAGGGCCATACAGGTCAGATCTGAACCCTCAGCCCTACAGAGCTCGCACAGAACGCTGCCCACATGCCCAGCCCAGAAGATTGTGGGTTTGCAGTGACTTTTTGAATCAGGGTGACAGCTCCTGCAGGGACCAAGATCCTAGACTCTTGATCAGTTTGTGAGAGTTTGAGTTGGCAATGCTGCCTTCCCCTGGCTGCAGGAAGGGGACTGTTCTCTGCACCCCCTCAGCCTCCCTCCTGCCCCCACATTCCCTCAACTGCCCTTCTTCCCCTCTCATTTTCCCCATCCCCCTGTCATGGTGTCTCTACTGCTCCTCACAGTTCCTGTGTCTTGTCCAGCCCCTTCAACCTGTGGGCCTGGCTTCAATCCCATGGAAAACAGTGGGAGGTGGAAGTCAATTTTATGAAGGGTAGCCTCACATTAGAAGATGGCAGCCATCTTGCAGGCTCCAGCTGCACCGATAGTAAGGGGAGATGGGCATTTTGAATAAAGGAAAAGTCATGAGTTGGCACCTTTTGTCACGTTTTCATGAGACAGGACCCCCCCCAGTCACCAGAGTTGTGATCAAATCACCAGAGTTGGCAATACTGGGTATGTCTCCACTTCAATCAGATGTGTGACTGCAGATCGGAGAGACATAACTAGCCCACGCCGGCACGGCTAAAAGTAGCAGTGTAGACGTGGTGACATGGGCTACTGTGCTTGTGCAACCTACAGAGAGAGGCGGTAAGTCTATGCTTGTATCGGTTGCAATTTACTTACCGATTCTGTGCTACAGAACTCTCTCTGACTTAATGTATCTGGACAGGCCATGAACTCACATCCTCCCTGCAGACTACAGCTGGGTTTTCTATAGGAACCCTCTAAATACTAAAAAGTGGAAATGATTACAGGATTTGCTTTCTTTTTCTGCTTCTTAAGACTCCAGTACCAGTTTTCAACATAACACAGTTTCACACACACAAACACACACACACGCAATTAGCAGTTCCAAATTTCTTTTCCGCCCATTTGTTTCTTTTTACTGAATAACACTCCAAAGACAAACCAGTACAGCACAGCAGCGACAATGAACCCTAGCCGGATTAACATCACCAATGAGAGATGCATTACTTTCCTTAAAATGAAGAATATAGCATAGAGCCTACACCCAAAAAATATTTATATTTAAACCTCGCAAAATAAGGGAGACTTTTGGGACTTTTGTCAAACAAAGATCATCTACTTTCATGCAGGCTCGGCCTAGGTATTATACTGACAACTAGATCAAACATTTGGCTGCCTGGAGAATAGGAGTAAGATCCTGACTCAGACACCAAGAAATCCCAGACCGTCCGATTTGTTTGTAGCCAAGAAAACAGAGGGGGCTGGTGCCGATGATGGAAATGGTACCGCCGGCACTGAGTACAGCTCCGTTGTTTGCGGTGCCGGGAGCAGTGTTGACCCCAAAGTTAGCATCGGTACCGAAGTAACTAACAGTGCTGAAGAGGAGGGCGGTGACTGATGGCACAGTAACATTGGCAGAGCCAGCCACAGGATACCGAAGAAGTTCCCGGTGCTGAGGAGGGAGCCCCGTACCAGCCCCATTTCCACTGAATGTGGAAAGGAAACACTGGGGTGTGGCGCTGACAGACTCATAGGTTCAGCAGCGTGCCCAGTCAGCAGGGCTGTAAACGATGCAAGTCTGGCAAAGTCCTGGACCAAGTGGGAGGTCAGGACATTGGTGAGGCCTCATCTGGAGTACTGTGTCCAGTTTTGGGCCCCACACTACAAGAAGGATGTGGATAAATTGGAGAGAGTCCAGCGAAGGGCAACAAAAATGATTAGGGGTCTAGAACACATGACTTGTGAGGAGAGGCTGAGGGAGCTGGGATTGTTTAGCCTGCAGAAGAGAAGAATGAGGGGGGATTTGATAGCTGCTTTCAACTACCTGAAAGGGGGTTCCAAAGAGGATGGCTCTAGACTGTTCTCAATGGTAGCAGATGACAGAACGAGGAGTAATGGTCTCAAGTTGCAGTGGGGGAGGTTTAGATTGGATATTAGGAAAAACTTTTTCACTAAGAGGGTGGTGAAACACTGGAATGCGTTACCTAGGGAGGTGGTAGAATCTCCTTCCTTAGAGGTTTTTAAGGTCAGGCTTGACAAAGCCCTGGCTGGGATGATTTAACTGGGAATTGGTCCTGCTTCGAGCAGGGGGTTGGACTAGATGACCTTCAGGGGTCCCTTCCAACCCTGATATTCTATAATTCTATGACAGAAAGGCAGAGGGGGTCCACTGCTGCCTGATACAGAAACAGCCAGGGCCAGCATTGCCCTCGTCGGCACCGGGGTCAATGGACACCCTGGGGCCAGAACCGGAGTCAATGGTAAGGGATCTCTGACCTCCCTGCGCAGTGCTGGGGAGCTGTTGACAAATCCTGCTCCATCCTGCACACTGGCACAAACGCTGTGCCAATCCACGCTCCTTCTGGAGGAGGGAGACGAGTCCCCATGGCCTCAGTTGGTCTCATGGGACCTTTTCCATGGCATACTCAATGGGGAAGGACTCTTTGGGGAGGTGCCAGCCCCAGGACATAAAGCAGCAGCTCTTTCCGACCCCAAAGGCCACTTCCGAGCCAACAAGGCCTCGTGCTGAAGCAGGCCGCGTGGCCTGTTCAATGAGTCCATTTGGGGAACGAGCTGCAAACCAAACACTGCTCCTTGCCGTGGGCCTCAGCCAGCATCGGTGTGGAGACCGCCCTTCCCCTGCCCCAAACAATGTTTCACCTCTGGGGAGAGCGTCACCCAGGAGCACTTAAACTCCAACACACACACACTATACTAGGAGTACTAATGAACTACACGTAAGTTGAAAAAAGTCACTGAATAGAGGATTACAAGGATGAAAACCACACAGACCTCTGACTCCAGCCATGGGCACTAAGAAGGAACTGTGGGGGGTCAGGCCCCTCATGTAGCTGGGGGATGGGCCGCCCCTCTACAGATACTGCTTGGTAAAATTCTCTGGCTCCAGCGCTCTGGGTGCGCACACAGTTAAGTGGAAGACACGGCTGCATCTACTCAAGGAAGAGAAATTACTTATTTTCGTTCTTGGAATTAAAGATGTTAACATATAAATGCCTCAGAACAATCTGTAAAATTACAGGAAATTCTATTGAGAGCCAACCCACAGATTCAGTCTACATTACCCCTGGTAGCTCCATCTTCTCCTCGCTGGGCTGGGCTGGACCTACCGGTGCTCAAATGGTTGCCAGTTTTCAATCCCTGATAGAACTCACTAGAGATTGGTAAGGAGCTTTGAGCTTCTAACTAAAGACACATGCCGGGGAATGTCTGCCCTTAACGAAAACTTCCACCCAGCTTCCAAACAGCTCCTGAGCTGGTTAACGACTTCCTGCACTCCCTCTAGTGTGCTGAAATAGCAACCCTTTGTTTGCAGTCCCTTGAGCCTCTCTCAAGCCACCTTGTCTGGGAATGTTCCCTGTCAACACAGAGCAAGCAGAAACAGCCGCTGAAACTACAGCAATAAGCCTTCTGCCTGAACCCTGGAAAAGACAGGAACGTTATGGATGTGCAGCCCACACTGTTGCACTTTTTAGCCATGCTGGAAGTGGTAAAGCTAGAGTGGGTGTAACCCAACACCTTCTGAGTGTGGTGTCCTGTCCCATCCAGTGGCACTGAGACCCCATAGAGAGCAATTAATGAGTCTGCTCTACAGTCTTAGCTAACAGCCAGCTGGCTTTTAGCTCATGCGGTAGAGGCTCATGCACTAAGCTCCAGAGGTCCCCAGTTCGATCCTGCCCACTGATAACCAGGGTCTGTCAGCGTTAGGTGTGCTCTTACTGCGATCAAATCTCCGCCATCTGCAGATGGTGAATGTGGGAAACCTCTAAGACTGTCTGCCCTCAGTGGAATCTGTCCGTACAGCTTCAAAAACAGCTACTGAACACATCCACTAACTCCCACACCCGCCTCTGGGCCCTTCTAACTAAAGCCCTGTCTACACTATAGCACTTTTACGTCAGCAAAACTTTCATCGTTGGGAGTGTGAAAAAAGCCACCCCCCGAGCCACATAAGTTTTGCCGGCATAAGCACTTGTGAGCACAGCACTATGTCGGCAAGAGAGGCTCTCCTGCCGTCATAGCTACCACTGCTCGCTATGTCGACGGGAGCGCGCTCTCCCCTCAGCACAATGTGGCTACACAAGCGATCTTACAGCAGCACAGCTGTATCGGTGCAGCCGGGCCGCTCGAAGTGTAGACAGTATTGACGTTTTTGGCTCTGCTATCTTAGGCTTTGTCTACACTGGCCCTTTCGTCGTTAAAACTTCTGTTGCTCAGGGGTGTGAAAAAACACCCCCCGAACGACAAACGTTTTAACGATGAAAAGCGCCTGTGTGGACAGTGCGTCGTTGGTGGGAGCCGCGCTCCTGTCAACGAAGCTACTGCCCTCGTTCGGGGTGGTTTTATTTTGTGGCTGGGAGAGCTCTCCCAGCAGTGCGCAGTGTTGACATAGCCTTACCGGGGGTCTCTTTGAAGAGCCAGGGGCTGCTTCTGCTCAGTGAGTTTTCCTGATCCTTTAGGGCTTGTCATCGTTACAAACGTTACTGTAACCTACATGCTTACACTGCAGAGAGGCAGGGACATGGAATTTAGCTGAATTCTTTGTCTCTGCACACTTTCATTATTCCCCTGCATGACGTCCCTGTAGTGAGTCCTCTAATGAGGGGTCAAAAATGTCTGCTGCCCACACGGCCACCACCTTGGAGTCACTGGCCCCTGAGACATCCAGCATCCCCCACTCAGTGGCTGCTCAGCACTGAACTCACCAGCTCAGCCCTGGCCAGGCTGCGAAACACCCACTGGCCCACAAAGACCAGGGAACATTCCAGTATTGCCAACGCTTCTGATTTAATCACGTGTCTCACAATAGATGGTTTCCGAGTAGCAGCCGTGATAGTCTGTATCCACAAAAAGAAAAGGAGGACTTGTGGCACCTTAGAGACTAACCAATTTATTTGAGCATAAGCTTTCATGAGCTACAGCTCACTTCATCAGATGCATTCAGTGGAAAATACAGTGGGGAGATTTTATACACACAGAGACCATGAAACAATGGGTGTTACCATACACACTGTAACGAGAGTGATCAGGTAAGGTGAGCTATTACCAGCAGGAGAGAAAAAAAACCTGTAGTGATAATCCAGGTGGGCCATTTCCAGCAGTTGATAAGAATGTCTGAGGAACAGTAGGGGGGGAAAATAAAACATGGGGAAATAGTTTTACTTTGTGTAATGACATGTAACCCTTCTGCCCGTCAGAGTTGGCAGCAACAAGGGCCGGGTTCAATATCTAGGGGATCCATTCCAATAACACAATGCAAACCGGCTCGAGCCCCCACCCAGTGACCTGGGACAAATATATACCACCCCCGCTGGGCGCCTCCAAGAGGCAATACTTCCCCTCTCGCAAGCACAGAGTCTGAGTGTAGCAAAAGCCTTTTAATAACAGAGAGAAACAATGTGGCATTATGTTGGGGAAACACCACCAACAGGATTCATAATACAACCCATGAGCAAAAAAAACCCACCCCAAGCAAATTGGGGCATGCCCTTTTCCCTTTGGTTCTTGAGTCCAGCAACCCCAAATCATCCAAAGTCCCAAAAGTCCAATGACCCAAAAGTCTCTGTCCCTAGTCAGGGCAGCCCCAGAGTTCGAAAGTTTATCTGCGGAGCTTTACCTCCCAACCTGGGTGGAGATGGGACGGGGGTAAGAGGCACCTTACATGATCTGAAGCTGACCGCCCCATAGCTCCATAGCTGCGCTCCGCTCCGCCAGCCGCCCCACGAACTCCTTCACTCAGCTGCGCTCCGCTCCGCCAGCCGCCCCACGAACTCCTTCGCTCAGCTGCGCTCCACTCCGCCAGCCGCCCCACGAACTCCTTCGCTCAGCTCCGCTCCGCGGCCCACAAGCAGCTCCTGCCATCCACGAACTTGCTCCGCGTCGAACTGCTTCACCAGCCTGTCCACAAGGCACTCCAGCCGTCCCACAAACTGCTCCACAATATATCTTCAGGCTCCCCCACTACTTAACACAACACTCAGTGATTTCAGCTCTTAGGTGAATTCAGCTTGTAGTAGGGGAGCCTCAGTGCTGATGCACTGTTAGCCCAAAATGAGCTCAGCAGCCTATAACTAGACTTCTAATGAAATCAAAATTAGCTCTGATATTCCACAGTGGAGAGAGGAGGAAGTGCAATTAGCATGTAAGGCCCTCACCAAGGGGCCCATGCCACCAAATATTAATACTTATTCCCAGCCTCTCTCCCTTCACAGAGTTTTGGAACCCATGACCCTTGCCTAGCGAGTGCTACTTAGTTGATGGTGAATCCCTCCATCATAACAAAAGGCCACGTACAGTTCCAAGCACAGTTCCCATAATCAGGGTAATAATTTATTCTTCCTGCCCCAATAACAGAGACACTGGGGATCCCACAGCAGCCAAAGTGACCATTTGGGCAGCTATGGTCTCATTCTAGGCGTGGTGGGTGTGCCTATGCAAATGAGATCGGCCCCTGAAGTTCTTTTCCACAACTTGCCACACCTCACCACCAGATGTCAGGGTGGAGCTCATCCTGACACTGCTTATAGACACATCCACTCCCAGTCTTTATTCAAGCCTAATTTAATGATGTCCAGTTTGCAAATTAATTCCAATTCAGCAGTCTCTCATTGGGAGTCTGTTTTTGAAGTTTGTTTGTTGAAGAATTGCCACTTTTAGGTCTGTAATTGAGTGACCAGAGAGATTGAAGTGTTCTCCGACTGGTTTTTGAATGTTATAATTCTTGACGTCTGATTTGTGTCCATTTATTCTTTTGAGTAGAGACTGTCCAGTTTGGCCAATGTACATGGCAGAGGGGCATTGCTGGCACATATCACATTGGTAGATGTGCAGGTGAACGAGCCTCTGATCGTGTGGCTGATGTGATTAGGCCCTATGATGGTGTCCCCTGAATAGAGATATGTGGACACAGTTGGCAACGGGCTTTGTTGCAAGGATAGGTTCCTGGGTTAGTGTTTTTGTTGTGTGGTTGCTGGTGAGTATTTGCTTCAGGTTGGGGGGCTGTCTGTAAGCAAGGACTGGCCTGTCTCCCAAGATCTGTGAGAGTGATGGGTCGTCCTTCAGGATAGGTTGTAGATCCTTGATGATGTGTTGGAGAGGTTTTAGTTGGGGGCTGAAGGTGATGGCTAGTGGTGTTCTGTTTTTTTCTTTGTTGGGCCTGTCCGGTAGTAGGTAACTTCTGGGTACTCTTCTGGCTCTGTCAATCTGTTTCTTCACTTCAGCAGGTGGGTATTGTAGTTGTAAGAATGCTTGATAGAGATCTTGTAGATGTTTGTCTCTGTCTGAGGGGTTGGAGCAAATGCGGTTGTATCGTAGAGCTTGGCTCTAGACAATGGATCATGTGGTGTGGTCTGGATGAAAGCTGGAGGCATGTAGGTAAGTATAGGGGTCAGTAGGTTTCTGGTATAGGGTGGTGTTTATGTGACCATTGTTTATTAGCACTGTAGTGTCCAGGAAGTGGATCTCTTGTGTGGACCGGACCAGGCTGAGGTTGATAGTGGGATGGAAATTGTTGAAATCATGGTGGAATTCCTCAAGGGCTTCTTTTCCATGGGTTCAGATGATAAAGATGTCATCAATGTAGCGCAAGTAGAGTAGGGGCATTGGGGATGAGAGCTGAGGAAGTGTTGTTCTAAGTCAGCCATAAAAATGTTGGCATACTGTGGGGCCATGCAGGTACCCATAGCAGTGCCGCTGATTTGAAGGTATACATTGTCCCCAAATGTGAAATAGTTATGGATGAGGACAAAGTCACAAAGTTCAGCCACCAAGTTTGCCATGAAATTATCGGGGATAGTGTTCTTGACGGCTTGTAGTCCATCTTTGTGTGGAATGTTGGTGTAAAGAGCTTCTCCATCCATAGTGGCCAGGATGGTGTTTTCAGGAAGATCACCAATGGATTGTAGTTTCCTCAGGAAGTCAGCAGTGTCTTGAAGATGGCTGGGAGGGCTGGTAGCGTAGGGCCTGAGGAGAGAGTCCACACAGCCGGCAGTCCTGCTGTCAGGGTGCCAATGGCTGAGACGATGGGGTGTCCAGGATTTCCAGGTTTATAGATCTTGGGTAGCAGATAGAATACCCCTGGTCGGGGTTCCAGGGGTGTGTCTGTGCGGATTTGTTCTTGTGCTTTTTCAGGGAGTTTCTTGAGCAAATGCTGTAGTTTCTTTTGGTAACCCTCAGTGGGATCAGAGGGTAATGACTTGTAGAAAGTGGTGTTGGAGAGCTGCCGAGCAGCCTCTTGTTCATATTCCGACCTATTCATGATGACGACAGCACCTCCTTTGTCAGCCTTTTTGATTATGATGTCAGAGTTGTTTCTGAGTCTTTGGATGGCATTGTGTTCTGCACGGCTAAAGTTATGGGGCAAGTGATGCTGCTTTTCCACAATTTCAGCCCTTGCACATTGGTGGAAGCACTCTATGTAGGAGTCCAGTCTGTTGTTTCGACCTTCAGGAGGAGTCCACCCAGAATCCTTCTTTTTGTAGTGTTGGTAGGAAGGACTCTGTGGGTTAGTCTGCTGTTCAGAGGTGTGTTGGAAATATTCCTTGAGTCGGAGACGTCGAAAATACGATTCTAGGTCACCACAGAACTGTATCATGTTCGTGGGGGTAGAGGAGCAGAAGGAGAGGCCCCGAGATAGCCCAGCAGAAGAATCTGTCCTAAGAGTATAGCTGGATAGACTAACCCAGGAACCTATCCTTGCAACAAAGCCTGTTGCCAATTGTGTCCACATATCTATTCAGGGGACACCATCATAGGGCCTAATCACAACAGCCACACGATCAGAGGCTCGTTCACCTGCACATCTACCAATGTGATATATGCCATCATGTGCCAGCAATGCCCCTCTGCCATGTACATTGGCCAAACCGGACAGTCTCTACGTAAAAGAATAAATGGACGCAAATCAAACATCAAGAATTATAACATTCAAAACACTTCAATCTCTCTGGTCACTCGATTACAGACCTAAAAGTGGCAATTCTTCAACAAAAAAACTTCAAAAACAGACTCCAAAGAGAGACTGCTGAATTTGAATTAATTTGCAAACTGGATACAATTAACTTAGGCTTGAATAAAGACTGGGAGTGGATGGGTCATTACACAAAGTAAAACTATTTCCCCATGTTTATCCCCTTTCCCCCCCCCCCCGTTCCTCACACGTTCTTGTCAACGGCTGGAAATGGCCTAGCTTGATTATCACTACAAAAGGTCGTCCCCCCCATTTTCCCCCCGCTCTCTCACTGGTAATAGCTCACCTTACCTGATCACTCTCCTTACAGTGTGTATGGTAACACCCATTGTTTCATGGTCTCTCTGTGTATAAAATCTCCCCACTGTATTTTCTACTGAATGCATCCGATGAAGTGAGCTGTAGCTCATGAAAGCTTATGTTCAAATAAATTGGTTAGTCTCTCAGGTGCCACAAGTCCTCCTGTTCTTTTTACAATAGCTGGTGATTTTTACAGTCCCAAGTGCTCTGCCGGAATCAGATTATTACCTCAGAATCACAGCTTTCCCCCCCTGAAGCCTCTCGCTCTCCTGGTTGCAGAAAAAGCATAAAATTATGACCTCGGAACGCGCCAAGGCCAGAAGGCGAAGAACAGGACCCGGCATTATTTTTAAAGCTCATGATTTTTAAGCCACTCTCATGATTTTTTTTGGGGGGGGGGGGTCCTCGTAATTTTTGAACGCTTGGTGGTGTCAACACTGCGGTCAGTGCCGGCGGGAGGGACACTTTGGAAGAGTTTAAGGGTTTGGTTCAGAAAGCCCGTGTTTCCTGTGGGACGGGGCTGGCTGGAGCCTGGGGCCCCGCTGCCGGGGCGGCCCCTCCCCGCGTTTCACCCCCGTCCCGTCCCCCGCGGGGTAGGCTTCCAGCTGCAGTGGGTTCCCGCCCCCAGCCAGGCCCCTTCGCCCCGGGCGACCCCCGTCCCAGCCGCCGCTGGACACGTCCCCTACCTCGGCCCGCTGCCCCCGGCCGTCGGGGCCCGCGGATCCCGCTCCCGGGCGGGGGTTGTGGCGAGGGAGACAGGAAGGGGCGGCCTGGTCCCGGGCGGGGCTCCCGGGGGCAGGGCCGGGGCGGCCCCCGGGGCGCGGCGGCGGCGACAGTCAGGGCGAGGCGGGCAGAGGCCGAAGGGGGCAGAGGCCCAGGGCCCCGGCAGCGTCTGTCGCGGGGAGAGGGGCCGAGAGAGGCAACGCCAGGGCCTGCCTCCGCCTCCCGCCGTGCTGGGCCCCGGGACCCTGTCCCACCCTGGCGGCTCTTTCCCAGCCCGGTTCAGAGCCTCCCCTCGGTGGAGGGCGTCAGCTGACTTGGGCTGGGGCTGCAGGGCCGTGAGGCCAGGGAGAGTCCCCCAGCGACCCGGGGTCAGGGTGCGAAGTGGCCTCAGGCCCTGCTGAAAGCGCCTCGCTTGCCCTTTTTGCCAGAGAGGCGGCCAGGTTTGGCCCTGGGGCGCCCCGTCGTGGAGCCAGTTCGGATAGGAGACCCGGGGGGAGCGGGTGGTGGATTTGTCCTGGAGGAGCTGTAAATACACCGGGGAGGTGGAAGGGGCGATGGGACGCAGCAGGCGCTGGGAAGAGTTGGCCTGACTTTTGAGGACAAGGCGAGATGGGAGGGGGCAGGCATTCCCCAGTGGGACCCAGACATTCGGTCTCCGGGACACGAGGGAGCTTTGGGGAATTGTTTCGGCCCCAGGAAGATGGATGACACCTGAAGATCCCCAGAAGAGTCTCTCTGAATCGTCCAGGCCTGCCAAATCTAAAACGTGGGCCCTGTGGAGCCTGGCAGGGGGAGCAGCAAAGGGATGGGCGAGCAAGGAGCTCCCGGGGACTGGTTCTGTCAGCACAGAGAGCGTTTGCTATGGTCCCAGTTTCCAGAGTCAACACTGCTTCTGGTGCTGACGGTAATTTGCACCAATGTCTAGGGGAGAGCAGCGGGGCTGAGGGAGGGGTGGGGGGTGGTCTAGAACTAGGAGCATCCTGGAAGCTGGGTCTGAAGCGGGGCTACGGAACTCACCATCACCAAAGGGCGTAACGCGCACACAGCACAAATGTGACAGTCTGGGGTGGTTGTGATGGTCACTGCAGCAGGGGAACTGAGCAGCAGATTCTTGGGTTAGGTGCCAGTGACCTTCGAAAAGGAGGCTGTGTATCCAACCGAGGGCCCTGTCACAGGAGAATGAGGAGATGCTGAGCTCACAGGATGAGGGCTTGTTTTCCTTCATTCATTAAAAGCTGTGAGGTCCATGAAGTGCCCAGTCTGGCGTTAGGCCAGGGTTTTTCCTGCTCTATAGGATTTCTGGTGCATTAAGGCCTATCATCCCCAGAACCCACCCGAGAGGGATAGTCACCTCCACACCCAATCACAGAGAGGTTCAGGATCTCCATGGGGTTCTCTGATCTCCCCATCCCCGGAGCTGCTAATAGGGAAATTTACTTTGTCCATGTTCATTCATACACAGATAGAATCCCCTCATTTCTGGCTTCATGCTCTGAGCTATTCAGGTATCTCTGCAGGTTTAGCAATGAGCAAGTGACTGAATGTTTGCACTGTGACTGGGATCCAGGCCCCAGTGTGTGTGGAGGGCCCGGAATCTTTCTCGGGACCACATCTCCCACCAGCTGTCAGACTTTCTCAGAGTTTCCATGAACTCTTTCCCATCGTTTCTGATAAAACAACCCCCAGTAAAGACAGCAGCTGGCTGTATGCTCATAGAACATCTGTATTACAATATCTGATCTCATCTCTTTTAATTAACATGCGTGGGATTTCTGATTCCTAAAGCCGATGTGACCTCCCAAATGGAACAAGGGGAAGAACTCTGTGTCCCAGATCTCGAGGATCCAGAGGACAGTAAGATCCTGAGAAGTGCCAGTACAGGTGAGGAGGAAGTTAGACCAAGTCCAAAGCCATCTCTAGAATTCTCACAAACCTCATCTATCTCTATATTATAACCAGCAGTTGTCTCATGCCCATGACAGATTTCCCACAAGGCTTTGCAAGAAGTATGTAGTTCCTTCCCTTACACAATTATCGGAAATGTCATACTGGTTCAGACCCAAGGTCCATTTTGTCCAGTGTCCTGCCTCTGACCGTGGCTAGTGCTGGATGCTTCAGAGGAAGGTGTAAGACCCTACAGTCACAGATGTGGGGTGACCTAACTCCCACATAGGTCTCACCCTGGTCTCTAATACTTAGAGATTGTTTTAAGCCCTGAAACAAAAGGCTTCTCCCTTCGCAAATGTTTGTTAACTTTCATTACAACTCTGGATAGTCCTGTTATCTGTATAAATGTCCACTCTCTTTCTGAATCTTGCTAAGTACTTTGCCTTGATGACTTCCTGTGGCAGAGAGTTCCACCTCTAATTTCTAAGGTAACAAACCCAATCGTTTCAATCTCTCTTTATAAGAGTTTTTCCAGCCTCTTCATATTTCTCATTGCCTATCTATATTCTGCCCTTCAGCAGGGGCAGTGCAGCTGAGAAAGGCAGGAGGAGAGCAGCATCTGCCTCAGGCCTCTCCTGCACTGCTCAGCACAGAGACCACGGAGGTGTTAGGTGGTAAACAGTTTTTGTTTTAAAGAGCCCAGCCTGCTCCTTGGGACTTTGATCAGGACTGCGCCAACCCAGGGCTGGGTTTACAAACCCAAGCAATTTGAGATAGTTGGCAAGTATAAGGACAGGCATGTCTCCGGCTTTGACCAACCTGATGACTGTGAGCAGCATGGGTAATTTTGTCTAATCTCTCTCCATGTTTATAACACACACATCACGCAATACCAGGGCGATCAGATCTTTTAGTTCTGCAGCCACCTGACAAACTGCTGTGATTTTGCTCCATGGACCACTTCACCTGCTCTTTGCTCACTCATCCTTCTCTGCCAGGGCTCTTTATAACCATCCTTGCCTCTAAGCAACTTTCTAACAGCTGCTGCTTTCAGTGAAAGAGAGGCCATCTCAAAAATATTTCCTTCCATTGCTCCTGGATAAAACATACAGCAGCTCAGGAGAAAAACAAGGATTGGAAACGCCCCTGCTCTGAAGTGCAGTACCAGCAATATTCATGCCTGAACAGGTGACAGGTTCAAAGTCTGATATAGCACATGTGGAGTGTCAACTGCTGCTGGATCCCACTGAGAACCTTGCTGTTTGCGGACCCCTATAGGAACGTAGGGCCTGCCAGACTGGCTCAGACCTGTACCCCATCTATCCCAGCATCTTGGTTTTGACGGTGGCTGGTGCAGATGCTCCAGCAGAAGGTGCAAGAATCTCCGTAGTGGACAATGATGTGATAATCTGCCTGCATGGGAACTTTCTTCTGAAACCCAGTGAGTGGTTGGCATTTGCCGTAAAGAATGAGGGTTTGTACCCCATTTGATAAACCTCCAATAACCTTTAATAAATCTCTTGACTCATGTAACTGGATGGTCTTGATATTAGGATTAATGGCTCCTCTCCCGAATTTGCTTTCTACTCCAAACCCCAGTGAAATTCTTTTGCTAAAGGACCCTAGCTACAACCTTAGCTCCGTTTAGACATTGTCACGAATAGCTACAGAGTGCATTGAGATCCCTGCATGGGAGATGCTAGAGAAGAACAAAGTGTTGTGCTCCTGTGAAAAGTCCCTTGGATTTTAATAGCCATTCAGGGCCTCACATGGCAACAAGGGAGGAGGGGCACACGTAACTTGGGCCATAAAATCATAACACTCACTGAGGTTCATCTGAGGACAAAGTCTCAGGAGAACCTACTATGAGAAGCCGTTCTGGAACCAAAGCTCTGTGGGTCATATTTTTACCATTGCATGATAAAACTGGTGAAGTCCAGGGACTTCTCCAAAGTCACAACATCCACTCCCAGAGATGGGGGAGAGAGGAAGGTTTATGACAGCCCTGAACCAAAAATTACTCATCTGAGAAAAAATAGGTTTGAAGGGAGCAAAGACAGGGATGTTGGGAAGTTGGCATCCTTTGGGTGCCTTAGCTGTGAGTTCCCAACCTTCCTAATGTTTGTTTCTTTTAACTGCAATCTGAAGTCTGAATTTTCTGCCTCTCTAGTGAGTGCTATTTTGATAAGGCTGAGAATTCATACCACTGTGTTAGTACATCGCAGTTAACTCCAGCTTAGTTTTTGTCTGTGAATTCTTTCTAGTGTTTAATCCTTTCCTTTTATCTAATGGCACATCAGTCTCTCTCTCTCCAGTTGCTTGCACGATTCCTTCAGCTTTGATTTTATTGCCTGCTGTGGCAAGATCCACTCACTGCAGTGTTCTTGGTTAGTTCCAAAATGAGATGTGCTCAGCTGGGTTCTGTAAACTAAGCTGTTTCTTGCTCTCCATAAAGAGTAATGTCAGCCAAATGTAGTCTTTATTTTGCAAAAGCACAAGTAAAAATGGGCCTTCTGCGGTGCAGGACGAGCTCTTGGAAAGACACCGATGTTTTATTTCACCAGCCCTGGTAGCCACGGACAGCAGATGTTTTGGCGCATGCGGCTGTTAGTAGCTGCCCTTCTCGATGCAAATAATGTGCCTTCTCCTGCCATTATTGCTGGTTCTACAAGTCCCAATCCTGATTTAGGCCACAGTCCAGCAAAGCACTTAAGTGTGTGGGTGACTAAGTAGAACTTGCATGCATAAAGTTAAGTACGGGCTTTGGTATGTTGCTAGAGCAAGGCCTTCCTCTGCCAGATGGAATTAGGGCCATGGAGCATGAAGAGTTGGCACTTCTCTGAAAGCCTGTCTCCAGTGAGTCCAGCAAGAGAGGTGTGAGCTGGGAATCGGCTAAAGATTTACAGCAAGGTTGGATCTATCACTGGCCAACAATGGGCCTGCACTGGTTGTTTAGATACATCTATAATGCCCCTTCACCACTTCTGCATAGCCTCAGAGGCCACTGTATATTTCAGGGCCAGATTTGAAATCCCATATGACCCATCCTACTTTAAAAGTGACCTGCAAAAAACCCACTCTACCACCAGCAATACATCTCCCCCTTCCACCCCCAGGCTTGTCCCCTCTTTTGGTCTGTTTTGATGTATAGAGAGGGGTTTATTGGTTTTCTACATTCCCAAGGTCTGGCCGTTCCCTAGTTTTGCTGGGAAACCTGCTGGATGTTTCAGACCCTGGCTCTCATGAGCTCCTTAATTGATGGGGTGTTTAATCTTTAACAAAGATTCCTTTATCCGAAATGTTTATTCATCACTAGAGTTAAATTGTGTGTTAAAAACAAAAAAGGAAGTGTTTAAACAGTTTGACTAAAAAGCCTTTCCCCTCTTAACTGCTCTCCTCTTGGCTTGTGTGATATCACTGTCGGAAGCATTCTTTAGTCACTGTCTTTCACTTTTTTGCAAAGGGAAGCTACAAGGTGGTCTTATGAGCAATTGTTTGCACACTTCTGCAGACTTGGTTGCTTTGCAGTCAGAAATGAAATTGTTCTCGTAACAGCTCTGTAATGCAGCCACAGGCCTCCCCCGCTAGACTTGCACAAGCTGTACACTGACACAAAGGAAGGCACTGTTAGTGTCAGCTGTCCAGTCCAGTATATGGAACAAGCGTCAACCACATTGTGAGGTTTAATTATAGCCTGTGTTTAATATTAATTAGTGCCGGGGCACTGCAACCTGCTTCTCCAAACTTTATTACAGCTCAGACCTAATTGGCTCCTTCCAGCAGGACTAAACCCACTGAGGCATTTTGAAACCCTCCCAGTACCAGAATCTCTGAAAGAGCAGAATCAGAAGCTAGAAAGAGCAGAATCAGAAGCTCATTTTGGCGTATCCCTCTGACATGTTCCCTAGGACAGTATATTCCCTTAGTTACTAGGCAGTGGAAAGCAACTGGTTTTTCCTCTCTCTTTCTCACCTTATTTAAAGGAAAGTAAATCTCCCCAGCGATGATGCAGTAAATGGACCTAGACGAGTCTGGGAACTTTAACAAAAGCCGCCATGTAAGCAAAATATAACCCTCTCCCTTTAAGAGCTTTCAGATCCCTACACCACAGGGAAAAGTGGCAGAAACTCCATGAAGTCCACTAGGGCTGTGGTTCGTACCCAGGGGTACGTGGTGTTGAAATGGATCTTTTAACAACCCACAGCTGAGCAGGTGTTTACCGATACCAGTGTGAATTCGGAAACCAATATGCTTAATGCACAGTCATTTATTTGAGAGAGAATCACACAAGCAGTTAAGGTTACATGGTATACATTCTTTTCCATAAGCCTCAGTTCCCCAAGCATAAACCCTCAGTAACTATATTGGCCTTACACAGTATCCTGATTGGCCAACAAAGCAGGTATAACTACCAGCTCTAGATGGAGATTCTTTTCTTCTCTTCTTTCCCCTCTCAGGCACTTGGTCTGTCCCTCGAAGCAGGGTCTTGGTTACCCTGATGACTTTTGGTTCTACGGTCTTGAAAAGGTCCCTCAAGGCGGGGTTTTGGTTACCCCGATGACTTCTGTCTCACAGTCTCGAACCTCTTTGGATATTAATTGGGGACTTAATCTGACTCATTTACTTTGCTTAGCACTTATATACCTTTTTGTTCTCAAAGGAGCCACTTGTTCCAGAATTGTGCCTCATAGGTGTTTTATTATTGGTTTACTTCATAATTTTGGAAGGGATTGCAAAGCAGACACACAGACCAAAGCTCAGCCATAGTTTACTCTCTCATAAATCATTCACTTAAGCTCTTAGAATGACCCTTTTTGGATAACCTCACACTGACCCATGTCAGCCATGTCACCAGGCTCACTGATCGCATGATCTCACGTGTTCTTTACTTTCTGAGTGGGTTCGCTGCTGAAATATTCCCAAATTCGGGGTTAAAACACACATGCCCATTGAGCCGTTGTTAACCACTCCAGTGCAGTTTCAGCACTTCCAGTAGTATTCCACTCCATTTATCAAATGCTAAGAGAGTCCTGCTCCCAGAATCCTCTAGCCACACCGAACTTATGCTTGCCACATTCATATATATCAGTCACAGCAATTCATAATAATTTGGCACAGTCTCAACATGTGTGCCCATGGGGGTATGCAGAGGTTTCTTAGGGGTACCTCAACTCAGCTAGATATTTGCCTAGTTTTACAACAGGCTACAGAAAAAGCACTAACGCAGTTAGTACAAACGAAAAGGTCAGACAATGACTTGTTTATACTGTTCTGTATACTATACACTGAAATGTAAGTAAAATATTTATATTCCGATGGATTTATTTTATAATTACATGAGAAAGGAAGCCATTGGTCAGTAACAGTGTGCTGTGACACTTTTGTATTGTTATGTCTGATTTTGTAAGCAAGAAGTTTTAAAATGAGGTGAAACGTGGGGGTACAAAAGACAAAGCAGACTCCTGAAAGGGGTACAGTCGTCTGGAAAGGCTGAGAGCCACTATATGCAGCAGATGCTCTGACCTACAGTGATGGGGAGCAGTGTAAAACTCAGATAGATGGATATTTAGTTACCTAAACAGCTTTCATTGCGCCTTCCTTCTTCTTCTTCTTTAAAAAAAAAGGAGTACTTGTGGCACCTTAGAGACTAACCAATTTATTTGAGCATGAGCTTTCGTGAGCTACAGCTCACTTCATCAGAGCCTTCTTTAAGGCTCTCTGGCTGGGACACTTGGTCACTGTCCCATTCCTGGGAGCAGTCTCTTTCCCTGAGCTAGATCAGCTCCTGCAAGTGCTATGGGGAGAAAGAGCCTGTGTCAGTAACAGCAGCAGCTCTGGGACTTGGTAAGGAGGGGGCTTGTGCAGTCACTTCCTTTCCCTCTCTCAATTACCTGCGGTCTGTGGCTCCGGTGAATGTCTGCAGAGCCCCTGGGGCTTCTCTAGGGGCTAGATCAGGCCAGAAGACGGTGAGTGTTGCAGCCCGAGCTGGTATGGGGGACACAGGAAGGGGATGGAGTAGCTGATGGTGTCTGTAGCTCTGCACTGGGAGAAGGGGAGGGGAGGCAGGAAGTGGATGATAAGGAACAGAAGGGTCAGGGACTGGACAGCTCCTGGGTGTAATTTCCAGGCTGCAGCACAGCCACAGCGGAGACAATAACCTGCTCTCCCAGGGGAAGGGAAGACACAGGAATACGAGGGACGGAAAGGGGCAGGCGTGAATGTCCAGGTACTCATCTTGCCCTGATAGGCTGCAGAATAGCGTCCACGTTTCACTCCCCATTGCCCTCCTCTGATGAAGATGGGAAATGGCCACAGGGGAGACGCTCAGGTAGGGGATTTCTGGGGACTGGGTGTGTCCTGCAGAGGGGAGGGGATGTAAATACACTGTGGGGCTGAAGCTGTCTGTTAAACCTGCTGGGAGGAGAGACTTGTCAAGTCACTCACTTGGTGGGACAGCCACATGCTGGCCCCACCCATCACTCCTCCCTGCTCAAATGCCATTCAGACAGTGGTGACCAAGGCCATCCTGAAACTCCTGCTTTCCGCTTCTAGGGGTACTAAGCAAGCAGCCGAGCCCCACTTCTACCCTGGCCCCACTCTGCCTCTCCTGACAGCATGGCAGGGCAAGCATTAGGGAGGTTAGTCAGACTGTGGGGAGAAGGCCGTCAGCACCCCTGCACATTCACACTGAGCTTCAGCAGCACCTCTTCCCATTCTAGGAGGGGACTGCCAAGGCGGGGGGGTTCCAGAAAAGAGGGGGCCTGGTGGGTGGGATACAACCTATGAGCTGAACAAATTGGGAGAGGGGTCATGGCGGTACAGGGAGAGTACCCCAAGGACAGGGACAGGTGAGGTGTTAAGAGAAAGGAGGAAAATGGAGATGGAAGAGACTGGCACGGAGAGAGAAAACAGATGGTGAAACAGAGGGAGATGGAGGAATGGGGACTGGGAGGCAAGGCTCCCAGCAACTGTCCTGCAGCTTTCTGTCTGTAAAAATGAGTTGATACTGACCTCAGCTCCTGGGCAGGACGGTGCTGGAGAGAGAAGCTGAATCCGAATGGGTTTTCCTTGCTCATGTACCTGAACAATATGCCTGGAGGAGCTGTGGGACCCGGAGCAGCTCTGGGGGTGGCTTATTGGAACCTGACCTTTTAGGATCAGACGCCTCGGGTGGGGAAATCCACAAAACTGAAGAATCTAATGCCCTGAAATGCCCGAGGTTTCTAGCCTGGGATTTAGCACCGCTGTGACTGACAGGGACTTCTGGGAATTGTTTCCCACCCCCAGATGTATATAATAGTCTGTGTAATCCCAAGAAGTGAGAACGCGAACCTCTCAGCCCTGCTGAGGCCCAAGCCTGGGCCCTTCAACTCCTGCAAGAAGTGAGGCAGAGAAAGGAAAACAGAGGGAGCTCAGGACAAAGACAGATCTCTTCCTCTAGTGGTTAGCTGCAGCTGCAGCTTCCCAGTACTGGCAGCATTTACAGCTATAACAGGGAGAGGGCAGCAGATCTCTGAAGCCTGTGAAATATGGGAGAATGGAGAGGAAGTGCTGGCCTGGGGCTTCTCAGGATCAATAGTGGGATTGTTTCAAGGGCAAAGAGTACTGAGCGGGAGATGCTTCTTTTTTCAGGTACCAGTGACCATAAAGGAAGTGGAGGACTTGTGGCACCTTAGAGACTAACCAATTTATTTGAGCATAAGCTTTCGTGGTCTACAGCTCACTTCATTGGATGTGACAGTCTATTGCACCAAAGGGCAGTAGGTGCTTTTGGACCCTCATCAGAGGGTCTTCTACAGGGATGTCATGCAGGAGAATTACAAGACTCTGATCTCCCTGGGTAAGGGCTTGTTCTCCTTCACTTATGAGAAGGCTGCACTCTCTATGAAGGACATAGGTCAGTTTCTGGACAGGGATCTTCCCAAGTCCCTTAGAATTCTGGGCAATCAGCACAAAACTGTGCGAGAGAGAGAATGCCACAGTCCCATCTCTTCCTAGGGAAAAGAAGTTGCAGAAACACAATGGCAGTGCTAAATTCCCCAGAGCCAGAGCTTGCACTGAGGGAGGAGATATTATATTTATTTGTCCAGGGTCATTTATGTACATGTAATCACTGTATTTCTCCACTTCATCCTCTGAGTGTGTTCTGGACACTCTGAAGGTTTAGTAATGGACAAGTGGCTTAATGTTTGCAGCTCAGCTGAATCACTGAGTCCTGCAACGGGTAGACACTCAGTCTGAATCTCTCTCGGTCACATCTCACACCAGAACACTGCCTTTCCCAAAGAGACTCAGCAAACTCTTTCCCATCCATTTTGATAATACAAGCACCAGTAAAGAAAGACACTGGGTTTAAAATCACAGAACAGTTTTTGTAACCAACCTGGATCTCCCATTTTGCTTTCCGTGACCAGGATTTCTGACACCTAAACCTGGCAGGATCTCCTGCACAGAACAAGGGGAATAGCCATGGGGGTTCCTGGAATCAGGGGAAAGTAAGATACCAGTGATACCTGTACAGGTGAGGAGGAAAATTAAGTCAGAAACCATTACTAAGTGAAAAAAAGAGCTGAAGTCCCAACCAAGCCATTGTGAGCTCTCACGTTTGTGTTTCATCAAATTCAATATTATAAACAGCTGTTCTCTCACATCCCTCATAGATCTCCCAGAGGTCTTTCTAGAAGCCAGTAAGCCCTCCCTTCACTCGGCCTTTGTAGAGCTGAGGATATGGGATGTTGGCACTGCAATGCTCTCTCCTCTGGAGAAGGGATTTAAAAGAAATTGGTTCCTGAATTTCAATCTGAATTAAAACAGACAAAAATCATGATGAACCCTCTGCAGTTTCCTTTCTCCTTCACACAGAGAATGATCGGTGTCTGAGTTTTTGTTTTTTCCAGCAGATTTTTGGATCGTGAATGAGAGTGCAGAGAACCTTCAGCAGAAAGGACTTGAGCGAGGGGAACCAGATGGAACAATTTCAGGGAGATCCGAAGAGAATGTTTTTTTTTTTTTTTTTTCATAGATTCATAGATATTTAGGCCAGAAGGGACCATTATGATCATCTAGTCTGACCTCCTGCACAATGCAGGCCACAGAATTTCACCCACCACTCCTAAAAAAGACCTCACATCTATATCTGTGCTATTGAAGTCCCCAAATTGTAGTTTGAAGACCTCAAGGAGCAGAGAATCCTCCAGCAAGTGACCCGTGCCCCATGCTACAGAGGAAGGCGAAAAACCTCCAGGGCCTTCCAATCTGCCCTGGAGGAAAATTCCTTCCCGACCCCAAATATGGCGATCAGCTAAACCCTGAGCATATGGGCAAGATTCATCAGCCAGATACTACAGAAAATTCCTTCCCGGGTAACTTGGATCTTACCCCATCTAAAAACCCATCACAGGCCATTGGGCCTATTTACCATGAATATTTAATTACCAAAACCATGTTATCCCATCATACCATCTCCTCCATAAACTTATCGAGTTTAATCTTAAAGCAAGATAGATCTTTTGTCCCCACTACTTCCCTCGGAAGGCTATTCCAAAACTTCACTCCTCTGATGGTTAGAAACCTTCGTCTAATTTCTAATCTAAATTTCCTAGTGGCCAGTTTATATCCATTTGTTCTTGTGTCCACATTGGTACTGAGTTTAAATAATTCCTCTCCCTCTCTGGTATTTATCCCTCTGATATATTTATAGAGAGCAATCATATCTCCCCTCAACCTTCTTTTAGTTAGGCTAAACAAGCCAAGCTCCCTGAGTCTCCTTTCATAAGACAAGTTTTCCATTCCTCGGATCATCCTAGTAGCCCTTCTCTGTACCTGTTCCAGTTTGAATTCATCCTTCTTAAACATGGGAGACCAGAACTGCACACAGTATTCCAGGTGAGGTCTCACCAGTGCCTTATATAATGGTACTAAAACCTCCTTATCCCTACTGGAAATACCTCTCCTGATGCATCCCAAGATGACATTAGCTTTTTTCACAGCCATATCACATTGGCAGCTCATAGTCATCCTATGATCAACCAATACTCCAAGGTCCTTTTCCTCCTCCGTTACTTCTAGTTGATGCGTCCCTAGCTTATAACTAAAATTCTTGTTATTAATCCCTAAATGCATGACCTTACACTTCTCACTATTAAATTTCATCCTATTCCTATTACTCCAGTTTACAAGGTCATCCAGATCCTCCTGTAGGGTATCCCTGTCCTTCTCTAAATTAGCAATACCTCCCAGCTTTGTATCATCTGCAAACTTTATTAGCACATTCCCACTTTTTGTGCCCAGGTCAGTAATAAAAAGATTAAATAAGATTGGTCCCAAAACCGATCCTTGAGGAACTCCACTGGTAACCTCCCTCCAACTTGACAGTTCACCTTTCAGTAGGACCCGTTGTAGTCTCCCCTTTAACCAATTCCCTATCCACCTTTCAATTTTCCTATTGATGCCCATCTTATCCAATTTAACTAATAATTCCCCATGTGGCACAGTATCAAACGCCTTACTAAAATCTAAGTAAATTAGATCCACTGCGTTTCCTTTATCTAAAAAATCTGTTACTCTCTCAAAGAAGGAGATCAGGTTGGTTTGGCACGATCTACCTTTTGTAAAACCATGTTGTAATTTGTCCCATTTACCATTGACTTCAATGTCCTTAACTACCTTCTCCTTCAAAATTTTTTCCAAGACCTTGCATACTACAGATGTCAAACTAACAGGCCTATAATTACTTGGATCACTTTTTTTCCCTTTCTTAAAAATAGGAACTATGTTAGCAATTCTCCAATCATACGGTACAACCCCTGAGTTTACAGATTCATTAAAAATTCTTGCTAATGGGCTTGCAATTTCTTGTGCCAATTCTTTTAATATTCTTGGATGAAGATTATCTGGGCCCCCCGATTTAGTCCCATTAAGCTGTTTGAGTTTCGCTTCTACCTCAGATATGGTGATGTCTACCTCCATATCCTCATTCCCATTTATCATGCTACCATTATCCCTAAGATCCTCTTTAGTCTTATTAAAGACTGAGGCAAAGTATTTGTTTAGATATTGGGCCATGCCTAGATTATCCTTGACCTCCACTCCATCCTCAGTTTTTAGCGGTCCCACTTCTTCTTTCTTTGTTTTCTTCCTATTTATATGACTATAGAACCTTTTACTATTAGTTTTAATTCCCTTTGCAAGGTCCAACTCTACTTGACTTTTAGCCTGTCTCACTTTATCCCTACATATTCTGACCTCAATAAGGTAGCTTTCCTTACTGATCCCTCCCTTCTTCCACTCCCTATATGCTTTCTGCTTTTTCTTAATTACCTCTCTAAGATGCTTGCTCATCCAGCTTGGTCTACAACTCCTGCCTATGAATTTTTTCCCCTTTCTTGGGATGCAGGCTTCCGATAGCTTCTGCAGCTTTAATTTAAAATAATCCCAGGCCTCCTCTACCTTTAAACCCATAAATTCTTCAGTCCAATCCACTTCCCTAACTAATTTCCTTAATTTTTGAAAGTCAGCCCTTTTGAAATCAAAAACCCTAGTTGCAGATTTATTTTTGTTAATCCTTCCATTCAGTTTGAACTGAATTAGCTCATGATCACTTGAGCCAAGATTATCCCCTACAACCATTTCCTCTATGAGATCCTCATTACTCACCAAGACCAAATCTAAAATGGCATCCCCTCTAGTCGGTTCAGCAACTACTTGCTGAAGGAATCCATCAGCTATCGCATCTAGGAAAATCTGAGCCCTATTATTATTACTAGCACTCGTCCTCCAGTCTATATCTGGGAAGTTAAAGTCTCCCATGATCACACAGTTTCCATTAGTATTTACTTTATTAAAAACATTAAAAAGGGCTCTATCCATATCCAAATTAGATCCCGGCGGTCTATAGCACACCCCAAGCACTATCCCAGGGGAGGCTCTAATAGTTTTCTTCCCCAATTTAATTGTTGCCCAGACAGACTCGGTCATATCCATTTCATTGCTTCTTATTTCTTTACATTCTATCTCATCATTGATATACAGTGCTACTCCACCACCTTTACCTTTATTTCGGTCTTTCCTAAACAGCACATACCCTTCAATACCTGTAGCCCAGTCATGACTACTATTCCACCAGGTCTCTGTTATACCTATAATATCTGGTTTCACTTCCTGCACCAGTAACTCTAGTTCCTCCATTTTATTACCTAGGCTCCTTGCATTGGTGTACAAACATCTTAATTTTTGCTGTTTGGCCTCACTCACATTCTGTACCCTATTAGGCACGGTTATTTTACTACCAGTATAACCTATTAGACTTGTATCTACACTGCCCTTCCTCCTACCTACAGCTGTATCCACTCTTACTTCATTTTCTTTCCACTCTATGCTAAATTCTGGCGTGGAGATTACCTGGACATCTCCCAACCATCTCCCCCAAATTCCTAGTTTAAAGCTCTCTTAATCAGTTGTGCCAACCTCCATCCTAGAAGTCTATTTCCTTCCCTACTCAGATGAAGTCCATCCCGAGAGAACTGTCCTCTATCCATGAATGCCTCCCAATGACCATACATCCCAAAGCCCTCCTTATAGCACCACTGCCTAAGCCATCTATTGATAGTCATAATCTTGTCACACCTTTGTTGCCCTTCTCTAGGAACAGGCAGAATCCCACTAAAGATCACCTGAGCCTCAATTTCCTTAAGCGTCCTCCCCAACCTAGCATAGTCTCCCTTAATACTTTCCAGCGAGAATCTAGCCGTATCATTTGTTCCCACATGAAGGATAATTAGGGGATTCTTTCCCGCTCCCTTTAGAATCCTTTTCAACCTCAGGTCTACATCCCGTATCTTAGCACCTGGAAGACAGCACACCCTCCTATTTTCTGGATCAGCTCTGGTTACAGGCCTATCTATTCTTCTCAGTAAAGAGTCCCCAATCACATAGACCTGCCTTTTCCTAGTGACGGTGCTATTCTCAAGTCTATCCCCTGTTCCCTCTGGCTGCAAGTTCTTTCCATTCCCATTCTCCCTTGTAATCCTTTTTAACCCATCCTGTATCCTCCTAGGGCTCATATTTGGTGTAATCTCCATTAACTCTTCCCCTTTTCCTATAGGACTAACCGCTCTTCTCTTCTTCCTTGCCCTGTCACCTTCAGTGACTACCTGCTGAGCCCCTTCGTCATTTTCCAACTCTGCAAACCTATTCTGAAGCTCTATTTCTCCTTCACTAGCCCGTCTTTTCCTCTGCCTAGTTCTTTTAGTCACATGCTTCCACTGACCACTTTCCCGATTTTTCCAGAATCCTGATCAAGAAAGAGCCCATGAGAGTTGTAACTGCCCAGAAAGACAGAGAAAATCCACTCACCGTGGATGAGACCTCACAAACATCAAAGGCACCACTGTCCATCAGAGAGCTGTCGCCACAGGCAGTCAATGAACACTAAGTGTTGTGAGAAAAGGTACAGCAGGGGCTCAGGCCTCAATGGCTGCCGAAGAGCCCCAATGGGAAAGAAATCCTATCCATGTGCAGACTGTGAGAAGGTCTTCAGCTGGAGCTCAGCCCTGATCACCCACCAGAGAACCCACACGGGTGAGAGGCCCTACAAGTGCCCTGCCTGTGGGAGAGGCTTCAGCCAGAGCTCCAACCTTGTCAGACACCACCGCACCCACACCGGGGAGCGGCCCTACGAGTGCGGTGAGTGCGGGAAGAGCTTTGGCCTCAACTCCCACTTCCTCAAGCATCAGCGCACCCACGCCAAGCCCTACCCTTGTGGGGTCTGCCAGAGAGGCTTCTACAGCTCCTTGGCCTTGAGCAGGCACCAGAGAGCCCACGCACAGGAGCAGTGCTACACCTGTACAGACTGTGGGAAGAGATTTCGGGTGCGCTCGGCACTAGCCCAGCACCGCAGGACGCACACAGGTGAGAGGCCCTTCCAGTGCTCCAACTGTGGGAAGGGCTTCAGCCAGAGCTCCAACCTGCTCACGCATCAACGCGTCCACACTGGGGAGCGGCCCTTCCACTGCACTGAGTGTGGGAAACGCTTTGCTGTCAGCTCCCACCTCAGCACTCACCAGAGGAACCATCGCGCGGAGCGGCCCTGCCAGTGCACTGCCTGCGGAAAAGGCTTCGCCAACCCTGCCAAGCTACTCGCCCACCAGAGACGCCACACGGGGGAGCGGCCCTTCCAGTGCCCCGAGTGCAGAAAGTGCTTCAGTGACAGCTCCCTCCTGGTGAAACACCAGCGTATCCACACTGGGGAGCGGCCCTTCCAGTGCCCCGAGTGCGGGAAGAGCTTCAACCGGAACCTGACCCTACTCAGACACCGGAGAGTGCACACCGGGGAGAGGCCCTATATCTGCCCTGCCTGCGGGAAGGGCTTCAGCCAGAGCTCCCACCTCATCACTCACCAGAGAGTGCACACAGGGGAGCGGCCCTACAAATGCCCCACCTGCGGGAAGGCCTTCAGCCAGAACTCCAACCTGATCCGGCACCAGAGGAACCACAAGCACCAGGGCACACTGTAACCAGCTCATCAGCACTTGCCTCACACAAGCGAAATCTGCACAGGCACACTTTGTGGCAAAAGCTTCAAACAGAGCTCAGACCTTACAAGGAAACAGGGAAGCCACATGGGGAAGGAAGCGACGGCTGTCAAACAAATCAAGTCCTACCGTTTGAATAGTGCCGAGGAAGTGCTGAAAGCAGGAAGTGCTGAAAGCAGCACTGTAGGGAAGTGATTGCTTGGTGATGTTTTTGGATGGAGTAGAAGGAGAAACAAGGTGACAAAAAGAGGGGGATATATCTGATAATCTACAGGCATTTGAAAGGGATACATACCAAGGGCAAAGAGAACTTATTTAGGGTTGCACAACAGATGCAGCTAACAGCAGCAGGATGAAATTAAAAGGGGAAGCATTTTTTAAAAAAGTTCTTGACAGGACTATGTATTATTGAGCAGTTGGATATTATCCCCAGAAAGCAATGGTAGCTTCCTCATTTGGGACTTTTTGAAATGTGTTTTTCAGGTTAATATACTATAGGGAGACAGGGAGATGGATCAGATGAATTAATGAGTCCTTTCTACCTCTCATGTCTCTGATTCTCTCAAAGGAGGGAACAAAGGCAAAGTTGCTAAAAACTATGGTGGTAAAGGAAGGTGAATTTGTTTTAATCTCAAGTCTATTGAATGACCCAACCTATCCTTAAAATATGTTATTTACTGATACTGGATACATGATTCCTGCCATCCTTCTCTCCAGAACAATAGGGTAAGCCATCTTGTTTAGACAGTTTTACTAACCTATTTAATGCTGGTATTTTTATTGTAAAGCTAAGTGATATCAGAGACCAGAACAGAATGCAAATAAGTTTCTCTACCTCTCTAAGAGGAGTAAGAATTTAAGGCTTCCCAATTTTAAGCCCAGATATGCAAATTAGACAGAACTTGTTCCAGAAAGGAAGGTATCTGAGGACTAAAGCCACAGACATTACAGTCCTTACCTTGCCGAGAGGAGCATTATCTATCAACAAAATCATATGTTAACTGGAAAGGAGAAATAATTGGACAAAATTACAGCAAGGATATGTGGATTGTGAGTGGTATAAAAAGGACTTTCCATACAAATTGCAGAGATTGAAAAAGAAACATTCACATAGGAGCAGTTTGGTTCACTGATACTATTTTGTAATTCTCTTCAGTTAGTTCTGTCTTTTCAAACGTTTCCACTACTTTCTGCACTGTGATTTTACTATCTGAATTGTCGCTGTACATCTTAGCTCTTCCCCCGACTCCTCAAAGACAGACCAAGTATTTTTAGGACTAAGAACCCTCCCCTTTTACTAAAGCAGCCTAGACATGAAATTATCAGCACCCGTAGATGGTTTCTTATTTATGCACATTAATATCCGATGAAGTGAGCTGTAGCTCACGAAAGCTTATGCTCAAATAAATTTGTTAGTCTCTAAGGGGCCACAAGTCCTCCTTTTCTTTTTGTCTTGTATTGGTATCCTGATAGCATACTTACAAAAATGCATTGTTTTGTTCACCGTTAATGGTATGTGCACTCAGGAGAGAGCCTAAGGAAAGCTATGAATTTGTATGTTGACAGCAACAAAATGAATCTGGAAAGGATTAAATCCATACATCTGTTGGTCCTTCATTCTTCTAGGCTGGTATTTGCTGTTTGCCCCAATTTAAGTGTTCATTCCAGCAGCACAGTGTCCCCCACTGTAAAGAGCCACTGAGACTGCTAGAGATGTATGTCACTGGGCTTTCAGTTTGCAAACCATTCCAATCTCAGGCATGTTACTAGAATGTTTTAAGGCAGTGGTTCCCAAACTTTAACAGCCTGCGAACCCCCTCCTAAAAATGAATATTTCCAGGGATTTAAGTTAAAATTTCCTCTGCACTCCATGGGGCTTTTGCTGCTGAACCCCGTTTACCGCCCCGGTCAACTGAGCTCCACTGAGCTCGGGCTGCAGGTCCCGCTGACCGCAGGGGCTCGGGGTGCCAGCCCCAACTGCTCGGTCCCGCTCTCCCTGGGGCTTGGGCTGCCAGCCCTGCGTGGACCACTGGGGTTCGGGTGGCCGGCTCCCCTGCTGATGGGGTCAGGGCTCGGGCTGCCAGCCCCAACTGCCTGGCCCGCTCTCCCTGGGGCTCGGGCTGCCAGCCCTGCAACTGGGTCCCACCTTCTGCCTCTAATGCCCAAGGTCCTCTGGCCGCCATTAGTGAAATTTTTCTGGTGAACCCCCTGTAACGTTCTGCGAACCACTGTTTTAAGGGAAACAAGGTCTTTTATTAATATTATTTAGCCAAGTTCCTTTACAATGAAACACAAACCACAATTTTTTTAGGGCCTGATGAGTGAATTAGAGGAGCATTGTGATGAATGAGACTGACCAAGCATGTGACACTTTGAACATCTGAATCCTACTTTGGTGGGAAACTACTCTACTGTAAATAACCCCATTACTATTTTCTCAGCAAACAGCTAAGATAAGGGGCTAGGATAAGGGCCATGTGTCAGGGCTGACCCAATCTCTTCTAAACACACAAATGATTACAGAAAGCAAGTGAATCTGTTCCATGGGGAAGGTGGCACTTCATCAAAAAAGCTTTCCCAGCTCCAACAGGGAAGCATTACCCTCCTAAAAAAACCACCAAATCATTGCACCATTGGATGGATCTTGAAATTCATGAGTAATTAGAATCAGGTACTACAAGTTACTTCAGTATGGAAAGTTACTTTCATTTTTGGGAGGGAGGTGACACAAAAACAATTTTTTCTGCTTCCTCTCTGTGCATTAGGCTGAAAAATACAGGGATTGGCATTATTTCCATTAATCACACTTTTGAACTTGTTCTCTCCTAAGAGTTATATTTCAATCTACATGATTTGCCCAGCCTTACTTACATTAGTGTAACATTCAGGGCATAATAGAGCATACTTTCATTTTTCCACTCTGAAATACTCCTGGAACTTGTTTTTTTAATTTACAATTTCTGGGTCGATCCTGCTTCCTGGGCTTCCGGTCACTGGGAGAAGACAGCTGACAGAGCAGGAAACTGAAAAAGCAAAAGGGGAAGATTAAAAAAGAAAAGGGGGGGGGGTGGAGATGTAAAATGGAAATAAATAAGCACAAAGGAGCAACATGGCGGGAATAAGATAGCCCTTAAAAAGTTTCTTTTGTCATCATCTTTGAATTCTGAATGGAAGTACACTACGTTGCAAGAAAGAACACTGCGTGCCAATGACTTCTACATTTTGTAAGGGGAATACCACAACTAGCAGAGAAACATTATATAGCTAGCTAAAACAATTTAAAAGTTTTAAAGGAAGCTAAACTACTAGTGATTTCCATTTTACTTTGGGCAGCAAATAGTTTAGGGTAAAATCAGAAATGTCAGGATGGAAAAATAGACAGCCAGTTATAGTGGTTATTTTAATAGGCATATTGAAGTACAAAAAGATAAACTCTACTTGTATGGCACTGCTCCATCAGACGACTGCAGATATATCCCAGTGAGTCTGGTCCCTCTCAAAGAATATTACAGTTCACAACAGAATGAATCTAAAGTCTGTAGCAAAAGTTTGCATTATAAGTTACGATGACAATAAACTCTGACTTATATCAGAAGTTCTATTTGTCTGTTTGAATACTGCAAGTGTACAATTCAGCTATATAAAAATATCAGGTCTGCGAAAGACTTTTTGTACCTCAGGTCATCCACTGTACAGTAAATTCTGAAGACAAGTCAAAGGATTCTTTCATCAGTTTTGTTATCTGTGAACGTGCTGTTAAATTGAATTCAATTCCCCCACAGTGTAATTCATCTGACTCAATTCTTTGATATATTTACAATGCATAAGTTTTCATTCCAACTGCAACAGTACATTTTTGGCCTAAAAACATGGAGCTGTGAGTATGCAACAGAGAACCAAAGACACATGCCTTTCTAAATATATCCTTAAAGTGCAAAATGTGTGTTTTCACACAACGGCATGAAAATATAGTTAGTCTGAGAAAGTCAATGCACTCAATATAGAAAATAGGAACATGCATTTAAACATGCTCAAATTATGGAAACGATTTCTTCCTTTTTTTCCTGGCATAAGTGACTTTTTGTGTAATAATAAGTGATAAGCAAACATTTAAAGTAGGTTCTATAAGAGTGTTGCTAAAATGATTTAAAGCTTATAGGAACTTAGGATGAAGCCCTGGTTTAAGAAGAGCTATGCTGTCATAAAGGCACCACATTTTCCCCTGCTGTTTTTGTTTACTTTAAAAATATGTTTAGCGCTCCTCAGAATCTGTAGAGTGTCATCTCAGTTCTGTTAAAGATGATCTCTCAGCCATATTTAACATGAAATCCCATAACGACCGCAGTCAAATCAAGTTATTTCCAAGTTTTCCCAATGTAATAGGTTCAGTAACCAAAGACAGCAATACGTTAACAGTATACTTGATTTGGCCAAACAACGTCAGAGATTAGAATCTCTCTCTACCAACAAATTTTCTGTTCTGAAAAGCTTAAAATTAAAAAAAAAAAAAAAATTTATTCTTTCAGCTTTGATACAAAATGATGTTCTGGAAGTTCAAAATTGTTCAAAGTAACCTGAATTACAGATTCGCCCCACTTGCCTTATTTATTTTCTGAAATGAAAAAAGGCTGATCTCCAACATCACACAGTAAGACCTGCCACTCTTCAAACCTATCTCACTCAGGGCACCAAGCCGTGCTCGGATGCTGAGCAGAACTTTCCTTTCCCTTGGGAAAGTAAGAAAAAAAGGCTCAGACACTATTTTCTAGATATTTACAGTGCTTTAGAAACAAATTGCACTTCACAGGTTAAAATTCCATTCATCTTTCCCTACCCAATTTCTGGTACCAGCGTAAGCAAAAAGCTGGACTCCAATTTGGGCAGGAATGTCACTTTCTTTAATCTTCACCCAAGGGATCTCAATTTACATCTTGCAGCCAAAGACTCACCCCTCTCCTTTTTTTTTTAAACAATCCCTATAAAATTGAACATTTTGGCTGAATGGTAATCCTTACGACTCTAGCTTAGAAGAGGCATCCTACCTATTTAAAACAAAATAGCGAAGGATGAACTCTGTGAAACTCTATTGTAACCGTGTAACATTTTGAACACAACACTGATTGTATGGAGCACTGGGAGACTTCTTGGAGAGATGTCTGGTGTGACAAAGAAAAGTGTTTGCCTTGCACCTTTAGAATGCAGAATTCCACGTCAGAATGTTTTCTTGAACAACACTGGTGTGACTCGGGGTTTTTATTTGATAGAAATTAACTCAGCCACTCCCTCCCCCATTTGGGGTGGGGACGCAGGGAATCACACCCAATTTTGGTTTTAGTGATTATTTACTGCTCTCCATCTTGTTGCTGCTCTCTGTCATGTTGATGATGTTGTTCTGGGTGGTCATCTTGGTGCAGCTGTTTCTGTTCCTGCCTTTTCTTTTCAGCTAGTGCTTTTGCCCTTGTAGTCATTGCTCTGGGCCTGATGTCGCACCCCTCTTCATCCTGCTGATGCTTTTTACAATGTTTCTCAAATGTAGACATTTTGGCATAAGTCCGGTTGCAAACCATGCAATGATAGGGCCTCTCCCCACTGTGCGTTCTCATATGAAGCTGGAGATAAGAAGACCTAGAAAAAGTTCGGCTACAAACAGAACAGCGGTGAGGCTCACGGGCTTCATGTGTTTTTAGGTGCTGTTTGAGAGATGAGGCCTGCTTAAAGGCCTTACTGCATGTGGTACATTTGAAATTCCTCTCCCCAGACTCAAGGAGCTGATGCGACATGAGGTGAGCAGAGGAACGGAAGTTTTTCCCACACTTCTCACATTTGTAGGGCCTCTCACCAGTGTGAAGGCGGATGTGCAGGATTAGTCCTGCCTTCTGTGTGAAGGCCTTCTCGCACTGGGTGCATTTGAAAGGCCTCTCCCCTGTGTGGACACGTCGGTGAGTCTTCAGGTGTGAGGCACGCCCAAAGTTCTTCCCACAGTCCTCACATTTGAAGGGCTTTTCCCCCGTGTGGATTGCTTTGTGCCTCACAAGGTGCGAGGACTGTAGGAAGAGCTTCCCACACACATTGCACTTGTACTTCCTCTCGCCCGTGTGCGAGCGCAGATGCAGGGCCAAGTGGGAGGAGGAGATGAATTTCTTGCCACAGAGCGGGCAGGTGTGGGGTCGCTCGCCAGTGTGAATGCGTTTGTGCAGTACCAGGCCAGAGGACAGAGCAAAGGTCTTCCCACACATGGGACACTTGTAAGGCTTCTCTCCTGTGTGAACGCGCTGGTGCTTCACCAGAGCTGATGTCTGCGCAAAGGTCTTTCCACAGAGCTCGCAGCGATACGGTCGCTCCGCAGCGTGAGACATCTCATGAAGCTCCAGCTCTGTCAGCTGGGCAAAAGATCTGCCACATTCAGAGCATTTAAACGGTTTGCTAATGAGAACTGATTTGCTGGGTGGATTGTTTGTTGATAAGTTACTAGTCATGGAATTATTAATAACAGAACTACTGGGTACCATTGTTGGCAACGAGAAACTTTGAGAATTCATCATTGTATCAGCTTGGCATATAACGTAACGTAACGTAATGTAACGTAACGATGGGGGGAATGGTATTTAGTCACGGAGAATCATAACAATGGTCTCCTCAATTTAAAGAGGAACAAATTTCAGCATCAGGTACACAGATGAATAGTTAATACCTGAAAGGGGAAAAAAGACGACAGAATGACATTCACCCTCACAATGCAATTCCACAAAACAATTTGATGTAAAGTGAGCCAATGCTAAGCGCTGTCATTGTCTCATGGTGTTTCTCTGCTTTCTGCTTGTGACCTACTGCGCCATGGTGTCTCAGTCTTGTGTGTTTGGGTTTGGTCCTTGTTTTAAATTAAGATGTCTCTGCGGCTACCAAATCCAGAATGGGTCTGTGTAAAATTTTCAAAAATACCTACGCGATTCAAGTAGCCTAAGCCTCATCCTGAACAGTGACGCGGGCACTTTGGGGCTTTCCTCACCCCCTTGTTGTTACACGTTTCAGGAGCTGCCCAGTGACCACGGGCAGGAACTGAGGCTGCCTGGTCAGACACGCAGAGTTGATGATTAAGACTAAGAGCAGGTCGCAGAATCGATGACACTTCCCGCTCCAGCCTCAGGGCAGCGGGGCTGGGGCTGTCAGCCAGCCGGACCCCTCCCGCCCCCCGCCGCCGCGGGCGCCAAAGCGGGACCCTGGAGCTCCCAGCCGGAGTGGCGGTGGGTGCCGGACCCCCGCTCCCGCCCCAGGGCTCGGGCGCAGCCCCCTTGAGTCGCGGCTGTTTTCAGTGAAAGGCAGGGACGGGTCAGGGGCTTCCCCGACTTTGTGTTTATTGCCCTGACCCGTCCCTGCCTTTCACTGAAAACAACCGCGAGAAACTCTTAGCCTGACTGGTGACACGCCGGGGCCGGGCCGGGCCGGGGCCGCCACCCACCGCAGGACACGGGCCCTGAGGGCGGAGCAGGAGCCCCGGGGGCTGTCCGCGCCCCGCGCCCGGGCGACACTCGCCCCCCGCCCCGGCCCGGCGGCAGGAAAGGGCCGCCCCACCCCGCGCCCCAGAACCGCTATTACCCGGCAGCGGCAGCTTCCCAGACTGGCTTCCACGCCCCGGAAACGATCCCTGCGACCCGGAAACACAGCGCCGGCGCCCCACACTGCGCATGCGCTCCGGACGCGCGCGGCAGGGGTGGGAGGTGGGAGGCTCCAACCACCCCCCCCCCCCGCCCCGGAAGTCCCGTGCCCACCGTTGCCTGCCCGGACTGGAATTTGCGACACACCGGGGGGGAGGGGGCGAAGCTTCAGGCTGTGCCCCGCCCCCTCCGAACCCGGCTGGGCACGTCCACCTGTGGGCACGGCCCGGCGCACGGGAGACCAGAAGCTCTGAGCCTGCGCGCAACGCTGCCGCCATCACCTAGGAAACCCCTCGCTGCAGCACGCGCCGGCCCAGCCGCGGCCCTCGACTTGTTCCGGCCCCTCAATTCGCGCAGCCTCGCCACGTCGCCCCGGCCCCCGCCCCTCAGCCCCCGCCCCACCGCCTCACCCCACCCCCTAACCCCCGCCCATAACCCGCCCGGCCCTCGCCCCCTCATCCCCCGGCCCTCGCCCCGTAACCCCCCAGCCCCCGCCCCCTCATCCCGCCCATAACCCGCCCGGCCCCCGCCCCCTCAGCCCCCGCCGCCCCGTAACCCGCCCGGCCCCCGCAGCCCCCGCCGCCCCGTAACCCGCCCGGCCCCCGCCCCCTCAGCCCCCACCGCCCCGTAACCCCCCAGCCCCCGCCCCACCGCCTCACCCCGCCCCCTAACCCCCGCCCATAACCCGCCCGGCCCCCGCCCCCTCATCCCCCGGCCCTCGCCCCGTAACCCCCCAGCCCCCGCCCCCTCATCCCGCCCATAACCCGCCCGGCCCCCGCCCCCTCAGCCCCCGCCGCCCCGTAACCCGCCCGGCCCCCGCAGCCCCCGCCGCCCCGTAACCCGCCCGGCCCCCGCCCCCTCAGCCCCCACCGCCCCGTAACCCCCCAGCCCCCGCCCATAACCCGCCCGGCCCCCGCCCCCTCAGCCCCCAGCCCCCGCCCCACCGCCTCACCCCGCCCCCTAACCCCCGCCCATAACCCGCCCGGCCCCCGCCCCCTCATCCCCCGGCCCTCGCCCCCTCACCACGGCCCTCGCCCCGTAACCCCCCAGCCCCCGCCCCCTCATCCCGCCCATAACCCGCCCGGCCCCCGCCCCCTCAGCCCCCGCCGCCCCGTAACCCGCCCGGCCCCCGCAGCCCCCGCCGCCCCGTAACCCGCCCGGCCCCCGCCCCCTCAGCCCCCACCGCCCCGTAACCCCCCAGCCCCCGCCCATAACCCGCCCGGCCCCCGCCCCCTCATCCCCCGGCCCTCGCCCCCTCACCACGGCCCTCGCCCCGTAACCCCCCAGCCCCCGCCCCCTCATCCCGCCCATAACCCGCCCGGCCCCCGCCCCCTCAGCCCCCGCCCCCTCACCACGGCCCTCGCCCCGTAACCCCCCAGCCCCCGCCCCCTCATCCCGCCCATAACCCGCCTGGCCCCCGCCCCCTCAGCCCACGCCGCCCCGTAACCCGCCCGGCCCCCGCAGCCCCCGCCGCCCCGTAACCCGCCCGGCCCCCACCGGCCCCCGCCCCCTCAGCCCCCACCGCCCCGTAACCCCCCAGCCCCCGCCCCACCACCTCACCCCGCCCCCTAACCCCCCGCCCATAACCCGCCCGGCCCCCGCCCCCTCAGCCCCCAGCCCCCGCCGCCCCATAACACGCCCGGCCCCCGCCCCCTCAGCCCTCAGCCCCCAGCCCCCGCCGCCCCGTAACCCGCCCGGCCCCCGCCCCACCGCCTCACCCCGCCCATAACCCGCCCGGCCCCCACCCCCTCAGCCCCCAGCCCCTGCCACCCTGTAACCCGCCCCCACCGCACCCTCACCACAGCCCTCACCCCATAACCCCCCAGCCCCCACCACCTCACCCCACCCCCTAACCCCCCACCCATAACCCAGCCCCCACCCCCATAACCCCCCAGCCCCCGCCCCCTCATCCCACCCCACCACCTCACCCCACCCATAACCTGCCCAGCCCCCACCCCCATATCCCCCAGCCTCCACCACCCCATAACCTGCCTGGCCCCCGCCCCCTCACCACCCCATAACAGAGCCTGCTGTAACCCTGCCACGCTGCCCCTCCCATACCACCCCATAACCTGCCCTAACCCTGCCATGCCGCCCCAGAGCCTGCTGTAACCCCACCAAGTCACCCTGCCACGCCGCCCCAGAGCCTGCTATAAAAGTACCACAAAGCACCCTGCCACGCAACTGGCCATAACCGTGCCATGCAACCCATAAGATAGAATCAAAGAAGATCAGGGTTGGAAGAGACCTTGGGAGGTCATCTAGTTCAACCGCCTGCTCAAAGCAGCAGCAAACATAACCCCCTGCAGGCAAGCTGCCGTAACCCTGGCACAGAGTCTGCCATAATCCCACCATATCACCTTCTGCGATGCAGCCTACCGTAACCCCACCATCTCACCCACTGCCACGCCGTCTGCTGTAACCCCACCAGGTAAGCCCCTGCCATAACCCTGGTACGCCACCTCATAGCCTGCTACAGCCCTGCCACGTAATCCCCTGCCATGTAACCTGCTGCAATCCCACTGCATCACCCTGCCACACAGCCGCATGGCCTGCCAGAATCCCACCATGGCACCTGGCCGCACAACCTGGCCTAACCCACCATGTAATCTGCTGTAATCCCACCACGTAAACTCTTGTAATCCCTGCCTTGTCACCCTACCACACAGCCTGCCCTAACCTACCATGTAACCCTGCCATGCTGTATCACCCGCTCGCCTGCTGTGTCCGTACAACGTAACCCCCTACCATGTAACCTGCCGTTACACTGCCACCGCATAAACCTGCCCCGCAGCCTGACGTAACCCAGGCACATCACCCCAGCATGCCACCACATAGCCTACCATAAACCCACCACGTAACCTGCCACACACCTTGCTCTAATCCTGCCTTGGTGCCCTGTAGCCTGCGATAACCCTGTCATGCTACCTGCTGTAACCCCACCAAATCACTTGGTCACCCACCTTTCCCCATTGTAACCCTGCCACGGTGCCCCATAGCCTGCAATCTGCCGTGCAGCCATATCCTACAGCAAAGAGAGGGGGGCTTTTGTGTGACTGCAGCTGATCCACTCCCCAGCTATGGACATGTTCTCCCATTGTCCCAGCCGTACCCACTCCGGTGCTGTGTGCGTGTGTGGGGTAGCTGTGGCGCTCAGGAGGCTGCGTTTGTCACAGCCATGACCCACATAGTAGAAAGGTCAAGCTAGCATTTAAGTGTGGACCAGGCCAGAGTCCTGCTGCTAAGGAGACCCAGACTGATCGTTGCTGTGTGGAGACCGAACAGAGCCACCAGTGCTGACAACACTGTAATTTGCATTGTACGACAGGTGAGCACTTGAAGCAAATTGCATTTCGTCGCAAAAGGGATGGTCTAGGTCGGGGTGGGCAAACTTTTTGGCCTGAAGGCCATATCGCAGTTCCAAAACTGTATGGAGGGCCGGGTAGGGAAGGCTGTGCCTCCCCAAACAGCCTGGGCCCTGCCCCCTCCCACTTCCCGCCCTGACTGCCCCCCTCAGAATCCCCACCCCATCCAACCCTCCCTGCTCCTTGTCCCCTGACCACCCCTCCTGGGACCCCCCACCCCTAACTGCCCCCCAGGACCCCCCCCATCCAATCCCCCCCCACTCCCTGCCCCCTTACCATGCCGCTCAGCGCACCAGGACTGGTAGCCACGCCGCCCGGCCAGAGTCAGCCACGCTGCCGTCTAGATTCCAGAGTGCTGGCAGCACGGTGAGCTGAAGCTGCGGAGAATGGGGGGACATCAGGGGAGGGATTAGAGGCTAGCCTCCCCAGCCAGGAGCTCAAGGGCCAGGCAGGACCATAGGTTGCCTAACTCTGGTCTAGGTTGACAGTCATGCCTCAGTACAGGGGGATGGACTATATGACATCTCAAGGTCCCTTCCAGTCCTGCTTAAATCTGTGATGTACAAATGAAAACATTTACTTTGGATCAAGCCAGTTTCAAATGTGGCAGGATAAACTGTAGCTTGCATAATATTTATACTCTTAATTCTGCATTTTAATTACTAAAAAGGGATGCTGTTCCTAATTTACAAACATATATAAATATATATTATAAATATTAAAGTATATATACACACACACACACTCACTCAGATGGAAAGTTCCCATAATTTCAAAGAAAGTGGAATGTAGAAACATTAGAAACCAGTGTGCCATTGGAGTCTTTATACATTACTAGTCATATGGGATAAATCCTCTGATTTACTGTAAACTAATGTAGTCTTTGCTGTGCCTAAATCTGGAGGAAATCCACATCCTCATAGCTGAATGCAACAAGCATGGAAAAGCTGTAGAACATTCTTTGTTTCTGAGTACAGCTCACAATGGTCTGTTAAAGAGAAATGGCAACATACAGCATGACCATTTAAAAAAGTTTATTATATTTTTAAACTTACAGACCACTTCATGTTTAAAACAAAAATACCAGTGTCCAGTCATGACAGCTAAACAATTCTGAACACTCTGGCATCATGCTGGAATAATTTGCTACTCACAACTGTTCTTCCACCATTGCTGCCACTCCATAAACAAATGATTGTGCATTTGTTTGATCATTTTACTGATAAATTGAATACTGTATTGCAACTAACAATGATTATTGGCACTACTAGGTGTTTACGAGTGTCCACAGTCAAAAACATATTGTCAGTTTCTGGGATAACTGCACCTCTGACTTGCTGGTCTCTCTGAGCCTCAAGTCCGAGGCCTTGAGCTGTCACCTCTCTCCAGGTGGAATCCTGAAATTCTCTCACTCTCAGCCCAGGCTTTGGGCTGTAGTCCCCTGGTGCTGATTATCTCCAGCAGGTTGGACTTAGGTTCAGTCCCTGCAGTTCTGTTCTCTCTGGGAGCTCTGACCAGCAGTGACCAGACAGCCTTCTTAAAGCAATCCAATTGTTTATTTAGAACCAAAGCATTTCGGAGAAAGATGATTTTAGATAAACAGCTTATACAGATGTCAAGTTTACCAGATACCACACGAGAACCTGCTTCGACACAGAAATAAAACCCCCTCCGATCACACACTCCTAGCTGTCACCCAGCAACCCCACACTGGAACCCATATGGGATATCATCAAACTGCAACCCATATTCGAAGGGGACCCCATCCTGAAAGAATGGGGGAGGGATAGCTCAGTGGTTTGAGCATTGGCCTGCTAAACCCAGGGTTGTGAGTTCAATCCTTGAGGGGGCCATTTAGGGATTTGTGGCATAAATTGGGGATTGGTCCTGCTTTGAGCAGGGGGTTGGACTAGATGACCTCCTGAGGTCCCTTCCAATCCTGATATTCTATGATTCTAAATCTTTCCTGAGCCCCCTCTTCTGGCCTTCAAACAACCCCCCAACCTTATTATTAGAGGCAAGCTCCCAACAGACCAGGACACAACTCAAAGTGGCACCAGATGCAAAACCTGCAGACATATCTCCACTGCTACAATGACCAACACTCCCTACAACATACCTTTCAAGATCCATGGATCCTACACATGCCTATCACAACATGTGGTGTACCTCATATGGCCCACTAATGCCCCAATAGCAACTATATAGGTGAAACCAGACAATCACTATGCTCTTGAATGAACTCACACAGGAAAATGGTAAAAGACAAAAACACCCTGTCACCTGTGGGTGAACACTTTTCACAAAGCGATCATTCTCTATCTGACCTATGAGTCCTCATCCTCAAAGGAAACCTGCACAGCACTTTCCACAGGCGCGCACGGTACTTAAATTCATCATTTTGCTAGACTCAGAAAATCATGGACTGAACAGAAACATGGTTTATTGAAACAGTCTATAATTCACTACCACCACCTGCCTTTCCCTAACCCCACCTTTCTTTCCCCCCTATGACTGGAAGGGTGTTAACAGGATACTTCATCTTGAGTGGTCCCTTGAAATGTGAGTTAGCTACTTAGGCTAAACAATCTGTTCCACCTTGTACTTAGCTGCGACACTGAGTACGTTTCCCAGACATGAAGAAGAGCTCTGTGTAGCTTGAAAGCTTGTCTCTTTCACCAACAGAAGTTGGTCCAATATAAGATATTCCCTCACCCACCTTGTCATCTTCCACCTGGGCATAGTGGGTAGGTCTAAACTTCCAACAGAACCCCAAGACTTCTAGGGACTGGGTGGCATAATCTGTTCCCTTCACATTCAACACCAGTTCAGCCTGTCTGCTTCAGGGATCATGTTTTTAGATTCTGCTCCATCTTTTGATAACCACCCTTCATAGGGTCGAAGTCACTTTTTAACTGTTTATAGCCCTTTGATTGGTTAACTCCCACCACTGGGAAAACGAGGCTTGTAATTTTATTGGAGACAGGATGTAGGATCCCTGAAGCTAAGATCTTTCCCCACTGTCTTTCAAGTGTGTGCTGGACTATTCTTATCTGGGAGTTGTCTTGCTGGCTCACCCTCCACTGACTTAAACCAATATAAACTATAATAAAACATTTCACAAGTCTCATACAAAGAGAGGTTACTAACCTTGTACAGTAACTGGAGTTCTTCGACATGTGTCCCCCTTTGGGTGCTCCATGTCTGTGCACTCTTGATTGGAAATTTTTGTCAGCAGCTTCCGCATATGTGCCCCAGGCAGCCTTGTGCTCCAGGATGTGGGTTTCTGGGGGAATGGGGGGTGACCCTGCTGCCACCAATTTAGTTCCTTCTTAACCACAGAAGTCCGACAAAAGACTGAGGCAGAGGAGAAGAAGAGCTGGTCGTGGAGCACCCACAGAACACAAATATAAAATAATTCCAGTTACTGCACAATGTTAGTAACCTCTCCTCTGAGTAGTGTCCCTATGGGTGTTTCACATGAGGAGATTCCTGAGCAGTACTTCAGTTACAGAGGAGGGTGATGTACAGACTGTGGAATAGCATCACCAAAAGCTCTGTCACTTCTGGAAGCAGCCACAAGAGCATAGTGCTAGGGAAATGTGTGCACCGAAGACCAGATGGCTGCCCTGCAGCTGTCTGAGATAGGCATATTTTTCAATAGGGCTACGAGGATAGATTGAAGCCCTGGTAGAATGAGCAATGGCTCTTAGGGTTGGGGAAGAGGGAGTGAACCCCTGAGACTTCGTAACAGGTTAAGATGCATACTGCAACCCATCTGGACAATCTTTGGGTGGAAAACACTTGTACTTTCATTTGCTCTGCAATTGAGATGAAAAGCTGGGATGAAGTCCTAAAGGGCCTACTCCTGTCTAGGTAAGGGTGAGGTCTCTTCATACATCCAGTATATGGAGGCTTGTTTCCTCTCTCAAAGAGTGAGGCTCAGGTAATACACTGGTAGGTGAATCTCCTGATCAATCTGGAATTCTGAAGAAATTTTAAGTAGGTCACAAAGCTGTGTGTGATGAGTGACAAGGCTCCAAGTGACTTGATGAGGGACAAGGCTCCAAGCTCCACTACCTTCTGGAAGTGATGGCTCTGAGGAATGAGATCTGAAGGGACAGATGAAGGAGGGAACAGTTCCCTATAGGTTCCAAATGCGGGTTTCCTCAGGGCATTGGTCCCACACACACACACACACACAGCACTGGAGTGGATACAGCTGGAACGATGGGAGAACATGGTGGAGCTGGTTCCTTGACAGGAGGGAAGAGATAAGAAGGCCCTTGAAAATCCTTTTAGTGGTTGTGTGGGTGAACACTGAAAACCTCTCACTGGGAGAAGCAAAAAGCTGTGAGGGCAGCTAGGTGAACTTTAATGGAGCTCAGCGATAAGCCTGTTTTTAAATTCAACAAGTAATTAAGAGTGTGTTAGTTGAGATTCAAGAGGCGGTATCGATTGGTTACTACACCAAATCTAGAAGTGTTACCATGAAGCAGTACTGTTTGTACTTCTGGGGAGCAATCTTGTTCTACACCAGAGAGCCATCTAGTACCCATGCCTTGAGGTGAAGCACTAAAAGATTGGGGTGGGTGATGAATTCTGATTCCTGGGTGAGGAGCTTTGCTGTCACAGACATGAACCAGCTCCAGGAGCTACACCTGTCTTGGCCATGATGATGATATGGGGATGGCTACTAATTTACCTGTTTCAGTTCGTTCAGGAACTTGCCCAATAAAGGTGTTAGGGGATAAGTGCATAGCAATATGCAAGGCCAAGGAACGACTAGGGCATCTCACATTGAATTCCAACCGTGCCGTCTCCTCAAGCAGAATCGTCTGCACTTTGCATTGGATGGTGTTGCAAAGAGCTATCTGTGGATGACCCCACATTCAGCTCTCCCTTGTGGTTAATGGTGAAATGCCTGCTGAGGGAGTTTGCTACTGAGTTCTGCAGTCCTGGTAGGTGCTGAGATGCAGTGTAATACACACCCATTCCATAGCTTTACTGATTTGGTGGGATCATGCTACTCTGTTGTCCAGCATTATTCTGACTGCATGGCCCTTGATGTGGGGTAGGAAGTGCTGGAAAGCATAACAAACCACTCTGGGTTCTAACATGTTGATATGAAGTATCACCTCCTGAGGGGTCTATTTGGCTTGAGCTGTGAGGTTTTGGAAGGGTGCACCCCAGCCTATCAGGGAGGCATCTGTAGTGATAGTCCCTGTGGGAGGAGGCTGCAAGAACAAAACTCCTATGCATACCTTTGTGGATCCTTCCATCAGTTTAGAGAATCGAGGACACTCCAAGATATGGACAACCACTTGGATAGACTGTGCTTGAGTGTATAGATGGTTCTCAGCCAGACTTGAAGATGCTGTCTTGCTACATGTGTCACAAAGTTACCAGCTGCCATATGGCCCAGAAGTTGCAGGCAGGCCCTTGCTGTGGTTTGCAGCCTCTGTTGTATTATTGAGATGAGGCTGGACATAGCAGCAAATCTCTCCTGGGGCAACTGTGCTCTGGCGGTGGAGGAGCCCAGAGTGGCCCTGATGAAATCTGTTAATTGAATGGGTGTGAGGACACTTTTCTGCACTGAGGCAGAGGCCCAGTGAGTGGAACAGAGAGAAGGTCGTGCTAGTTGCTGCCTGTATATTAAGGAATTAGGGACCTTTCAGGAACCATTCATCCAGGGAGGGAAAGGTGATTATTCCCATTTGGTGAAGATGAGGTGGTGGGGTTCAAACAGGTTATGAGATGCCAGGTCACTATGTGTATTTGACTTTTCTGGGGTATTAAAGTTTCTTCTAACAAACAGTCTCAGGCAGTCTTCCACTTCCCCAGTGGCTGGCAGGGGAACCAGGGTCCACCCTCTAAGCTGGGTTCCAGCTCAGGGACCCTCTAGTTAGCAGCTGTCTGTTCCCTCACTGCCTTTCCCTAAGCCCCTTCCTTACCTTCTGGCACTCCACTCCCCCACAATCTCTGGATTTGCCAGCTGCACAACTCCTTTCCCCCAGGGAGTAACTGGAAGCTACTTGCCTCTGTAGCCCCAAACACACCTCTCTTCTCCCAGGAGTGACTGCCGCCTATGTCCCAGCAGCCATCTTTGCATTATAAATTCAGCCAAGCTGGTTCCTCTTCAGCTGGGCTCCCTCATTCAGTCAGGGGGTCACTTAAGCCACCTGATTCCTCTCAGCTGTGGCCTGTCTTGTTAATTTGCCCCCTTCTTAGCCTACATTAAACCCCTCAGGTAATGTGGGGTGAACACCCCATCACAGGCTCTTTATTTCAAGTTCTGTTCATCACGCCACTTTATATAAGCAATAACCCATAGTAATAGGAAGAGAGCCTGAGACATAAGCCCTTGTATGAAATCCTGCTCACAGAATCTGGCAAGAGCAGGGCTGATATTGCAGAAATACATATTCCTAAGAAGTGCTAGTCACAGAGTACTCACGCAAACACATCCCAATATCAAGTGGTACCAGAACATTCCCCAAAGATAACAGGAACACACTGACCCCTCCTAAAAGAGAAGGTCAGCATGACAATACGTAATAGAGATGTTTTGATTGAACCAACATGTACAAGATGATAACTAGCCACATCAGGGAGCAGTAACTATGCTAAAGGGGCAGTACTAACTTGTTTGTATTGGGGAATAAAGATGTCTCTCAGAGGGAGTATCTTCGTCTGGCCAAGGGAGGAATGGAAAGTCCTGCCGTTCAGTGGTCCATTGTTATGGGCATGCATGTATTACTGGTCTGGTAGAGTCTGCAGGAGACTAGTACCATGCTTTGCCAACAATAAACCTGGCTGGGTGCCTTCGTCCCTTAATGGATCTTGTGGTCATTGAATGGTTCGCTTGAGGTCTGCCATGCCAGCTCTCTGCGCAGGGTTGGGGCGGCACACAGAACGAACACACACACAGAGCCAAACATCTATCAACATCTAACCACACTGTATACTTTCCTGGGTGTGCGGGATGGAGGTGACCCAATAAATTCTGGTTCTTGCCACAGAGTTGAGCGTATCCAATCTCCATCTTCACATTGACATCAGGCCACAGGAGTCTATGCTATCTCCATTGCTAAATAAAGAGGGAATTTTTTTCAAGACGATTTCCCATACACTGGATCCGTCTGCAGTACTTTTATATGAAGACAGACTTGGTTTGGAATGCGAAAGACATTTTTCTGTCACCATGAGCAGCCAAAAATTCTCAAATCCAAGAGGTTTGAGGATCTGTCATACAGACTCAGTATGAACAGATCTTTAATATTTTCCTTAGCCATACCACTCAAAATTGTCATCTACTGGAATTCTCTCTCATTTCCCTTTTCCTCGTTGGTGACTTAGGAAATGAATGAATCTCTGATGTCTGTCATAGTTCAGAGTTCTGTAGTAAAAAGTTTGGGACAGGACTATGGAACCTTTAATAATATATATATTGCTACAGTCATATGTAGTATGCAACTGTACGCCTCTAGTGTGTGATCTCACCACAACTCATCCACTACACAAGGTTGGGCCGGGACACTGCTTGCATGGAAGGCCTGTAAGGAAAGCACCAAAAGAAGTGGTGGTACTTCTTTTAAGTAGGTTAAGTAGGTGACACACTTCCCTTGAAACAAAATACTTCAGACCCCGCAAGATGACGAATTCTTTCCCACAAGACTCTCACCACAGGTTTCAGTGCATTTTGGTCTTAAAAGATTCTGGCCTCTCCCCATCCTCCTCCCATTTCCCAGCTTACGCACCATAGGGAGAGGCTTTGTAGCTCATCCAGTGTTCCTAGCCTCCCTCCAAATCCAGTTTTCTTCTCAGAATGGAAACCTTTCTTCCCTCCTACTGACAGCAGCAGCCAGACTTCTCGCTCAAGCTCTGGCCTAACGAGTTGGGGGAGTGTCTCAGGAACTTGCTCCTTTGCCTGCTCAAGAGCAGGGAGTGCCAGCGTGGGACCCGACTGGCAGTGACTGGTTTTCTTCCTCCTCCTGCAGCACTCAAGTAGACAGGGAGAGCTACTCTGATGGCTGCTGCCCACTGCAGTGATTGTGTCTTGAACATGGTGGTGGTGGACACACAATTAAAATCTAAGCAAGTCCTGTTTTAAGTAGTTTTAAAGAAATTCACAACGGAAGTTTTAAAAACCTCACTACTGAGAGAAGTATTTAGCAAACCCTAAATGTGAACACAAAACTGCTTTATAGTGACTTTCTATATAGACAATAGAAAACTTTTTTTTTGGGTGTTAAGATATGACAACTTTTAACATCTGGCAAGTCAAATTTCCAATAGTCATTTTCAAATGTTTAATGTGCTTTTTTAAATCTTACTTTACAAGGCAACTTATCTCACTGTCACCAATATATCAATACAAAAATCTTACAATGTTTTATTTGCTAAAAAACTACAACATTAAAATTGGGGTTAAGTAGTTCTTTCCTCTTGCCTGCTGTTTTACTACAAGGATGTCCATTAGTCCATTGCTAAGACTGCTGCATTTAATTCAAACAATAAGTTACACAATTCTGTACATAATTACAACAGAGTCAAATTAAAGTTCCAAGGTATGTATCTGTATAGTATACCACAGTCAAACACCATGAAGGAAAAGAGAACTACTGTATGTGACAGCCTTTTTTGGGAAGATTTTCTAGTTTACTAACCAAGAAGACTCATTTAGTGTCCTTATGTTGGGGAACTGACATCCAGATTTCTTAGGCACTGATCCAGGCATCTTGCCTTTTAGAAAAACCTGTCTGTTTCACCAAACTCATGCATTATTTAAAAAAATCACATAGCCATTATTAGCGATACAAAAATAATTATTTGCTAAAGTCATGCCTCTCTTCAGACATTGGAAGCAGCTGAATGATTTTACATTCTCTTTCAGAATTAGGTTCACTATAATATTAGATCTGGCAGAAATGTCAAGAGTTTTATTTACTGGACTCAACCACAACTGGATATTTTAGTTTGAACAAAAAAAGTTTGTCAATGCACAACTAAAAGATGAAATTTTACACCATGGCAGACCCAGTTATCTTTATCAGATGTGTTCCATGGTGAGAAATCATTATCTCATAACTTTTAGTTCAGTTCAGTATTTTAGTTCAGATACTTGGTGAATAATGTATCGGAAGATCATGCTTTCAGGCATTTACACTAATGATTCTGATTCTTTTGGCATTGGAATGAAAATAATTGTTCAAAAGTTGGCATTATGCAGGGCAATAATTAATAGCTTAGCACTACGAAAACAAGCACATTTACTGTTTAACTAATATGAAATTATGAAAACAAGAAAGCAAGCAAGCCTCCTGTATATAAAGTAGTTTAAAACCAGATACTAATTTATCTTTCTACAATAGAGTGTTTAATGCTACAGAATCCAGTATGGCACTATGAGTAACCTTGTTAAAGAAGCAGTATTCAGTTTTGCTTGGTACTAGAAGGCTGAACAATAGTATAGTTTTAAACACACAATCCAGGATTGGAGTGAGTTGGTGTGCTCTGAATGTGCTGAGTCATTGGTTAAAAATAAAAAATGGCTCAGCATTTTTAACCTCAAATGTGTACAAAAACCATGCAATACAGTAGAGGACAAGATGGAGATAAGAAAAATTGTGAAAGTTATGTGCCAATGTAGTTACCAGACATCAAACCAGAACGGGGAGGAAAACCTGGAGGATGACTAGCCACAACTTTCCTCACTGTTCCCAAGAGTTGTCTTCAGCTGGTGTTTTCTCCCCACCCGTTTTTATGTTGCATTATGCAGTGCATTAAGATACTGACATTCATAAGTATTGTAAAAAAAAAAAATAAAAAATATTGTTCCTTGACAGTTTAACAAATTTCCTTCAAGAATTCCAGTAATTCTCTGTCCTAATAGAGGAGTTGTAATGGATTTGTGAAAGCCAGTGCGGTGTGAGAGAAGTTCCATGAAGACTGGCACCTCGTTTTTCACTAAGGTCTTCAAAAGCTTAAAAAACTCAGCAAACTGATTTAGATCCTATTCAGAATGCCTCTAGATTTTGGTGCTTCAGCATCAGTGTGGTTTTGTATTTTCACATGTTGTAAGCGACATAAATAGGATCCAGTTGGTCAGCTAAAAATCCATCTCTCAAGTGCATTCGCTGCTTTTCACCACGAGAATTGATGGGAATAACTCCTGGGTCCACAATGACTACAACACCAACTATGAGATAATGTTCTTCCAGAACCACATTTGTTACCAGTGCCACCAAATCCAGTGCTTCCTGCTCTGAGCCTTCTAATTCCACAACCACCACCAGCAAGTTGGTCCATGTAAACACAGCACTGTTGGTATAAAACAAGCATTAATTGTGTGTGTGTGGGGAAATAAACTAGTATGAATAAGCACCAAAGAAAAAAGTTCTCCTAGACAGGCCAACTGGGAAAAAAAAACCAACACCCAACCCTGTGAAAATACTTGAGATAAACAATACAATCAATGTAAACAAACTCTGTTGATATGAAACTAAGTACATAAGAGACAGATGTGGAAGTTATAGTTGAACAAAATCTGACTCTGCCACCTCTTGATTATGTTTTATTATTGTCCAAACAACAACATATTAAATATCAAAGTGTATCTTTTTTCTCCTATAAACATTAACGTGTATCTAAGATAACACATGACCATGAATTTAAAGACTGCACTGTAATGCGTAAGTACATGAGGACAGAGTTAAGACTGAATGTTCAGCTTTAACTTTCTTGTTTCTTGATTTCAAAGGATTTACAGTCATTTATTTACTTTGCATTTAATATATACAGGTTGTCCAAGGAACAAAAAGGAAACTCTCTTTTATAACGACTAGCAACACTAACATCCGATGAAGTGAGCTGTAGCTCACGAAAGCTTATGCTCAAATAAATTTGTTAGTCTCTAAGGTGCCACAAGTACTCCTTTTCTTTTTGCGAATACAGACTAACACGGCTGCTACTCTGAAACCGCCTTTTCTTTTTGCGAATACAGACTAACACAGCTGCTACTCTGAAACACTAACAGGGTAATTGGCCCCTTAAATGAAACCAGGCCCAGCCTCCTGTTGCAGCCCAGGTGTGCCCTCACTTGGTATAATGAGTGGGGTGGAGATGCCCCCTGCACATGGGAGATGGCCCAAAGGCAAAGAAGGGAGGGTGGGGGGGTCAGAGTCCTGAGAGGGAGAATCCAGAATCAGAGAGAGAAGAGCTGAAGGTGTCTAGAACAGTAGAGAGAGAGCTCAGAGGCAGAGCACAGCTCGGCGAGCGCTTCAGCGGGAGGTGCTGTCCCTGAAGGCGGGAGCGGTGAGAGTTCCCCAGTGAGTAGTGGAGCCAGAGCAGGCTGGTGAAAGCTGAAGGCAGTGAGTCACCTATAAACTTCCCCAGGCCAGAGAACCACAGCTAGAGAGGGCTGAAGGCTGAGAGCAGCAGCAGGAGATGCCTGCTGGCTCCCTGAGTCAGATGGCCACAGAAGGCTGGGGAGTGATGGAGTCATGACCCCACTGACGTCTTTAGGCAAGAGCTGGAGCCCTGCCTGGCAAGAAACAGGACAGAGACGCACCCCAGCTGGAGGAACTGGGGTGTGGTGAGAGAGATCAGAGCAGTACTTGGTGATGGACTGTTGGGATGAATGTATTGTTTGGACTGTGCTAGAGGGATTCTGGTTTATGGTAGTGGGACTTTTGCAATAAATTAACCCCATGGAAGGTCAATTTATGTACTCCAGAAGCTGTACTAAGTTTTTCT